>NW_028327183.1:12890689-13529792 GCF_987537825.1 Furipterus horrens | reverse complement strand
CAACTGAATCCACCCTAACAGAGGGCATGGGACACTGAGGGTGAAGGTGGGGTGACGCTGTCCAGGCCCACAGCTCAGGGAGCGGAGACAGGACAAGCAGTAGGTGAGTGTGACAAGTGCTGTGATGGCGGGAGCTCGGGGGAGCTGAGATGAGGGACACCAGCAATGAGGGCTTGTGAGTTGAAGAAGGTGGTAAAATATGGCAACATGGATTTGTCTGAGCGTCCCTTTTCCCTGCTAAGGAGACCTCTCCTTGCCCCCGGCGTCTGTCTCGCTGTGTGCGCTAAGGAGTGCACTGGGCCTTTGCAGTAGAGTTCTGAGAGAGAGAGAGAGAGAGAGAGAGAGAGAGAGAGAGAGAGAGAGACACACACACGGAGAAGTGGAGAGTAGGCTATAGGCTATAGATCTGGCATGGTCAGGGTACCGCGCATTGGGGAGACCTGTCAGGTGTTAGAAAGCCCTGAGCAGCTTTGGGGTTGGGGAGAATGGGAGGAGCGCAGGAAGGGGGTTTGAGAAAGCCAGGGTGGAGGGCCTATTCACCCCTGGAGCCTGGTAAGGGTCTGGAGAGGGGCAGGTGAAGGCTTGAATCGCCTTGGATCCATTTTACCTGCAGGACGGCCCGTGGCAGGCAGCACAGCTCAGGGCCAGGCCGCCTCTGCAGCACGAATGGCCTAGAGAATTGTTCACGTCCTCTGTTTCTTGTTCATCTGCTTGTTTCACTCAGGGTTGGAAGTAGGGTATTGAAGGCTCCTGCTATTACTGTGCTGCTGTCCCCGTCTACCTTTGGTTCTGGAGCCCCAGCACAGGGGATTTTCTCCCAGTTGCTCTGGGGAGCTGGGGGCGGGGACAGTTCTGAGCCTCAGCAAAACCCACCCAGGAAAGGCAAAATCCGCCAGCAGGCCAAATAGCACACTGACACACATTCGGCAGAAACGTCCCCCTCCCCCACGACACTTCCTTCTGACTGTGGGAAAATTCTTGTAATATATGGAGTTTTTTTTAGCACGAGTCTCTTTACTGCCATATGTTGGAGGTTTATAGCTATATACACATTTATAGTGTCTATGATGTCTGATGTCCCCCTGAGGTGTGGTACAAGGTGGTGGCCATTCAGGAAGATGAATCTGACTCAAGGAAAGATTTTCTGGAACATTCTGAAGACTAGGGGAAGAGATTTGTGGATTAATTTTTAAAAATTCCTCTTTGATTTGTCACCCTGGTTCTGCCCAGTGTGCTCTCTGGGTCTCTGTGCTCACCACGCTAATGCACACCTGACTCTGCCCTGGGTCTTGAAGTGAGTCCTGTTTAAATATAGGGCATTGGGGGAAAGACCTAATGTCTCATGAGTCCCTTTAGTCTGATGCCTCAGTTTCCCTACTGGGCTGGCAGCTCTGCCACCTGACCCAGCTCTTGCCAGCCCAGGTGCCTTGGTGACTGGACCGTGCACGGGGTCCTTTGCTACTGGCTGGATTCCCACTGGGGATGGACTTGACCGCTGGATCTAAGTGCTTGGGACCCTTTGAATGTGTTATATTGGACTGTTAGTCATTGTCCTTCAGGGGTCAACTTTATAATGTCCCCTCTGGTGCCCTGCTCTCCACATTCCTTGGCCAGCTGTGACTTCAGCCCCAGCTATGGTGGCTGGTGCCCACTTCTGTGACACATCAGAGCCATCTCCCTCTTACAGTGTCCACTTCATGGGTGCACCGGGTGCCTATATGTTTTGTGCCTCAGGGCCTCCTCGACGGTGTGGGGTCCTGCTCAGGCCATGCAAGTCCGCGGGGTGGGGCGTGAGTTAAAGTGTGCCTGGGATGTGTTTTAATCAGGGTTGGTGAGACAGGTAGGCACAGGAATGATTGTCATGGGAAGGAATGGGCGAGGCAGGGTAGGTAAGCCGAGGAAGTTTAGGGTTGAATAATTGAATAGTTTTGTCAGGCTTTGGGCTCTGGGCTGCTGGGTGGTCCCTGCCTGCTCAGCACCTGGCAGTGGCATGGTGAGGGCAGGGCATGCTGCTCGGGGGTGTGAGAGTTTGCTGGAGGAGGTGGTGGGTGTGTGTATCAGAGGCTTGCTCTCAGCCGAGCCATTTGCTCTCCCTGGGAGTCAGCCGGCTCTGGGAGTGGGCGTCTCTCTGGGTCAGCACCCAAATGCCAGAGCATCAGGCAAAGAGAAAAGAAGAAAATGACACAGGACCTTAATCCACCTGCTGTCCCGCCTTCCCCAGGCTGCTGTCAACCAGCGGGGACCAGGAGCTGGTGGATCAGGGGTCCTGTGCTTTGGGGGCTGATTTTGGGGCCTCTGCTCTGCTCCTCAGGGGGTCCGAGCAGAGCCCCTGTTGCCCAACCACGTTTTTTAATGATCGAGTTCTTCTTCCCAGTGTTACTGCCCCTATTCCTTGGGCACCTCCCCACATAAACGCCCTACACTCCAGCCCTGCCCTCAGGCTGTGCCCCCTGGGAACCCCACAGAATCCACCTGATGCCTAGGTGGAGCTTTGTCAGAGACTCAGGGGACGAGGAGGCCCTAGGGTGGCAGGAAGAGCACGTCAAAGGGGTCCCCCCCGGCCCCTGTTACCGCTGATCCACACTCCTCTCCCCATGGGTGCACAGAACCAAGATTCCAGCATGCCTTGCCCCACGGTCCAGCCATGGGGGGACTATACCTGAGGGTCAGCTCATTCCTATTTTAATTCTGGGAGATTCTGGGGAAACTGGGGTGTGAGTTCCCATAAGGGAGAAGTGCAGAGAAACTCAGGTAGTTTGTTTATTTTTTCACTCTTTAACAAATTATATTTCATTGATTATGCTATTAGAGTTGTCCTGATGTTTTCTCCCTTTGCCCACCTCCACCCAGCACCCACCACTTTCTCAGGCAATGCCCCCAACATTGTTCATGTTCATGGGTCATGTGTATAAGTTCTTTGGCTACTCCATTTCCTATACTGTACCTTACATCCCCATGGCTAACCTATTTGTACTTCTTAATCCCCTCACCTCTTCATCCTTCCACACACCCCCTCCCAGCTGGCAACCATCAAAACGTTCTTCATATCCATGATTGTCTCTATTCTTGTTTACTTAGTTTGTTTTTTTAGATTCAGTTGTTGAAAGATATGTATTTTTGCCATTTTACTGTTCAATTTTGATCTTCTTTTTCTTAAATAAGTCCCTTTAACATTTCATGTAATAATGGTTTGGTGATGATGAACTCCTTTAGTTTTTTCTTGTCTGGGAAGCTCTTTATCTGCCCTTTGATGCTAAATGATAGCTTTGCTGGGTAGAGCAATCTTGGCTGAAGGTCCCTGCTCTTCATGACTGACTACTGCTTGCTAGTCCCTTGTCCCCTGCAAAGTTTCTTTTGAGAAATCAGCTGACAGTCTTATGGGAACTTCCCTGTAGGTAACTGACTTCTTTTCTCTTACTACTTTTAAGATTCTCTCTTTATCTTTAACCTTTGGCATTTTAATTATGATGTGTCCTGGAGTGGACCACTATACATTTATCTTGTTTTGGACTCTCTGTGCTTCCTGGACTTGTATGTCTGTTTCTTTCACCAAATTTGGGGAGTTCTCTCTCATTATTTTTTCAAGTAGATTTCCAATTTCTTGCTCTTTCTCTTCTCCTTCTGTGTAAGTACTGCGCGCTAACTGATTGCGCCACTGGAGCTCTCTCTTCTCCTTCTGGCACCGCTATGATGTGAATGTTGGACCTCTTGAAGTTGTCCCAGAGGCTGCTTATACTATCCTCCTTTTTTTATATTCTTTTTTTCTTTTTGTTGTTCTGGTTGCTTGTTTTTTGCTTCTTTATATTCCGTATCATTAATTTGAGTCCAGGCTTCATCCACTCTACTGTTTCCCTGTTAATAGTTCTTTATTTCAATTAGTGTATCCTTTGTTTCTGACTGGATCTTTTTTATGCTGTTGAGAGCTTCATTAAATTCCCTGAGCATCCTTATAACCAGTGTTTTGAACTCTGCATCTGATAGGTTGCTTATCTCCATTTCATTTAGCTCTTTTACTGGAGTTTTGATTCATTCTTTCATTTAGGCCATGTTTCTTTGTCTCCTCATTTTGGCAGCCTCCCTGTGTTTGTTTCTGTGTATTATGTAGAGCTGCTTTGACTCCATGTCTTGGTAGTGTGGCCTAATGTAGTGGGTGTTCTGTAGGGTCCAGTGGCATACCCTCCCCTTTGTGTGGGCTGAGCACACCCTCCTCTTGTAGTTGAGCCTTGCTTGCTGTTGGCAGATCAGTGGGAGGGATTTACGCAGGCCAGTCAGCTGCAAGGACTGGCTGTGACCACTGACTAAGGTGGATCAAACATATTAGCCAGGTTGATGGAGTCTCAGATATGACACCAGCTTGTCAGCTTTGTGGGAGTGGGTTTAGAAAAGGGACAATGGCTTCTGCTTGCCTTGATGCCAGACACTTCAGGTCCTTCCTTGATACCAGACACTTCAGTTCCTCCCTCTATGCCACTGGTGCCTTTCAAGCTGCTACCCCGGTGCTGGAGCTCAAAGGGAGTGAGTCTGAGTAGGTGAGTCCGTATGTGGGTTCTTTAAGAGGAACTGTTTGGGGCTCCAGCAGTTTCTTCCACTGACTTAATCTCTGCTGGTTTATGCAGCCAGAAGTTGTGGGAACTTACCTTCCTGGCACTAGAACCCTGGATTAGGCGTCCTGGTGTGGGGCTGGGACTCCTCACTCCCGAGATATCCTTCCTAAATTTTTATCCACCACACATGGGTGAGGGACCTGCCTGTTCCGCGTCTGTGCCCCTCCTACCCATCTTGATGGATAAGGTTTCTTTAATTCCATACTTGTCAGACTTCCATTCACCTTGATTTCTGATGGTTCTGGTTGATGGATGTTCTATATTTTAGTTGTGATTTTGATGTGGTTGTGCAAAGAGGTGAGCCATGTCTGTCTACGCCTCCATCTTGACTGGAAGTCTCCTTAGGTAATTTGTCTTAATGAGTGATTCAGTTGGCATCTTTCTCTAGGATGGTGGTAACAGTAGGGAATAATCAGACTGATGGGATTGCCCTCCTAAGTTTTAATCAAGATTCACGCCACTCTTGGTCTGGGGGCTGTGAGGCCCAGTTGGCACAGTGGAGGCCTTGCCTGGTTTCCAACACTGCTCATCCAAAAAGAGCAAACCGGATCCCACATTAGTCTTTTCACTTCCAAGATGGCTCCGGTTATGTCAAGGGGCCCAGTCTTGTAGTGGCCCCATCTTGGTCCAGTTCCCCCCTTCTCCCATGCTGACCTTCCCATTGCACTGGGCTCTGCTCTGCAGCCTGCTGAGAACAGGCTGCAAGGAGAGGCGTGCAGAGAACCAGGAGGGGTCAGCGCAGCTTGACTGGAAAACGTGCGGATTTCAGCTCTCAGCCAGGGAAAAGAAAGCTCTGAAAGGTGCGGACCTCAGACCACTCATGCTTGAAGTCAGAGGAAGAAGGCAGATGGCTAGAGAGGATTCTGTTCTTGCATCACTGGTAGGGGTAGGGGACAGGGGCAGGGTGGACCCTAACTGAATGTGAAGCCACAGACAGCCACTGTGCCACAGGCACTTGATGGACATGGGAGAAGTCACTCTGATGGGCAAAAGCTCCATGTTCCATTCTTCTCTGAAGCCTCTTTCCTTTTCCACTGGTGGACCCAACCCCAGGCCCCCAGAGGTGGACAGGGAGGCCTGGGTGGGCAGAGAAGGATGGGGCAGAACTCCCCTCCCGCCCATCCTCCTCCTGCTGCCCCACCTTGTCCCGGGCAGTTCATGGTGGGGAAGCCCACTCTGGGGCCCCCAGCTTCCCGATCTGAGCCCTGATGCCAGGCTCTGTAAAGGAGTCAGAGGACCTTCTACAAGGTGGACACTCATGCAACATGGAAACCCTGGGCAGGCCAGCACTGTCCTGTCTTACAAGTGAATTTTCTTTTTGTTTACCACCCTCCCTTCCTTTTATTCCCTTTCCTCTTTTGGAATCAAGGCTGTCTGAGTTAAAATCCTATCTTACCCTCTAATGGTGCGACTTTGAGCAAGTTCTTTAACCTCTCTGTGCCTCAGCGACCTCATGCACATGGGGGTAATAATAGGCTGATGTGAGAAATCATACCTGGAAATTGCTTACAATAGGTGTTAGCTTTTATTAAATGCCGGGCAGGAGATAGGATCTGTCCTTTTAGGAGCCTAAAACTCAGCACAGAAAATGGGAATTTTCAGACATGCCCTCCACTGCCCGAGTTTAAACTAGGGTCTTGTGAGGACAGGGGTCACACTGGGATTTCAGATTCTACACTGGGAGAAGAGGTAAAATGGCAGGAAGAGAAAGATCCATTCTCTCTGGTGAGGGGTGGTGATAGCAGTGGGCACCTGCTGTCCCCTTTAAACTATAGAGAGAAAGAGGACTCTGTACACTTGGGGCCTGACACCAGCTGGTAGCCATTTCGCTGCTCTTCTGGTGGGGCGGGGTGGGGTGGGGTATCTGGGAATCCCAGGCCACCTTAGACGTGACCTTCAGTGTGCCATTCCGGGAAGTCGCGATGTTGCGGCTGCGCGCTGAGACCCCCGAAGGCCACCAGGGGGCGCTGTGGCCACGTGGCCGGCCTCCCGCCTGCCTCCCCGCAGTGCTGCCGCCACAGCGCAGCCCAGGGCAGCCGCGGCTCTGCGCTAGCCAGCCACCCAGGCGCGGGGGCCACCAGGCTATCCTCACGGAGGGCTGCCCCACCCTGCCGAAGGCGGGACCCAGCTGAGATCTACTGCCCTTCAGTTTACAAATCTGCCAAGTGGTGCCGCCTGTTCCCCGCGCGGCCCCTCCTTTGCCCCGAGGCTTCCGGTTTCTAGTCGTGTTCTTAGGGATATGGGTCCTGGAAGCTGGTGCCCAGCATCCCCAGGCCCCCACTTTTGCCCCATCAGAGCTAGCTGCTTTTCCTTCCTGCCTCCCTTCTTCCTCTCTTGCTGAGGGTTCAGACTCAGACTCTGGATTTGGTTCCTGGTCCCTTCTGCCTGGAGGTCTCTCCTGTGCCTTGGAGCCTAGGTCTGCGCTGCCTCAAACTCTCTCCCTGGTCACCCCCACAGACACCTTTCATTTGATGGGTCCATACCTTCCCCCAAGGGGAAGGACCTGGGGCCTTTGAGTACCAACAGGATAGGGCCTGGATCAGAGCCAGAGTGTCAAATGTGCACACTGGGGGCTCCACTTTCCAAGGTGGACCCCGAATGTGCACCCTGAACCGGGTGCCTGGCAGACACTGAACTTGGAGAGCTGTTGCTTAGTGGTCTCTGTGGCCACCCCAACAGCAGGAGCCTCTGAAATGTGCATGAAATGTACCGGCTATTGTAACTAGACCTAAAAGGTAGCGCATCAGATGGAGTCTCTCTGGACCCTGGGGAGGTGCTGTGGGGGCTCAGGCCCAGGTGATAGGCTCTGGGGAGGTGAGGAAGGCTGTGTGCCCTGGAGCTAGGGGTGCAGACTGTGGGGCCTGAGGCAGGCAGGGGGCACTGAAGTCCTGGGTCTTCACTATTTTAGAGCTGGGGGGAACTTTTCATCCCAGGCTGCAATTGCTCTGTTGGTAGAGAAGCTGGTCTTGCCAAGGTCCACAGTGAGTGAGGGCAGGCACCCTGGACTCAGGGCCCTGTCCCCTAGGTCAGAGGTCTTCCACTTCTTGCCGGCTTAGAGGAGGCAAGAGTGAGCTGTAGAAAGTTCTAGAGCACTCTCCAGTGTGGGAAGGTCATTTCTCCCACTGGAGTGTGGCAGACCACCCTGGTGTGCAGGCTTCTCTGTGTAATCTGAGTCCTGGGCCTGGAGCACAGGTAACCAAGAATGAAGCCATGGTTAGCCACTCTTTACTGCTCAGCTGTAGGGAGGAATTGGGGGGCACCTCCAGTCAGGGGCACAGCCTCCTTCTCTGCCCGGGCCTTCCCTGGAGCCCCTTTGAGGTATGTGCTAACACCATCTTTCCATTAAGCTGGCGAAGTAATGAAAATAATTTCTTTCTGAATACAGGGCCAACACAGTCATACTTTTAAAGGCACCTATAAAAATTGTAAAGGGCACAGGAGTGCGAATCTCCCCCATCCCTAATCCCAGCTTCCCAAGGGTCCTCTTCCCGGAGACAACCATCAACCCTGGCTTCCTGCATGGCTTCCTGGGCACCGCACAGGAAGGCATCTGCGTCTCTGTGTCCTTTACACAAATGGCACGTTAGGCCATTCTACCCCCTGCCTGTGACTTGAACTCTATTTTAAAAAATACCTTTGAGGTTTCCATATCACCATATGAGGCTGATCTGTCTTCAGCTGAGTCATTAAGAGCACACGTCTGGGGACATTGTCTGTACTTGAATTGGGGTCCTTCACTTACTGGCTGATGACCTGGGGCAAATCACTTAACCATTCTGTGCTCCAGTTTTCTCGCTTTAAAAATAAGGATGACAACAACTGCAATAATAATAATACTTCATGAGGTCATTGTGAGAATTCATGGGCAAAAACATTCTGCATGGGTCCCGGCATACAGTAAATGCTCAACTAATGTTAATGATTAGACTTATCCCCTCCTTAATTTTTAAAAATCACAACTTTAACTTGAAATGCCCCACCTTGTAATGATGTTGTGGAAAAGGAGCAGGCTCCAGGGGTCCTCTTACATCCTGGCTTTGCCACTTGTCAGCTGAGCACCCCTGAACAAATGATTTTCAGCCTCTCTGGGCCTCTGCCTAACCCACCCGCAAAATCGGGATAATGATGTACGTAACCCCTTGCACGGCTGTCGGAAGGTCCGATGAGGTAATGGCGCAAAGGTGCCTGGAGCGGTGCCTGGCGGGTGATAGTGATGACTGTAATGTTAGAGACGATGGCGGTCAGTAGCCCCTGAGCACTTGCCACGTGCCCGGTGTGGCACCTGAGTAGCCTCACCCGGACCCGCAGGAGCCCTGTTTGGTCTTTCCTCGAACTCCTCAAGCAACTTCCCCATGCCTTGTGCTGTTCTGCGTTTCTCCCTGACATGCTACCATATTACCCCCTTTTACAGAAAAAGAAACCGAGGCTCCGAGATGTGGAGGAACTTGCACAAGATCACACAGCTAATAAGAACACGACTTACTGTACGTGTCATTCCAGACCTGGAGGTCACTGGGGCTCACACAGGGGCCCGCTGCAGCCCTCTTCCCTCATTTCCTCCCATCTTCCTCTTTCCTCTTCCTCCCCCTTCCCCTTCCTCCTTCCTTCTCTTTTTTCTTCTTCTCCCTTTTGCTTTCTTCTCTCTTTCCTCATGTGCTCCTCCCTGTGCTCAGACCCTGGACTTAGGATGTCTGGGTGCCCTGTGGTGAGCCCGGGCTGGCCTGACCCAGGGCCTGCAGGAGACCAGTCCTGAGGGGGGTGTCTGTGTGACCTGCATACCCGGTCAGCCTGTGCTAGCTGTTACTACCCACTGCGCACTTCCTGCGCGTGTCTCCATATAGGCGTGGCCTGGGGGTATGAATACACTTCAATCATCATCATTTAGAGGCTTTTCACTGCCAGAAAGGCTGGGAGTCCTTTACAGCCACCAGGCAGAGAGAGAGAGAGAGAGAGAGAGAGAGAGAGAGAGAGAGAGAGAGAGAGAGAGAGAGAGAGGAAGTCCCAAAACCATCTGGGGGAAAGCTTTGAAGGACAGGAAGCAGGAGGGGCGGGGGTGCATGTGTTCCTATGTGGCAGCGCGTGCGTGTGGGTGGTGGGTCCCCAAGTTCTGACTGCCCTCAGCCAGGGCCCCACCTCTGCTGTGTGGGGACTTTCGGCGAACCAGCTCCCTCTCTGCCTGCCCCGATGTGGCCGAGGAGTGGTGCCCTGCCCACGCAAGCATCTGCCCGGGACCTGCACCCTGGAGCCGAGGAGGCTGGGCCCTGAGTCTCAGGACTTGGGCTGTGGAATCACACCGACCTGGCTTTGCTCTCTGCTGCTTCCTAGCGCCTTACTGTTTCTGAGCTCAGTGGGCACACATCTACTGAATGGGGTGGGTGAGGGTGGAGTGTGTGAGTAGCTCTGTGCTTGGCCGCCTGGCGGGGATCAGGGGCCCCCCACCTGGGCAGACCCCTGGCCGTCACCTCGCCCCGCTGTGGGCACACACGCAATGTGGCACTACATACGCCCTTCCCTACAGCCCGCGGAAGCAGTCCTGGAGCTGGGCGAAGCCCTCCTGTGGGGACTGAACCAGAGGGTGTGCCTGTGGCAGAGTGTGGGAGGGGTGTGAGTTGAGATGAACACCCCGATCTTTCTGGAACATTTCCTGACATCCTTGGAGAGGAATGTTGTCTCAGGAAGGTGGACGGGTGGGTCCTGGGAGCCTAGTGCCCCTGGCCCTCCCCCCTCGGCTCTCCAGCCTGGCTGCCAGGACGCTTCCTGGTCTGTGCACATCTGGAAGCAATTGTCTCCAGCTGCCAGGCGGGGCTCAGGCGGCAGTCGGGGCGGCTGCCCGAGCTTTGGAGACCTCCCAGGGCCCCTCAGACACCCCCTCAGAGCAGGGGAGGAAGGCCAGGGAGACAGAAGAGAACAGAATATGGGCAGGGGGAGGTGAGGACTGTCTCTTTGTTCTGAAGAACCTTTTGGCTTTTCCCTACGAATCAGAAAAATCCGGTGGGAAGACTGTTTTTACTCTCATCACGCCCACGTCTAAATCAGGCAAACCTGAGACACACATATGGTTTTGTTTCTAAACTAATCAAAGGGACTTTTCAGGCCTGTACAGGGCCCTAAAAATACATATTGAAAACTGCTCGTGTTCCACCCTTTCCCCTGAAAGTCTTGTTTCCATGACTTAAAAATTTCCAGCACGCTGCCATCTCTGGCTCTGACCTCAGCAGCGGTAGGCCTCATTAAAAAGCGCTGGAGTGTCCAAATTCGCCTGGGGCTCGGATATGTGGGATGGGAGGGGGTTGAGGGGTGGGGTCGAAGGGGCTTATTCTCTGGTCCCAGAGAGTGGCAGAAGCATCTAGTTCTACCTCCTCATCTTGTAGCTGGGAAAACCAGCCCAGAGAGGCATGGTAACCTCCCTCAAGTCACACAGCCAGGATTCTCCCTGAAACGTCACTGACAGAGGGCTGTGTGTTCAGCTGTGCCCAGGAGGCTGCTTTACAGTCTCCCCTGGACGACTGGAAATGCATATTGTTTGTGACAGAGCCCTGTCTACGCAGAATATGGAGGCTTTATCATGGGCGGCACCCAGCAGGGCCTGGCTCTGCACCCTGGGCTGGGGTCTCCCAACCCACTTTCTTGCTGTGTGTTGTTGAGAATCACTCGCCTGGACCCTCAGCTCCTCATCTGAAAATTGTAACAGCAACGATACTAACATTTGTCATTTAATGAGCACTTACTATATGCACCTCCCATTGGACCCCACAGCCCTTCAGGTAGGTCCTGTTACTAGCTCCACTCTGCAGATGAGGAAACCAAGGCTCAGGTAGGTTCAGTGGCTTGTCCAAGAGGTGGGGTCAGGAGTTGAGTTCGGGCAAGCAGGGAGGCTCCCCTCTCACTGGCAGCTGTGCCTTTTGCCCCCAAGCCTGAGGTGAAGGTTCGCAGGGACCTTGGATGGGACAAAGGCCTGTGCTCACCATGAGAATAGCAGGGCTCTGGTGGTGATGGGAGCAAGAGAGGACTCGGGACAGAAGTCCCCTCCTGCACCTTCCCTTCTCTGCTGGAGTCGCGCGGCCTCCAGAGCTCTGAGCACTCACCTGCAGAGACATGGCAGGCCCATGACGGCCTCTTCCCGTGTTCTGCCCTCGGCGCTGGCTCTGCACTTCATCCCCCACCATGGCCTGGCACATCGGCGCTCACGCTCTGCCAAGGCAAAATGAGAAAGCGCAGCTCCCGCAGAGAGGGCGGGTTTAACTGAGCTTCCTGCTGGCCCTTCCCAGAGGCCGACAGGAGGTGGGGAGAGAGAATCCAGGACCTGTGCCCACGACACACCAGGTGACAAGGACATCTTTTCCGGGCTGGCTGCTTGCAGCTCAGCCGGTTTCCCCGATGCTGGGAGTTGCGGGAGGGTGGCAGGCACTGCATCCCCCAGCCTGGGATGGAGCGCACTCTTCATAAATGCTACTGACCTGAGGGAGCGGGGACTTCCAGAACACTCTTTTCTGGACTGGGGACATGGCGGGGGCTACGAGGATTGCTCTGAGCCCACTAATGGGCACTGCTTCCTGCCTGTGACAGCTGGCACTTTTCTGGTTTATTATACTTGGTTTGTAAAAACATTTCCCTTCCCTGGGGCTGGGCATTTATCTATTATAGATAAGCTTAGGGAGATCGAATTGGAGAAGGTTATGTGACAGTAATGGGAGGGCCGCTCAGCCCCTCTGCAGAGCAGCGTGTGGTTCCGGCAGTATATTCTGTTCTGTGGCACTTGATGAGGCAGTGGCTGAAGTGATTTGCAGGGTTGCTCGGCCTGCAGCAGGCAGAGCAGCCCTGGGGGTGGGCCTCTGTGCCTTGGCCTCCCGTGAGAAGGTGACACCTCTCAGAGGAATCTTGGAGGGTTGCTGAGGGCAGCTGGGTCCCAGGCCATCGACTTCAGTCTTAGCAGCTCTGTGGTATTCTGCTGCGGAGTGCTGGGCAGAGGTGGGTGGGGTGTGTGGCATCGACCGTGAACTTTGGCCATGTTCCTGGCTCCTTGTTCTGTCTGCAGAGGGGACTGTGCTGCTGGCTCCACCGCAGTTCAGTCCCAGGACCACCGACTGTCCTGTCCTGCCCCTCAGTGTTACTCAGTTGGTCTCTTCCTCTCCGCTGTGGCAGGGTTGGGGGTCTGGCCAGGTCCCACGAGGTGCCACCATGGACTTAGGACAGGCATGGGGAAAAGTTCAAGAGTTTAGCAGAAGAAGCTAAAGTTTAGAGCAACTTGAAGGAAATGCAAACTCAACAGATGCCCCATCTTTACCTGTTTCTCCTATGAGATGCTCATTCACCAGGAAACTGTTTGCACCAGACGACTTCAAAGCAAGAAACGGGGGTGTGCAGAATATTCACGCTTGCCCTTCCAGATAACTCTCCCTGCTGCACTGTGCCTGGAGCTGCCTGCTGTGGATGTATCACTTGGGTCCCTGCCCCCTCGGGCTTGGGGTTCAGTGTGGCCAGAGGAGGCAGCAGCAGGGGGCCTGGGACAGAAGGGAGAGAACTGGGCGTTTCTCCCTGCTCCTTCCCTGCTGAGCAGAGGGTGACGGTGTCCGTGCCAGGCAGCTATGCATATAGCTCTCTCCGTGGTCCACCCCCCCACCCGCGTCATCACCCCCTGAGACCTTAGCGTGCTAACTACTCCCCTCTCCCTTGTGGGTCAGCCTTCAGCCTGCACCACCTCTGTAAGCGGTCTTGTGGAGGATTGCATAGTGGCCTCTGAAGACGTGTGTACGTCCTAAGCTCTGGGGCCTGTGACCTTATTCGGAAAACGGGGCTCTGCAGATGTAATTAAGTTAAAGGTTGCAATGAGCTCATCCTGGATTATCCAGGTGTGCCCCAAGGCCAGTGACAAGAGTCCTTGTACGAAACAGAAGAGAAGACGCAGAGACACAGAGAGGCCGTGTGAAGGCAGAGGCAGACATGGGAGTGATGCTGCTGCAGCTGAGGGACAAGGGACGAGGGATGAGGGATGTCTGGAGCCACCAGAGGCTGGGAGAGGCAAGGAGGGACCGTCCGCTGGACCTCGGGGGGATCTGGTCCTGCCCACACCTTGATTTCAGAATTCCTTTCCTTAGAACTGTGGGATAATGTTTCTGATGTTTGAACAGCACCCCTAGGAAACAAATGCATACAAGTCCCTTCAGCAGACACTCCTCACCCATGCCGTTCGGGTGCGGGGCTCTGGCCAATAGCGAGGAGCACCATTCAGAAAACATCTGAGGGTCTGTGGAGCGCCAGCCCCAAGGCCCCAGGTCGTGAACCTTGGCCCAGGTTCCACTTAGGCCCTCAGGTCATCCAGTGCCACTGGCAGCTCCTGTGGACAGGTCCCTAAAGGCAGTGACTTCCCCCCTGAAGCCCTGGGGTCTCTGTGTGCCTGAGGGCGTCTTCCAGCTGTTACTGGTGCTCAGCCCTGCTCGGGGCAGACTAGAGGTGCTGAGAACTTCTATCCCCAGGAGCCGCCAACCCTTAGTAGGTGGGGGAGTCCCTCTGTGGGACAGTTCTGCGGTTTGTGTGACAGTTTCCTAGGGGTAGTTCTGTTGGTACTTTCATTATGTCCATTGTAGGGAGGAGGGAACCCAGGTACTACAAGGTGAAGTGACTTGCTCAGGGTCACAGAGCCAGGCTCCCAGCCCAGAGAGAGTCTGATTTCAGAGGTGGCCTTCACTTTGGTAAGAGCACAGAGGAGAGGAGTGGGTCTCACATTTGTGAGACCTACTGTGTGCCAGGCTGGGTGCTTTGTAGGTGGCAGGTCACTGGCTGCTCTCAAGACCCTGTGACGGAGAATTGGTGTTATCCCCTTTTAGTGGATGAGAAAACGAGTTTCTGAGAGCTTACGAAACTTGTTCAAGGCCACTCAACTGGTAGGTGGGGGGCAGAGCTGAGATCTGGGTTCAGCTCTATCAGCCTCGCCCCTGGCTCCTCCCGGAAGTCAGGGCCGTGCCCCTGCTGCCCCAGGGGTTGGTCGTCAAACATTTATTTTGTTTCATCATTTTACTGCATCTCATGAGAACGCGCAGCTGCAGAATTCCACCCAGTTGGCAGATGGGTCTTGCATGGTTTAACTTAAAAATGTGAGTCTCCATGTATGTGCAGAATTCGCGCTGGGGGGTCCCAAAGAGATGACAGTGAACCCCAGAGTTGCTGAAAGTGGGCTGCAAAGGGGTCTTTAATAAGTCAATCTTCAGAACGGCACGGCCAGTGTCCAGCCCTCGAGAAGCCGACCAGACGCAGAATTCAATTTAGCCGCCTGTCCCCTCTGCCTGCCTTGCATCCACACCTTTTCTGGAACCGCTGCCATTTGCTTTTTGGCATCTTCTGTCTTGCTCTCTGGACTCCAGTAGATCTTGGCTTCACCCCTCTCTTCTGTACTCAGGTGCAGGCCTGTTAACCCCCATGTCACAGCAGGGAAGCTGAAGATCCTGGGGCGCCTGTGCCTGTGATGGCAGCTGGGGAGCCGCGGACCCCTCCCCGTCCCAGGCCTTACTGCTCACAGCCCCTCAGGTCTTGTCCTGTGCGGGAGGAAGGAAGCCGCCACACAGAGAAACGCGCAGAGAGATGGCGTCAGGCCCGGGGGCGCCCCATCTGGTAAGCAGGGCACGTGTGCGGCCGGGTGACTAATCCTGCGGTTTCTCCAAGATCAGATGCACGTCTGTAGGAAGAGATGCGCTTGACGGCAGCATCAGAGGGGAATCGATGGGCGGGAGCCCGGATTAGATGATGTTAAGCCCAGGATTTATGGTCTGTCTTTCTGCCAGGGGAGTCAACAACAGGCCGGGCTATTTCCTCTTCCTGAGTAGACAAGCAGAGGAGCCGCAGAAACAGTGGCCGCGGCCCAACTGTGAGTTCACGTCGGGGAATGTGTACGTGTGCATGTGAGCGTGTGTGTGCGTCCGTGTGTGAGTCTGTGAGGGTGGGAAGGCCTGAGCGTTTATGCAGGTGTGCGCTGTGTGTGGATGTGTGTGCACTGGGTGAGTGCTTTTGAGTGTGTGTGCGCATGTGCACAGGTATATATGTGTGCACACATGTCATTCTGGGAGTGTCTGTGTGAGCATGTCTGTATAAGGGAGTGTGCATCAGTATGGTCAATATGTATGTGTTAGAGTGTGTTCGTGTGTGTTTGTATGCAGGTGAGTATGTGTGTATGTCAGAGAGAGAAACTGTGGTTGTATGAGGCTGGCTCTGTTTCTTTGCAAGACTCTTTGGAAACATGCCAGGGGCCATCAGAGGAGCATGGAGACATGTGCCAGGAAGACGTGGAGGGGCGCCCAGGCCTGGGACCTGATTACAGGTGGGCGGCGGAGTGGTTCAGCTCACACATGCTCTGCCTGCTTGTCTCTACAGGCGTAGTCATGGTGTGGAACTCTTGGGGCCACAGTTAGGGACAGCCTTTGGGTGACCCAAGGTCTGGACACAAAGCCCAGTTTTGCATCCTCCTCGTGGAGCATTTGGCTCATCTCAAAAATACCTTCCTCAAGGTTCTGTTTCCTGACCTGCAACGTGGGGTAGTGAGAACTCCCACAGGTTGCTGCGAGACCCAGTGGAGACCTGGGCAGAACACTCAGAGGCCAGTGAGAGTTGGGGGCTCCCTGTCCTGCCCTCCCTGTTCCAGCTGGGGTGGTGCCCCCCACCCAGGCTCTGGGGCTATCCTTGCAGGCCAGCGCTGCGGAATGTCATGTCTGAAGACATCTGGGCACATCTTACCCGCTGTTTCCCCTGACTCCCTGAACAATCAGGCTGCAGCCTGGACTTCATGGGGCCCAGATGTGTCCATAAATATCACTCGAAATGCATTTCCTCCAGGATAAGCCACTTAGCAGCAGAACCCTCCTCACTGGGCTGTCTCCGTGTGGTTCGCAGGGTGGCTCGTGGGAGCCGAGGAGAGGCTGAGACCGTCTCACGGGCCGTGTGGAGCTGCGCTGTCGCTCTGCACTCTGGAGTGGGGGAAATGGCAAGGGCTTCAGAGGCAGATATAGGAGGTTCGAGTCCTGGGTCGGCTGCTCCCTGGCTGTGATACCTTGGCAGCCTCCTTGACCTCTCTGGGTCTCAGTTCTTCACCTGCAAGTTCTTGCTGCTTAGCTGACCTGCCCGGCCCAGGAGGAGCTGCTCCGGGTCAGAACTGGTGTCAGTATTAGTTTCCTCTTGGTGCTGTATGACAACTCATACACTTAGTGGCTTAAAACAATACAAAGGTATTACTAGCTTACATAATAATAATATAATAACTTATTATTTTTATCAGAGAAGGAAAACTCTGACTCCAAAAAACCTCCGCTGCCTTGCGGCATACCTCTTCAGGGGAAAGGCTAAGGGAGTAAACCCCAACAGAAAATCCGGAGCCGGAGTCCCTAAGGCGGTTTGACGTTGTAGTCAACACCGGCAACTCCTGCGGCGCACCTGAAGCCAAGCTGTATTGACTCCGTCTTTCCCTTGGATCCTTCAGCTGCGAAGAGAGGGGGGGTCTGCTGCATGGGCAACAGCAGACCCTCCATATCACCCTGCCCAGGCTCTGCAGCTTCAGCTTCACTGGAGAGGACACTCCAGCGTCATCACAAGATGTCGATTTAACACGGGAGGAGACAGATACCGTGTCACTCCCGAGTGGGACTGCACAGCCATTCTCGGCGGTGCAGATAGACTCTTAAGAAGCTACACCATCGTCTCTCGAGACGGACAGCTGCTGACGATTATTTTTATATGTCTAGAGGTTAGAAGTCTGACATGGGTCTCACTGGGCCGAATTCACAGTGTTGGCAGATCTGTGTTCCCTCTGGAGGCTCCAGGGGAGGCTGTTTCCTGGCTTTTTCCAGCTTCTAGAGGCCGCCTGCATTCCTTCGCTCGTGGTCCCTCCTTCCATCTTTAAAGCCCATCACTCCGACCTCTGCTTCTGATCACGTCTCTTTCTCTGACTCTGCACATTGGACCCACCTGACTAATTCGGGGTAATCTTCCATCTCAAGAGCCTTAACTGAATCATGTCTACAAAGTCCCTTTTGCCGTGTGAGGTAATATATCACAGGTTCTCAGGGACTAGGGTGTGGAATATTTGGGGGACTATTATTCATCCTACCATAGTGCCCTCCCAAATGACAAGAATCTTGAGACTTCTGTGGGTGTCTCCCAGGGCCCCAGAGGAGTGACTAACTAACTATCACTCATGGACTCAGTCATTCCACAAATGTTTATTGAGTGCCAACTATATATATACCAACCTGACTCTTGGCCCTGGGGAGTTTATGTTCTAGGGGGAGAGACCAATAACAAACATTAAAATATGAAATGTGGCAGGTAGTGGACAAGCCCCATACAGAAAAGTGGAGCAGGGCATGGAGTGTGAGGGCCACCTCAGGTAAGGTGGGTCCAGAAACCTTTCTGGGAGGTGACATTTGAACAGAACTTGGAATGAATCAGAAGAGTGAGTGAGCCAGGTCAGGCAGACCCGGTGGTCCCGGTTGTTGTGGGTTCAACTGCATCTCCAAAAAATACATTTTCAGATTCTCAGCCCTGGGTGTGGGGGTGAATATGACCTTACTGGACATCGTCTCTGCAGGTGTAGTTGAGATGAGAGGAGGGGCCGTAACTCCCATCACTAACGAGGCCTGGAGTTGGTGTTCCTGCTGTGCAGTGGTCTGCCTGGGGCTGGTGCGCTGGTCAGAGCAGCCCCTTCTCCTTCTTGGTAATCATGAAAGAGTCCACGGAAGCTGCGATTTCTCATCCATTCAGTGCCAGGTATGTTTCGAGCGTCATCTCATTTCTTCTCACACGGCTCCGCGAGGTGGTTATTATTGCCGTCCCCATTTCACAGGTGACAAACCCGAGGCGTGAAGAATAAACGATGTCAGCTGCCTACACACACCCGGCTGTTGATTTGGTGAGCTGAGGCTCAAACCCAAGGGCACTTGGGTTGTTCCCCACAACCCTACCCTGGGAGCAGCTGGAGGGCAGGGCTCCATTCATTCCTTTCTCTGGTGTCTTGTGGGTCTCACAGAGTGCCTTGCACATAACAGCCAGTTAAAACATATTGATTTTTCCTTCCATTAATGATCTCCTAAGTCTTGACAGGAGAATTCAGTTCAATCAGAACTTTTGACAAATCCCAAACCAATTTCCCCCACTATGTTGATTTATTTATTCTGTAAACATTTGCCGAGAGGCCCTGTGAGCCCCGGACCTGGCTCAGGGCTGGTTCCTTGGCTCTGTTCCGAATGGGCTCTAATTGTGTCCAGAGTTTTGCAAAGGTAGTTTGTTCATTGGCATTTGGATAAAATAGTCTGAGTATCCACTGGAGTGACCTCCGGTAGCCCAACAGCCAACGCTGGAGACCTGCCTTCTTGACCGGGTGTCACACCCTGGTTTCTCTTCTCCTGGGGCCTTTGAGCCCGTGGCTCTGCAGGGCTTCCTGTCCACTGTGTCTCGCAGGGATGTCCGCCCTCCCCTGGGTGACAACACACACCTTGTGGCCCCTGAATGCCACTGGTCCCAGTTTATCTCAAGCTTTGGCCCCAGAAGCCTTTCTTCCGAACACGTCCATCCTCCTTCTTGTGCCTCTGTCACTGGCAAATTCCGAGAGCACTCAGGACAGCCACGTTTTGGGCGTCTTCAGTGACCTCGGGCCCCTGGGAACAGCTGTTCCTGAGCATGACAGCTGGAGGGCTGAGGCGTTGTCTGTGCCAGGACCTGTGGGCAGAGAAGCTGCCGGTGGTGGTGGGGCGTGCTGAGAAACGGGGCCTTCACCGAGGTCAGTCAAGTGCAAACACATGCCACGGAAATGACCAGGTACCACTTATTGCCCAGCTGCTTGGTACTCATTTCAAAACTAATAACAATAAGGAAATCACTACCTGATAGGGCCCAGGTTGCTGGGGTTCTCCCCGCCACAATGAGATAGAAATGGCACAGTTTCTCCAAAGGGAAATGCAGCGTCATGCCTTGAGACTTAAACAAGCTCCTACCCTTTGATCTTGCAACTCATCTTCCAGGACGGAAGTCAGCTAAATCAGCCGATGCAAAAAATATTGTGAGGTTATTTACTGTTGGGTAGAGTAGCAAAACTTTGGGAAGAGCCCAAGTGTTCGACAACAGGGAGGTGGTTATGCCCATCCATTTATCTGTCCAATGAGATGGTGCGCATCCATTTAAGATAATGCTTGTGTGCATGTTTGCTGCCATGGAAACCTAATAATCATAGCGATAGTGTTTAGAATGGGCTAGGCACTGCTCTAAGCACTTTTCAAGGAATAACCTAGTTAATCGTCCCAGAAACCCTATGGTGCAGGTCCAACATCAACATAATGCCCACGTTACCAATGGGGAGAAGCAGCCCAGTGAAGTGGAGAGCCAGGACCTCCTTGTCCACATGGCACTGGAGGGATCTTGAACCCCAGCTGCTTCTAACCACCTGCCATGTTGCCTCTTGCTCTGACCTTGGAGACAGATAAATCAAGGTCACAAAACTGTATCTGCAGCCTGATCCCCTTTTGTAGGGGAAGTTGTCTATTATGCATAGAAAAAAGACTAGAAAGGAAAACCTCTGTAAGTTTGAGTACCAAGGCAACTGGAGAAATACTTTGAAGAGCAGGAATGTCAAGTTGCCCATTTTAAGGTCTTCCTGTTGCTGTAGGAGCTGTGGAGAGTCTTATCACCTCTCTGAACTAGTTACTCAATTGGCCTTTGAGAACCACCTACTTCTTAGGGCTGCTGTGAGGATATGAAAATACAGAGATGGTATTGGTCCTGGGCCAGTTTGTGGGTAGGTCTGCTCTCCCCCTTCCCGCACAGACTCCTCTGTGTAAGTCAGGGGGATGGGGTGATCCCTGCAGGCTCCGATGTCAGTTGGCTTTTAGCTGGGATCAGCCGGTGGGAAGCACTCTCAGGAGACTGGAGGGTGGGAGGAAGGGAGAAGTCAGAATACTTCTCCTTCTTTTGCTTCTGATGGGTTCTCGGGCGGTGTCTGTGTGTTCTCTGCGGCTCCAGTTCCTGCCATAGAGGTTCACGCAGATTCCCGCTTTCACTGGCTCTCGTGACATCACCTCTTCCTTCTGTCCCTCCAGCCTAGGTAGTCGTTTCCTGCTGTCTGTAACCTCTAGATTGCATCACTGTCCCCTGGTTGGCTTACCAGCTCTACCGTCACTTGTTGTGTTAGTCTGGGTTCTCCAGAGGAAGAGAACCAATAGGATGAGCGCAAGCATGCATGCCACGCATGTGCACACATGCATTCAACCATGCATTGCACAACAACATTTCAGTTAACGACGGACTGCGTGTATGATTACAATGGTGGTCCCAAAAGATTATAAAGGGGCTGAAAAATTTCTCTTACCTAGTACTGTCACAGCCATTGTAATGTCAAAGTACAACGTTTTACATGTTTGTGGTGATGCAGGTGTCAACAGGGCTACTTCATTTCCAGTCATATAAAAGTGTAGCCCATACAATTAAAGTCTTAGCCTATATATACCATCTAGGTTTAAGTGTACCTATGATGTTTGCACACAGACTCACCTGAAGATGCATTTCTCAGAATGTATCCCCATTGTTGAATGGTGCATGACTTTATACATACATATTAACATGCCTATTTTATAATTATATAATTATATATAACATACATGTAATAAGGAATTGGCTCACATGATTATGGAGGCTGAGAAACCCCAAGATCTGCAGTTGGCAAGCTGGGGACCCAGGAGAGCTGATGGTATAGTTACAGCCTCAGTCTGAGTCCAGAGACCTATGACCCAGCTCAAAGGCAAGCAGAAAGAATTCTCCCTTCGTTCACCATTTTGTTCACGTAAAGCCTTTTTCAGTGGATTGGATGAGGCCCACCCTCACTGGGGAGGGCAATCTGCTTTACTCACTCTACCGATTCAAATGGTAATTGTGTCTGGAAGCAGCTTCACAGACACCCCAGAATTCTGTTAAATCAAGTATCTGGGCCCCTGATGGCCCCATCAGGTTGGCACATAAAATTAACCATCATATTTATATAACCAGTTCTGTGCATTAATTCTATTCAGGTGCTTTCTACTTCCCTGGCTGCACCCTAACCGATGCAGGGACGAAAGAAAGTTTGGCTTTTATCTCCAGCTTTGGGTGTCTGAGTAGTCAAATGCTTAGTTCAGTGTCATTTCTGGAATCTGTTATATTGGGAATCATCAATGATTGAGTGATCATGTAGGCTATCATCATATCTAATTTACATAAAACTTAAGTAATATGATAATGTATAGCTTTATTTTTATTGTTAGTATCTAAATATTTACTTTCAAATATAGATAAGCATTCTTGAGGTGTTATAGGGTGAATGTTTTTGTTTATATTTTGAAAGTTTATCACTTAAAGTATAAATTACTGCAAGAGTAAAGTACTGCAATAATTAATTTTGACTGTGTAAGTTAATTTTGTTTGCTAAATCAACTTAACATATTTTCAATTGACAAATAATCAGGGAGATAGCATAACAATTAATGCAAATATTGAGAGTATTAATGAAATAACTTTAGGAAGAATATTATTTCCTTTCTGAGCCAACCAACATTTATAAAATTTAAATGATAATACAGAACATAATAGAAGTTAGATTATATCACAATTATAATACATGTGGAATTGCTGTTGTACCCACATTCATAACACAAATCAAAATAAACTTTAATAATGGCATTTAATTTTTAGTTATTCAATTCTATCAGGAATTCTATTTAGCTCATGAGGATTTCCAGAAACTATTTGGGAATTTTTTCATATCCTGGGAGGATGAGTTGGAAAGGGAATGTCACCTTTGCTACCTCAAAATAGGAGGAAAAAAATCTAAAATTATATGCATTGTTCATGATGCATCTGATGCAAATATACTAAAGAATATAGAGTATAATGAAAACAAAGTGTTGGAGAAAGATGCAGTAACCCCCAAATCTCTTGCTTCTCCCCTGACCTCAGTTGAGAGAGAGCATTTATTTGATATCACAGATTCATGCTAAGAGGCCTGGGAGCCACCTACCTTTTGACAGTCCTGGGGAATCATTGTTCCTGCCCTAAGAATGTTCGAAACGTGACTACTGAAACATAAGTGATGGAATTGTAACAATAATGACATTTTACAGTAAGATGCCAGAATTGCTCTTTTATCCCAGAGGTAAATTCCGTGACCATGTCATCTGGCATCAGTCGGCACTAAATGTGAAATTTGACACTCAGCCGTTTGGCCAAAGCATGTGTGTGCCTTGCACCACGTGTGCAGTTTGTAACTGGGAGTTTGCTCATCTGCAACCCCACGGGACGCTGCTGTGTGCGAGGCAGGCATCGGGGTGTCACCTCACTGCTGCATCCCAGCCATGCAGTTACTGCCCCTTGAAAGTCCTCAGTCAGTTCTCATTGAGTGAACGAAGTACAGCATGAGGATTGTTGTTATTACTCTTAGGACCCCCGGCAGCTTTGAGGCAGCTGCTGGGACAGGCAGGGCCTGCACCTGGGATGCTCACACACCCCACATATCAGTCAGGATGCTTTTAGTGTCAAGGTTAGAAAAATCAACAAAAGATGGTCTTAAGTAATACAGAGAATTAAAAGAATTCTGGGGCGTGCAAGGTTGGTGGAGGGCCCTTAGGTGCAATGTGCTTCCTAAGTCCGGAAGGTTATGCGCCCTTCCTTTGGAATAGCATCTGTTCATTCCCGCCAGCTCTACAACCCCCAGAGGGAGGAGAGAGCGTCTCTTCCCCCAGCTGCCTAACTGGTTGCCTGGGCTGCACTCTGACTGGGCCACTTGGGTCACATGACCACCTTGGGCCAACCACGGAGGCGAGAGAGGATGGGGCTCAGCTGACGGGTTTAGGCAGACGGGGTTGACCAAACAGGCTCTCTTGACCCAAGAGGGAAGGGAGGGATGGAGTCCAGGATGGGCTGGGTGGGTGTATCGTTTTCCATTTCTTCATAACCAGTCACCACTAACTTAATGGCTTAAAACAACACACATTTACCATCTCTGTTTCCATGGATCAGAAGTCTGGGTGTGGGTGAGCCAGGTTTTCTGCTCGGGGTCTCACCGGCTGAACTTAAGGTGTCCGCTGAGGCCTTGTCTGCATCAGAGCCTCAAGGACCTTTTCCAGGTGCACAGGTGGATGGCAGAAGTCATTTCCTTCTGCCACAGGACTGAGGTCCCCGTTTCCTCGTTGGCCATGGCAGGAAACCTCTCTCAGCTCTTGGAGCCTGGCTCAGGTCCTTGCCACCTGGCCCCTCCTCTCCCAGCTGAGCCGTGTGATCTTTCTGTGCAGCCTGACACCTCTCTCTGACTTCTTGCGTCTCTGACCTCTAAGCCCTCTTACAAGAGCTCACCTGGCGAGATCAGGCCCTCCCGGATAATGTTCCTTGTGACCGACTAACAGACAACGTATTAGGTACCTTCATGATTGTATCTGTAACATCTCTTCACCTTTGCCATATGAGGTACCCCAGTCGGGGGACTGGTTACCACCACATTCACAGGTTCAGCCCAAACTCAAGGAGGGGAGTTACACAGGGAGCGTATTTCAGGGGGAGGGGGAGTCATGAGGCCACCTTAGCTTTTGCTCACCGCAACGGGTGAGCGTCAGTACTACCCTGCTCCGACAGTCCTGATCCTACTTCAGATCCTGTCCGGATTTCTTGACCCCCCAGTCCCAGCTGTGCCCACTGGGCTGGATCCCTCCAAAGACACCGTAACCACGTCTGTCCCTGCCTCTGCTGGGTGCAGACCCTCTGTTCTGGAAGAGGCTTCAGAAGCCCTCAGGGTGAGTTAGCAGCGGGGAGAGGTATCAGACTGCAGTTGCTGACCACGGCCTTCTGAGGCCTGGACTAAGTTTCCAAAACAAACTGTGAGGTCTTCACTTATTGGTGATTTTATTTGGTGCTTACCAGGTGCCAACTATTGCCCTATGCGTCTTTCTTCCATTATCCAATTTAACCCTCCCAACAGCCCAAGAGACTGCCACTCCGTGCATTCCCATTTACAGAAAACACACAGGGGCTCAGCCAGGCTGTTATTTGCCCCAGGTAGGATGGCCAGCAGGCGGCAGAGCTGGGGCTCACAAGGAGGTCCTGCTGATTGCAAAGCACAGGCACGCAACTACTCTGGTAATAGTCCTTCCCCTAGGATGTTCCAACAGATCCTGCAGTCCAGCTTCCACATTTTGCTGATGGAGAAAGGGGGAGGCTTAGATTCAAGGTCTCCAACGGAAGGTCAGAGGCACTATTAGTTTAATTTCAAGTCTGAGCCTGAGGCTCACACACCAAAGCCAAACGCAGGGGAACAGTGTATGCTTTGGCCGTTCTCCGCCCCTGGGAGCACTGTGTATGGGATCTGTTGGGATCGCTCTTGCAGGCTTTCCACAGGGAAAATACAGAAAAACAAAGCATTTGGTGCCAGTTGGAGAGGATGATGCGGGCTGTTTTTAAATTTACCTGTGAACTGGCTGCTACTGGGCATGAGTGATGGCCACCAACCAGGTCACCGGCTTAGAGCCAGGCACTATTCCACCCCCCACCCCCACCCCACCACCCTCATAATACGAGTGTTCGAGAACCCTGCCTGGATGTCCCCTGATGCAACAACTTTGCAAAACTCTGAGCACGGCCAAGCACACGCAGGCGCTGGGCTCTTTGCTTCAAGGCATTTTAACTACTCAGTGAACTAGCAGCAGGGGAGGCCGGGCTGGGCTGAGAGGCCATCAGCAATTTGGCTGGAATGAAATGGCCCAGATGTTGTTGGGTCCAGCTGCTCCGTGCTCTGATCTGTCCGGCAAACGCTCCTGGCTGATGCTGTCCAATAGGAACGTAACATGAGCTGCATGTGTAATTTAAAATTTTCTAGTAGCCACAGAAGAAATTGGTAAGCCATTTTAATTTTATATATTATGTGACCTAATATATTCAAAATACTATCATGTAATCAGTATATAAAAAGTATTGATGAGGTTTATGTTATCGTGACAACACATGGAAATCCAGTGTGTATTTGGCACATGTGGCCTATCTCAGTTCACACCAGCCACATTTCAAGTGCTCAAGAGCTGCAGGCTGTATTGGTTCTCTGCCTAGTACAGTTCTTATCACACTCCTCTGCTCAATGACCTTCAGTGGCTCCCTACTGCCCGACCTTTTGGAGACCAGCTACATATTACAGTGATTTGTGTTTCTTCCTCTCTCTCCAATGCTAAGAGCTTTTATGGGATCTAACAGGGCACTTATTATGTATCTATTGTGTCTTGGTGTGACGTTCCCTGAGCTACGTTAATTGTATTTTCCCGAGGCTGTCAGTAAATCTTCCTGGGATGCATAAATGCATCAGCCATATATTAAAAGCTTCCTGTAATTTTCTGACAATTCTCAGTACCGCCCATGAGGTGCAAGTATTTAATCTCCATTTTATGAATGGAAAATGGGGGCTCAGACCACCCTGAACCCAGATCTGTTGAGTTTCAAGTTGCTACACTGTGCTTGGTGTCTGTCATCTTGGCCAGACGCATTTGAGGTTCTCAGAAAACACACATTAACTGCATTGAATTGAGACCACAGTTTCTCGGCTCTTTCTTGGGATGCACAGCAGGCACGTGGAAGCAGCAGGAATGGGTGCCTACTGACCTGCATGCCCTTCTTGGTCCCTGGGGTGTGATACCGGCTCTGGGCCCCAGGAGGGCCGACGGCGGTCTCTGTGGGAGCTGGGTCCGGCAGAACCAGCACTCTTGGCGGCCGGGCAGCAAGTTGGCAGGCCTCCGACACGATCAGTGCTGCCGTCCCGGCTTGCATCGGGCTGATAACTGGCATTCTGTAGCACGGGCTCCGGCCGCTGCTGTTTACCTGATGTGTGATTCA
The DNA here is from genome assembly GCF_987537825.1 of Furipterus horrens. NCBI lineage: Eukaryota > Metazoa > Chordata > Mammalia > Chiroptera > Furipteridae > Furipterus > Furipterus horrens. The sequence goes on along the minus strand of NW_028327183.1, from coordinate 13,503,327 downwards.
CAGGAACTTATTGCTGGCGCATGTGACGCTTTGCCTTGGTACCTTATTGAGGGTGCAATAAAAATAAAGATGAGCTACTAATAAAATGTCAAAAGAAAATGTCAATTAGGATTCCTGAAAAAGAAGAGGCTGATGTTAGTTGCGCATCCTCTTGGCGAATTCTCTCTAATTAGTCAAACAAATATGTACTCCTCCCACTCGGGTGTGTGTATGTGCTAGTTTTAAAACATTTGTAATTACATCCCCCGCTTTGGAAACTTCTGGGAACTGGAACCTCCACACATAAGTTCTGGTTAAGAGGACGTGAGCCAGCACCTTGGCTGGGATGGAACAATGCCCGTGGGGGTTTCTTGGGTAAGTATTCAGAAGCAGATTGTTTCTTGCACTGCCCCCACTCAAGCACCCCCAGTGGCTCCCGAGGGCTTGCTGGCGTCAGCACCAACTCTACTCTATATAATAGAAAGGGAACCAGGCACAAAGCCTGAAGAGGTGACATCCAATACCCCAGCGAAACCCTAACCTCTCCACCCTCTGCTTCCTCTTTGATCAAATAGGGAGGCAGAACTAGCAGCTCCCAGCCCCGAGGCAGAGCTGATTTTCTGCACTAGGGCTGGCTCTCCCCTTTCCTTTAGTTTATCTACATCTCCCTCTTCCTGCCAGAAGACAGTGGAACTTCTGTTTACTTTTAATTTGTATCTGCTTCTTCTCTTTTTCTGTGTTTGACTCTGTGTGTGTGTATGCATGGCTATTAATAGCGTAGAACACATATATGCCTAATAAATAAATAGAGATAATGAAAATTTTTTTTACTGACCTAGCCGTGTGATTTAAAAAGAAGTGGAGAGAGCTTGTGTGAAGAATGAGGGCCACAGAGAGGAAATTAATTGCAGTCCCAAGACTTGCCTTAGGATCACCATCCTCCCTCTCGCTAAGAGCATCGTGTTGGGTCATGTTTGACCTTCCTTGTCCTGAAAAGAGACTAATCTGGTCGGGAGGGTCTGTGTTAAGGGAGATGAGGTGAGGGCTAAATGACATACTGTTTTGTGACAGTTCCATCCTCTATGGGGCCAATACAATGGGGCCATCCGCAGGTGACACCTTCTGTGAGCCAAGCGCTGGGCCGGGCTTCACGTTTTCACTCAGGATGATCACAAAGCTCCAGAAGGTGGGGATTATTATCCCCATGGACAGCTCAAGACAGAATGTCAAAGGGGTGGGGGCATGGTCAAGTCATACAACTAGGGTGGGTTTGGTGTCTGGTCTTGAATTTAAAGCTCCTGATCTTACCTCTGTGTCAGACTCTACCATCTGATCTTAGAGCTCACGCTGGGTCCTGTAATTCAGCTTGACAGTTTTCTCCTATCTCGTTGCCGGACTAGGATAGATTTGCTCATTTAAGATGCCACTGACCTTACCTAATAAAAGGAATCAGGATCCAAGGAGTCTGTTTAATTCATTATTAAAGATCATTTCCTGTTATTATCTTCCCTGTAGCAAAATTAGCTGTTAACTCTCCTGTTAGCATAACCCAGCCAGTATTACTAGAAAATTAAGAAAAAAAAAAAAAATCAGTTCAGTGATATGTGAACTGAGCTCAGGGAATTCTCCATCTTTAGTGCATATTAACTTATGCCTTAGAAGTTGAGGAAATGTTCTGTTAAGTGGAAAAAGAGTTACAGAAATTTTACTTTCAAAAGTCAAGTGAAAAGTTACTTTTCCTTTTTCCCAAGTCAAATTAATTTTTGTCTCAGGGCAAGAAAAATAAATTAAAAATCACACATTGCCACCTCCTCCCTGGCCTGGTGCCTCCTGGGTTTCTGTCTCTCTTGCCTGGAGTTTCAGGGTTCTTGAACCCAGTGTGGGCCTCAGAGGATGCCTTGCTGTGGGGGTTTCTGCTCCCGGAGCCCCTGACTATGGCAGGGTGGGGCAGCCTGCGTCTCCTTCTACCTCTCTACCCTTCAGGTCCTTCCCTTCCTCCTGGGCAGTTCTTGGGGGTGAAGATGGGGAGCACAAACTGGCTCGCTGGTGATACAGGGAGGACTTGTGTTTCATGCTGTGGGGTGAGTTCAACATCTGGACACGAGGCTGCTGGGAAGCCGTTGGGCAGCAAGATGCCGGTGTAGCTGTGAGTTGTCACGGGGGATCCTGGGAGCTCCGGAGTAAAGGATCAGGCAGAGAGCAGGGGCTTCTGGGTATGGGGAACCCAAATGCATTAGCGGCATGAGCTCCCTGGTCTGCGGCCACCTGGGCCCACACCTGGGTGTGCACATGTGGGGCACATAGCAGCCTGGTCTGCCCAGGGATCCACTAGGCTTGGAATAGAGGACATGGGGTGGAGTCCTAGCTCCCTTATTTAATATCCTTGTGGCCTCAAGCAAACCTCATAACTGCCTTGCGCATCGATGTTTTTCAATTGGAAGATAAAAATTTGCCAGCCCCTGGGGTGGCAGTGAGGATGGTGGGTGGTAACATTCTGGAGGCTTCACTAGCATAGGACTCGAAGGTCTCAGGACAGCCAGAGGTGACAATGGTTGGCCAGGAACCCAGACAGGGGCAGCACTAGCAGAGTCCCTGCTGTGTGCTGGAAACTCTACTGGGCTCATTACACATTTGTTGCAGGCTCAAGGGTTCTTGGTATTTAGTAATTCCCAAGAATATCAGAGTTAGAATAATAACAGAATGTGACACACGGGGACCTTGGGAAGCCCAGTAGGGGGATGACCTTGTCCCGATATGTCCAGAACTTGCTTGATTTGAGCACTGACGTCCTGTGCCTTGGGAATATTCTTCTTCAGCCCTACTCCACAGTCCAAGGCAAACAGGGACAGCTGGTTCCCTTGTTCTAAAGATGAGAAGCAGGGTCAGAAATTGTCTGGCTGAAAGCATATGGCCGAGGTGCACGCAAGCAGAGGTGTTTTTAATGTCAACTCCTGGTTTGGGGCAAAGAGAGCGTGCAGCCTGGCTCACAGTCCACACACGAGCCTTGGAAGAGGTGAGGTCACCTTGGGCTTGTTTCACCTCTTGGTATCTGACTTACAATTGTTCTCTGTTAACTCCATTATCTTTAATTTGCAAAAATGCAGCCAACGGGAAACCTCTGGATACTTTCTCTTTAATGAAACACAATTTGATTACAAATCATCAGAGTCCCCTGGCAGACAGCCTTTTCTGGAGGGTTTCTGCCTGCCACGGCCACTTCAGCACGATCTTGGTCCTTCGGGGGAGTATAGTGGGAGCTGCTGACGTCCCTTGCAGGGGAGTGGGGACGCCAGCCCATTTGCAAATGTCAACTGTTGCAAACACCTTCTCTCAGGGACCTGTGGATGAGGGTAGTGGTGGGTCCCTGGACCCAGCATGCCAGAAAAATTTGATGCCAATAGATACCCTCCTGGCCATTGTCACCAGACATGGGGCTGGGGTGAATTCAGTTGGTTGAGGGTGACATGATGCCTGGGACCCAGTGGTAGTTTCTTAGTGAGCATCGTTTGGAGCTTTGTCATGCTGTCGTGTGTGCCATCCAGACTTTCATCACTTAATACCATGCCTGCCACAAACACCAGGAAGTGGAGAACCGCAGTCCCCGAAGCCTTGTTTTCTTTTGCCGTCTCATGTCGTTGGATCCTACATTCACATCCGGCCTCGAGCCTTCCCTCAGGCAGGCGTTGCCCCCTCCTGCCTGCACCCAGAAGTGAACCACAGCATCAGAACACATCAGAATTGCCTCCCAATTCTTGAGTGAGTCACTTAATCTTTCTGAGCTTATCTTAACTGAGACTCGGGGTTAACAACCGCCCTTGTGGGTCGTGGCGATGAATGAAGGGGATGACGCGAGGGAGAGGGTCAGGAATTTGTCCGTAGCAAGAGCACATGTGAGGCTGGGGCTGAGTCCGGGTCCGCCCTTTGCCGGTCGCTTGGTCTTGGGGAAGCTTTTGGCCTCTCTGAGCCTCTGTTTATTTACCTGTAGGATGGGGGCCAGGGTAGTACCTACCGCATAGTGTTGGGATAAGGATGGACAGACATGCAAGTACAAGCACTGAGAGCGGTGCCTGACATAGCGACCTTGAGTCCAGTGCCTGACACAGCGACCTTGAGTCCAGTGCCTGACACAGCGACCTTGAGTCCAGTGTCGACGTGTGCCTTGGATTGGACAACGTGAGGGTCAGTACTCAATAGGCAACTGCCTATGTGGTAGCCAAGCAATACACTCCTAGGTGTTCAGTTGCAGAAACAGAGACCAAGAGAGGTATAGTGAGTGGCCCAGGGTTTAGCCTGCAGGGAAAGGCAAGGCTGAGCCTGGATGTTCTTTCTGATTGAGGGGTCAGTCTGGGCTTAGGAGGAGAGTCTTATCTTCACAAGAAGGTGAATGAAATTTCCAGTCCTTCCAATGACCGACAAGAAGAATCGAGTGAGGCACACAGGCTTTAGTCCTCATTATATCACAAACTAGCTGTGTGACCTTGGGCAACTCACTTGGCCTCTCTGGTCTATGTAGTGTCTCCATTGATAGTGTTGGAGATTGGATTGAATTATCCCCAGGATATCTTCCTTTTCCTGCATTCAATGATTTTCTCGATATCTTCTCTTTATTTTCTTGTTTGTATACAATTTTGTTCCAAATCTCCTCTCTGCCTTCCAGATGGAATGCACATTCCTTGAGGCCAAGCATCCTCCCTGAAGGAGTCTGGTAGCAGCCTGCACATGTGGGACCAGGGGTCTGGGCGTGTGTGAAATAACTGAAAACATACATACTGGTCTCTGCCCCTGGTTCTTGCCACAGAGCCCCTAAAACCTTTGTACTTTCTAAGTGATAAGACCACTAGGAACACCTTTTGTTCTAATATTTTATCTCTGCCCCTGGTTGCTGACATAAAACTCCTAGATCTCTTGGAATTTCCTGGATGATAGGAGTGCCTTTTGTTCTAATGAGGTGACAGCTTCAGGATGAGGGCTGGTTATCAGAAAGACCAAGCCATGGTCAGAAGCTGGCTGCTTTCGGCCCTTCCGCCCATTCTCTGGGGAGGGGAGAGGCCCTGGTGATTGAGTTAATGATCGAGCGTGCCTATGTGATAAAGCCGCCATAAATATTTGCAGAGTTTTGAGGCTGGTGAACACATCCATGTGCCAGGAGAGTGGCGTACCCCAACTCCGTGGGGACAGAAGTTCCTGTGACCGAGGCCCTTGCAGACCTCGCTCTTAGTATCTCTTCATCTGGCTGTTCATCCGTATCCTTTATTCTAGCCTTTATAATAAACTGATAAACATAAGGAAGTGTTTCCCTGAGTTCTGGGAGCCATTCTAATAAGTTGCTGAACCCAAGGAGAGGAGGGTCACAGGAACCTCAATTTATAGCCAGTTAGTCAGAAGTACAGCTGAGAACCTGGACTTGCAATTGGTGTCTGAAGCGGAGTCAGTGTTGTGGGACCGAGCCCTTAACCTGTGGGATCTGTTGCTAACTCCAGGTAGACAACGTTGGAATGGAACTGTGGTGTAGGAGCTGCTAGTGTTGGAGGATTGCTGGGTGTGTGGACAACCCACACCTCTGGGGACGGGAACCTTGTGAGGGTGGCAGCAGTGTGAGGGGCGTGGAGGAGAAGTGCAGGAGTGTTTTCCCAACTGAGGTTGCACGGCCATGAAATCAGGGTCACCTGTGGGGGTGCGTGTGGGATGGGGGGCAGCAGGTGGTTCCACCCTTGCCCGAAGCTTCTTAGAGGAGAAATGTCTTAATTATTGGAGACACTAGATCTGCCCCAAAGTGCGTGAAAGTAGCTATTTAAATTCTACTTGTATTTGGCAATGCGAAGGTCAGAAAATGTCCATCGGGGTTGGTGATGGAAAGAAAGAAAGAATGAGCACTTTGCGGTTCATCCAGGTGAGATGACGGCCACCATCCCGTGGTCTAGCTGGGGCTCCGCGCCCTTTTGCAAGCTAGCGGCATTTGTCCGCGCAGACTCCTGTACTGCTCTGGATCGCCCCCTCCCCCGTGGGCTCCAGCATCCAGCCCTAGCAGTCTGCGGTTGCCTCCTTCAGTACTTGTTTGGAAACAGTGTCAAAGCACATCTCCTTCATCTCACTGAGAATCCCCCAGGGTCTCCTGTGGTTCTGAGAGTCCCTCTCTGCTCTACTTTCTCGTTTCCTTCTGCACTGACTCTCCCCAGACTCATTTCTTGGGGAGGTCACACAGGGATCACTTACCTCACTTCGCAGGGTTAAGCGTCAGCCTTGCCTTTGATGCTGAGGTTCACTAGCGGGGATGCACAGCCACTTGTCCACCTGTCCCTCCCGCCAAGTACTTATGAGATGTTGAGCTTGTGGGGAAAAGGAGGGAGGAGATACTCGAAAGGAGATGCTTCTTGATGTGGAGAAGGGTCACCGCCAGAGAATCCCAGTACTTGAATTCGATTCTGCCTCTAGCTTGTGGAGGGTCATGGGTGGTCACGTCACCATCCAGGACTCAGTTTCCCCATGTGAAAAAGTAAGGCATTGAAATAAGTAAGCCATAAAGTCCATTTCAAGCTCAGAAAGGAGAGGAGGCGTAAGCAGCAGCTAAGGCCCCACCAGGGGCCAGGTTGTGCTCCGGGTGCTTTTGAATTCTCAACACAAGCCTTGGAGGAAGGCAGCATTAGCCTCGTTTTACAGGTGGGGCAGCCAGGGTCCAAGAGGTGGATCCCTGCCCAGTGAAACCATTTATAAAGCCAGAAATCACATCTAGGGTTGTTTTTTTCTAACTCTAGAGCGCATTTGTTCTTTCACTCCAGAGATTTTTCTACCTCGAACCCTCTAAGCAATGACACTGGTGCTTTCCTCAGAAAAGTCCACTTTCTTTTCCAGCCTCCATCTGCACAACGTGTTCTGTGTCTTGGAGAACTTTTCCTACAAGAGAATTCCCGAAGGGTGAGGGAGGCACTGTCTTCAGTTTTTGGCCACGTCGCACAGTAACCTTAACCACCCTGTGGCTTCCATCTCCCAGGGATGGCACTGCAAGGCCGCATGGTCGTGGAGAGCCAGTGGCTTCAGATTTGAAGGGAGGCCCTACCCCCGTTTGTCTTTATTGTCTGGTGCCCCGTCTGGGGCTTCCTGGCCGTCACTGGCTCTGCAGGCTCCCTCCCCCATCTCCTCTCGAGTTTGAGAGGGGCTGTCCCTGCTCCCTCCCTGGCCGCCCCCGTTCTATTAGCACAGCCACCAGGCTCCCCTGGGGCTTTCAAAAAGCTCACTGGCAATTTGGATGTCAGGAGTTGGGAAAATCAAGCTTAATATTTAATGACATTACAAAGTCAGCCTGTTCTCTTTTCATTCCAGATAGAATTGAAAAGCAACATTCTCACCAGGAGACTTCCCCAAGGAGGTGAGCGACAGTCGGTCTGGGAACCACTGCGGGTTGGTTGGGGAGCACTGGGCTGGGGGTCAGCGGGCCTGAGCTCTAGTTTTGGCTTGGAAGTGGACTAGCGGTCGTCTTTGGGCAACACTCACCCTCTCCTTGAGCTTTAACTTCTTTCTGTGCGAGTAAAAGATTGCTGTGGCTACAAGTCCTCTGATTTAGGAACCGTGCCATCTTAAACGCAGGACCGACTTGTAGGGATATTTATACACCCCACGCAGACTTCAGGAATGGCTGGAGTCTTTTGAGCGGAGGGGTCAGAAGAGTAAGGAGATGCCCTGGAAATGAGGTGAGGAAGGCACCGGCTCTGCTGGCAGGACCTACAAAAGGTTCAGGATGCCTGTTTAGGTTCCAGGTTGAAGTCCAGAAGCTTTAAGGACCAAGAGGGGGCGCTGGTGACGTGGGCGAAGCCAAGCGTCTTTTCCTGTGAGTCTTCGGTGTGTCTTTCAAGGAAGCAGAAGCCTTCATCACCACCACCAGACTCATGCCCATCCTGTTGCCTCAATTTCCCCAGCACCTGCACATGCCACCGCACAGGGGGTGTGCAGTAAGTCTGTGGCACAAGTCAGTTGGGTAAAAGCCTGTTCCCAAATGTAGGGGGGTCTCTTCATATGCCTCCAGGATGGCCTTCTGTGCCCTGGAGTCTGGACTGGCTGCAGCAGGGAGGCAGGACGGACAGGAGGCGCGGGCTGGAGCAGGTGTGATGCCAGGCCACCTGCTGTATTTCTGCGGCTCCATGCAGGCGACCAGGTCCACAAGTGTATGTGAAGACCCAAAAGGAGACTTAGGGTTCCAGAGCAGTGGGATCCCCAGAAACAGCTGAGTGCATCTAAACTCCCACAAAATAAACCTCGTTTCTTTCCCTAGATTCACTCCCTAGAGAAACCTGCCACGTTATATTTGACCTAGAGAGTCTTACTTGCTTTCTGTGATTATTGGGTTGGCCAAAAAGTCCATTTAGTCTTTTTTCTACAAAATAAAAGCCACATTTTCATTTTCACCAATAACTTTATTGATCTGGATATTTTGAGCATGTGGGCTATCTCCCACTATTGGACAAGGGTGCTGCTAAACACCTTCCAATGCATAAGGCAGCCCCACAGCAGAGAATTATTTGGCTAAAATACTTTGCAAACCACTTTGACATATTTGATCAGTCACAGCACCTTCTCCATACACAGTACAAATCTTTTTTATTTTTTATTTTTTTGCGTTTCAGTTGAATTTTTACCTTTCTTGAAATAATAAAGCACAAAGTGCTGAAATGTTGCGTATTTTCTTCCATCTTCACTGTTAAAATGGCAGCACAAAAATTCACCATTTTTGATAAGTTTTTTTTTAAACGCACGCTGATAGAACAGCTGTCACAATACAGTCTAACACAATTGTTTCAAATAAGGTTAAAGAAACTTAAGCATTCCTAGAGCCATTGTATGGAAAACACATAATGGACTTTTTGGCCAACCCAATATTACCAGATTGAAGTTTTCTGAGAGACCGTGACTGGTTTGACAGAAGGAGGATTTTTGGAATAGGTTAGAAATAAACAAAACAAATTTAATCAGGACCTCAGTATGCAGAGGGATTTAATTACGCAGGAGCTGGAGTTTCTAGAATATGACATCTTATAGGAAATAGTTTCTTAGATGGGAAGCTCGATTGTGGACAATCCTTGAAAACGAATGGTATGTTTTGTCAGCTTTCTCTTAGGGTAACATGGCCTTGACACACAGAAAGAGTGACGCTGGGTCATGATTTTTTAAAAATATCTTTGCATGAAATATTTTCAAGATCTCATACTAAAGAAACAATGAAAAGTGTTTTTCTTTTTTTTTTTTTTTGAAAAGTGTTTTTCTTATAAGGCTTTCTACAGTATGATACAAAACCCAGAAGCCACAAAAGAAAATATTAATAAGTTCAATTCCATAGAAATGGACTTAGCTCAATGCATCACAAACAAAAGCAAAAGACAAACGTCAAACTGGGAAGATGTTTGCTGCTATGTCATGGAGGGAGGGCTGGATTCTCTCTATAACATATAAAGAGTGCCTACAAATCAATAAGCAGGGACTGTGAGCTCAATAGAAAAATACAATAAATAGGCAAAGAATGTGAATGGCGTCCGCGGAGAAGGAAGTAAATCTGTTTCTGAGGCATTTTGCAACTTTGCTTAGTCTCAGTAATAAAAAAAAGAAAATGAAAAGTACATAGAGATAATCTTTTTCATTTTTCAGATTGGCCAAGACCAGAAAGTTTGAAAATGCTGAGACAATGAGGTGTGTGTGTGTGTGTGTGAGAGAGAGAGAGATTGTTGGTAGTAGTGTAAGTGGTTATAGCTTTTATGGGGAAGCAGCATATTTGGTAGCGCGTTTCTCACTCATGAGTCAAAATTGTGAATGTTACATCCACAAATGACAGGTTTTCCTCAGAGACTGAAGTTTCCTGAACAGTGAGTGTTTCATGGAATAGGTTCTCCAAATTCATCACTGAAGAGCTTTTCAGGGAGGCAGGCTGACAACCACTGACAGGTGTAATGCATTGTGTAGTTAGAATGTATCAGAGAGCTACAAACCCTGTCCAGGTGTAGCTGACATGGTGTTTGTTGTCCCTCTTTAGGAAGAAGTCGTCTCTCTCAGACCTCCGCCTTCATTTCCTCCTCTTGGAAATGCATTTCAGTTGGGAGTATAAACAACAGAGCTTCAGAAAGGATTCAGAACCCAAAGGGATCTGCCCGGGCACAGGCTCTGCTCTCTGTAGCTGGGATAAGGAGCTGGTAGGGCCCTCTCGCCCCAAGAATCTCTCTGGTGTGCGATGAGAGGCCAGAGACTGACCTGGCGTTAATTCAGATCAGTGCAGTATTTGGAGAGAATCTGTCTGAGAAACCCGGCCCAGGACGCTTTTGCACCTGGGGCTCTGGACTGCTCTGGACCTGACTCCACCCTCTTCAATGGCATTCTTCTGGCAGAACCTCTCCAAAAGGTGTGGAAAAATCTGTCTCTCCACACTCTCCTTCTTCACTTCAAGGTGAAGCTGGTGACTTCCCTCATGGCCTCTCTGGGAGCCAGGTGAGCGCTAACCAGCTGCTCACAGCTCAGCAGACCCCCAACAGGAACCGCCAGGGAGCCTCCTGTCCTCCCAGAAGTGGGCAGGTAAGGAAGTGCAAATGACGGACAAACAACGGGCAGAGCTGGGCCATGGATGGTGTCTGGTCTGCAGGACCAGCCTCATGCTTCCTCCTCTGCTGCCCCAGATCCCCTTTGGGGTTAGCTGGGGTCCCCCTGGTCAACTGTTATCCGTGGACCTGATTCAACGGTGGAAGGTTGTGTCTTCCACCCAGGCCAGTGGCTTTCAACCTTGGCTGCCCATCAAAATCACTGCGGAAAGCTTAAAAACAATGACCAATGCCTGGGTCTCATCCCCATAGATTTGGATTTAGTCGAGATGTTTACATGGCTTCCCAGGTGATTCTAATGAGCAGCCAAGGTGGAGAACCACAGACCTGGGGTGACTTTATATCTCGGAATACTTTTGCGAGTGAATGGGGGCACTATTAACTGTTCCTTTGCATAACCTGGGACTGTCCTGGGCAGTCTGGGATGTATGGTCACTTTGCTTTGACCTTGAGAAACCCTTGAGAATTGTCTTCTAAGAGTACAGGCTCATAGTTGTTTTTTGTTTTTATTTTCCATGTGGATGCGAACATGGGCACATTCGCAGCATTGCAGAGGACTGTGGGAGGGTGGCACGAATCTGGTTTTGAGTTGTTTCCAACATGCCCCCCCTGCCCCCCTGCAGCTCCCCTTCCCCTTCTGAGAAGTGTGGGCGGATGTGCGCTCCAATCATTCCCACCCTTGGATTCTCCTCTTGCGGCGCTGGTGCATCTCACACCTGTCTCTACTTTCTCTGCAAGCAGCTTCCCTCCCGCAGCATCTTGGGCGAGGTGGGGAGAGTCGGTTCTGGATCTGGACCCAGCAGATGGTGCCGAGCCTCAATTTCTTCATCAGTAAAACGGGGAGTATATACGACCAGCCTCAAGTGCTGTGGTAGGGATTACAGGAGACCCTCTCACACACACTGCTGGGGGGCCCACTGGGCAGCAGAGAGCTGAGTAAGCCCCCTCCTCCCTCACCGGGGACGCGAGCCTCTTCCATGGGCCGTGGTTTTCTCTGCTAATTGCGTGCCCACGACAATCTCTTAATCCTCTTAGAAATGACAGATGGTAATTCCTGCACTGTTTAGGGAGGATGGATGGCTGTTTCACACTGACATGACACTTGGAATAAATGGAGCCCGTTACAAATATTACCTTTCTTTGCATAAGCCTGTCCTCGAGCAGTGAAGTGAGAGGCGGAGAGCATGCCTGCCTACCCCACGGATGGAAAGATCTAGTGCCATGTGGTTAAAAGCTGCCCGTAGGCACCTCTGCCAGGGGGGCAAGAGCATGGCACTTACGGAGAACCTTGGTAACAGGCGCTTCCACTTGCGTACTTGATTTCATTACAGCATTTCAGCATCCCCAGGGAGGAATTACTGTTTTCTCTGCATCTTGGTTGAGGAAACTGAGACTCCGAGAGGTTGTGTAACTTGCCTAAGACCACACGGCAAGGTGGTCAGCTGGGCTGTGGTTTTATTTTGCCTGACTCTGAAGTGCAGTTGGAGGTGGCTATGCCTGTCAGGCCGTGAGCATGGTATCCAGGTCTCTGAAAGTTTTAGAAAATCATAGATTGTTAAGGCATGTCTTTTTATAGCTCCATCCCTGTGAGGACTTTTGAAGGAGATCCTGTGGCCAACACATTCAGGTCATTGGCTTGGTAGAGTGATGACTCCAGCTTTGCCTTCATCTTCCATCCACAGCATTGATTGGCCTATGCATACACTGGTCCCTGCCCTCACGGAGCTTCCAGTCTAGCAGGAGAGGCCATCTAGGTGGCAGAGTGGGGAATGTGCTAAGGCAGTGGTCAGAGGACAGGGGTTGGAGGCTCGCAGGTCCATGGCAGGGTGGATGCAACATTACACAGCAAGTCAGGGAAGGCAGCCTGGAGGAAGTGATTTCTGAAACTAGGTTTGGAGCAGGGTAGAGGTGGATGAGGAGGGAAGGAGCAGAGAGAACATGTGCAAAAGCAGGGAAGTGCGGAAAGACAATGTGTGTATGAGAGGCAAGTCACGGGGTGCAGGGCAGCCATGAGACCGAGGGGCAGCTGGGGGCCAGCTTCTCTGCTCCTGGACTCCATTTGTTCTGACTGTGAACGATGCAGCCACCATATCGGTTCTTCTGCTGCAATTTGCACTCAATGTGCCACGCTGGAGCAAGGTCCCATAGCCTCGCCTCTTCAAATTAGGCTAAAGAGGTGAAATGACTTCATTACTGTTGTTTTGCCAGTTGCGATTCTCTCGGCATCCCTCTTGCTGGATTACCCAAGGAAGCTGGCTTCCACTCCCGCTCTCAGGGCTCTTGGATCATTCCCGCTGCCATTCAGCGGGGACCTCTTAGTCTTCCGGAGACCTTTGCTATATTCTAACGGTTCCCTCATTAAAAAGGCCATGTTTGGAAATATATTTAATTTATATATATTTCTTTGGAAAAATAGGCCATATGTAAATCATCATGCTCTTGTTGCAAACTGAATTTTATTAGCATTTTACATGTGGTTTTGTTTCAGACACAGGCTGGCTTGAAAATTATTGAAAAGGAATTCTTTGTTGATTACTTTGCTTTTCTTTCTCTTGGTTCTGACACTTAGGAGGTATTTAAATCATATTTCGCCACTTTGTGCAAAGCCAATCTGTATATCAGGGAGCTGTGTGGGCAGAGTTTGGCTGTTTTTAATGATGCAGTGGTGGGAGTGAAATGTGAAATTCACAGACTCAGACACACCTGGAGCTGGAAGGGCTGCAGTGGCTAAGAGGTCTGATGCTTTCGTCTGTGGCTGCTGGCATTCCTGATAGATGGAGGGCACTCACTCCCTTCTCATCAGCCTGGAGTTCTTGCTCGTGGGTGTGTTTGGGGGTGTCATGCAGGAAGTGCCACAGCCTCCCTGTGCTTCAGTGTGGGCTCCAGGGTTAAGATGGCATAACCATGGGCCACTGTACCCAGGAGGCTGTTATTGTGCCTAGAGAACACAGATTCAGGTGCAGAGAAACGTGGGCTGCCCCCAAAGCACCTGACAGTGACTAGGAGGTTCCTGGGTTCTGCCCTAAGCAACAGATGTGCAAACACACAGGATCCGGTGGCCCAGAAGCAAGGAGCAGACATCCCAGCCCAGGGATCATCACGAGAACAATGTGGTGCATGCAGACATGTGCAGACCTGATCATCTCGGAGGTTATCTCCTCTGCTGTCCTGGCAGAAGTCATCACCACTTCTCAGAAGGGAAAAGCTGGAGCTTGGAAACCACTGAGGCTCTGTATCAGTCATTCAACAAATATTTGCCTATAAGTTCTAAAGAGTAAATTACAGCAAAGACTTCTCTTCATACAGTGTAGCCTTGGGCATGCCCATCGAATCTGTTTGCTCTCATCTTAAAGCCAGGAGTGAAAGCTGTCCTTCAAAAGTGTTCCAGATGCATTTCTGGACCAAGGAAAACAGAAGTTTGGTTGGGGTCTTGGTCCTAGGTCCTGAGTCAGTCATAAAAGATGAAGAGCTGTTTTCTCATCAGATGCCCCAGAGCCACCGAAGATGCTTATAAGCCAAGTGGTGATTCAGAGCATCTGGGGTGGGGCATGGGCTCTGCAGTTTGACTAGGCTCCCCAGATGTGTGTTTGAGAAAGGCTGCCTTTTAGAGCACTGTCCAACAAAGCATGGTTGTCCTAGGTGCTGCATGTCACAAAAGCGCTGTGAGAGATGAAAATGTCGTGCTGATGTGCGTAGAGGGACTTGGAAGCCGTGTGGGCTCCCAGAATTCCTCCACCCTGTAAATTGGTTGAGTTGCACCCTCCTGCCCTCTGCCCCATCTCTGGTCTGCAGGGAAGTGTAGTGTCTGAGAATCCTCTCCCCAAGGGCTTGGAGTGACCAGCAACACTTGGGCCTGCTCTGCGCTAGAGAAGTCTCCTGTCTTGCCCGCTGCACCTTGGGAACAAACACTGGTCCACAGCTGAGAACATTCATTCTTTTCACTAACAATCCAGTTTCACTATTGTCTACCTAGTGCCACGGGCTCCCAGGTATGGGTCATGCAGCTGTGACCTCCGACGCGGCTGTCAGACAGAGCCTTGATTCATCAGTGAGTGACATGTCACACTTCCCTGGGGCCCAGCGATGGTGTGAGCTAAGTGGGCTGACATACTGCCTATGAGGTGCACCCTTCTCACTTAAACTTTTCATGCATCTTGGGTGCAGAAGCCCATAGCTGAGGTGACAGCTGTAGGTACTGACATGTGAACCGCAGTGATGTGTGATATCACAGGCTCTCACTCGGCCACTCTTCAAACTTGCTTTTCCCTTTGGCTCCCTGGGAGCTTGAGCTTGACATTTCTAGTGAACATTTAAGACTTCCAGGATGCACCCCCCCCCCCCGCCCCAACTTGTACGGTGGCTCTGGCAGTGGTTGGGTGTTATAGATGGAATGTTTGTGGCCTCCCCCCCAATTCATATGTTGAAATCCTAACCCCAATGCTGTGGTATTAGGAGGTGGGGCCTTTGGGAGGGGATCTGGTTATGGAAGTGAAACTTCTATAAATGGGATTAGATCCTTCATAGAAAAAGACCCCAGAGAGCTCTCTTGCCCCTCCTAGCATGTAAGAACACAGGAGACAGCCATCTGTGAACCAGGAAGGGGGCTCTCACCAGACCTTGAATCTGCCGGCGCCTTGATTTTGGACTTCCTGGCCCCTGGAACTGTGAGAAATAAATTTCTGTTGTTATAAGGTCCCCAGTCTGTGATACTCTGTTGTAGCTGCCCACATGGACTAGATGCCTGGTGAACTTGAGCAAGCAGCTTGGTTCTCTGAGCCTCAGTGGCCACATCCACAGGGCAAGGCTGGGCCCACCTCATAGAACACCAGTGAAGGAAGGGTCCTTTCACCTGGAGAGCCGAGGAGGCCAGGGTGCTGGGGCCTGGCCTGTGTTCACCTCTGGGTGAGCTGGCTCTTTATACCACATTGTCCCGTCTGGTATCGAAATAACAGTTTCCTTCCCAGTTCTCGGTCTTTGGGAGTATCCTCCATGTCAGGTACGGAGGCTACGCACCTGTGGCCTCCTTCCAGCCTGCCGTGCTGGAATGCTGGGGTCCACTGGCTCCTTGTACCACTGGCTGCTCCCTGGCCTGCTGCCCTTGAATGGGCTCGGATGACCTCTGACCTGGTGTGGACAGGGCCTAGCTACTCTGGGCAGCTCAGGGGATCCAGTTGTGCTGGGGGGGGGGAGGGGGTACATGGCCTTAGGATGCCTCCAGCACAGCACTTGGATCAGCATGGCTCAACTTTGGTTACACATGTGTGTCACCTGGGGAGCTTTTAAGACTTCCCCATCCCTGGGATGCTCCCAACAGAATCAGGGTATCTGGTGGAGGCAGATATTTAAAAGCCCCCAGGGAATTCTCCTGCACAGCCAGGGCTGGGATTTCTGTTTCTGGGCTTCCCAGTGCAGCTGGAAACATCGGCAGAGAATCTCAGGTGGCTTAAGACTTCCTTTCTGGGGGGCTGACAGAGTCCCTGCATCTTAAGCTGAGTAACCAGGCATGAGTGTAGTGTGCATAAACCCCAGCCCCTACTCATAGCCGGCACTGTGCATCTGAATGGGGGTAGAAAGGGGAAGACTGTCGACTGAAAATATAAACTCACATCTCAGGAACTTGTCTGATACACTGGGTTCTAGATGGAGATTAAAGGGACTAGAAGGGATTTTTCTACCCAATGTGGGTCATTATTATTATTTTTAATCCTCCCTTGAGGATATGTTTATTGATTTTAGAGAGAGAGGAAGGGAGAGATAGAGAAAGAAAGAGAAACATCAATGTGGGAGAGAAACATCGATTGGTTGCCTTCCATACATGCCCCAAACAAGGATCAAAACTGCAACCTAGGTATGTGCCCTGACTGGGAATTGAACCTTCGACCTTTTGGTGTATGGGATGATGCTCCAGCCAACTGACCCACCCAGCTAGGGCCCAACATGTGTCATTCTTGACCCATGATAACCTTGCTCTCCCAGCTAAGGGGTCATCTATTGGGCTCTTAGGGCAGGGCAATGAGGAGGTGAGAGGAGCAGGAGAGGCAGAGGAGGGAAGGCAGGATGGGAAGGGCATGGGGGGAGGTGTTCTTAGGCCTCATTATCCCCAGTGCTTTGGGCAAGAAGTCACATTTCCATTTTTGCTAAGGGGAATGTCTGACAAGGCGTGATACATTTTCGGGATCAACTACATAATCTGTGGGGCCCAATGCAAAATGAAAATGGGGAAACCTCTATTAAAAATTATCAAGAATTGCAAGATGGTGACAGAAGAGCCTTAAGCCAAGTGCAGGGCCCTGTGTGACTGCACAGGTCAGTCCCATGGCCATGAAGCCAGCCCTGTCCGTTACTTTGGAGTTTCACAGGCCGCCATGACTTAGGGGAAGAGGGAGCCACGCCAAAATGGGGCAAGTCTGAGGATGGTTTCTCTCCAATTGGGTGGGCTGCGGTGGGCAGTGAGGTCTATTGGACTACGTTTAGGAGTCGGATCTGTGGGAAGAAGCTCTGATGAATACGGGGATCTAGAGACCAGGATCTCACCTAGAGTGGGTTGGAGGAGTGGGTGGTAAGAACCAGGCAGGCTGAACCTCAAAACAGGTATTCATCTCTTGGGGGAATGGTGTGAAAGGTGGGGAAACTGAGGTGGAAGTGAAGGTAAGAGGCCTGGGTATGCCCGACGAGAGGGAGGAGCAGGAGGTGACCTGGCCCACAACATGTGACTAGGAGCTGAAAGGACACCTGTGTAAACCAGAGCGAGACTGGATTTAGATCTGGGTAACCTCAGCAGAGGCAGATGGGGAGGGTGATAGGACCCCAAATCAAATGCGTGATCCCCAAATGGGGATCCATCCACCGTCTCCCACCAGTGCCATCACCCGCCTCCCTCCTGCAGGGCGTGTGGCAGGAAAGACCTGGTTCTCAGCAGGGCTCTGTCTGACGCACTGGGCACTCCAGGAATGCCAGGAGGGATGGGGAAACGAAGGGCAGGAGGCGAGTGTGAAGTCCCCAGGGAGTCATTGCTCTGTTGATCTTGTCAGTGGTCACACTGCTGCGGAGCTTGTCACTGCCCCGCCGAGTCTCCTCCCATCCAGCAGCCAGACCCCACGCTTCTCTCCTTGGAGGCCTGCCCCGGGGCTGGCAGGGTTAGGAGCTTGGGCTGCCTGGGATTTATGTCCCCCCAGGGTCCCCTCACTGCTCCTGCTCAGAGCAGCCCTTAATCAAGGACTGATCCTCCCTGATGGGGTACCTCTGAGGCTTGTCCTCCACCAGGGCTTTTTGGAGCCCCTGGGGATCTTGTTAAAATGAAGATTCTGATGTCGGAGATCTAGAGTGAGCCTCGGAATTCTGCGTTTCTAACAAAGCCCAGGTGCGGCTGTCACTCCAGGCCTGTGGGCCGCACCGCAGGTGGCAGCGTCCTCGTCCTCGCTTGGTCTTTCTTCCTGAGCCCCCCTTTCCCTCAGACTGACTTTCCTGGGGACATTTCCTACAATAGTCCTTTGATCCAAACCCTCCTCTCAGGGTCTGCTTGGAACCTGTCCTAAGACGTTCATGGGTCCCATGAGATGGGTGATGCCGTCACCAGTTTACAGACGAGAAACAGAAACTCAGAGGCGTCACCGGCTCAAGGTCACACAGTGAGTGAGTGGCTGAGAGGGGCCTCCATGCCGCTTTGCTGGTCACACAAACCCAGTCTCCTCTCCCTGCCCGCCGGGTGGGCCTCTCCGGGTGCCCGGTATCTTGTCTCATTGTGTTATGTCCTTCCCAGGCTTCGGGATTGGAAGGCAGTGGGGCACAGGCGCAGACCACCCTGCCTACTCTTCTCAGTCACAGCTTTTGGACCTGGAACCTTGTTTGGGCAAAAAGAAAAAAAAAAAAAAAAACAAACGAACCCACAAACCTAATTGCAAGTCCAGCCCCAGGAGTTCAGTCCTCTCCCTGACACATATGAGCACATCTCAGGCCTGTTTCTCTTTTATTTTGGCCAGAAGAGAGTTAAGCAGTGGGTTCTGTGGAAGCCATTAAATAAGGCAGAATGTCAATCAATCGAAAGCTCTTCTGTCCCTTTATCCACGTGGAGACAGAGCCGAGGTCACGCAATGTGCGGGAGGAATGCTGTTTTCAAAGAGCTCCCGCAGGCCTGCCACCCAATGGCTGGGGACAGCACGGGGCTGCGTGACATCCTGTCACCCCGAAACAGCTCTTTTCCGTTCCCTGATGAGATAACTTTGGCAGATGAAACTTTCCTGACCTGTTTATAATTATAAATGTCACCCCAATCCCTTTCACAGCTGTTACTGCCTCAAAGATATAAATAAAGGGAACAAATGTTTAGTTTCTGGTTCGGAGTAAACCCACCCGTTTCCTAAAAGCTTCTTTGAACTTGACACACTGGAAAGAGGAACTTCTGTGCGGTGTTCGGCTGCCCAGCTTCCGCGCCAGATCTCTTGAGGCTGGCTTCTCAGGCCAGGACCCTTCGGTAGAGCGATGGGCGTTCGGAGTTGATTCAGTTGTTCAGACAAACCAAACACGTATTTTGGTGGAAATACCAAGGCTGATGGGCGGTAGGTGCGGAAAGGGGGCGGGGCCCCTGGCACGGGGGAGGGGGCGGGGAGAGGCAGCCGTCCTCCGCTCCCGCCTGGGTGCCGCCCCTTCCTTTGCACAGAGAACCACACTGCACACGAGTGTGGCGTGGTTCCCTCTGTCTAAGAGTCACCTTGAAATCATCTCTTTATACGCGAGGAGCAGGGTCTCTGGGAGGAAATGGCTCTTTCACGCAAATCTCAGGTCTGCCACTGCGGGCTCAGTTTCCTGGAGCAAGGTCCCTCACCTCCCCCGTCCTTGTTTCCTCACTACAGTGGGCTCACAGATTCAAGGGGAACATCAAATCCCTCTGGACAGATAAGTCCTGAATAATTGCATGTGCTTTTGCCATCGGTATGTGACTATCAGTCTCTAGTTTCCAGGTCAGGGGAGGCCTTGGGGAGGAAGAGGAGGGCATAGCTAGGTCAGGGTGGTGAGTCTGAGCTACCCAGTGAACGAGGGATTTGGGTCTGTTCTTCACAAAGCACGCTGTCCATTTGTATTCTTAGTATAATGTGACTCAAGGTGCCAAGCACTGCTCTGGATCATGTGGCGGCTCTGCCTGTGGACTCGCTCCCCGAACCCATCCCTGCCGTTTTAGCAGAAAAAGGTGGAGATTGATGGATCTTAGAACTGCTCTCAGCCTCCACCACAACACCTGTGAGATCCAGTCATAACTGCAAGTGGGAGGTGGTGGGGTCCCAACAGGGGATGATATGGCACCTTGGAGTGGGGACAGGAGGTGGAAGCAGGTATGGGTCCTCTCACCGTCATTCCTAGTGGCCTACCTGGGGTATTTGTGTTCCCATCCCTGTAACGTTAGGCTCTGCTGGACCTCGGGCCCTGGTTCCCAGGGGCACAGTACGAGCTCACACTAAAGCTATAGCTTTGCCTGGTCATGCTGGGCTCCTCATGCGGGTGGAATACCAGCAGCCAGAGAAAGGGGTGTCATACTGGCAGGGTTATGACTGGCGATCACGGGGAGGGAGGGTGGTTGCTACATAATAGAGGCAGGAAAGAGTATGTCTGTAATTCAGGGGCTACACTGGGGTCCTTCTTGGTGCTCGCAGACCTGGAGATAACCACGAACAAGCAATAACAGGCATGGTACCAGGGCATGGTATCCAGGACTCAGACCCTTAGGAATGAAGGAGTGGCAAGAGCCCAGGCCAGGAGAAGAGCTGGCCAATGACACTCTAGAAAGGCCAATAGAGAAGTGTGTTGGTTTCCTAGCGCTGCTGTAACAAATGGCCACAGGTGGGGTGGTTTAAACAATAGAAATTGATTGTCTTGCAGGTCTGAAGGCTAGAAGTTCAAGATCAATGTGATGGCAGGGTGGGTTTCTTCTAAGGCCATATAGATGGCTGTCTGCGCGCCATGGTCTTTCCTCTGTTATCTATCTGTATCCGAATTCCTCTTCTTACAAAGTCACCAGTCATACCAGATTAGGCCTGTCCTAATGACCTCATTTTACCTTAATGACCTCTTTAAAGAGCCTCTTTCCCCAAACAGTCCCATTGTGAGGCACTGCGAGTTAGGACTGCAGCACGTGCATTATTTGGGAACACAATTTAGCCCATAACAAGGATGTTCATGGTGCCTAGTCATTATAACCCTCAGGACCAACTGCCCCGTCAGGATCTGTAGCCTGTCCCACTAATCCTTCTGTTGTAAGTTTGTTTATTTATTTATAAGAGAAGTTGTGGCCAGTCACCACCTTGGAAACTCAGTGACTGAACAGAATGAAGTCGCGTGGAGCAGGGTGGGTCTGAGTGGTGCAGGGGTGGGTCTGATGGTGCAGGGATGGGTCTGGGTGGTGCAGGGGTGGGTCTGATGGTGCAGGGATGGGTCTGATGGTGCAGGGGTGGGTCTGAATGGTGCAGGGGTGGGTCTGGGTGGTGCAGGGGTGGGTCTGATGGTGCAGGGATGGGTCTGATGGTGCAGGGGTGGGTCTGGGTGGTGCAGGGGTGGGTCTGGGTGGTGCAGGGGTGGGTCTGATGGTGCAGGGATGGGTCTGATGGTGCAGGGGTGGGTCTGATGGTGCAGGGGTGGGTCTGGGTGGTGCAGGGGTGGGTCTGAGTGGTGCAGGGTGGGTCTGATGGTGCAGGGATGGGTCTGGGTGGTGCAGGGGTGGGTCTGAGTGGTGCAGGGTGGGTCTGATGGTGCAGGGATGGGTCTGATGGTGCAGGGGTGGGTCTGGGTGGTGCAGGGGTGGGTCTGATGGTGCAGGGGTGGGTCTGAGTGGTGCAGGGGTGGGTCTGATGGTGCAGGGATGGGTCTGGGTGGTGCAGGGGTGGGTCTGGGTGGTGCAGGGGTGGGTCTGGGTGGTGCAGGGGTGGGTCTGATGGTGCAGGGATGGGTCTGATGGTGCAGGGAGTGGACTGCAGCAGCTGCCCTCAGAGCCCTGCCCACATTCCATCGGCTCACATCAGTCTCCTGCACACAGGTGTCTTCCCACCGCAGCACCTGTGACTGTCCTCCCGAGGGCCTTCCCTGGCATCTCAGTTTGCGCTCAGGACAGGCAGGAAGTGCGGGGTGTTGATGTGCCCAGGATCGGCCTTTATCTACTGAAGGATGGGGTTGAAGGATTGATCAACTAGCTGCTTCATCCTCAGCAGGGATGGAGTTGGGGCAACCCCAGGCCCTGCTCTACACTGCCTCCCAGAGGCAGTTAGTGGGATCAATGGCCTCGTATTTGCATGTCCTGTATTGGCTGGTTCGTCCCCCTTCCTGTCTCACTTCCCTTGTCTCCTACGGTTGCTTTTCTTGGGATCGTGTCCCAAGTAAACTACTTACATTCAAATCTTTGTGCCAAAGTCTGTCAAAGTGAAGAGAGAAAAAACATGGGAACCCCTTTTCAGTGACCACTGAAGGCTAGGATTTGTGCCAGACTGTTCACATTGTCATCTTTTGAAGTTCTAGGAGGCTGACTTTATCATTTTGATTTTACCAATGAGGAGACTAAGGCTAAACAACCTACTGAGGGCTCAGCATGCCACCATTAAGTGGTGGAGCCAGGATTTATTTCTGATGGTAGGGCAATCCCAGATCCTAAAGGACAGGTGGCAGAATGTGTTGGGAGAAGCCTCAGACTAGGAGTCAGGCGCCCTGGGGTCAAGTTCCAGGGATCCCCTTCTGGGGCCTCAGTTTCCCTATCTGTGCAATATAAGGCGAGGGTTAGAACATCTCTGAAAGCCCTTCTCAGATGAGGATCTACCGGTGACTGTGCTCCTGGGCCCCATTTTGCCCAGTACCTTCCACACCACAGCCAGGTCTCAAGTGTGACCTCTTCTAGACAAGGTCTCAGAGGCTGTTCAGGAGGGTTTAGCTCTCATTTGGCCTCTCCCTAAGGTTTGTTGACACTCAGATAAGGGTTAGATGGATTATCTCCCTGTGATGAGGCAGAAGATATAATTCTCCAAATGTCATTTGATTCTCTAGAAAAAGCCAATGTCTTGCCTGGCTTGAAATGTCATGGAGGGAAGTCACTGGAATTCCCTGAAGAAACTGTAATCTTTCCCCTGTATGTCCTGTGAATGTCCTAGAACCCTTTCTATGAGATGGTGTCTGTAGATTTGACGAAGGGAATGAAGCAGGTAAGATGGAAGATGGCAGCAGATTAATGGTTGCCTAATGGATTCTGCACAGATGGCAGCTGTTGATGGTAAACAGCAGTTGACACAGTTTAAGGCATGTAGGAAGTGCTCAATGTATCACTGTGACACTATGCTGCCTTTTAGAGGTCCCTCCTCCCCAGAATCTCTCTACTCTCAGTCTCACTCCACTCTCTTGCCCCCTGGTAAGGTGGTTCTGGCTGCCTGGTATTTCCCTGTGGGCCATTCACACTTGGAAGCAAGACCTTTGCCTTACCCCTACAGGTCCGTCTCCTGCCTCTTCGGCATTGGCAATTACAGAAGAGTGCAAAGTAGTTCCCTGCATTGGATTCTGGTTTTTCTGCATGACATGCTGACAATTTTTCCATCTTAAGGGCATCTTTGTGGTGTACTGGCATGCCCAGTGACATCTGCCTGTCTTGCCACTTGAGGATCCCGTAACTATTCGCTCCCACCCGAGTTACCCATCCCCAGTGCTTCCAACATGCAACCTCAACTCTCTCTCTGCTGAGGTTACTTCCCGGACCACACCACAGTCCCCAATGTCTTGGAAACCTGGGCTCTAGTTAACCATCTCCTTATCCATGTGCTGAAGACTCCCCATTAGGAAGACCTTGTCTGGTTGAAGGTAAGGTGTCTTCTGCTGAAATGCAGCTCTCTGTAGAATGTGCAAACCAGATGCTATCAACCACCCTCAACTTAGCAACGGATGCCTTTAAGTAATGGGCCATAGGGTGGGTCCCATGCTGGGTAGCGCTGAGGTTTTCCCTAGTGAGTGAGGTAATCTCAGTTGTCTTCAGAGCCTTTCCCCTGACCTTTCCCGAAAGTTGCCACAAATCGGGACTGAGCAATATCAGGGACCATAGGCATAGAGGATACAGTTAAAGAGGGGAGATAAAACCAAACATATTGAAATGTTATCATCTGCTGTATCTTGAAATTATTCTTTGTGTGCAAGGAAGAAGATACAGATGTAAAACACAAGTGGTTATGTGCAAATCCCACAGTTGAATTCAAATCGGAAGTGTCAGTAGACACATATACTCATGTTATGGATGTCAATTTATATTATTTTACTTAGATCTAACTCATCCTTTCTATGAGCTAAATAATATTCTGTTATATGGTTTTATCACAATTTATTTAAGTAAATGTATATGTGTATTATACACAAATATATGAATTTCCTCCTGAAATTTCACTATTATAAATCATGTAGCAATGTATTTCTGAGTCTATGAGGAGATATTTTCGAATGAGAAATTTCTAGAAATGAAATGTGGGTCAAGGACTATGGTCTTCAATAGATAATAGATAATTGTCTTCCAAAAAGATTGTATCAATTTCTACTAGAATGGCGCCCTAATTTCTGCTATGAATGGATGAGAGAGCTGTTCTCCCACTCAGCAACCTATTTGTAGTCCAATAGGGAATATACTGCTTTGATATATATTCTATCATAAAGGGGCTTGACCCAAGAAAGAGAATCTTTTATACAAATTTATAGGCCATTTCTATTTCTTGTTTTGTGAATTGCCTACTTAAAATTGGACTCATTTTCAGTTGAATGCTTATATTTTCATTGTTCATTTGCAGGCACTTTCAACATATTATGGATGTTTATCCTTTTTCAGATGTATATGTTGTAAATATTTTCCCTTAAGCTGGGACTTGTTTTAACATGGAGAAGCTTTAAATTTTTATGGAGTCATATTTGTCAATTCCCCTTTCAATGGCTCCTGGGTTTTTCATAACTATTTTTTTTCCCAAAGGAAAGGCACTTGTTTATTTACTTATTGACTTATTATTTCTTTATTGTATTGTTTCAATTACCAGTTATCCACGCATACCCTCTTCCATCTCCACCCACCCCTCTCTCCCCCGCAACATTTTTAAAAAAGGTCTTCTTTATCTCTAAATCATAATAATGCTCTTATATATCTTTCTAGTAGTTTTTTATTTTGCATTTAAAATTTCAATACACTGAAAAATTTTTATGTGTGGAGCGAAATGGGAATCTATGTATGCATATGTATGTATCCTATCTATGAATCATCTTTTTCTCTATCATCAGTCTTCCCAACAGATAGCCAATTTTCCAACACCCTTTATTAAATAATCTGTCTGTTCCCCATTGATTTCGAAAGCCACTTTCCACTCACTAAATTATCATATGTAATTGGTGTTCTTTATACCCCATTTTGTTACACTGATCTATGCCTGTTTCTTTGCTGGTACCACGCTCGCTCTCTCTTTCCTTGAAGATGAGGAACAAGGGGAGTTTGTGAATATTTTTTTCCCATTCACATATGTAAATGGGCTGAGAGGCACCTGCTAACCCGCCACAAACAACCCAGTGGGACCAGCAGTCTGCTCTGTAAACCCGAGGCTCATTGCTCCGCTTTTGTGGGTCCCCACCTTGGCTCTCTGGGCGCGTGGGCCTTAGTTGTCCCTCTAGGGGGACATTTCAGGTTTTGCTGTACTCTGACCAAATCTGGATGAGATTCTTTGAATTATTTTAGACTCATAGAAATTTCAGCATCTGGAACTTTTTCTCAAGTTTCCCTCAGTTGTCTTTTATGTTTTCATTATCGTTGCACATTTGTTTCCCAAGTGACCTTAATTATCAACTTGTTAAATTAAAACAACTATTAGGACTCTGACTGAAATAGCATTATATTAATGAGTTCATTTGGGGAAGAGTAAAGAAATATACAGTGTGTCTTTTCACATCCAAGAATATCATTCTAGGTCTTTTGAACACGCCTTTCAGTACATTTTCATAGAAAGTGTTTGCATTTTTCTTGTGAAATGTATTTTTAGATGAGTTATAATTGCTGTGGATATTTTGAATCTGGTTCTGCTTTCCACTATATATATATTTTTACTATATTTTACAACTGATTTCTGCTTATATAAAGTTAAGCTATTCCATTTAAAAATATTTACCCCCAGAATGCAGGAGGAAAGTCCTTTCGTGTGGAGACTGTGTGGATGGGGCAGCTGGGGAGGCGGGAGCAGCTCCGCTGGGGGAGCCACGGTGAGTCTCGGCTCTTCTTCCCCTTTGAGGGCTGTCTCTGTGGCAAAGTGAGCCTCCTTCCAGGATGGATTTTTTCGTTACTTGAACCCTGGATAGTGCGAAGCCAGCATGTCAGCTTGCTCCGTGACCTTTTAGTCTCCAGGCACCTGTGAGATTTGTACCTCCCTTTCCCAGGCCTCCCCTGTGTGCTCCGAGATGGCCTTATAGGTGGGTCAGAATCACTAGTTCTACAGGCATCACACAACTCAACATATAACATGTGTTATGTAGTATCTCTTGAAAAAACTTCTAAATATACTTTATGGTGAGAGATTTTAGATATTTCTTATGACATCAGATATTTTTAGGAGTTCTGGGATAGTGAATTTGCCAGCTGGTTATGCCCCATGTTGCTGGTTCCCTGTGGAAATTGGTGCAAAATAGCACTGCCATGGGTCAGACAAGACTGTCGATGGTAAGGGGAGCCCTGGGGTCAGTATTTTTCAAGCCTGTGTTTCTACCATCCCTGGCTTTAGGGTGGGCTCAGCCCCCAGCGGGACTGAGCCTTCACCATTAATATGGGAAACTGTCTAACAAGTTGTACAATTTGGTTTAATGGGATGTCTGATGAGTGACACATGGTTGTTTGTCTACTAAAAATATCTTGAAGACCTTTGAGCAAACCAAGGGAGACCTCTGTCACATTGCGTCTCCCAAACAGCTGTGCCCTGCCCTGGGTACACATAATTGCTGAAACCGATCGGGGAGGGCGGGAAGTGTGTATGCTGTCATATTAATTTGCTCCATAAATCAACACATGAACGTGACAGTCCTGTAAAATCTTTATCATCCTGCATTTATCCTTTGTATCCTGAAGGAGCCTCATCTGACTTAAACCCAAAGAAATTCATTTATATTAAACAAATATTTATGGAGCGCTGATAGATGTAGGGTCCAGGATCCATCTTCAAGCAGCCCACAGTCTAATGGGGAAATAGACATATAAGCAAAAAAATTCCATTTTTGTGTGTTCAGGGCAGTGATAGAGTTAGGCATTGATGTAGTGTTGCCACTGAGATTCACTTTTTCATTCAACAAAGGCTAAGGTGGGCTAAGACAGAGGTGCGGCCTCAGCAGATACAGGACGTGGTGTCTACTTCAGGGAGCCCGGTCTAGGAGCAGGAGACAGACATATCAACAGATTACAAGTAAATACAAGCTATGGCGACCTGTAGTGGGCTGGATGGCGCAGACCAGAGCAGGGGGAGGTCATGGCAGGAAAGGCTTCATTGGGGAAGTGGTGCTTAAGCTAATTCTTGAAAGATGGGCAAGAGTTTATATGCTGGGCAGGTGGGGAAGAACATTCATTGGTGGGAATGGCAGGTACAAAGGCCTTTGTTCGGGGGTGGGATGGGCAAGAATGGGCTGTAGAGGACCAGGAAGTAGTGTAGCATGGACCGAGTGTGGTGAGAGGGGCTTTGGTGAGAGCAGAGGACAGAGAGTCAGGTGGACATTACATCGTGGGTGGGGTCTTAAAGGCCCAGCCAAGGAGCCAAATGTTTTCCCAAAACCTCACTCACAGGCAGGCCCCAGCTTTGCTCTTCCTCAGCTTCCTCTCCGTGGAAATGACAGCCCTAACTGTTTACATGCTGTCAAACATGACGTAGAGTCTCAGGCTTGGGAACGCTATGCACACGCAATAATAAGCTTTGAATTAAGTTTGATTGCCTGTTTACGAGTTTTCCAGCTTATCTGTTCACTTTTTTGTCATATTTTAGCATAGAGAACACCTACAATTGCGCATAAAATGGCTAAGAGAGGTCCTGAATGGCAATATATCATTTATGCAAAGGAAACTCCTTGCTGCCTCTGGCTATTGTAGGCTTCTGGGAGATAGACCACTTGCATGCACCACAGTCTCTTTCCATTAA
Organism: Furipterus horrens; assembly: GCF_987537825.1. Lineage (NCBI taxonomy): Eukaryota > Metazoa > Chordata > Mammalia > Chiroptera > Furipteridae > Furipterus > Furipterus horrens. The sequence continues at coordinate 13,475,642 of NW_028327183.1, read as the reverse complement.
ACTCACCACTCTGAAAAAGAGGTGAGGAAATAGCATCCCCCAAAGGTTCCTTTCCAGAATTTCTGGGAAGTGGAGGGAGAAGGAATCAGGGTGGTGTTCACATTTGATCACACATCAACATCACAACAGTCTATCAAAGTAGGTGGGTTACCAATGCCATCTTAAAGATGAGGGCATGGAGGTTTTGGGCAGTTAAGCAATAAACTCTGGGTTCTTGCTTCTTAAAGGGTGATCCCTAGTCAGCAGCATTAGCATCACATGGGGGCTTGTGATTGCAGAATCCCAGGCCCCACCTTAGAACTAGAGAATCAGCCTACATTTTAACGGGACATGCCCTCCTCCCCCGACAGCTGATTGTGTGCTGAATAAAGTAGAAGAAGCATCAGTCCCTGAAAAGCCAGGTCCAGTTTCTCTTCTCCCCAAGATCTCTTGTTGCCCCTCTACTTTGGGCTACTGGGTTTATTCCTTAATGTCCTGAGCAGTCTTGGCCACGTACAATGAGTGGGTGCATAATTCTTCTTATGGTGTGAGTTCTGGGTTTAATATGCTCAGATGCTTTGTGACTGATCAGAATGGGAAGTAATACATAAGGCTCCTGAACTTGTAAGGCTGTGAGAAAGTCTTCATGGCAAATAGAATAGAAAATTCTTCAGTTGAACATGTTTTCAAGTGATCTCTTAATTACATAAAATTCTGAGATGAAAATGAAACCCGATCATATCAAGCCTGTTTATTGGTCTATGTTTGTGGGCCTTGCAAAGTATTTTCTTTTTCAGCTCCTGGGTGTGCTTAGTCACTCATTAATTCATTTACTCCACAAACCTTTGTTGCCTGAGCTGTGTCCTGGAAACACAGAGAAGTAAGATATGTCATTGTCATCAGGGAGTTCATGGTCCTGGGGGAGGAGACAAATAAAACCGTAGTTGCAACCCAAATTAATATGTTGATAAAGTACAACCTTTCTGTCGCACAGAGTTTTCTGCTGATCCCACTTTCAAGCATTTTGTGCAATGCAGAGACTATGTATCATGTGAGTATCTCAATTTTTGTCTGAAGTGTGCTCTCACCTGAGTTATATTCTAGTCATTGATGAAGTGCTTGGGGGTAGGGGAGTGGCACAGAGGAAGTGGGAGCTCTGTTGGCAGGGGGACAATTCATGGAAACGTTAATAGTCTTTCATTCATCTGACAGATGTTTATTGAGCCTAAGGTATGCCAGGCACAGGGCCTGGGGGATTAGGGACCCACAAGACATCCTGGGTTCCTGCCCTTCATCTACAAGGGAAGATGCTGTTAAATCAACTAACTTCCTTGTGACAAGTGTTTGGGGAAGTGGAGATTTCCCTGAGGGTATGTGGTGGGAGAGAGGCGACCAAGCCTGAAGCATCAAGAAATACTTGTCTGAAAACTGAAAATTCGTACCCTTTGACTTACCATTCCCCCTGCCCCTGGCACCCTGGAGATCACCATTCTAGTCTCTATTTCTGTGAAATTATTATTATTCTCTTAGATTCCACATATAAGTACTACCAGGGTAATACTTTCTCTGTCTGGCTTGTTTCAATTAGCATAATATTCTCCAGATTTATTCATGTTGTCGCAGATGGTAGTATTTTCTCCTTTTTAATGGTTGAATAATATTCCATTGTGTGTATATATCACATTTTCTTTATCCATTCATTCATTCATAGGTCAAAGGGTAAAAATTTTCAGTTATAAAAAGAATGAGTTCTGAGGATCTAATGTGCAACATGGTGACTACAGTTGATAACATGCTATTGTATACTTGAAAGTTGCTGAGAGTAGATATTAAGCATTAATATACACACACAGAATTAACTATGTGAGGTAATGGATGTGTTGACAATCTTGATCTTGGTTATCATTCTACATGTATATGTGTATTAAATCATAACATTCTACACCTTCAATATATACAATTATATATATGAATATATGTATGAATGACTCCTCAATAAAGCTAAAAAGAACTACTTCTCTGAGGCTGTGACTCAGGAGGGGGCGCTGGAGGAGCACTGGAGGGGGAGCATTCCAGGGAGCAGGACTAGCAAGTGCTGGGAACTCAGTGCATTCCCCCAGGAGAAAGCTCAGTGGGGCTGGAGGACTGCGGCCCGTTTCAGAAGTCGGGTGTCATCCACGCTCAGTGTTTGTGGATAGGCAAAACATGACCTACGAGGATAATTACGAGACTGACCTCAGTGTTCCCCTTTGCCCGATGGGGACTCCTGCCCTCCTGCTTATTGTCAAGATGTGGATGGGAAAGTGCTTAGAAACGTACTACAGACTCTACCATATTGTCAAGAGGCCCCCACCCCCCTCACCTCGGAGACACATCTGTGGGGGTGAAGCGAGGTAAAGTGGCAGTGCTTCCAGCTTCTATGCTGAAGGAGCGTGGTTAATTAAAAAGACGCAAGGTTTTCCTCGGCAGCACACAATAGCATTTGGGGAAACGGCTGGGACGGCTGTCCCCAGCTGCACGTCCACAGCCCACCGGAAGCTGCAGACAGAGAGCTGATTATGACAGTGACATGGGAGTGTTAGCGCTGAGCTGCCAGACGCTGGAACAAGTGGGAATAAATGTGAAATCGGCGAGTTGCCAGGAAGAAGCTTCTTTGCACCTCGTAGAAATTCTCTGGGCAGCACAGTAGCGATGAAACTTGGATGGGGTGAGGGTCAGGGCTGGGGACAGGGGTGTCTCAACCATAGATGCAGACGATCTCTGGCCCCGTGGGGACTTGAGGATGTAATTACAATATTTTCAGGTCAGGGAATGGGTGGGAGCCAGGGAGTCAACTGAACGCTGAAATTAGCATTTGAGGTATGTTAAGGGTTGATTATCCCTCCCCCCCAAATACAATGTTGCTATCCTAACTCCCAGTACTACAGAGATATTATTTAGAAATAGTGTCTTTGCAGAGCTAATCAAGTTAAAATGAGGCCATTAGGGTGGGCCAGTATGACTGGTGTCCTGCGAAAAGGGGACATTTGGACACAAAGACACATGTCCACAGAGCGAAGGTGGTGTGAAGACACCTGGGGGAGGACAGCCATGTGACTGGAGGGATGCGACCGTAAGCCGAGGGACGCCAGGGGGGCTGGCAAACCCCCGGAGCTCGCAGAGACCAGAAGGGACTCTCCCGCAGCGTCATCAGAGGGTGCGTGGCCCACCACACCCAGCTTTTGATTTCTAGCCTCCAGACCCGTGAGATCATGCATGGATTTCTGGTGTTTAAAGCCACCCCGTTTTTGGTATTTTATTAGAGCAGCCTCAGGAATTAAACACAAGGAGCTTGCAATGGAGCACATTCAGCCTCTCAGACCTCTCCAATAAGAACAATGCATTACATTTTTATTTTATCTTATTTTATTATTTTATTTATTTATATTTTTAATTTTTTTTTCCCCACCCGAGGACATTTTTCCATTGCTTTTAGAGAAAGAGGAAGGGGGTGAGAGAGAGAGAGAGACACCAGTGTGAGAGAGAAATGGTGATTGGTTGCCTTTTCATATGTGCCCCAACTGGGGATTGAACCCGTGGCCTTTCGGTCTACTAGATGATGCTCCAACCATCTGAGTCACACCAACCAGAGTGACATAATATTTTTAATTCAGATCCAGGGGCCTTGTCCATTCATTCAGATACAACCTGTGTGCCCATCCTGTCCAGGTCCTGTAGAAAGGAAAACTTCCCAGTGGCGAGTCAAAGCAGATGCTTGGCACAAAGCAGGCCCTGACTCAATGTCAGCTCTGCTACTCACAAGCTGTGTGATCCAGGGTGCGCAATGTTCTCAAGTCTATTTTCACATCTGTTAAGAGGAGGATTAGAACACCTCTCTGCTGAGATGTTGTGGACATTGGCTGAGAACATGCACACGAGGTGCTCAGCACTGGTCAACCAGAGGAAGTGCTAAGAAAAAGCCGTGATTGGTGATGGTGAATATTGTCCTCCCCAGCAGCTCTGGTCTTCAGCGGCGGGCATGTGATGGCTTGATGGTCACAGATGGTGGGAGGAGATGCTCAGGCAACCAAGCTGAACTCCCAGGGCTGACCCCTTAGAGGATGGAGAATGGACCGAGTTTGTCGTCAACACTGTCCCTTCTCTCTGCCCCCTGACCCAAAGGCCTGGGTGGGTTTTGCCAACTCCAGGCTTTTTCTAACCCCTGTAGTCTGCACTCTGCCTGCTCTGTGCTGAGGAGCCTTTTCTCATAATTCTCTTCCCACCTTTTTTCCACAGAAGCTCTCAATCCTTCATTATACTTCATCTAAAAGGGACACCTAAGCTAGGCAAGCAATTTGATTTTAAAAATTTATACCAAAATGGGAATAAATGATAGTTCATAATATTCTCTGGAAGTTTACCATTTTTAAAAATAGAGTTGGTTCACTTCAAAGAAGTTTGACGAGGTGGATGTGGGAAATAGTTCTGTGGCCAGGATTTGGGGGGCAGTACCTGCTATAGACTGAGTGTTTTTGTTTCCCCCTCAAATTCATATGTTGAAATCAAATCCCAATCTGATGGTATTTGGAGGTGGGGCCTCTGGGAGGGGATTAAGAGACCTCATTAGGGGATCGATGCCCTTTTAGAAGAGACCCCACAGAGCTCCCTCGTTCCTCCAGTCATGTGAGGACCCTACAGATCTGCCCGCATCTTGCTCTTGGACTTCCAGCGCCCAGAATGGTGAGAAACAGATTTCTATTGTTTATAAGACGCTGGCCTATGGTATTTGGTTATTGCAGCCCAAAGGGACTAAGATAGTATTCCTTTCTACTAAATGAACCCCAGAAGAAAAAGAAAGATAATGTGTCAGCAATGTAACAGTTTATTTTTGAACGGCTGCCACTATGGTCTCTCCCATGCCAAGTCAGTGGTTTGGCCTCGTTTCCCATCTTCTTTATAGGGTAAAAAGGTTGTTTGAATTAACCAAAGCAACTTGGCTGGCTCACCCACTATTCCCAGAACCTGATGTACGCATTCCCATGGCCGTGGCATTGTTCCCTATGCCTTTGCTTTCTCCTTAGTGTTACCATTTTCACTTTAACTAGGTCAACCCCAAATCGGAGCCATGACCGGAAAATAAGGGAAACTATTTCAGTTATTGTCTCAAACCAGCAATAAAAGAGAATTCCACCAGAGGCTAACTCTGGATTGGGCTCTGCTGTTCCCAGATTTTCTGACTTTTCACCTACTGTTTCCTCCACCTGGAATGTCTTTTGGTTCCTTTGCCCTCCTGGTCAATTTCTACTTACCTAAACCACCTTCCCGAAGCCTTCCAGGCTGTATCCCTATCAAGGTGCGTGTCACATTGTGTTGTTCATAGATCTGTCTCTCCCTGTAGAGGTTCTTGGGACAAAGGAATAATGTTATTCAAAGGCCCTGGCATGTAGTTGGAATCAATAATTGATGCGGAAGTGAGTGGGTAAGCAGACAAAAGGAGGTGGGAAGGGATGGCTGGATGGCTGGATGAAGGCATGGGATAATTTCAGCATCTCTGACTCTGCTTCATTTGGGGATGGAGTTCACCTCCAAGTCTGTCACTTTTTAATGTTCAACACATGCTGGTACAGGGCTACAGGGCTACTTATAGCCAGCATGAATGACACAGACAGATGAAAGATAGATGAAGTAGATGAAATTGGGAGGGCGGGGATTTACTAAGGTGTAAGTAACAGAATCCATGAACGTCCCCACTGCATTTCGTACATAGAATTTATTAGCTGCAAGGCAGATAACTTGGTAGACAGTGTGGGAAATATTTGTGAGGACTGCATTTAGGGAACATTGCTCCTTTGTCTTGCTTCCATCAGAGGTTCTGGGCTCACTCACCTGCTCCCACTTCCTGCTCTGAGTCTGGACTGCTCGTATCTCTTGAGGCCTCCTTACTCCTCCCTGCCTTGATTTCCTGGCTGGATCTGACTGTTTTTCTAATTCAACCTGGCTTTGCGTCTGCTAGACCTCTAGCTTTAGACTGGTTGGCCAGAGGAACAGAGGGCTCAGAATAAAGTCCCCACTCAAGTGTAGGATTCAGAGCCAGGTGACCTGCCCTGGCTACTGGCTGGGATGTTTGAGATGTGTTGCTTTGTTGCTGCGAAGCTCACACCGGCTTTCAGACTGACACCCCTGGGCAGCTTTCTTTATGTGTCCTTTCTTTCTTCCTCTGTTCAAGGTGAACATGGTTGAGGCTGGAGAGGAAGGCTGAATTTTACTCCATTGTCTGAAAAGAGAGCTGACCAGCAACAGGTTTTTATAAAATCTACGGTTCTTAAAGCAGAGAGCTGTGTTCAGACAGGGGTCCTGAAGACCCATTTTATATAAAACATATATCTACCTTTGCCTGAAGGGCAAGGGGGATGGTCTTTGCCCCAAGGATTAACTGTATTTGGCGTAACTCCCCTGCCCCTCCTCCATGTATAAAAAGCATCAAAAGGAAACCTCAGGCTAGATTAATCTAGCCTCCAAACCTGGGAGATATATATTTATTAATCCTCACCTGAGGATATGTTTTTATTGATTTTAGAGAGAGAGGGAAAGGATGCCTGGGATTGAGCCTGCAATCTAGGTATGTGCCCTGACCAGGAATCAAATTTGCCACCTTTTTTGGTGCATAGGATGCTGCTCCAGCCACCTGAGTCACCTGGCTAGGACTCACCTGGAATATTTTTATTCATATGAATTCATATCTGAGAGACTGGGATAACTTTTTAAACATAAAAATACTTAGCACACTTGGCAACCTTCGGCCGGCCAGGCCATCAATTTACCTCTTGGGGTCTTAGTTTTTTTTTGTTCTTCACTCTCTACAATTGCATGACAATTCTACTGCCATACTTCCTTCGCAGAGCTATGCAAATTAAATAAGCTCATATACATTGTAAAATGTTCAACAAATGCTAAGGTTTGATGGTCATTATTACAAACATAGTGCCAACCATCCATCTCAGATCAGAGGAATCTGCAGAGTGACTCGGAGGATTAATGGGACCAGTGACATTTGTCCTGCGATATCCATCTTTTCCCAGTCGTCTGTGTCTCAGGGTCTGGGAGGAGATGTGAAGAGGGGTGGGCAGGTAGTGGAGTTGAAATTAGTTTCTCTTCTTGGTGGTAGCAGTTCTGACTGAGGCATTTGTGGGAATTGCTAAGGGATGGTCTTAGAAATAGAAGCTCCTGTCGTGTGAGGAGAGAATTACCGGCATTTAAGACCTTCCAGGGTCTTCCCAGCAGCCCCCACCCTCCACTTTCCACCTTTACAATCACATTTTTGTCTTCTCGAGACTTACCTTTCTGCTACATCGAGGTAAGTCCTCACCCTTCCCGGACCCATTGCGTCTGGTCCCTTCCCCATATCTAGGCTCACACCTTTCCGTTTTCAGGGAGTGAGCAGTTTTGCCAAGTCTATGATCTTATCACAGCCAGAGGACCCAGGAATTCCTAAATCCTGACCTCTACCCGTCCTCCCTTCTATGACGCCCATGGGGAAAATCTTTTCCCAGGACAATGAGTAAGAGAGAAGCAACGTTGTTAGATTGCATATGGGTGTTTAACCCCAAGAACAAAAACCGGTTTCTGGGGCACCAGACTCGACACGGTGAAGGACCTCCTTTTGATATCTCTGTGGACTCCAGGGTCATGCTCTATCCAAGTGCTTTAAGCCCAGACCCAGCCTCTGCAGGGCCAGCTTGCTGAGAGAACAGGCTATACTCAGAGGCTTCCACAGAGAAGGTCTGGGAGCGTCAGGACCCCAGAGAAGGCCCCATTCCTGGAGTGGCGCTGTCCCAGGCTGTCCACCCTGGCTGGTTGGTCCGGGGTGGCACCTGAGTCTGGCACCCTGAAGGAAGCGGGGAAATGGGCAGAAGGGACAGAAAACCAAGGCCCCTCCCGTGTGCTACGCTGCATGTCTTGCCACTCGGTCTGTGTGGAGAACAAAGATGGAATAGATGAGGCCACATTCGTACGGGCTTGTTGCCACTCCTGCCCAGAAAGGCTTTCTCCCTGCTCCTAACCCCTTTTAAGGTACAAAACTAAGTTTTTTAAAATTTAAAACAAGAAAAGATATCACAAATCACTCATGTAAAAAAAACTGACAAGTACAATGATCATGATAGAAACTCAGAAAGATAAGCTTGTTTTATTTTCTTGACACGTCGCTAATATTTTTCTCCTATAATCTTTAGCTGTATATGGTCATTGTCTCTTCATATGACAAAGAATTTATAATAATTTCCCATAAAGAGAGGATAATGCCATCTTTCGTCTAAAATGAGTGATTGAAATGTATTCATGATTAATGCTTTAGAACAGTGTTTATTTTTCAGTGTTACCACTCTTTTTTGGTAATAATATGTACATTTTTAGGAATGTTGTCAAATTTGAGAAAGCAGCCATCAGGTTTTTTACACATGGGATCCTGTACTGATTCAGAGCATTCAGATCGTCTTTTATGCAGTTGCTTATCTCTTAAAAATATTTATTTTTTATTGAGATATAATTCAGATAACATAAAATTCATTCCTTTAAAGTATATAATTGACAAAGTGTGCAATCATCAACACAGCCTAATTCCAGAACATTTTTAAAAAAGATTTTATTTATTTAGAGGGGAAGTGAGGAAGAAAGAGAGGGAGAAAAAAAAAAAAAAACATCGATGTGTGGTTGCCTCTCCCACCCCCCCAACTGGGGACCTGGCCCGCAACCCAAGCATGTGCCCTGACTGGAAATTGATCTGGCAACCCTTTGGTTTGCAGGTCGGCACTCAATCCACTGAGCCACACCAGCCAGGGCTAATTCCAGAACATTTTTATCACCCTCAAAATAAACTATTGATTAGCAGTTCCTTCCCATTCCTCTGTCCCCTTAGTCCCCTGGCAATGACTAGTCTACTTTCTGTCTCTCTGGATTTGCCTATCCTGAGCATTTGATGTAAATGGAATCATACAATATGTGGCCTGTTGCATCTGATCTTTTCCACTGAGCATTAATAATGTCAAGGTTTATTCATGCTGTAGCGTGTATCAGTACTTTATTCCTTTATATGGCCAAGTATGTTTCCATTGTATGGATATACCACATTTTGTTTATCCATTCATAAGTTGATGGACATTTGGATTGTTTCCATATTTTGGCTATTATGAATAATGCTTCCATGAATATTCATGTATAATTTTATTCGTGCCCATGTTTTCATCCCTCTTGAATAGATACGTAGGAGTGTAACAGCTGGTCCACATGGGATAACTCTGTATTTTACTTTTGACCATGCGACTTTCTCAGCATGACGGGCAATGATACCTCTTCTGGAAGAGGCTAAGGGTAGGGGTGGGTGGGGAGGGGAATGCGGAGCACCTGACAGAGGCCTTCCAGTGTCCCTTTCTCTCTCCTTTGCCTAGAGCTATGGAAGGACACACCAGGAAAAATAAACAAATTTATGGGCTGCATTTTTAACAGGTAGAAAATGAAAGTAATTTTGTTTACTCCCACGAGGGAAACTGCATTGTCACCATTTTAGTTACTTTCTGTAGTGCCGAAGAGTGGGCGGCGGGCCCGGCTGCGTGGGCTGGCTCCCCGGCTCTGCCACTAACTGCCGGGGGCCTCGGCTAACTAATTTTACCTCTCAGTTCTTGGCCTCAGCGTCCTTGCGGAGCTCTTGTGCTCACGTGATAAGGCATGTAACCCATGGACAGGGGCCCTGGAAACGGTTTGGTCTGTGATAAATACTAGCGATTTTATTGGCCTTTGGTAGAAATGGAAGCGTGTCGGTGAGGATGTCTGCATACCTTTGGCCACTAACCCGTTCATTTTGGGGGCATGTTTGAGACGTTCGCTGGCAATAAGTGGCACATGGATGCATGAGCCTAATTCAGTGAGCAGCCCTGACTTCGGCACAGAGCCCGGCCAGAGCTGGTTGACAGAGGGCATGGCTTGCCATGAACCTCAATAAATATTTGCAGATTCTTGAGTGATCTGTCCATGAAATGCAAGATGTAGGAGTGTGAGGGGCTTTTCTGAGGCTTCAGTCATGAAATATTCTGGTGTGTCTGGAGGCCTTGCCTGGCTTCCTCTGAGGCCTCTGCCTTCTGGAAACTGAGATTTGCCAAGGTAGATTTCACTCAGAGGAAAGAAATTGGGTCAGCTATCTGTGCCCCATTACTGTTGCCGAAAAATTCTACCAGTGGTTACCTGAGATAAAAATTACAGTTTTTCCCCTTTCTAGTAAGTAGAATATATGAAACATTTGGAGGTCAGAGGAAAAGTAGCAAAACCCTAGGAAATCTGTGTTATCCATCTATTCTTCTCTCTTTTCTTCCCTTCTCTTTCTTTTTCCTTTCCTTCCTTCCTTCCTTCCTTCCTTCCTTCCTCCCTTCCTCCCTTCCTCCTTTCCTTCCTTCCTTCCCTCCTTCCTTCCCTCCTTCCTTTCTCTCTCTCTCTTTCTCTATCATCTGTCTATCTATTATCTGTCTTTTATCATCTCTCCTTATTATCTAGGCCTTTCCTATTTGCTGTTCATTCATTCAACTATCTAACTCACCCACCCACCCTCCAATATTTACCGACACTTACTCTGTGCCAGGTTCCATTAGGGAGATGGAATAAGAGGTAAATAGGCAGCACCCAGGAGGACACGTAATTGCAACACAGGCAGAAAGGAAATTCTGAAAAACGTCATGGAAAAATCTAGAGAGGAGGTGACACTGGGTTTGAATTACAGGTAGAAGTTTAACAGCAGATGATGTGGAGGAGGCGGTATGGGGGTGGGGGGCTTGGTTTTCAGAGACACAGAGGCGTCCTCGCAGAGGGTGTGAGGCAGGGATTCCTGGGAGATGAGATGAGAGTAGGGTCTTGAATTCTATTTGGATTTTATCCTATAGTCTTGGTAAACCAGAGACGTAGCTGAGCAGGTCAATGACTATATTTTCCACAGGTCACTCTGGCAGTGGGTGTAGAGGACGAGTTGATGAGGGTGGTGGAGGGAGGAGACGGGGATAACGGATAAAAAACTCATTTAATCATTCAGCCTCTAATCAATAAGCAATTCACTTATGTGTCATGAGCCTTTGTAGATAATCTGGGCCATGATCCAGGTTTGATGTCATATGAAACACATGGGAGTGTACCTGTATTTTATTTTATTTTTGTTTATGCTGCCCAGAAGACTATTTTATCATATTTCCTTCCTAGTATAATCAAGGACCTGGGTTGTTGATATTTTTCTTTAGGACCTCCCCGCCATCCATGTTCACATACAAACACTTGAAATACATGTCATAGAGACAGTCTATTAAAATGTGACTTGATTTTATGTGGCTTCAAATGCACAAAAAAGACCACTGTGTTTCATTTGAGCCCTGTAGTCAAAATGTAACTCTTCCGTGTGGCCAGAAGGTCTTTGAGGTGATTGTCTCCTGCCTTCTACCTCCCCATTAGATGGAAAGCGGGGGCTGCTGTAAGTGAGGGGGAGTGCTGGGCGTGTGTGTGGGGGGCATGGGCAGAAATCCATCTCTGAGGCTGGAGCGCGTTGTTTCCGTCAGTGGGTCACTGGCCCTGGCCCTCCCCCTGGTTACCCGGTGTACTTGCACACTAGAAGTGTGGCCCTGGGAGCATTCACGAGGCTTACCCACAGCTCGATCCAGCATCTTGCCAGAGCAGCCACCATCTTTTGTTCCGATCCCACATGCCACCTGGGAGGAGAAAGTCCAGTGCTAGGGTGAGCCGCCACGGCCAAGCTGCTGGAGACGCTTCCAATGCTCAGAGCCCCTCAGCTGTAGGAAGAGATAAATGTGCACCATCGGTCATGGAGGGAAACAAGTCTTCCGAGGGTGCTCATTGATTCCTTTCTGCGTTCCGGGCGATTTGCGGGGCCTTCCAAGAATTCAGCATCGTCCACAGGCCTGGCAGGAGCTTAGCTGTCTCCTGAGATCCGGGGGGTGGAGGGCCGTCCACACTGCATTTAGGTCTCTGCAGTCGCACGAGCCTGGCTCCCCAGGTGAGTACTGCATTGCAACGGCCATATTAGCTGGTTTTGTTGGAAGCCTAATAGGGGACAATCATTGTTCTAATCCCTTTGTGTGCCCTTTGAGACAGAGGGTGTTACCGCCCTCATTTCATGTGTAGGAAAATGGGGGCCCGGAGGAGTGAAGCAGCTTGATCCATGATAACTAACACTCACAGAGCTCTTTGCATATGTCAGACACTTTCAACTCCCTGTGCACCCAGTTCTTCACATTACCTTTAATCTTTCATGATGTAGGCACTTCTGTTACTTACATTTTTGTTTGTGAGGAAACTCAGGTTCAGACAGGTCAAGTGGTTTACTCAAGGTTGCAGAGATAATGTACAACAGGCTTGGACAGTGCCTTAGCCAGGACCGGCTCGGATTTAACCATCTTGCTATCTTGCTTCTCTGGATATATTTTGACAGAATAACTGGGTTATTTGTGGGCTTAGATATGTTGCTGAATTTTTCCCCTTCAAAGCATAGATGAATTGCCTAAAATGATTATTATGCTATGTTCATAATTTATTTCTGTTTCTGAAGGCAGTCTGCAGAAACTTAGAATATATCAGGCTGAACACTAAATGAGATTTCTACAACCTTTTTGTGGAATGTAATCTGCAACATCTATTAAAACAAGTAACACACTCGTCTTTTTTATTCGCCACTTTGGGAAATTCTTCTATAGAAACAAAAGCACCAGGGAGATTAGGTATATGGTTCAGGAAGTTTTGCAGCATTGTTTATAAAGACAAAAACCAGGGCAAGCCTGACGACCCATCACCGGGGTGGAGAGAAGTGGATAAGTTGCGGTGTGTTAACACCACGGAAGGTCGTGCAGCTATGACCCGGAGTGTAGTCAGGTGACCGGGGCAGGTGACTGAAACACGTGCACAGGAAACTCTCATTTAAAAAAGAAACTAAACAAGGGGTCCAGGCAGTTAACGTTCATTATGTGGGAGATGGAGGGAATGCAAGGAGAAGAGTGAAGTTGGGGAGCGCTATCTGTGTTGTTTTCCAGGACGTGGTGAACACGTCGTCCTTTTAAAAACAGCTTTTGCCCTGGCCGGGTAGTCCCGTTGGGTAGAGCATCGTCCCTGTATGCCCAGGTTGCAGGTTTGATCGCCAGTCGGGGCACATACAAGAGCCAACCAATGAGTGCATCAATAAGTGGAACAACAAATCGATCTCTCTCTCTCAAATCAATAAAAAAAGAACTTAAAAAAATTGGGGTATAATTTACACAGGGAGTGCTCAGCTCAGTATGGGTGCGCACAGTAATAACTGGACAGTGTGATCAGTTTTGATGAATGCTCATATCCATGTAATCCACACCCTATCCGGATACAGAACCCTTCCGTCTCCCCAGAAGTCTGCTTTGTGTCCCTCTAGTCATTTCCTGTGACCCCCTCTACCAGAAGCAGCCACTCTTCTGACTTCTCTCACCATAGGTTCGCTTTTCCTGTTCTAGAACTTCATGTAAATGGACTGCATAGTGCGTGCTCTTTTACATGTGGCGGCTTGCCCTCAGGACAGTGTTTTTGAGATTTAACTCCCCTGGCTATCAGTAGTTTGTTCCTTTTTATTGCTGTGTAGCATTCCATTGTACGAATATAACAGTTTGTGTATCCATTCTCCTGTTGATTGACATTTGGGTTGGCTCTTACGACTAAGCTGTATGCACATTCTTTTGCAAGTTTCTTGTTTTGGATGTACATTTTCATTTCTTTGGGATAAATCACTGGAAGTTAAATTGCTGGGTCAAAGGGTAGACATATGCTTAACTTTATACGAAACTGACAATGCGTTCCCAAACATTTGCAGCTCCCATCAGCAATGTGTGAGAGTTCAGATTGCATGTGTCGCAGTATATCCTTATAGTTTTAATTTGTATTTTCCTAACAACTCATAATGCCGAGCACTTTTTCATGTCCTCATTTCAATGCAGATGGCATGATTCCTGCTATGTGTAACCTGGCATCAATAGCACACTTTTCTTCAATTCTGGAGCTTTATAGTAAGTTTTGAAATCAGTAGTTTGTCCTTCAGTTTTTTTCTTCTTTTCAAAATTGTTTTGTTCTGGCTGTCATTGAAGTTTTGGTTACAGTTCTTGCACACATTTTGTTAAATTTATGCCTGAGTATTTCATGTTTTTAAAAAAGTGCTGTTATAAACAGTACTTTTAAAATCACAATTTCCCATTGCTTGTTGCTAGAGAATGGAAATACAGCCGATTATTCTATGTGGAGCCTATATCTTATAGCCTTGCTAAGCTCACTTTTCAGTTCTATTATCATTTTTTGTAGCTTCCTTAGGATTTATATATATATATTTCCCTGGTCAGGACATCCACTAAAATGTTGAAATCGTGAGAGAAGGCTCTTTGCCTTCTTCTCCGTCATCGTGGGGAGGAAGTACATAGTCTTTTACCATTACGGACGAGATTAGCTGAAAGGTTACTATTGACACCCTTTACATAAAGGTTGAGGAAGGCTCAATTAAGTTTGCTGAGCATTTTTATCACGAATAAGTGTTGGGTTTTGTCAAATACTTTTTCTGCATCTTTTGAGAGACTCATATATCATTTCTTCTTAATCTGTAATATGCTGAATTGCATTGATTGAATGAATCCTACTTTGTCATGATGTATTATATATTTATATATGTATATATATATATATATATATATGCACATATATATACACCAATACATTCAAGTTGTTAACATTTTACTGAGGACTTGAGTATCTATGTTCATGGATGTTGTTCTGCTGTTTTCTTGTAATTCCCCTTTGATAAGGTTTTAGTATCATAGTTGTGTTGGTCTTGTAAAATGAGTTTGGCAGTGTTTTTTCTCTGTTTTCTGGAAGAGTTGATGTAGAATTGGCTTTTTTTTTTTCCCTTAAAGATTTTATTTAATTCAGAAGTGAAACATGGGGCCTGGAGTGTTTTTTGTGGGAAGGTTTTCATAAATAAATCAATTTTTAAAATGGAATTAAGGCCATTTATATTTTCTGTTTCTTGGGTCAGTTTTGGTAGTTTGTGTTTTTCAAGAAATATGTCAGTTTTACTGAATTATCACATTTAGTGGCATAAAACTGTTTAGAATGTTCCCTTATTATCCTTTTACTGTGGTAATATAGTTAGTGGTGTTCTCTATTTCATTTCTGATGTTGACAAATTGGTGTTGTGGCACGGTAATTTTTTTTTCATTTTTTCATTTGTCATTTATCTTTTTCTTTCTATTTAAAGTGAATCTCTTGTAAACTGTATATAACTAGGTTTTGCCTTAAAAATCTGATCTGATTAATTATATGGTTGTGTTTAAGCTTACCATCTTTCCAGTCACTTTCTATTTACCTCCGTGGTTCTTTTCCTCCTTTCCTGCTCCCTTTTGGATTAATTCGGTATTTTTGGATATTACATTTAAACTTTTGCATTGGATTTTTCTCTATACTTATTTGCCAACATTCTATCACTTACAGAATAATTACTTATTGATTTAAGAACCCCACAGTAATATACAGACTTCCACACAGTTTCTCCTTCTCTTATGCTATTGTTTTCATACATTTACGTCCACATGTGTTTCATTCCCTGAAACACATTGTTAGTAGCTTTTGAAAAACAGTCCATTGATTTTTAGATAAATTAAGAAGTGAGGAAAAATGTCTTTTATATTTAACTACATAGTTACTCTTTCTGGTGATCGTAATTCCTTAATGTGGAGCTGAGTTTTTATCTGGTCTAATTTTCTTCAGCTTGAATAACTTGCTAAAGAAAAATAAAAATCGGAGTTCAAGTCCACTGGTGGCAAAGTTTCTTCATTTTGTTTGTTTAAAAATGTTTATTTTATTTCATTTTGAAAGATACTTTCACTGAATGGAGAAATGCACTGATAGCCCCCCACCTCCCCCCCACTTTAAAGATGTTGCATTAGTTTCTGGTTTTCATTGTTGCTGCTGAGGAGTCAATGAGAAGTCCTGTCATTTCCTTCTTTGTCCTGCGTCCCCCCACGCTTAGGCTTCTTTACAGATTTTTTTCTTTTTATTTTTTTTTAGCTGATTGTGATGTGTTTAGGTATGGTTTCCATTACGTCTATCCTGCTTTGTTGGTGAGCATCTTTAATCTGTGGACTGGTATTTTTCATTGATTTGGAAATCTTAGGCATTATTGTTTTTTTCAGGTAGTTTTTAAATTTTTTTGAACCCAATCTCTCTCTTTCAGTCTTCTAATTATTTGTCCTATTGGCCACTGAGTTTCTGTTCATTAAAAAAAAGTTAACAGACTTTATTTTATTTTTCTGAGCAGTTTTAGAGTTAAAGAAAAATTGAATGGAAAGTACAGAGAGTTCTATTCCCCTTTATCCACACCTTCCAGCTTCTGCTATTTTTAATGCCTTGCGTTAGACGGGACACTTGTTACAGCTGATGAACCTACACTGATATGTTAATATCACCCAAAGAAAACAGTTTACATTAGGTTTCACTCTTTGTGTTGTACATTCTATGGGTTTTGACAAATGTATAATATGTATCCACCATTATAGTGTCATACAGGACAGTTTCACCATCTCCTAATTCACTGTGTTCCACCCATTCACCCCTCCCTCCCTACAACCCTTGGCAAACACTGATCTTTTTACTGTCTCCGTAGCTTTGTCTTTTTCAGAACGTCCTGTAGCTGGAATCCTGCAGCAGGTAGCCTTTTCGGTTTGCCTTCTTCCCCTTAGCAGTGTGCACGCAGGTTCCTCCATGGCTTTTCGTGGCTTGATAACACCTTTCTTTTTAGTGCTGATCACACCCTACTGTGTGGATATGTCATGGCTTCTCTTTCCCTCATCCACTCCTCTACTGAGGGACATCTTTGTTGCCTCCAGGTTTTGACAATTAGGAGTAAAGTTTTTCTAAACATTCAAGGGCAGGTTTTTGTGTGAACCTAAGTTTCCAACTCACTTGGGTAAATACCGATGAGCTTGACTGGTGGGTCATATGGTAAAAATATGTTTAATTTTGTTAGAAACTACCAAACTGTCTTCCAAAGTAGCTATATTATTTTGCATTCCCACCAGCAATGAATGAAAGGAAGATCCTTTTGCTCCAGAACCTTGTGGGCATTTGGTGTTGTCGGTGTTTTAGATTTTGCCATTCTTTTTTTTATAAGTATATGTTATTCATTATGCTGTTACCGTTGTCCCAGTATTTTCCCCTTTGCCCCCCTCTGCCTGGTACCCCTTTTCCCTCCAGCAACCCCCCCCCCTTTAGTTCATGTCCATGGGTCATGCATGTAAGTTCTTTGGCTTCACCCTTTCCTATATTATTCTTAACTTCCCCCTGTCTATTTTGTTCCTACCAGTCATGCTTCTTAATCCCTGCACCATTTCCCCCATTCTTCCCCTCCTTGCTCCCAGCTGATAACCCTCCAAGTGATCTACATACCTATGATCTATTCCTGTTCTAATTGTTTGCTCGGTTTGTTTTTGTTTTTAGATTCAGCTATTGATAGTTGTCTGTTGTCATTTTAATCTTCATAGTGTTGAGCTTGTTTTTCTTAAATAAGTCCCTTTAACATTTCATGTAATAAAGGCTTGGTGATGATGAACTCCTTTAGCTTCGCCTTGTCTGGGAAGCTCTTTATCTGCCCATCCATTCCAAAGGCTAGCTGTGCTGGATAGAGTAGTCTTGGTTGTAGCCATTCTGATAGGTATATTGTGGTATCTCATGGTTATTTTAACTTGCAATTCCCTAATGACATATGATGTTGAGCATCTTTTTGTGTGTTTATTTGCCAGTTGTGTTTCTTCTTTGGTGAGCTATCTCTTCAGATCTTTTGCCTAGTTTTAAGTTGGGTTGTTTGTTTTCTTACTGTTGAGTTTTAAGAGTTCTTTGTATATTTTTGGGTATCGGTCCCTTACTAGGTATGGTTTGCAATGATTTTCTCCAGCATTTGTTTCATTAGGAGCCTGCAGGGAATGTGGGACAACTAAACGTACATCTGTGTTATCTCTGACCACTGGGGCACATCTGCATCAGGAGACCCTGGCTAGGTGGATGGTGGTGGTGATTATAGAGGATTAGAGGCCAAATTCCCAGACCCTAGCCATCGTACACAATCTCCTCTGACCCATAGACATGGCCAAAAATTCCAGAAGGTCAGGGCCTGATAAGGAGGACTCGGGAGAGGCAAGGGGCAAAGGCGGGAGCCAGGGGTGGGGGCCCAAGGCTCTGCTGAGAATGAGGTTGGAACTCTGATAGTTATTCCTAATAGTTCGACACTGCCATGGAGCCCCATCCCAGAAAGGCACGTACAGCAGACTGCTGCTTGGAATTCTGCTTCGTGGTGGGATAGTATATACATTGAAAGAACTCTCCCAACTCTGGTCGAGGAAATAAAACATATTCAAGACCAATCTTTCTGGGGCAGGACGTGGAAATATCAGAGGCTTCTTCCTGGGTGGATGCCCACTGTGTGCACAACTGCACACTGTGAGAGGTCTCTGTCTTCATGGCTGGGCTGGTGGAAAGGGCCTCCCCAGAGTCAGGAAAGCCTTCTCCTGGGTTCTGAGTGACATCCTGCTGGGTTGTCAGTAGGAGTCTTGGGATTGCATTGGGAAGGGGGCTCTTTGAGCTTGAGCCTCCCAAGGGTCTGGGCCCCTTCTCCTTGAATTGAAAGAAGATTGTCTTTAACCAGGAATTGCCTTGATGACTCATCGCCTTGCCTCCCTCTCAGACACAGCTCTGCAGCTTCTGCTAAATTATTTTTAGGAGGCAAGAAGCAGGCAGACGGAGTCCACCAAGTTGATCACTGGGCATGTTTTCTTCAGATTTCTTAATTGAGAAGATTAGGCAGTTACCCTAGAAATAGCTCTTGGAGGTTTCCTGTCCTGGGTCTCTGACTTTGAAAGGTGGTGGTAAAGGCAGGCCTTGAATGTAGGCCTCTAGGTTCAGCAGAACTCTCTGCATCCCAGTAGACTGTCTCTTGGTAAAGTTTAAAAAATAATACAACAACCAAGAAGAGGGCATCTTTCACAACAGTGGCGTTCTGGGAAAGGCAGTGTGGAGATGAGGAACAGTTGCAGCTGAGTGACTTAGGCGGTGGAAACAGAACAGGAGACCCACAATTAGAGACCATTGCCACCCACCCAGCACTGCAGCAGGCAACGGTGGATTCTGCCAGAGAGGAAATTTTAAACGGGGGCTTTTAGGGACATCCAGACTAGAGTCTCCCCATGACATTTTGTTTGCTTGGAGAATTGCTGTGGTGGTTTGGTAAGTGTTCAAGATAAAGCAACATTTGGATGATCACATTCCCCACTCATGACGGTGAAGAGTCAGGCTGTCTAAATAAAGGGATGTGCACTGGCCTATTTGCTGGCCTCCAAATGTAATTAAACTGCCGACTCAGTAATTTTCTAAATGGGGACATCTCAGGCGTGACTAACACCTTCATTCCCCACTCAGAACACACTGAGGGAAAGAGGACAACAAACAAAGCAAAACAAAGCAACAGGGATATTTTTAAATGTGCCTCTAAGAGTTTGGCCTTGAACTCTGCGGGCTTTATTACAGTCTGCAGCGAGGTTAGAAATTAGGCTGAGAAAGTCACCCATTTCATTTTACAGGGTTGGCGGGAAGCTGATCAGAATCCTGGCAAAGGCAGCAGGCGGTGCTCACTCATGAAGTGAGATGGGACAGTCCTAGGTCAATGCTTCGAGAGTCATAGTTCAGAAGTGGAGGGACCAGGACTGACCTTGGACTTGGTGGCTCCTGGGCCTGCATTATACCGGGCTTTCCTGCCAGTAGCAAGGTCTCTTGCCATGCAGACATTTGGTGACTTTTGGTCTTCCCACAGCCACTGAGGCCAGCAGCCACGGAGCTGGAGAATGGCATGTACATGGCGCATGCTCCCTTGTGGTTCAGGTCCAGGCAACGGGGAGATGAAGCCTAAGTAATGGGCCTCCCAGCCGGTGGTGCTGGGATAACTCCAGAAACAGCAGAACATGGGGAGAGGCCTGGTGAGAATCCACTGGGCTCAAAGAGGCTTGGTGTGGACTCATACCAGAACTGGCCTCCCCTGGAGAAACGACCACGCTGGTAGGTTTGATTTCAGCAGGAGGCGAAAGGAAGGGCCAGACTGTTCACTGGGCTAGTCTCATAAAAGGAGTCAGATATTGGCAGAAATCTCACATTCTGACTGCAGGGCTGAGCTATTTATGTTGAAAACATTTGAATGACTTTCCCCCCCTTCTTCCACATTGTAAGGCAGGCACCCTTCCAGGCCTGCCTCCGCACCCAGCCAGCCTCCAAAAGCTGCCTGGTGCTCTCTCTGCCTAAACTGTAAAGAGCCTGGCTGAATAAATGCCCCAGCAGAGCTCTGTGAACACTCAAGTTTAATATGCACTTGACCTCTTTGTCTTTCAGAAATGAAATTTATTGAGTTTGGATTCCAGCGCCCCTGGGCCCCCACTAACATCTAATTAACCAGACCACACTTTGACTTCAAAAGTGCAGGAGAAAATAAGGAGATGTATTATGATGTTCTCTCTGCAGGAACCTCAGAGGAGGGGCTGGGGAGCTGAGCCAGGGTCTTTTGAAGTATCAGAGTTGGTGGTCTGTGGTTCTGCCAGAATGCAAGATAAGCAGGTCAGCCCTCCTTTGCGGCTGTATTTTTTCCCCAATAAAGAGCGATTATCTTTCCTTTTGTTGTCATTGACCCTTCTTGGACTGAATTTCCCAGGCTCTGAAGCTGAGCTTCTTTGATGCATCCACAGACAAGGGGGTAGCCAGATGTTTGTCCCCCACCTCCAAACGGTCTTAATTCTCCGCCACGGAAACCACTCCTTTATCATCAGGGAACTGCATGTAGAAAGCCATGAAAATATATCTTCAGAGACAGGGTAATGCATTAATGCACATGAGGCAGAACCATGGCTCATTGCAATAGTTTGAGAACTACAGATTTAGTTCCGTTCCCTACTTCCAGCCTGCAAAGGCAGAAAGATAAGGAAAGGGAGGCAGAAATAGACATTTGTGTGAAGCAACTATGAATAATGGTGCTGTCTATTCTCCTGCTTTTGGGGAGGCTAATGTGGGAGAACACTGAGCATGGTTTAGCCTTGGAGACGGGGTAGTCACTGGAATGGAGCAGAAGGGACCTTCATGGAGGCAGTGCTGGGCAGACCCGGGGGAACACTGCAGGGCTTACCTCAGTGGAGGACGGCCAGCTGGCCAAGTACAGTGACTTGACCAAGTGGGTTGATTTAGGTCACGCTGCTTTCCACAGAGGCTCTGTCTGGCAGGTGCCATAAGGCAGGAGCAGGGGTGGGAGCAGGGGCATAGGGCCATGGTGGTCTTAGAGATTTAAGTGAGATTATAGCCATAAGTCACTTAACCCAGTGGGTAGCATATAGTATGTGCTCAATAAATGGTATCATTCCTTAATGTGCTTATTGTCAGAGAATGTGAGTGAGAGGAAAGGGTGCATCTCAGAGCCTGGGTGAGAGGGACTGAGAGAGGAAGGGATGGAGATAACATAGGACAGGGCAGAGGTCAAGGACTCAGAGAGTAGGGGTGACTCCTGGGTGAATTCTAAGGCAGAGGCTGTCCTGGGAAGAGGTGTAGGGACAGGTTGTCTTCTGTTTTCCTCTAACGAGCTCCTCATGGTCGGGAACCTTTTCTCACTTGTTTCTGGATGTAGCCAGGGCATGAGGCACAGTTCTTGGCACATATAGGAGCTTGTAGCACACATTGATGCCCTGCCCACATCTCCTGATCTTATTATCTTAAGGGCACTTGGCTAGCTTTCCTACTGCTAGTTTCTACTTTTCTTTTCTTTTTTTTGCCTGAGGACTTGTTTCTGCTGCTGAAGCCTACTTTGCCTCACTGAATGGAAGACCAGAACTGGGGAAATGAACAGTGCTGGGAAAGCATCAACCAGCCAACCAAGGAGGGCGTGTGTAAATACCCCAGTGCCCCCACTTCGCTGGAGGGGTAAGTCTGAGACGTGGGCTCTCTACTGAGTCTCAGAGGTCACCGCGGGGGAAGCGTAACAACACCTCCTTAACTTGTGCAGTGCTCTCCAGGGGGTTTCTTTGTCTCCCAAACAGACTGCTCGCTCTTGAGTTCTTATCTGAGGGTCTGCTTCTCAGAGAATCTAAACTAAGGCCGTGTGCATGAGCTAGTTGCTGGGTAAGGGATAAATGCATGTGCTGGACCCAGCCACTGTCACTGCAGCTTGGCTTTATCACTTGTCACAGTGGTCCCGAAGTCCACTGCACACAGGCAGCGAACGGGGCATCCACGGACTCAGACACACCCCTTATTCCCAAATATCCCAGAAACTCCAGGCTTAGTTCCCAGCCTTTGCTTTTGGATTTTGTGTTAATTCTTCTTTTTCTGGCATGACCTAGAGGGAAAGAAGAGCTTTTCTACTGTCCAGCCCCCACCCTTGGCCATTCCACTTGGCGACTCCTCTTGCACCAAGACTTCCCCTTCACTACTTTCTTTGGAGCCTGCCTCTCTCCATCTCTCATCCTTAATGATTCTCTAATGGAATCAGTCAAGAAAACATCAGATATTTGTAGCTTTATCTCCAAGAAAGGCTGAGAGGATGGGATAACAGTGCCTGTCATGCAAAACAAAGACAGCGACGTGCAGAGAGCTGACCAAAGTAGAGAGATGGAATCTGGGCGTCCAGGGAGTCCAAGCTGCTGCTGAGCCCTGCCTCGGAGAGATTTGTTAAACAATCTCCAGGTCTTGTACGATCAGATGACAACATTCATTTGCAAATCGGAAGGGTGATGGTGACGGCACTGTAATTTATGTCTTCAGTAAGTGGCTCCCATCCAGCATCAGAATGGACCCGTTGCCATTCAATCTCGCCCCTGGTTTTCACACTTCTGCGTTTATATTGGGGATGTAAGTGACAAAATAGAACATGCGACAGGCCAGGTTGTTGTCAGCTTCATTCTCAGATTGCCCATCCTACTGTTTTTTTGATAAGATAATTACTTCGCTTTGTGTCTCTTTCTCGTTTCTCATGGCAAATTGGGCAATGTTAGGGCTGTCTCTGGAGCATCTCTCCTCATGCATTTGCAGAGGGAAGGGGCGGGCAGTTTCCCAGTTAGGCAGAGAACATTCTGGAACCTCTAGGCTGCCAAAAACTTGTGAAGTCCTCTTACTCATCTCATAATCGTTGATCAAATTGCCTCCCTAGCATCACCATATAACATCACCCTTCTGTTAGAGGGAGCATATCATTTATTGCTCAAACTAAAACCCTTTTTAGGGGTGCAGGGAGGATGAAAGAGGTCACTACGAATAACTTCCCTGGGATGACAGGTATAAATGTGGCGCGCTGGGGCTTGTGGGCATGTTCCCCCCTGTGCCTGTGCGGTGCAGCCTGTGCTGGGGAACTTTAAACTGATGAAGTATGTGTATCAAAGATCTATTTCCCAAACCCTCATATCTAATGGGAAAATATACCTGTATCTTAAAATTAAGAAGACAAGGATATCTAATTTTACCATTTTTTTCTGAGATATTAGATTGGCAGTCTTCCAGCATAGTGAGGGGAGAATACAAGATAGGAGTTATACAGGTTGGAAAGCAGAAACAAAATTACCATTCTTCATGGACAGTTATGATCATCTACAGAGAAGACCTAAGAAACTTTAAAGATCGTAATTAGAATTAATAAGAGAGTTCCTTAAGCATTTTGCATAAAAGATCAATATACAAAAACCAGTCATATTCTGTACATCAGCAACAAGTCGTTAAAAACACTATCTACAATAGCAGCACAAAATAACATACTTAGGCTGTACATGACCTTTATGAAAGGAAATTATAACACCTAAAGAAAACCCAAATAAACAGAGATATACCATGTTCAAGGATATGTAGACTCTATTGAAAAGATCCCATATTAGTTTATAAATTCAGTACAATCACTATAAAAATACTAACAAGGTATTTATGGAACTTCATGGGCTTATTCTGATTTTGATACAGAATAACAAAAGCTAAGAATAGTTAGGGCACCTTGGGAGACGAATAAGGTGAGGATTTGCTGTGTCAGGCACCAGGACTTGTTTTAAAACTATAGCAATTAAGAAGGTGTTAAGAAGGTGTAATACTCACTTAGCATAAGGTCAGAAAGGCTCACCCACTTTGTCTCGTAGTGCAGAATTTCCTTTTTTTTTTTTTTTTCAGGCTGAATAATGTCCCCGTGATGTATAAACCACATTTTTTTTTTTTTACCCATTCATCAGCCGATGGACATTGAGATTGTTTCCACATCTTGGCTATTATGAATAGTGCTATTTCAGTCAAGCAAGATGAATAAGCTCTAGAGATCTGCTGTACAACATTGTACCTTTAGTCAAAAATAATGTATTATACACTTAAAATTTCCTTGAGAGGGCAGATCTCACACAGTCAACAACACACGGTCATTGAGGGAAAGGGGCGGGGCAGGAAGCACAAGATTTAATCATGTTTCTTTCAGAGCCTTTGGCACTGAGAAGGTTTGTTTTTTTTCTGCCACTATTAAGGTCTTTGTTCTCCACTGTAAAAGAGATCTTTTTCTTCTCTTCTGAACTTTTACACTTTTTTGGAAGGCATTGTCCTTGTGATTGGTGTT
The DNA here is from genome assembly GCF_987537825.1 of Furipterus horrens. Taxonomy (NCBI): domain Eukaryota; kingdom Metazoa; phylum Chordata; class Mammalia; order Chiroptera; family Furipteridae; genus Furipterus; species Furipterus horrens. The sequence goes on along the minus strand of NW_028327183.1, from coordinate 13,450,996 downwards.
TTCAAGTCTAGTATATCTAGAATTACTGTATACAATAGAATCACAGTGTCAGAGAAATCGTTAGAGGCCACTTCACTCGCACTGAAGGAGTCTTTCCTATAGTTATTCTGGGAGGTGAGCACTGGTCTCTGCTTGCTTCTGCAAATGGGGAACTCACTACCTGAAGAGGTAGCAGGACTTTGAATTCATTTTCACAGAACTGGGGAGTCAGGAGTCATGGGTTCTAGTACCAGCTCCATCACTAATTGGCTGAGCCAACTTGGGCAAAAATGGTCACTTTTCTGCCTTAATTTTCTCATCTGAAAAATGGGATCATTCTGATTGAGATATCAAAGGGTCTTGAGTCACACACTGAGCACCAGCCTGCCTCTGAGACCAGGCAGGGCTGGAGGCTTTCTGTGGGAAAGAACTTATTTTTTCCTTTTTTTAAAAATTCTTTTTTCTCTGGTTATAGAAGTAAGTGTATTCATTGTAAAAAAAAAAAAACAAGGAAATTACCTATAAGCCTGAGGCAGAGACTAAAAATTGTCCTGAATGTCATGCACTACAGAGAACTCCTGCTCACAGTATAAGCTGTAAATGATCTAGTTATCTTTATAAAAGTGATCAAGGCAGGGTAATAATAATAATAATAATAATAATGCCACAAGGAAGCACCTGTAGCAGCAGAAAACCAAGCCTTTTCTTTATCATGTTACATATTTTTATCTTATTCCAACAATAACCCTGCATACATTATCTTCACTTTATAGATGAGGGAGCTTGAGAAGTGGAAAGTTAAGTGACTTGCTCAAGGTCACACAGTAAGTGGCAGAGTTTATGCTCTTGACCACATGCCAAATTTAATATGGAATTTATAACATATCCTTTGAAAACATCACACCCTCTGAATTTGACTTTGTAAAGCAAACACTGGGAAATCAGGCGCTAACAGGCTCTTGGATTGTGTGACTGGCAGTGTGACGTGAACAGGTGTGTGCCTGGCTGACGCGCTACGTGAACTCTGCCGTGTTCCAGTGAATGCCTGTGCCGGTGAAGTACTTACATGACCTGTGGTCTTGGATATTTAGATTGTTATTGAATTTTGTTATTGTTATAAAAACACTGCATGGGATATCTTTGTGCTTAGGGCTCTGTCTGCGTCTGATCATGTCCTAGGAAAGAGTCCAAGTTTTCAGTGGTTTTTAGGCTCTACTAAGTTGAGCTCCAATCAGCCAGGAAGGTGGATGTTCTGCAGACTTAGTGAGGTGGCCAATGCGGGTCCGCAAAGGTTAAAGCCTCTAGCCAGGTGCTGTGCCCAGACGCCCTGGGTGTTGCCTTTAGTTCTCCTGCGGGAGGGGCCCTGTCCTCTCATCCCGGTTTTTCGGGCTTCCTGGGCAGGCCCCACACAATGGACAACAGCTGACTTCACCATGTACCACCTGCCACCCAGGCCTGAGCATCCCAGGCTCTGGAGAGTGTGGAGGCGGTTTAGAGAGCCCAGCCTGTGGTTTCCCTAAGAGATGGTTGGAAGTGAGTTCATCTAGACCTGCTCTTCCCAACACTTGCTGACTTGAAGCTTTCTTTGCAGAAAGAAATAATCTCAAGAAGCCCCTTATGAATTATTAAATTACTTTTTAAAACAATACTTTTGTGTAGTAAAATCTAAAAACATGATTTTGAGTACAAAGTGATTCTAAATCGGTAATTGTTAAAAATTGCTTTTAAAACCTTATAAAATTGTAAATAGTATCAAAACAGGCAAATTTTGACTTTGCTGCATATTACAAGTGACAAATGATGCTTCATGAAGCATGAAAAAGCATAATTTTTTGGCAACTAAATTAAAAACAGACATTTGACATCATGTTTGGGTCCCAATGCATATTTAATGGGACCCAAAATTTGACTATATATTACAGCATAAGAAACACACATACCTGTTTCATGACCTGACATTTGGCATGCCTGAAATTTATCTTACAATATAACTGTTATTTTTTAAAAGTAAACTTAGTGTTTCATTTCCCAATGACATGAGAGAGGATTTCATGCAAGCCGATCTCCACCAGTAACACCCCATGGGCTGCAGATGACTTTTATTTCTCATAAACATAAAGCGTCAGAACAGTTGGCCAGAACAGCTATTCTCTTTTCTCTTTAGAAAATGACTTTGGAAGTTGTGGAGACATCTTAACATGGTTCTTCACACTTTTGATCAGATAAGCTCAATTTCTAGATCTGGTTGAAGTGGTCTGGAGGTGACTTCTCAGAATCACGATCACTTCATGCTCCTCTTGTATTTCCACATCCCGTGGTGACAGGTTTGGGCCTTGAGGCCCATGTCCAGCTGACCTCTGCTGACCCTTGTTCAGCCCTGGAAGGCTCTTGAACCATTCTGCTTTAAAGAAAAAAAAAATCAATTTCACTGATACTTTTGTTGATTGTTTCTTGAACAACACCACTGAGACCGGCAATTTCATCACCACAATGACAGAAAACCCTGGAATGCTTTTGCACACCCTGGGGAGAGGGTGTAGAATCCCAGATTCAAAGATGGTCATTTGGACAAATGTTCCCTCCAGCCCTTTGCTGGACTTTCTGCTTCACTTTGGACCTAGGACACCGTGGATGGAGGTCTGGTTTGTTTCAAGGCCCCCCATTCAGAAACTTTGCTGAACCAGGAGGTCGCAGGAATTTGGGGCTTTAGCATGGGACAGGGGTCAGGAACATAGATCTGTTCCAGTCTCTCTCTCTTGCTCTTTCTCTCTCTCTGCCTCAGTTTCCTCATCTGCAAAACAAAGGCAGAGAATTACTTGACCTTGACTCATGGTCCAGGATTTGGATTCTTTCTTAAGCACAAAATCCTTTTTCTGCCCACCCCGTGGAAGAAGAATTGTAGGCAGCAGTCAGGTCCCTTGACAAAAATCCCCTGGAGACACTTCTGTGGGGGCAGCACACGGCTTGGCGCAGGGTTGATAGACACGCTCAGCAACCATCTCCACTCTCATTCTCCCTGACAGCTGAACAGTGAACTACTTTTGGGTTGTGATTTTGGGGGCACCAACAGCTCCAGAAAGTTCCCTTTACCTTCCTACTGGTTTGAAGCTTTTACGGACGGACCTTTCTTTCTTTTCATGGAGAGAAAAGACAGAGAGCTTTGCGTCTCTTTTTGGCAGGGGTGAATTGATGGAGGGAGCAAGAATCAAAATGCAGCTGAAATTGCGGGCTTTACTTCCTCAGGAACCAGAGCTAGGTCAGCCCTCTGGGATGAAGGATTTATCCTGGAATTTTCCAGGCTCAGGAGAAGCCGACGGCCTTCTCCGTTGGTTTCACACCTGCAACTCTAGTTCTTGCCTCTAGAGGGCGTGGGACCCAAGCTCCTGGGCTCCGGACCAGAATCCTGTGGATCTGTGGAAGTTCTGGAATTCTTGAATGTTCCTGCTGGAGAGGGGCCCCAGGAACCAGAGTTAGGTCTCCTGCCTGAGTTTACAGCTGGGGAAATCAAGGCCTAGAGAAGGGAACTCACGCAGGGTCATGGAGAGACTTAGAGGTGAGCCAGGAAATTTCAGCCCCAGTCAGCTGGTCCCCAATTCAGGCCTTTTGCAAACCCTGGGGGATGGGGAGATGGGGACACTGGTGAGGAGGTCTCCTTCACCTTTCCACCCTCTTCCTCAGTCAGCTTGTTCATCATGAGGTGTGTTTGCCTTTGAGTCTGGGGTGGGAGCTCCCAGCATTGAGAGGGAGACTCTTAGGTCTGCAGGAAAGGGAAGGCAGTCTTTCAGCTCAAACTCACTGGTTTTGAAAATCTTGGGGAGCTGGGGGATGCAAGGCCTTCTGCTACAGATGAATTTTGCTGGTCAGAGGACTGGTTCAAGGAAGACTCCCCAGGAGCCTGAACTGAAAGAGGAACCTGTGTCAGGGAAGAGCATTTGGGGCAGAGGGAATAGCAGGGGCTGAGGCAGGAGCAGTTTGGTACATGTAGGTGGTAGATGTGGTGGTAGGTGGGGGAGCAGATATGGGGAGGTGGCTGACCCTGGTGGGGGCTGTACCCCATGCCAAAGATGGGTGCTTTCCCCTATGGGCCACCAGGAACCACAGACCAGCATGGCTTGGAAAGATTAACTGCCTCTGTATTGCTCCCAAGCGAATGTCCTTGCTGGCATTTGGACATCAATGGGTTAACTGCACGAAGGCTGGATCCCCACCCTCACAACCTTCTCCACCACACGTAGGGCCATAATTCTCCCTAATAAAATAATATGAAGCTCAATTATGCTCCTGTTCCCATGTTCCTGGACTTCATTAAGCACAAAGGGATTAAACACTTGTATAAATTAATCAATGTACCATAATCCTAAAAATTAGAAGATGAGTCCTTGAGGAAGAAATGTAATACGGGCTTTTTAATTAGCAGGGCCCCCGAGATTCATTGCTCTCCCCTGCAAGTCCCATGTTTATGAGTTGCTTGATGGTTTGAAGGGGAAGGCCCCGCGGACTCCCGGCCTGTTGAAAGGAAATGCTCGAAGCTGCACTACTTCCCCGGGCTCACAGCCGCCTCAGAGCCAGGGCTGGATGGCAGAGCTGGCCTGGCTTTTCTTTCTTCCCTTTGTACCCCAGACAAGAGCTAACTTTTAGAAAGAAACTCAGAAAAAGGATCCGGAGGGGAAATGAAGTTCCTTTTATCCTTCTCACTGAGCCTGTGGGATTCAGGGTGTAGATTTGGGGGACACATGGATCTGGTTTTCAATCCTGGCTCTGCTGCTTTCTAGCTCTGTGAGTGCGGGCAGGTCACGTGGCCTCTGAGAGCCTCAGTTTCCTCCATTCCGTCCTCTGCCCCAGGCCTTCGTGAGAGATGCGTCCACACCGCACATGAAACCCAGAGGCTTCCCCAGCCGTCTCAGCCCCACTCCTTGCTAATTTGGGGTAAACATATCTTTACCGTGGCCAAGTTGATCTGGGCTCAACTCTACATTCCTATGCCCCTGAGCTTGGCCATCTTTTTCTTTCTAGACCCTTTTCTCTCCTTAACTTACTCTCTTCTTCCCAACAGCCTTGAGCCATGCCAAGTCCTTCCATCCGAACAAAACCAAATGTAACACTTTCTTGACCCCACTTTCTCCTCCAGCTACTACCTCTTGCCTCTCTCGTCCCATCTGCCCCATACATGGCCTCCCCTACTCACAGCTCAGTCCATGATCCCCAACACGACATTGGGATCCCCGGTTCTTCTCACTGGGATCCCCAGTGAGTCTTTCTCTTACTTGACCTCTTTGCCCCAGTGGAGTCAGAGGACGCATCCCCCCTCCCCAGAACCCTCTCTGATTTCCTCCTGGCTTGTAGGCACTCCTTCAGACTCTTTCCCCCCTTTTCTCTTACAAGTGGTGGTGTTTTATTAGGTTTGTCCTCTATGCTTTCCCTAGGGGCAGTCACCCACCTCAGAGGCTTTCCAGCACCCATGCTTCCACACCTTCCACAGGCCTCTCGGGCTCGGCTCTCTGCTCTGCTCCAGAACCAAACCCAAAGACTCGTTGGCCTTTCTGTTCAGTCCTTTGACATCTTGCAGACTCTTCATGCTCAGTGAGTCCATGACGAAACCCAGCGCCTTCACCTCCCAAGTGTGTTTCTTTTTTAGAATCTCTGTCTCCATAGTGGCACCAATATCTACCTGATGATCTAGAATCCTGCCTTTCCTCCACAAGCACTAGGATTGGGTGTCTTGGTCCCTACTGCACCCCCAGGCCTAGCACAGAATCTGGGGCATAGCGGACCCTTAAATGGATTTCATGGATGGGTGATGGCCCCGTTCACATCCTTTCCCGCAAGGACCCGTTGGCTCAGTTAGTGAATGAGCAGATGTTTGCTTTGAGTCCTCTTTCCTGATGGTTTCACCCAGAATCAAGGCCAACACTGGCTCTGATCCAGGTAATAGCCCCTGAAACTCCTGTTTGGGAAAAATTTTATTTCTAAGCACAAACTCTCCACTCCGTGACCTGTTTCCATAGTCTCTGATCTAACAGACGGCCCGTAGTCCAGGGGTCAGAAAGACTCGTGGGGTCCACCTTACCAGGAGACTCTGGTGTCCACCAGGACTTGCAGAATCCAAGCTGCGCTGCTTGCTGTCAGGCTCCAGGCAGGGACAGGGTTCTTTGGTGACCACAGGAGTGACCACTCCTGTCTTGCAGTCACCTTAGCCCCACTCTCCCACCTGGTGGGGCTTCTCCAGAGTCCGAGGCTGGGGGTGGTGGTGGCAGTGTTAGTCCCTCCCCCCCGATCGGTCCCTCCTGGAGAAGCACTGGTTCTGTTTTCCAAGAAATGCCGGCAGTGTAGTCACCGGCACGTGCTCCCCGCCACTGCTGTTCCTCTGCTGCCGTCTCTTTTAACCCCGGCTCACTTACCCTGTGCGCTTTGGAAACTGCAGACACACTCCCAACAGCAGTGCTGCCCAGACTCACACCTCCTTCCCCGACAGGAGTCCTGGGACTCTAGGGAGGCCAGCACTGCCTCTGGACGGGGCCGAGGACCTGGCTGGGAGCCGGGCCAGGGGCTCTTTGATGAGCAGCTTCATCAACATTGTGTTCAGGATAGTGTAGAGAATCCCATCTGGCTCTTGCATCCCATTGGGGGGAGCCCCTTTCTTCAATTTCTCCTCCGTGTTTTGAGGGAGTGTGGCCTCTTCTCTTGTCCATGGAAGCCTGACCTGGAGAGGCTGAGCCCCTACCCTCACTTGAAGAAGTGGGTCCCCTTAAAACCACTGTTGCCCCCCTTCACCAAAGTCAGTAGGCAGCATGTCCCAAGCCCTGTCACTGCTTCTCACCAGGCAGCTGAGTGGTTGAGTCTCACTTATCACTGCAAATGAACCATTTTCCCAGCAGCTCTCCTTGCCCAGAGGGGCTTCCTCCTGCTGAGACTTGGTGGGTCTCTCCATAATTTTCCAGATGGCCCTAGTTCTTTCTGGGGGCCTTCAGGGACGATGGATAGGGGCCTCCCCATTCTTTCCCAGGCTAGGGCTGGCTCCAGGAATGGTGAAGGCAGATTCCTGGAATGCAGAGAGCTGGAACTCAGGGGACAGCCTGGGGACACACAGTGCAGAACGCCCAAATATGTGTCCTAAAGTACCTGCTTTCTGCTGCCACCACCGTACACATGAGTGCATGCAGGCACATGTACACACACACTTACATATGGGTGGGTGGGGTCAGAAATGTCCCCCAGTTTGCCCTTTCCTTGCATCACAGGAGAGCTAAGCCGTCATTGCCAAGCGCTGGTGTTCTGCACACAAATAACCATGTGACCATCAACCAGCCTGTCCTGGTTTCACAACAGTCTGCAGGACCTGGCCTCATGGCCCCGCCTTCATGTATATTTTTAAACGAAGAGAAGAAAGCCAGCCCACTTTCCCTCAGTGGTTCACCTCAAGGGTCTGAACCCCGACAATTTCTCAGTATCACAGCATTTGATGAAGAAGTGCCCCTTAGCTCTGATGGAAAGAGAAGAGGGGCCCTGGACTCACATCCCTGAGGGGTCAGTCAGTCCCCTACACTGACTTCTGCCACCAGGGTCCTTGAGTTAGATGCAGAGGAAAGAGGCCTGGGGAGGGGGCATCTCCTAGCATGAGGAGAAGGGTAACCTTGGGGCGTTGGTGGCAGCAGAAAGGACCAGTTGCGTCACTGAAGTGTGTCCAGGGAGCCTTTTCCCCCACTGCCGTGTGCTCAGCCCTCGTCCTGCTTCGGCTCTTCCTGCCCCAGGGGCTCTCACAGGGGCACAGTCGCTTGGTCACTGTGACTAGCCCATGGTTTTCTGATGCTGGGTGTCAGGGCTTTCCTCCTCTTTCCTTCTGGTAGAAACTTGGTGCTTTCAGGACCCCTTGAAAGCATCCAGACTTGACTCAAATTCTTAGCAGAGGATTACTGCTTAAGAATTTCCCCATATCCAGGATCCGTCCATCAGATAATACCTGAATTATGTAGCGCCTACCTGCGGCTACGGATGTGTTCTAAGACACCAAGGCAGGGCTGGTTATTACTGGGTCTTGCTGCTGTGTGGCTCAGAGAGTGTGTTTGACAGAGAGGTGAGGCCCTGCCTCAAGGGAGGGGATGAGGGGGGAAAGTGTTCATCAGAGCGGCCTGAACTCAGGATTTCTAGGACAGGGCTTCCTGAACAGCTTCACCTGGTCTAGTAAAAGTCATCATCAATAGCTCTCTAGGGATACCAAGGGGCGGGAGTGCTATATGACCTCAGGTGCTAAGAACCCATAAGGAAGGTCAGATACCTGGCTGGGACCTCCGAGGGTGAACATGGACCCTGGTTGTGGGAACTGCATGTCCCAGCTCCCCTCTCCCAGTGCTCCTGCTGATGCCCTTGAACTTTGACCAAGGATGTGGGTCTCTATGGTGATGGGAGGGGAGTTAAACTGGGAGAATACCTGATGGGGTGGTTGGTTCCAATAGAGAGATAGAATTTTGACATAATATAACCACAGTACCGATTTTCCCTAGAGCTGGGCTTCAGGCAGCCCTTGCTTATCCCTGCTTGACAGGTGGTCAGTGTGGGACTAAGAAAGGTTTCCAAGCTGCCGAAAGCCAGACATGTCTTTGTTTCATTACATTACCCTGGTGGTCTCAGGGGCCACCGATGCTGGTGGGGAGTCTCTGTGATGGTAATATGGGGCCCTGGCCCCAGAGTCTCAGAGGTGTGGCCCACATGAGTGTGGAAAGCTTATTTTGCTGAGAACAGAGGCAGCTGGTTGTGGGCTGTGTCCCATGGGCCTCCCTCAGCCAGCTCTTTGCTTTTGATGGGACAAGAGAGGCCTCCTTCAAGGGCTTAACTTCTGCATTATGCACAGACAACTTCCTGGCCCACACTGTGGAGACCTTGACCTTTACCAGTGCCATTCCTCTTGGGAGGCAGGTGTTGGGGGAACCCTTGGGCCTCTCCTAGATGCTGAAGACCAAGGTCAGCAGTGAGAAAGCTAGTAATACCTATGAGTCCTGGCAAGGAGGGGAAAGACAAAGAACACATATTCTTCCTTATCTACAAGATCATATGGATTTTATTTTAAACATTCATCATTTGAATGCCTCTCTCCTTCCTCCTTCCCTTCATCCCTTCCTCTCCTCTTTCTTCTCTTTCCCTTACCCCCAAATTTGCTGCGCACCTACGAAGGGCAAGGCTTCCTGACGAGTCTTGAGGATGAGAGGACTAGTAAGTCTTGGGCCCTGTAGGAAGGAGCCTATAACCTAGAGTGGGGGAAGGGGGTGAAGTCAGACATCTGAACCGATGATGAATTCTGCAGAGGAGCGGACAGAGAGCTGGGCCTAGGGGCATTTACACAGCTTCTCAAGGCGGTGACCCTTGAGCTGCATCTTGAAGGAAGACATTAAAAAAAAAAATTTAATCCTTACCCAAGGACAATCTTTTCCCATTGCTTTTAGAGAGAGAGGAAGGGAGAGAGAGAGAGAGATTGATGCGAAAGAAAAGCCCGGGCCGGAGATCGAACCTACAACCTTTTGGTTACGGGATGATGCTCCAACCAACTGAGCCACATTGGCCAGGGCAAAGGAGGACAGTCCTAAGCAGAGAGCAGGTGGGTACCTGGCTGAGGGTCTAGCATATACAAAGGCAGGACGAATCTAATAATTTTTTGTGTTAGTCACCAAGGCTGGTCATGATGACAAAGCTGGGGCACCCCCGTCATCCTGCTTCTCCTGCTCCAGGGTATTTCCATTGTGATGCAACTCCAACGTGCTTCCAAGAGCTCTGCCCTCTGCTGCGGGTCCCCCTCCATCCAGGAAAACGCTCTGCATTTCAGGTCTAGTGAGTGGCCTACTCCTTCATCACTAGTTCAGGGCTTGTCTTCCAAGTCCAGAGTCGAAGTGAGTCCTGGAGCCTCTAGGGAACAATGTCATGGGGAGCAAACATTCTCACACAAAGATCAGGTGGCTGGGGTATGGCATTATCCATCTTAAGCAAGTGGACCGTTAAAAAGAACTTGGAGTGGGGCAGAGGCTTTCAGATTTTTCTCCAAGTTCTGTTAACTTCTCTGGTTGCTGAAATCATCTGAGGGTGGGTAGGCTCTCTCTTCCTCACTAGTCTTAGAGGCCTCTTAAGAAAGCGGCCTCAGGCCTTGGAGACATAAGCCCAGGAGCAGAGGTCAAGGTGGGGAAGCAGGCAGAGCAAGTTTGTTGGCCTTTGTGAGTGGGTCCAGTCCAGAACTCAGGATTTTTGTGGCTCGTTTCAGGCACCGAGAAGTCTGCTTAGGGCCTATTCGAAATGTCAGAGAATGAGATATGAATGAAAAGAATCAAGATCAGGGTTTCTCTCCCTGACAAGGTTTCCCACAACTTCTCTCCTCCTCCTCTCCCCGTGCCTCCAGTGGACAGTCATGGAGATGAGTTAAGGGGCAGGTGGACCTAATGGGAAGTGCCTGGGAAGTAACAGTGTCGGTCCTTCTGGTGGTTTCTGAAGACTTCTTTCCTGGAGTCAGGTTTGAACCAAGGACTTAGTAATCTGGTTTCCATGGTGTGGGTCACACCACTTAACGTGGTGTCTGAATAGCTTATGTCTCAATCCACATCCTCCCAGGACCCCGGAACAGGGTGAATGGGGCATGGGTCCTGGCCACTGTCCATCTCTACTGCCCAGCCTATGGTAATGCTGACGGCAGACTTCCTGCCCACCATGGCTTCCTGCTTCTGCCCCTGAGTGACCACACCCTCCGCTGCAGGAACATGCCACTTTGGGGGTTACTGAGCTCATCTGCTCTACTGTGCCTGTGCACCAGCTGTTCCTCCTGCCAGGACGGCTGTCCCTCGCCACCTGCTACGTGCTCTCACTGACAGACCCATCCACGCCAGCTCAGATGTGGTCTTCACGAGCAGCCTTCCTCTTGGTCCTGGGCTACCCCCCACCGACCCCTATCCTCACTGGTCCTGTCTGTTTCTACTGCTGGACCTTGGGCTCCGGAAAGGCAGGAATAATGTCCCGTCACTCAGCCCTGTGCATATGTGATGAACAAGTGAGTGAAAAGATGAATAAATGCCAGTCAGGCTGAAAGCCAGGTTGTGAGCTTGTCCTACTGTTCAGGCTCTGGGGTGTGCCTCCCCTGGAGAGCCGGCAGGTCTTTTTGTAAACTTCCCCCAGATGTTCCACCAGGCCATTCTTGGATCTGAGAGACAAAAAGCTCTGTTTTCACCCCCAAAATGTATGCAGGCTGGTGGGTGGGGCCTCCTCTACCAATGCCCTTATATGCTGCTCCAAGAGCAATGAGGCACGTGTCATAGATGGAATAGTGTCCCGCTCAGAATATGGCCTTAATTGGAGATAGGATATTTGCAAATATAACTAGTTAAGGATCTTGAGACAAATCATCCTGGATTTTGGGTGGGTGCTAATGCCAACCACGAGTGTCCTTCTAAGAGCAGGGGACCCACAGAGACATGGGAAGGAGGCCATGTGAAGATAGAGACAGAGTGGGACCCTTACAAGCCAAGGAACACCAGGCATTGCCAGGAACCCCCAGAAACTAAAAGAGAGGCATGGAAGGGGTTCTTCCTCAGAGCTTCCAGAATAAACCAATTCTGCCAACACCTTGATTTTGGACTTTGGCCTCCAGAACCATGAGAGAACACTCTGATGTTGTTTTAAGCCACTGAGTTAGCGGTACAGTAATTTGTTATGGCAGCCCTAGGAAATTTGTACAGGGTTTTGGGGCCTCATTCCTCCTCCTTCCCGTGGTCCCAAAGCTTCCCCACCCAGCATCTTCTCTGTAAGCGTGTGCTATAAAAGGCTGATGTCACACAGTGGTAAAAGACTGTGACATGTGTGGGTGTTAGAGCGATGGGGACCCCAGCTCAGGGCATCAAGTTCCTTCCCTTCTCCACACCAATTCCACTGATAGATCTTGGCCTCCATTCTCTGTGATCTTTCTTTCTTTTAAAATTAGATCCCACAGGGAAAGAGGTACCAAAGAAGCAAACGTGAGGCTATTGGCAAGGCCTAGCAGGCCAGGAATGTGCTTGGTTTAGGAGCCTGGACTCTGAGCACCTTTCTTGGGGCTTCTCAGCTCAAGGATGAGCCATATGTTGATTAGCTTTCACTGTGTAACAAGCCACCCCCAAACCTGGGGCCTTAAAAAAGCCAATGTTTATTTAGTGCGTGATTCTGCAGGTCAGCACTTTGGGGTCCATCTGGCAGTTCTGGCCTTGGCTAGGTTCACTCACCTGTCTGTGGTCAGGTGCCAGGATGGCTGGAGGCTGACTGGTCTATAATGGCCTCATTTTGTGGTGGTTGGATGGCTGTGGCTTAGGGGCATGGGGGTGACTGGAATCTGTGTCTCTTGTCCTGCAGCAGGCTAGTGGGACTGTCACAGGACTATGGCACATTCTGAGAGAGAGAAAGAGCAGAAACCATAAGCTTCCTGAGGCCCAGGTTCAGCACGTCACTTGCGCTGTGTTCTGTTGCCCAAAGCAAGTCACAAGACCAGCCCAGAATCAAAGGATAGGGAAATACAGTAGACACTGTCTCAGATACTAGGACTACAGAGCCACATTCTCAAGGTTGTGATCACAGCAGGGGTAGAGAACTGGAGTTCTTTTTGCTAACCTAAGCCAGCCCTCTTCTCGGCCTGGGCAGAGATCCCCCAGCCGAATTCTCTGCCACCTTTGCGGCCCTCATTGTGCAGTGAGGGGTAAGGGCAGAATGCAGCTTTTAGTACCCTAACCATCCTATGTCAGTCCAGAAACGCTTTATTTATCAAACCTTTATCTCAGCCCCCAGCCGGAGGCCAGGCAGCGAGAACCACTCAGGGAGGCAGGAAATCCTTGCGATTAAGAGCTTAGACTTTGGAGGCAGACAGGTCTGGCTTTGAATCCTACAGACTTTGGGGCAAGTCACTGTCCTTTTCTGAGCCTGTTTCTTTATCAATAAAGTGGGGATAACGTCTGTCTTGTGGGGAAGCTGTGAAGCCCGGATCTGATGTTGTACGTAAAGTGCTTAGTGCAGCACCTGGTCCTCGATGGAGGCCCACTAAATGGTGGCTATTATTATTAATAATAAATGGAGGCTGAGTGAATGCATAGATGAATGAATGTCTGGGCAACTTTCAACCAAATGTGCATGATTAATGCTTACTCCCTCCCCAAACTCGCCCAAATAAAATATACACAAGGTCCAAGGAAACCCATTAGCTGCTGCTATCGTTCTTTCCTAACAAGAAAACTCACAGCCAGAGCCAGGGCTCCTTTGTGACCTGGGCACGGGAAGGGGTTAATAACACCCCACCCCATTTCTGGGCTCTGAAAACAAGCACTGCCCCTCACTGCACCCACCCACTCTTCCTCTGATTGTGGAAAACTGAGGCACACCTGCACCAGTGGCCGGCAGGAGGCATTCCCCGCCGCGGTCTCCACACCTGCACACAGCCTCCAGTTCTTCCTCCTCTCCAAATCAAAGCGGCCTTTGCTCTCCACGCCTCCAGCGGGGAAGGCAGGGAGAAAGCTGGGAGATTAGACATTGGCGGCGCCTCTTGGAGGCTGGAGCTGTTTTTAGCTCTGTGTCTCCGGCAAGCAGCCTGGCCTTGGGGTCTGGGCCCAGCCTGGTAAATTAATAACAGCAGAAGACTGTCAGGGCCAGAAAGCTCCGGGAGGGGGCGGAGCAGTGCGCCCTGAGTGCCGCTGAGTTGGAGGTGCTGTCTTATTTTTAGTGGAAGGAACAGCATTCGGACCTGTGTGGCCCCTTGAGCATTAAGAGAACGCGGACGATGTGGGTGTGGGGTGGGAGGGAGTGGTGGTGGTGGAGGCATCCTGAAGCTCCCAGGAGAAGAAAGAGCTCCCAGGTTTTCTGCAATGGCATTTGTAATCAGGGCTGCTCCCTGGGGCCTCCGAGGAGCAGGGATCAGGGTAGTGGGTGTGCAGTGGGGTAGTTTTGCTTTCTAAGCAAGCGGGTCAGTTTCTGGAGGCAAATGGGCTGCAGGCTGATACAATCTGTTGGCGAAAATAAGTCTGGACTTGGATCTAACAAAGACTATAAAAGGCAGGCTCCAGACTTGTTTTCCAGCCTGGCAGGAGTCCGGCCGTTTTAAATGAAGGACAGATGTAGCCCAAGGCTCAGATCTGCCTCCCCAAGTCCTGCGGTAAACATAATAAAGGATAAAAAGGAAGGCAGGACTTTTATGGTAAGAAACTGGCCTGACAAGGCAGCTTCCCTGAGCCCAGAGAGGAGTCCTGGGGACACATGGAGAAGACGGGATTCCTCTCTTCGAGAGCAGCACCAGGGAGTAGAGGGTGGGGCCCTGATCAGGGGTCCCTGATCTGACAGTCAGGTCTGGGCAGGAATGGGGGCAGCAGGGAGATCAGGGGGAGGGCTCCCAGCTGCTGCCGGTCTTAGGTCTTCGGTCAGGTCAGCCCCCTGCCAGGTCAGTCCTTGCCCCACAACTCTGGCTGCCTGCACAGGATGGCATTGTGACTTCATGTGAAAGGGGACTGAGGCCGGAGTCCTGGCTTTCTTTTCCCAGGCTGCACAGCACCTGGCTCCTGGGAAGGACTCAGCCTGTCCCTCTGGTGACCGAATAAAAAGCGCATGCTCTTTGAAGCAAGAACTCCATACGTTTAAGCATTTACAAGAATGCATGGGGGCTTATGACATTTCAGGCTCGCGTACCTGGGGCACCTCTGGCTGAGTTAGCACCTTATGATACCTGTGGCCATCTGAGCAGCTCACCTCACCCATCTGCACCTGTTCGCACTTTGTAAGAAGTAAGAACCAGACTAGGCATTAGGGCCGGGGTGTGTGGGGCTGGGGGCCAGTGAACGGCTCTTGTACTACTCAGGAACTGGAGTCTGGGCAGGGAAATTGAGGCAGGCCCCCAGCTGCAAGAATGTCTTAAGAAGAGGGCTGGATCCAGGGTCAGCCCAGGGCTACTGAGGTGGGCTCTGACCATAAGAAGGGTCATGCCCAGTCGGGGGCCTGGAGCCAAGAGGAAGGGGCCTGAGAGACCTTCATTCCATTCCATTTCGGAGGGTGGATGGTGGTTGAGCTCTGGCTTCCATCTGCCAGCATTCCCCTCTCTCCTTCCTGTAATAGCCCCTCTGCTCCAGTCTTCCCGGCTTCAATCTGTTACGCAGCCAGCAGCCAGAGTGGTCTGTGTAAATCGTAGATCTGACCACGCCGCGTTCTCTCCCTTGAATCCCTCTCATGGCTCCCCTTGACTTCTGGGATAGAGTCCGAACCTTGTAAGGTGGTCGCACCAAGTCTTCTGTAATCTCACCCGGGCTTGGTCCTCACTCATTCCTTCCGTCCCGGGGTCTGGCACCATAGCGTGGGCTTCCCTGAATGGACCACTCCCTGCCCTGCCTGGTTGCGTATTGTTCCGGCCTCTGCCAAAGTCCTGCCCGTGTTCTGTCTGTCTACCCCAAGGCACCTACATCTCTGATGGACAATTTCATATCTCAGATAGCTTCCGGCCTTAAGCACCTGTGAGCCTCTGCCTGAGGACTGTCCATGGTCTCAGGAGGATGCCCTGCCTGCCCCCCCGGGAGGATAGCTGTGGCAGTGGGGTGGGAGGAGAAGGCCTCAGGTGTACTTGCTGTCTGTGAGGAGCAGGAGTTAGAGACTACATATCCAGCTTCAGGGGCCTCCCTGGGACAGTTCTGAGGTGGGCTTGACAGCCTCTCAGAGGGTCCCCAGCGGGTTGTGTCCTGCTTGTCCCCACAGCGACCCGCTTGTTAATGCACTCATTGCTTTCCTCTCTTCCCTGTTGCTCTGGGCTACATGCTTTCATCCCCCCAAATTCACATGTTGAAGCCCCACCCTCCAAAGCGATGGGATTAGGAGGCGGGCTTTGAGGAGGTAATCAGGTCATGAGGATGGAGCCCCAGTGATGGCATTAGTGCCTTCCTAAGAGTCCGGAGAGAGCCTGCGTCCTCTCTCTGCCATGGGAGTGTACGAGAGGTGGGCCTTCCACAGCCCAGAGGGCTTCTCACCAGAACCCGACTGCTGGCTAAGGTATCTCTTACTTCCCCGCTTCCTCACCCGCTTCCTGGGATTATCACTGCCCCCCCTCCCCATAGTCCCCTACACCCATCTTCTGATCTCCTCATGGTCTGCTTTGAGAGGGACCCAAACCATGACTGTTTGGTACCTCCTGTTCTTTCTGCCTGGGATGCTAACTTCTCCCCATTTACTGGTTATCAGCCCAGGCGTTCCTGATAGGCTTCCCTGGGTTTAGCCACCCTGTTCTGTGCTCCCAAGGCCTGTGGCCCTGTCCTCTGGCTGACTCGCTGAATGGCATAACCTAGCAGCTTCTGTGTGTGGCCCAGGACATAGGCCCTCAGTATCGGGGTGGTGCATTCATGTCTGTGTGTCCTGTGGCTGGACAGCACCTGGCGCAAGGTAGGGGTGTGACGGATGCTTGCATGTGCTAGCAGTCTGGGCTTGGAAACAGCAGTGAATAGTGAGTGTTTCCTGTGTCTCCCAGATTCTTCCTCTCTCGGCCAAAGCACATAGAAGGAATTTTGAATAATATCTTGCATTTGTGTAGCATGAGGGCTTCTCAAAGCATTTTTATGTGAGACTGGGTCTCACCTAAACTCTGCGATGAGCGGACAGCATTGCCCCATTTTACAGATAAGGCATAGACACTAGTTGGCTGGCCCCAGACAAGAACCATAAAGGTGGAGATTCCAGTCCAGAGAGATCAAGTAGATGGCCTGGAGGCCCACAGCCCACACCCAGCAGGAGAGAGCCCACCAGACCCTGGCCCCTTTAGAATCCACATTCTCTCCCCTGACCAACTTTCTGGAGTAGGTGCCTGCTGTCATCAGGCTCTGTGCGGGGTGCCCACCCCTCCACTCTTCATTCTGTTCTCACAATGATCCTCGAAGCTAGTGAGTGCAGTTCCGTGGGTCCGATGAGGGGACTGAGGTTCTGAGAGTTTCCAGGGACAGACCCGAGCTCCGCGCCCAGGTCAGTCTGACTCCACATCCTCCACTGTTTCTCTGTAGCCAGCCCGTTCCTTTTTTCTCAACATTCCTGTATTTTACGTCCCAAAGCAGAGAGCACAGGCGGAGAGAGGAGTATTCCAGGAATGCATCTGGCGAAGATTTAATGGCTGGCACTGATCAGAAACCTTGGACGTTTGTCGGAGCGGCTTAGGGTTCCGAGCAGAGATGCAGTGGCTGGGCTGGACCAGCAGTGCTGAGGCAGCAGCTTGCTAGTGACCAGCGCCCCACAAATATTTATGCCTCAGGATTAAGAGGGCTTTGCTAGCACAGCGAGGAGGAGGAAGGGCAAGGAAGGAGACGACGGGGAAATTGTTAGGCTCTCCCCCTTCTCTTGGCAGCTGGCACCTCAAGGTTTTCTACGTATGAGTATCTTCACTCCCATTTAAGGAGGTGGGAGAGCGGGTGGAGAAGGCCAGGCCGTTGCTAAGCTGAGAAAGGCCTTTCATCATGTGAAGCTCAAACGGCGCTGGTGCTTCCCTTCTCCCCTCCCCGCACACACCACGTCCCACCAAGGCATCTATTCCGCCTGTCCAGCAGCGTCTGTGCCTTGGCTCCTTTGCACGGCACCCACCTGACCAACCGAGGAGCCTCCTTGCTGCCTCTCTGCTTCCACCCCTGTCCCGAATTGCCCCTCCCCCACCAGCCCGAGCGACCCCTTCACAGATGCAGACCTGCCCGTGTCATCCTCCTGTTTAAGCCTTTCGAGGCTTCCTGTAATAAGAGTGTATAGTTATATATCCAGGCATGTGCTGGCAAACCGGCTGAGAGAGAAACATCCTGACTTCTAGTGTTGGCTGGTGGCTGTGGTGTAGAGAATCCCACCATGGGAAGCTATGACATTCTGCTGGTGACACGTTGAACATGGAACGATGGCTGTCCTTGAGTGGCTGCATCACTGCATAGCACTGACACGTGTCTGGCACCGCTGGTTGGTCCCCATCCTCCCCACGGCCCAGTCCCGCTTCTGGTCTCCGCTGCTCCAGAATGCCTCCCCAGACTGACCCTGCTGCTGCCATAGTGGGAAGGACTCCTGCCAACCCCTGATGGGCCCTGCCTTCCTAGCAGGGTCCCTGGTTGCTTCCCTTGGTGGGGATGGGCTGTCAGTAATCAGGCCATTCCAGGGAGTACTGATTGAGCAACTTCAGTGCGGTCAGTCTTGGTGTGACTGCTGGTGGGGAGACAGGCAGTGCCAGCCTTGGGTCTTGCCTTCAGGGACCAGGGAGCCAGCTCTGGGTTTCACGGGTGTCAGGAGATGGGAACCACCTGTCAGCAGCTCCAGCCTGTCCTCTGCCTGCGCCTGAGTCTCCTTCCAGTTACTCTTCATCATCATGGTGGGTGGAGGACTTTTATCTTCATTAGCAGTGATATGCCCATTAAAAGCGAAGCCGAAGGACTGAAGGGGAATTTTCAAGGTCAGGAGGTGCTCTTTCTGTTGAGACTTCAATTCTGTAGAGAAGCAAAGGGAGAACCATGGACGCTTTTCATGCCTCGTACCCCGAGGGGCAAGGTGACCTCCCCTAAATCCTGCTTCCAAACTGCCGTCTCCACCATAAAGCGTCACCACCTCCTGCTTCCCACCATGAAAAGACTGAGCTTGGTGTTAAAGAATCCTTAACATTAAAACAAAAATGAAATGTTTTCCCCCCTAAATGATTGGCAAAATCTAAAAGAGCAATAAAACCCAGAGCTGTCAAGGATGCTGCAAAATGGCATTCTGTGTATTATCCGTGGAAGAGTCAATTGGCCCAAACTTTTTTTTGATAGTACTTTGTCACTGCCTAGATAAAATAAACATTTACATTCAAGGAGTCTGTAAAATTTATGTGAACGCCAGCATGAGTGCATGAGAGATGTGAACATTATTTTTTGTGTAGGAGTAAAAAATGGGAAATAACCTAAAAATTCATCAGTAGGGATTGGTCAACAAGAGCAATATACTTATAAAATGCAACAACATGTTCCATTTTAAAAAGTGTGGGAGAGCCCTGGCTGGTGTGGCTCAATTGGTTGGGTATCATCCCACAGACCAAGAGATTGTGGGTTCGATTCCTGGTAAGGGCACATGCCTGGGTTGTATGTTTGGTCCCGAGTTGGGGCAGGTGCAAGAGGCAACTGATTAATGTTTCTCTCCTTCTCTTTCTTCCTCCCTTCCTCCCTCTCTGGAATCAATTTAAAAAAAATTAAAAAATAAGAAGTGTGGTAGATATGCAGGTGGTGATTTGGGTGATGGTCCACGGTGTGTTGGTTCGTGGGGGTTAAAGCAAGTTGCAGGATGTTGCTGGTGTCCCACTAGAGTAGGGACCATGTCTCTTGTTCACAGCTGTCCCCACACCTGGGACAGAACCTGGCCCCAAGAAGTGCGCTATAAATGTGGCTATCACTATGATTGTCAGCAGGCCATAAAGGAGTGATGAAAGAATCCTAGTTGGTACAATCCCATGTAGAAGCATAGTAAGAATGTGAAAATGTTCTTGAAAACATTAACAGAGCCTACCCCTGTTTGGAGTAAAATTGATAGGGAGGGAATGGAACACTCAAGTGCATTTCGTACATTTCTGCATTGTTTGAATTTGGTATGCGTTTATATTATTTTGTGATTAGAATAACAATAAAAAGAATTGGGGAAAATATCTCTTCTCAACCTCTCCCCACCGATCACAGCTAGTCTTTGCAGGCTTGGGGGGCTCGTCCTGCTTCTATTGATTCCAGCCTGGTAAACTGTGGCTAACAAGAGTGCTCCTCTCAAGGAGTGGCAGAGAAATCATACATGATAGTTGCGGGGGGCGGAGGGATGCGCTCATAGACGTGGCTCATGGAAGTTAGCTGCGTTCCACCCTCCCCTGGAGTTTCATCACCAACTCTCCCACTTACCTTTTGTTGCCCAGGGCCTTTACTTGAGTTCATTAGAGAATGATTAGTTCCTGAAACATGACCAGAGATGAAACCATCAGGAAGATTCAGCCTAACTGTCATTTTGTAGAAATCAGGGCTCAGAGAAGTTAAGTGATTTGCCCAAAATCACATAGCTTTCAAGTGGTAAAGATATGTGCACTGAGCTCCGAAGTGATGTGCTTTCATTTTGTTGCATTGCCTGGCAGGGGCTTAAGACTTCACCTTCCCAAGAGGACTCCGAGGCAGAGGTACCTTACTTTAGGGTAGGGGTCTCCACTGGGGGCTTTTTATAATCTGCCAGGGGCCACCCTGTCTATGGCCCACTCCCTCTGTCCCTGAGAAGGGAAGTACCTCCCATGTTAATATGGACTTGGGACTCTTCCTCTGTGGCTGCTCCTTTCCAGTCACACACCTGGACCAACCTCTTCACCAAGGGGTCTTCCTTGGCCACCACAAGCCCCAGAGACAGCCAGATCTGGGTTCACATTTCTTCTCTAATTAGCTGTGGGCCTTGAGTTATTCAGCTGCAAAGTGGGGGCAGTAAGACCTGGCTGTCGGGTACCTGTTGAAGATTAGTTGAGATAAGGTGCACCCCTCACACACCGGCAGGAGTGGGGTCTGGCTCACCATGGGCAAGCTGCTTGGATGACGGGCAAATCTGAGTCTGTTGCATTAGAAAGGCCCTTTGCTCCTGGGACCTCGAGGCTCCCTGTGATAATACGGCGGGGCCCCTGGGCTGAGGGCTAGGACAGGAAGTCATTGTTTCTGACTACTGCCCCAACGCCAGTGCGGCTGCCTTTGGACCATTCCGAAAGTCCCTAAATATACATAAGAGCAGGGTCGTAGAGTGACTGACAGTGTGACCTTAGTAGCCTTGTAGTCCTGGGTTTCAGTCCCAGATCCACCGCTTACCAACCATATGACTTCCGGCAAGTCCCTTGAATTCATGAGCCTCCATTTCCTTGTCTGTAAATTCAGGTTAATATTAACATCTACCTTGTTGTAAACAGCAAATGAAATAAAGGCTCTAAAGCACCCATTGCCTGTGTATGGTAAATACCAGGAACTGTCAGCTTGTTTTAATGTTTTAACTTTGTTACTGTTTTTACTATTACCGCATGGTAGCTCTTTGTGCCATTCATCATATATTTTCTGTTTACCTCGGGGAAAACAGCAGGATTGTACTTCTTTGACCCACTAAAGTGGAGCTTGGCCTCTGACTTGCTTGGGGCCAGTAAAATGTAAGGAGAAGGATGTGTCACTCTGGGGAGAAGTTCTTTTGAAGGGTCAGAGTGTGATTTGCTACTTCCTCTTCTGCCGCCTCAGGAGCTGTGATGAGTGGAAACCCTGCCCTGAGCATATAGGCCAGTGACAAAAACCCTTTGTGGGAATAAGCCACTGAGGGTGGGGGTCATTGTTACAGCAGCGTAACTTGGCTTCCCCTGACTGACACACGTGGGCCAGCCTGGCATGGCAAGACAGCAGGGGGAATAAATGGCCTTCTGCTTTGTCACATGAAGAGGGAGAAGAGAGGAGTTCACGCAGTCCCTCACACCTGAGGTTTTTGTCCGGCGGAGTGATTAAAGCCAGCGGGTCCCTCCGTCCCACCGCCCGACTGGAAGAACTGGGCTGTGAGACGGAGGCCGCACAGATCCAGACCAGACTAGTTTAGCATCTCCTCTTGGAACCAGTTGGTCCTCTGCCTGGACTTCTCCTGTCTATTTCTCTGCCAAGAGCGGGCTGTTCTGCTTCTTGCAGTGTGAACTCCCAAGGGCCACTGCTCTGGAGGATTTTAAACTGTACACCCCGGAGGCAGCCCTGGTGAACACTCCCCTGCGCTTGTTCCCTACCTGACCCAGCAGGGCCACCAGAGAAGGTCCCTGGACTGAAACACCAGACCCTGGGGACCCTCTGGGCCCCGTGCTGGGGATCACAGAAGACTGACAACCCACGTCCTCCTGGGCGAGCTGATGTTGTGATGTGCACTCATGTCTATTAAAGTATAAATGACAGATATAAAGTTATTCAACTCCAGACTGGAGTACCCACTGTTTCGGCGGAGGTGAGTGACAAGGTACAAACACCTAAAAACCAGGAGACGGAGCTGAAAGGGGTGAAAAGGGACATTGAGGGAGATGATTGGGGTGTGGGATGGGCAACAAGTCATACTTCGTCTGGAAGGTGATGCAGGGACTTTGAGGTCAGGTGACCTGAGTTCAAAATCTGCTCTAACCACTCGGCCACTGTGTATTCTTCAGGGGAAGGGGGATCGTTCTGAAGCCACCAGAGTACAGTTGGCTCCATCATGAGTCCTGTGGATGTCTGTGCCGGGTCATAAATTGGGTGCTCAGAATGCACCCTGTTCCCCTGATCTGAATGCCTCATCCTGTGCCCCCTAAAATGTATTAGTACCCATACTAACAGCCACCTTTTCTTTGTTTCACTGTGGGGATGAAATTGAATAGAGCTCAGTTAATCAAATATTTCCTGAGTTCCTGCTCTGTGCAGGCCCCGGATTGGTATTGTGTAGACAGAGCGATGAGCAAAGGAGGCTGTCACTCGTAAGACATCACAGGGAGAGTTCATGGTTAGAATTCCAGGGAACTGGACCGGGAGAGTCGTTTCTGTCTCCGGGGCTCAGGCTCCAGATAGAATGTGGGGAGAGACCAATGACATCTCTGTCACATTCTGGGAGAACTAAATGAAAGGATGTGTTCAAAAACCACTTGTAAATAACAAAGCTCTATGCAAGTGTAAGGTGTTTTAATTCTTATTGGGTCCAATGGTGTCCACTTGCAGGTCACCCTGATGGTGTCCATGTGTCCCCATGAGGGCTGGCTGAGGTTTTCCGTGGGGCGACCTGGTTGGAGACATCCAGCTGGACGTGGTCTCTCTCTGGGGGCCTGGGCAGCTCTCCAGGCACATCTCTTAGAAGGGAAGGGGCTCTTGCTTCCGTCCATCAGTGTGTCCTCAACCCAGAGCCAGCGCCCTGCGTTCCGCTTCTGTGGAACTGTGTGTTGCCTGACGGAATGCCGACCGCCTGGCCCACACAGCCCCACGCCAGAGAACTGTCTTCAGTGCCGAAGGGGCAGAGAGTCAGAGGGAGGCGGGAGAGGTGCGTTTCGGTGAGGGAGGTGGCGTAAGTGGTTGGATACCACCCAACCTCAGTGTGCCCCTTGAGAACCAGGATGTATTCTTATTTTAAAACTATCACTGACTCTTACAATTTTTGAGCCCAGATGCTCCTAAGCGAGCTTCCTGGTTATTTCTTCTTTGAGTTTTTTTTTTTTTAAGTTTTAAAAAACATTGTTATGGTCCAAGCTTTAAAGATGACCTGATTAGCTTCCAACCACAAGCTTCCTGGCAGAGTGGGGAGGGTTTTCCCCTGTGGGCATAGAATTTGCAGGTTGGCTGGGGCAGCGCTGCTGCGGGTGGGCTGGGGCGCGGATTTTCTTTCTGGGAAGATGGGGAGGCAGCAAGCTTGGCGGAGAGTGCAAACCACAGAAGCCAGTTACTCACACAAAGCATGGTAATTGGAGCCTACTTAGAATTAGGAATGGCGCCAGGTCCCGGGGGAAGAGAGTCATTGTATTAGATGATCAGCAAAGAGATGGGAAAAAGGCAAAGAGCCGGTCATGTGGGAGCACAGAGGGAAGGTCCCCACACCTGCTCAGGGCAAGGCTGGCAAGCAGGTCTCTAAAAATGGTTCCATCTCTGGGGATGAAGAGGACTCATGGACATGCAAGCAGAGGGGGCAGTGTGGTTCAAGACTCAGGTGAGAAGTTCTGGTGTGTATTGGAGATGCTGGTGGTAAAGGGGTGGGGGGAGGGAATGGGGTCCAGACTGGGAAAGGCTTGTAACATCAAGGAGGGCTGGAGAGGTCTTCTGTTTGAACACCCCTTGTGATGGGAAGCTCTCTACCCCTGGGGCCGCCCATTGCATCTTCAGCTCTGACCCATAGAAAGTCCTTTCCCAGAGCAAGCCAGTGCCTGTAATGTTGTTGGCCTTGGAGGTCCCCGAAGGATATACCTGTGCCATGCTCGGTCCCTCCTTCTCATTTTTGTCCTTGATAGTGTGATGGGCTTTTGATTTTCTGGACCAGCCTGGTAACTTCCTTTTACCATGTCCATTTCAAAGGTTAGGCTTGTGCCCAGAACCTTCACTACTTCCCATGAATGACCCCGGTTGGCCTGTTGCAGGAAAAGTCATCTGAATTCATCTCTGCAGTTTGCCTGGCGGCTAAGAGCTGGGGGTTTGGGGTTCACCAGTCCTGATTCTGAATCCCATCTTAGCCACTTCGGAGCTTCCTGATCTTGAGCAAGTGGCTTTCCTCCCCAAGTTCGACTCCCTCAGCTGGCCACAGGGGCTTCCCGTCCGTGCCAGTAACACGCCTCGATCACTCTGCTCTGGCTGAGAGGCCTCTCTTTTCCCAGGCAGTTGAGAGGGAGTTCTGAAGATTCTAGGGCAGTGCTGTCACTGGGACGATGCCAGAGCCTGTAGCCCCCTTTCAATCACTTATTCCCCTGCGAGCCAATTTCCATGTTTTGTGACGAAAACAAGCCTCTTGAGGAAGACTGGCTCCTGTCTCTGCAAACGTGCCTGTTCAGGGCTGTGCTCTCTGTCCAGTGCCTGCTGGTTTGGGGTGAATGTGCAATACGTGTTTTTATTTTAGGCGAGTCTGGTTTGTTCTTACACAAAATATTTTGACAGCACGTTCTCTGTCTTACCTCTGTAGGCTGTCCTTGGGAGGCCCTGGGGATTTGCTGTCCCTGAGCCTTTGGCCCTGTGATCCCCTAAATCCTGACTGTCCCCTGGGGCCATCCTGCCTGGCTGTGGCCTGATGAGGAATGGAGAGTTACCCAGCCTCAGAGAAGAAAGGCTCTCCAGGGATTACCTAGTTTGCACCCCTCCTGTCAGGCTGGGAGATGGAGACCCAGAGTGGGGGCAGGGTGGGGGGGCTTGTGTGAAGTCACAGGGCAAATTGGTGGCAGATCGGGGTTGTCAACTCTCCCCCCTCGGCTCTACTTCCGGCTCTTAGCTGGGCCCTTGGGGCCCTGTGAAGTAGCCAGTGTGCTGTAGGCATTGTTCAGCGAGTGACCAGTTAATGCAAATCAGATGATCAATTAATACAACTGCTCTTCCTTCCTTCCTCCATAGTGGATGTAATGGGGCTCTTCCCAGACCCCTTTTCTGAGGAGCAGGTGTCCCCAGCTCCCAGCTGCTTTGAGCGTTGGGGGCTAATGACTCACAGCTGCCCCCATCTGGGCAGACTTGCCCTCAGACCCACAGGGGCTGCCCAAGGTACAGCTGCCCCGGAGTGCTACCTTCCCCGCCCTGGCTGCTCGCTCTATGGCTAACAATGACACGGAGGGCGGGTCTCCTTCTGCCAGGTGGGACCCACCTCTGGTGCCATCCATACTCCCGGGCGTCCTGTGTGATCAGGCTAGTCCCTGCTTGAGGTGACATATTTGTGGGCTTCTCTCCCTGCTCCATCCTGCTTCGCCCGGTATCCCCCATCCTGAGAGCCATCCCCGACTGACTCAGGGCACCCGAATCCTGCCACAGACTCTGCTTCTTGGGAACCCCCCATAAGTCACGTTTCTTTCTGCCTTTTAAGCTTTTCGTCTTCCCTCTTTTTCTCGCTAGGAGATGAGCAGAGTGTCATTTCATGGAGCCAAGTCTGGAAAGTTCCCATGGGAGGAGCATCAGGCGAGGAAAGCAGTCACAGCATCAGGACGGAAGAGTGCTCATGGCCTTGGCATTTAGACGGTTTATTGGTGCCCTCCTGTCTAATTGAATATCAAGGTACAGTTAAACTTCACCTTCCTTCTTTATTGCTGAGTCTGTAAATCTTAGAAAAGCAACCTTTAATGGTAGGAAAATGCCAGGCAAGTCAATTGTCCTGTCTTCGCCATCGTTCCCCCACCTGCAAATGAAGGTTTTTGAGCTAGACGATCCGCCTACAATTTTATGGTTCTGAGACCATGTGCTTGTGTGGCCTCCGGCAGCGTGAGAACAGTCCCGTGCGCCCAGCCTCTGGTGTGTGCCCCAGTGCGGTGCCGCGCCGAGGCCGTGAGCCCTCTGCTTCAGTCCGCACCCCCACCTTGTGATGTGGGAAGTCTCTTACCCCCTGCTGTGGTTTCCCCACTCTGTCTGTATGCCCAGGCCTCCTGGGTTCATACCCAGCGGGGACCTCGCCTCTTCAGTCAGCGGGCCTCAGTCTCTGTTTCTTCTAACACAACACCCCTGTTCAGTCAGCTCAGGCTGCCATGACAAAGCGCCACAGACCGGGGCTTAGAAACAACAGAAATGTATTCCGCACAGTTCCGGAGGCTGGAAGTCTGAGGTTAGGGTGTCAGCATGATTGGGTGCTGGGGCGAGCCCTCTTTCTGGCTTGCAGAAGGTCACTTCCATGCTGTGTCCTCATGTGGTGGGGGTGGGGGGAGAGACAGACAGAGAGAGAGAGGGGGAGAGAGAGTGCAAACTCTATGAAAAGGACACTAATCCCATTCCAAGGGCCCCACCCTCACAGCCTCATCTAAACTAATCACCTCCCAGAGACCCCACCTCCAAGTACCATTATACTGGGGTTAGGGCTTCAACATATGAATTGGGGGGTGGGCACAATTCAGTCCATAGCAACCCTGACCAAGGAGAGCATGAAATAATAGGAATGGAGCTCAACCCAGTGTGGGAACTCTGATAGATATTACAGAACATGCCTCGATTAGCCCCACCAAAGGGTGAGGGAATTGGGGTATTTACCCATCACACCCTGTCAGCCATGGGTTGAGAGCCACTTCTGGGAGATTTCTGGGAAATTCTGGCTCCTCGGCACTTCTGGTCTCCCCCGGGAGCTGAGCATGCACCTGTGACCAGAACAGGGCCTCAGGCAGAGATGTGGGTGCTGGTAGTGGAAGCCGTTGGGTTGCATGCTCAGATGTGCTGAGTACTGAACGCGCGCAGGGGCTGCGGTCTGCCGGTGGGCCTGAGGGTGGGCCCCGGGGCTGCCGGCTTTCAAAGTGGAGCAGAGGAGGAGCCCCGGGGGAACCTCAGAAGGGGCCGCTTGGTGGGGTTGTGGGTGCAGAAGTTGCTCCTGAACAGACGGTAGGAGCGGAGCTGGTGTGAAGAAGGTGGGAGCGTGGCGTCAAGAGAGAGTGCTCTCATTTCGAGGCGGCTGGCCCAGGAGCATGACTTTGTGGCGGTGGCAGTGCTAGGGCTGTGGGGGCCGTGGGGGAGGCAGGTGGCTGGTCCAGGGAGGGAGGATGGGGCGTGTGAAGACACGAACGCAGACCAGGGGTTGGAGGTCCAGACGCAGGTGGAATGACCTGCGGTAATTTGGTAAGAGACAGTGAAGGAGGTTGGTTGGCATCCATTTTTTTCAGGGAATTATAGGTAAGGTCAAGGCAAAGGAGTGAAGGGGGAGAGGTGGGGAGGCATTGGCACGGTTGCCCTGTATTTTGTTTCTGTTTTTGGAGTAGAAGTACTTCTCATAGTTACCGAAACGACTGCATTTTCTTTCACTGAAAATAAATACACATTGAATGCTTCCTCGCATTTAGTTTCTCATCGTCTTTGAAATGACTTATTTCTTTTGCTTGTCAGCACTGTGTACCGACTGACTGTAAAATATGCTGGTATTTTTGAAGGGCAATTTGGAGTCATTAGTAAAATTAACAATGCATGTTGATTTTAACCCCACAATTTCATGAAATTTGACAACTTCTACATCTGAATGGCTGAAGGAGAAGATACTAGAGAGAGATTAAGAGCCAGAAAAAAGGGATTTCTTCGCTGGTAGAAAGGGATAAACAGCTAACACTGAGTACTTACCATGATCCAGGGCTGTCTGCTAAGGGTTTCAGTCATTCACTTACACAGTTCTGTGAAGGAGGTATTATTATTATCCTGGTTTTACAAATGAGGAATTGGGAGTGCAGAAACATATTAAATGACTTGCCACACATTGTACAAGGAAGTGACAGAGACAGGAGTAGAACTTCTCCGGGCAGGGCTCTCTTTGAAGTACGCCCACGCCTTTCTTCCCTCCCAGGCGTGCATCTCCTCAACTCCAGGGGTCACCAGGAGACCTGCAACCAGGGGAACAGCGGGCGGCATCTGCCTCCAAGGCCCCTTTCCTCTGCCTTGTCAGCGAGCCGACAGCAGCCTCCCCTTGGCTCGCTTCTGTCTCTGTGACCGTTCCTTCTCTGTGAGTTCACGCAGCCCGACATGTTTCCAGGGGCCAAAGCACAGCCCTGCCTCAGCTCTCCCGTTTCTTCCTGTACCCTAAGCCTGCCCTTTGTTTCACTGTCCTCAGCTTTAATAAATGTGCTCTCAAAATCAAAATGAAAGGAGAAAGAAAGAAAAAGAAAAAAGAAAAGAAAAGAAATTCTTTTAATTCCAGTGCTTACTTAAATCATACTCACATTCTTCACTTAGCCCTGTCACCTGATCCTCATCTCTCTATAAATTTATTTTTTAAAATCTTTTTTTTCCCCCAGCTTTACTGAGAGATCATTGACATAATGGGGTATAAATTTAAGGTGCACGACATGAGGATTGATACACATATATGTTACAAAATGGTGACCACAGTAAGTAAGGTTAGTTAACACCTCCATCCCCTCACATGATGACCATTTGTTTTTCTGTGGAGAGAACATTCGAGATCTACTCTCTTAGGTCGTTTCAAGTATACAACACAGTATTGTCAACTATGCTCCTCATGCTGTACATTAGCTCAGAACTGACCCATCTTATAACTGAAAGTCTGTACCCTTGGACCAGCACCTCCCATTTCCCCCACGCCTCTAGCTCCTGGCAACAGCCCCCATTCCTCTCTCCATTTCTGTGAGTTTGAAGTCTTTAGCTTCCACAGATCACATAGTATCTGGCTTTTCCTGTCCGACTTCTTTCCCCATCGCCCATGTCTTTGGTCCTGGTACACCCTCAAAACCTAAACCCAGATGAC
This sequence comes from Furipterus horrens, assembly GCF_987537825.1. Lineage (NCBI taxonomy): Eukaryota > Metazoa > Chordata > Mammalia > Chiroptera > Furipteridae > Furipterus > Furipterus horrens. Next base: position 13,422,154 of record NW_028327183.1, on the reverse strand, counting down.
CCACATCATGTCAGAAACTCTGGTGGAGGGCTGCTCTGCAAATCCCACGTCAAATCAAAAAGCCCCATTTCCCACCAACAGATAATTACACATTTATGGAGCTGAGCACCAAATTCCAGTGTTGACAGAGAGAATTCCTCAGACTGTAGGGGGTGCCTTACAATGATAAATATCTACTCATCTTTTCTCCTTCAGTCTTCCTGGAGGAAAGAAAATGGCGAGACAGGTTGCCTGTGTCATGGAATGTTCTTTACTTGCTCTTCTGCTGTGGGTTTCAAAAACGGCATTCTGAACAAGTACATTCATTTGAATTGGAAGTCCTTTCGTACTAAAACGACAAGTCTAGAAACATATAAAATTATGCATTTTTCTTGTCTTTGATATAAGAGGGATCCTGTCCAACATGACAGGAGACAACTTTATTTTCCCAACAAGAAATAAAGATGCTCAAACAGTCTGAGAGCCGACATTATGAGTTGCCGTTAGACATTGTCACACAGAATTTGAAGCGTGATAATAACTTTTCTGAGGCCCAACTTATCTCCCGTGCCTGCCATCCCAAGTACTTCTACCTGGTTTATGGTTTTAATATTTTTCTGCGGGTTTGGCCCCATCATGTAATGCTAAAATCCTTCTTGAAGAGGCTCCAGCTGAGGAATGACAATGACAGGTTCTTTGGGCTGAAACGAGGCGCTGAGACGCCTTGCCTTTTGTCAGGTGGAGATACAGCGAAGCTAATCAGTCTGGTCGTGAAAAACAGTGTAACTTTACAAACTGTCCTTGCGCATCAGGGAGAAACTGAAGTTCTGTGCACTGTGTTCTGGAAGGATCGATACCAACACTGTCAAAGGTTTCAGTCATGAGGGGTGTAGAGAGCGGCTGCGTACAGTCATGTGTGGGCCTCTCGTCCGCCAATGCCGGGGGTTTTCATGACATCGTGGCTCTGGATTCTTAAAGAGCCCTTGGGAATTCTACCCCATTTATTTTGGGAGTGAAATCCCAGGTTGATAAGTTGGGGCCAGGAAGTGAGCAAACCCAAATGTGGAGTAGCAGCGTGGTGTGGTAGACACAGATCATGGTCAAGAGTGGAGGGTTTCCTGTTCCAGTCCCAGCTTTGATCCTATGTGGACTGAGGCAGTGTCCTTGTATGAAAGAGTAGAAAATCAAGGTTCAAGATAGGACTTCCACGAAGGTTCCTTCTAGCTCAGATGTGTTAGGATCCTCCAACCCTAGATTTGATCTCTGTTCCTTCCTGCCATTAGCTTTGCCATCTTGGCATCTTCAGAAAGCAGGCCAGGTGTCTTCAAAGAAAACACATTTGCACACTTTAGTGAGGTCCCCAGACAAGGAAGCATCAGGGGACAGAGGGAGATGGGGGCCCTGCTACATTTTTAGTGACAATTGGTGGTTCAGGTTAAAGAGGGACCTTTTCCTTTAAAGATGTTATTTGTATGAAGAAAATGTACAGGTCAGTTTTTAGGCACATCCTACCAAGGTCTGGGGGTAGGGTGGATAGGCTGTGGGGGTGGGAATCCTTCTACCCCTAAAGGCCTCACTTTCTGGAATTGCACCATGGTAGTGTTATGTTAATGTGGCACAAGCAGTTGTCATGGAATTATTAAAAATTAGCAATGGGTTACAAAATGCAAGGTGACAGGTTGGTTCCTAGGGTGCTGGGGGAAAGAATAATTTACAGCCACCAAGTGAAAATCTCAGGTTGTTTGCTCTTTGTTTCTGGAAGCATAGCACAACATTCGCAGCCCGTGTTGGATATATTAACCTCTTGTTAATTTTGGAAGCTGTCGTCAGCCCCTCTACCTCCCTTTATCAGCTTTGGGAAGGAGGCAGACTTGAGGACCGGCGACCAGCACTCTCCCAGCACATCAGCTCAACTCTGGGGTCCCCAGAGTTGCCTTCTGACCTGGAAGCCCCATGAGAGCAGGGACTGTGCCTGTTTTGTGTTTCTCATGCCTGGCATATAGTAAGTGCTCAATAAATATGTATTGCGTGTGCAGGTCCTGGGAGCAACATTAGCATGAACAGTAGACATGACTAAGAGAAGATGAGGGGGTGTGGCACTGGTGGTTTTGGTGTCCTCATGTCCCTCCCAGAGGCAGAGGAGAGTGGAGCCCATCTTTGGAGCCCTGCTTCCCCCTGCTCTTCCTCATCTGCCTTCAGTGCTAGAGGTCGAATGGCTGAGTATTAGGACCAGCAGAATTGCACTTTTTCTTCAGGTCCTGCATAGAGGGAATTCACCAGCGAGGGTGACTCTCTCTTGGGCCTCCCAGAATCAACTCCTGGATTGGACTTCCTCAAGGCCAACTCAAGGGCACCTGGAGGGAAAGGAGCCACCTGGCCCTGGCCTGGCCATCCATGACTTCCCAGAGAAGGCAGGGAACGTCTGCGGCTCTGTTGTGTGGATGAGAAGGAATTTGTGTTTCTGTACTCACATACTCACATGGACATTATTCAGCTTTTACTAATTGGCTTTACAATTTTCTCAGTAGTTAATATTCATCTGTCAAAGATGGAAGCATAAATAAATAACTCCGGTTCAAGCACACCTTATTAGGCCATACATCATGTTAGAAAGTTCGCATTCTTTAACCAGGAAGATGAAATTAGAAACATCTTGAAAAAGCCTTCTTGTTATCAATCATGTCATCTCAAACATGCTCCTAAGCTTGCTGCTGGCATTAAGAATAGATGTTTTATTCAAAAGAATATATTTAAAGAAAATGACAGCACTTTCTGATTTCAGCTTTTTAAAAACAGGAAATCTTTCAAGTCCTCCTGCCGATGAGCAACACAGCGCCGTGGCAGAGGCGTGGCATGGCTCCAGCCTTCTCTGTGAGGCTGAGAAGGTTCTGACCCTTTAGAAAGGGGGTGGGGACAGAAAGACCAGCTGCTCACGGTTTAGCAGAATGTCCTGGGTCTTGTGTGACTTTGAAAAAGTTACTTGTGCTCTTTGGGTTTCAGTCTATTCATTTGTAAAATGAAGAGGTTGTTAAGATTAGTGTTCTAGTCAGCGTGGGCTGTTATAACAAATTACCATAGACTGAGGGACTTAAATAACAAACATGGTCTTCTAACAGGTGTGGAGGCAGGAAACCAGAAATCAAAGTACCGGCAGATTCAGTATGTGGTGAAGGCACTCCTTTTAGTTTGCAGCTGGCCAGCTGTCTTCTTGTTGTCCCTCATGTGGTGGAGAGCAGAGAGTAAGATCCCAATTCTCCTCCTCTTTTTATTGTAAGGGCACTAATCCCTTCGTGAGGGGTCCATCTTCATGCCCTCCCCTAACCCTAATACCTTCCAAAAGCCCCCATTGCAAATAACTTGACTTTGGGAGCAAGGATTTTCTTATCCTTGGCTTACTGCCTGCTACTCCCATGGTGAGGACACAGGACTAGATGTTCTCCAATGCCCCTCCGGTGAGGTTCAGGTGACTCTGTGTGTATATAGCCCCCTCTTTCCAGAAGGGCTCAGGCTCTCTCCCCAGCCTCAGCCACACCTACATTAACGCATCCCACAGCACAGTGAGTCAGGAGAACAGGAGGCCCAGCTGTGTCAACCCCATTGCCCTTTGTGGCCTTAGATAAGTCCCTTCCCCTCCCGCGGCCTCATTCTCCCCATCCATAAAACTTGGATGCGCTGATCTCCAAGAGCCAAGTTTTAGTCATCATCCTGGGAGTTAAAAGATAGTTAAGGCTCAGATGTATTTCTACAAAACACAGAGAACTTGACCTATTTCCCCGAAGCCCAGCTCCCATGGGGCTGTGTTTTCCATATCGGAAGGATAGTTTAGAATCCAGAAGACAGAGGGAATCAGTCCATCAGGTTCAGGCCTCTGGTCAGCAACAGAGGCTGTTCTAGGGCCAAGAACCCTCAAAGTTTGCTTGCTCCCTGATGGCCCCGAAGAACAAATGTCAGAGTCTGCAAATCCCACTGAAGTGGCATTCAGTGTATATTGGAATGCTGGCCCTGGAACAAACACCGTATGCTAGTCCCACTTCCTCACTTGGCAGTTGAGAAAACAGAGGCCCTGAAAGAGGAGCCCACCTGACTCAGGTCACACTCAGGTGGTGGCCGAGGTGGGACTAAAGCCCAGGCTCTGCACCCCTGTCCTGGGCCCTCTCTACGGCCTTTAATTTGTTTCTCATTTAAAAGCATTAACACAACTCCATCAAATGCACAACTTAATTTTCAATTCTTTCACTTCTTTATGCATAAACATCAAGTCAGAGTTTGGAAAAAGGCATAAACACTGAACCTACACTCTAAGACATATGCCGCTAACCACCCCCATCTGCCGCCTCGAATTTCCAACATTGACCGACTGTCAGAAACTCACCGTGGACAGTTTGCAAACCTCCGGCAACATTAATAATGTTGAGTGTGTCTCCAACATCACATAGGTTGACTTATGACAAACATGTCTCCCGCCAGCCCCACTTAAAAAACGGGAGGCGTTAGACTGAATGACAGAAGGCAGCGGCCACAGACACAGTTACGGCAAATCCCTCTGCCTAGGAGCCCACAGTCCTGTCTGGCAAGAGGTGACACTATCGGAAGGAGGAAGGTAGCTGATAGAGGGCTGCGGGGCCTCTGCAGGGGAGCACCCCTGGCTGGTGGATGGTGGGAGGAGACATGCGGACCAGGCCCTGGAAGAGGGGGAGGACTTGGGCATACGCAGAGGTGTGACTTGAGGCCCCAGGAAGCGCGTGCGTAGTGCACACTGGAGGGATGGTGGATATAAGTGGAGAAATGATTGAAAACGGCTGGTTGGAGCCCAGTTGCAAAGGCCTCGAGTGGAGGGCTTCAGGTTTCACCCATCGCTGAGGAACCTAGCAAACCGTAGTGACGAGGTGACTGATGGAGTGGGGATAATACGGACCTTGGAGAAAAGGCGGTCTGAGGTTTAAATCTTGGGTATTCTGCTTACCCGTTGGTAACCTTTGGCAGGTCAGGTAACCGGTCATCTTGATAATGGTAGAGAGATGTTTTTATTTGACAAGATAGTTCTGGGTTGTATAGTGTTATTTTTTACAGTAAAGGGAGTTAACATGTGTTGGTGTGTACGATATCATGCATGTGCTAAGCTTTACAAAGCTTGCATCATTGAAGCTTCCAAATGACTTTCTGGGGTGGAAACTATCATTATGTCATGTAACAGATGAGGACACTGGGGTGCAGGCACGGGCTTCTGATTTATGCTGCCCAGCGTGAGAGAGTGGCCGGCCTACGCGCTGCGTCAGGCCGCTGCCCACAGGCCAGCGTCAGCACTCACCACCTGCAGCGTCTTATGAGGAGCCACACGTGCTAACGAGCATGTCCCATGAGCTAACTGACTTCATCTTTGCCACGGCCCTTCTGGATTGGTATATCCCTTTTCCGATTATGTAGATCGGAAGGTGGATGCCTGTTCCTATCAGACTGCTGATACCTCAAGATCCAGGGTTTGCCTGACTTATGTGCACTGCGCTGCCTACCCAGAGAATCCAGTTTAATTGCCTGGGGTGGTGTTGGATATCAGTATTTTTAAAAGCCGCCTGGGTGATTCTGATACACAGCTGGGGCTGAGATCTCCCTGGCCTGGTGGCTGAGCTCATATTAACCAAGACTTAAAAAATGAAAAATCTATGCACTTCTTTATGGATGGTGTCCGTGGATTCCAAACCTAGATATTTGTTCAGGAAACAAACTGGCTTTAAATATAGTAAAGTTTGAATCATACTGTTACTACTTTTTTAAAGAAGCAGGGCAAGAGAAGCTGCTTGAAAAATTTAGATATCCTGGTGCATTCATAGTAATGCCCAGGGCAAAAATAGCTTTTATTTACCTGCCAGGTTTCTGTCATCACCTGCCAAAACAACAGACTTTTTTATTTTCCCTAAAGACATTTAAGGTAATATGAACGGTGGGGTCCCTGAGCGGTAGAAAGTGTGGGCTTTAGTAGGAGAAAAGTTTGCCTCTTTAGTTTTCTCTCTGTGGAGGGAGCCACAATCAGAAGCTTTTGGAGACACTGCAAGCGGTTTGCTTAAGGAGGTGAGTTTTGAAGCTCATCTGTGATGTGTAAATTCACTTGCTGCTTCCTTGTGTTTCTTGGGGCCAGAGCTCTTCTGAGTTTGTAAAGGACACTGTTGTCCGTGGGCGTCCCAGCCCGCATGTTAGTCACCGTCCTGCTCTCCCAACTCCCCTGCCTGCGTTCTCTCGGGACCCGTCCTGGCCACGCTGTGAACAGACGTCCCATGCCTCTCAGAGAGCGTCCTGGTGTCCCAGCGTGAATGCCTTCGAGGAGGGAGGGCCACACACAGGCTGCTCTAGAATCAGGCAGGCGGTGCAATGGTTCCTTCAAGGGGTGATTTCAGAAAGTGGGCGAGCTGCTTGGTTAAACTCCATGAACTGGAAGTGGTTCTGGCTTTGGGCAGTATATGGTCTCCTGTGCTGTTGAATACTTCTCTGGGGTCTGTTCAGAGGCTTTGCATGTGCCAGCGGCCACCTCCACCGACCACGAAGGAGGGACTGGCCTCCCTGGGCGACAAAGAAATAAAAACAGCTGGTCTTGTTGTTTTGCTAAAAGTTTTAATAACTATAATGATAATGTTAATAACTGCCACTAGTTGTATGCGTCAGTGCTGTGCTAAGCACTTTGCAAGTGTTATTTATTTTAATTCTCACCACAATCTTCTGCAGGAGGTTTACTTTCAGCCCCATTTTAGAGGTGAGGAAACAGAGGCTCAGGAATTCAACAAGATGCTCATTTTTTTAACCTGGGTCTTTTTTTTCCCCCTAAGGCCTGTGCCCTTTCTCTTCTTCTGAGTAAAGATCTAGAAAGTTATGTAAATTCAGTGGAAACATGCCTCCTGGGAACTTCCTGCAAGTAGGTGAAATCTGCTTTCTGGAGGGAGAGGAGAGGCGGGCTGCTTCTTCCTCACACTGGCCTTTCTTAGGGCATTCTGATGTCCCCTCCCGTCCCTGTTTTCCTCGAAGCTGGACGACACCTATCCTGCTGGGCCTTCCCAATCTGAACAGCATTCCTCTTGAAATGTTCCCGGTTCCAAATATAAAACTAAAAACATGATCCCAGTAGGGACTTTTTTTTTTTTTTTTAAAGCAAGAAATGGTGAACTTTCCAGTTTTAGAGATGCCCTCCCCCACAAAAAGCCGCAAACAATTCCTGGAGCATCTTAGAAACTTGATGGCTATTGGTTGCCCTTCCCACCCTGGCCTGTGTGCTCTGTGAGCAGGCACCTGGGGGCCCAGGTCACCTTACCACTGTCCTCTGGGGCAGAAGGAAAAGCGCATCCCCAGGTTCAACCAAGGCTCCTGCTCGGTGTGACCCTAGAATGTGCTTGATGGTCATTGGAAACTGGCTCTGGGAATCCCAGGTCTCCGGGATGGATTTCAGAATTTAAAATGCCTTGTTAAACTGATCCATTCGAATTCATCAACCGAAACCCAGCCTTGTCATAATCCCCAGAATCACAGTGAGTGTAAACAGGGCCTGCTGACCTCCACCCCCCCCCCCCACCTCTGCTTTACTTACACTGTTATAAAGAGGTAATTTGCTCAAGTGCCATTAATCCCATCATGCTTTATCATTTAAATGTCTTTACAACCAATTGCTGACATGCAACTGATTAACAGCAGCCCTTAGTGCCAAATTAATCAGCATTAAAAAAAAAAGCCTTCTCCTCAAACCCCTTCTGCTGTTATTTCAATAGCATGCCTAACTTTTCCCTGCCATTTGGGAGTTTGACTGAAAGCTATGTTTGAGTACTTTTCTAACATGAAAAAGACACATAAGTGATAAATTGTCAAAACATTAATGTGATTTTTCCCATTGGAAAGTTGAATTACCTCCTCTTCCTTTGATATGGTTGGGAGGAACTGTCAATCACTCTGCCCAAAGCTGGGGGAGGCAGGGAATAAAGCCACTTCCATCTCCCAATATTCTAGAAAGATAAGCCAGCAGTTGGCATTCCAGCTTTTCCAAAGGCCACTTGGTTCTGTGAGTAATGCTGTGTCCTTCCAAGAAATTTCTTTTTAGAAAATGTTAGCTTGTCTTTGATTTTTTTTTCATTTAACTTCCCCTCCCCCCCACTGAAGAAAAGAATCCTCATACAAATGTGTTGAAGGAAAATAATTTTAAGGTTTTGAAGTTTTTAAAAGAGTTCTTTAAGAACACACACAAATTAAATAGTTAGAAGGACTCACCTTTCCAGGAAAAAATGTGATCTTTTCAAGGAAAACATGTGCCTGAAAGGTGGCGGTCAGGGGTTTTCCTCAGGGGTTGGTGCCATCTGGGTGTGAGTGGATTTTTCTGCCGTCCTTAGCAAAGGCTCTTAAATGTTACACTTCAGTGCCTCCCAGTGCTAAACATGGCCCTGGGCTGGACAGCAAGCTCTGTGCTAAGTGAACGTTTCAATTTTCTTACCAAAGATTTCCTCTTACTACCGCCCCCCTCCGCCCCTTCTCTCTGCAGGCTCAGGAGAGCCAGGGCCAGGGCAGAGGAGGGCAGAGGGTGACTTTTGCCTCTTTCCTGGGAGAGACCGGCAGCTGGCTTGTGTGAGCCCCATCCCTGGGCGACCCTCTGGCAGGGTCACTTTTCCTACCACTCCATTAGTCCCTGGCTATTCATATCTGAAACCCTTGCTTTCTTTCCTTTCAATGCATTTTCACAGGTTATAGTCCATAAAACGATGCCCTCTGATCGTGAACTCAATTCTGGCTTTGTAAAATTGAAAGCAATGGCTCATAGGTGGGAAAGGAGTGTCTCTTAAAACCAAATAAACAATTACATCATATCCTTAGTGTTTACTGCCAACATGTGTCAGTAGTGGACTTTTTAGCGATGGTTTCCCACATCCGGGCTCAGTGAGCTGGATACTTAGCATTCTCGAAGAGGCAATGTTTTCCCCGAAGAGAGGTGACTTCCAGTGAGTCTAAAAGGTACTAACCTGTACCTAGAAGTGCTATTGTCTAGGAGACTGGTTTTCAAACTTTTTACTCTTTTTTTTTAAAACAGCAGAATGTTAGTTTCAAGAATATATTGCCCAGGCAGAGACCCCGTCTATGGAAGACTCAAGCCCGAGGAATATTTCCCACTGATTTCCAAAGGTTTAAGGCTAGCTGGCCTAGATATTTGCACATCTTTAAGTAATATTCTAATTATTTATTCCTTTCACAATGGAAGCTGAAAAGTGGATGCTGAGTTTTTCTGCCTTGGTAGAACTTTCGGTTTCATAGGTCCAGGTAGAGCGGTCTACCTGGGATTCAGGTGTTCAAAGCAGATCTGTTGAGGTCACATGAGAGACCGGGGCCCAGGCTTCTTGGCCTGCTTGTTCTCGGTGTAACCATATTCCACAGAAGCTCCTGGAAGAGCGATAATCGTGTCCACACTGGATGCAGTGTATGCTGTGTGTCAGGTGCTGTGCTAAGGGTCGTGTGCTTGTCATCTCATTCAGTGCCCACAGCCATCCTAGGAAGTAAGTGCTATTTTACCGATCAGAGAGGTTGAGAAACTGACACATGGTTGCACAGTATGTGAAGGGCACACCTGGTATTTGTACCCGGGTGACAAGACTTCAGAGCCCACACTGGAGCTATCTTTGCAAACCCTAACTTGCTGCAGCAATAACAAATCCTATTTCCCGTTTTGCTTCATTCCCTCGTGGTTCATCCCATCCCATCCCATCTAGAGTTTTCCCTCCTCTCCCTCCTCTTTTCCTGGAGACAGACTGGTCCATTTCCTCATTCACGAGGAACCCCGGGGGCTGCAGACCCCCACTCTCTTTGTTGCTTGAATGCAGACACCACTAAGGCCAGCTCCTGGCATCCGCTCTGGAAAGACAAGGCAGAAAGCTGATGCCCTCAAACTTCCCCGGAATGTGCAGAGAAAATAACCCGTGACGCGTGGGTTGAAACACTGCACTCCTCCTGGGCTCGGAGCTATGTCCTGCCTCCAGTGACTTCTGGCTGGTTCTTCACCCCCAAGGCTGTGTTAAAAGGAGGAACTTCCTTTAACAAGGACTGAGGACCCAGTTGGCAGATGCTCCTCCCCAGCTCCGTGCAGGCCGAGACCCTGAGCTTCTGCCAACAAGGAAGACACCTCAGCAAATGGTTTGCCCCAGTCCTGACGCCTCCAAAATAATGTATTTGGCCTCTCAAGGCTGCCTCCCCCACTGTGTCCCGTGGTTGCCATCGCAGGCCTCCTGTCCCCACCCGCCCTTGTCTCAGCCTGGTCAGATGGAAGAGCAGAGGCGCTGACAGCGGGGACCCTCTCCTGCACTCCATCCTTTTCTTCCCGTGTCCTACATGAAGAAGTGGGACTCGGGAGTTATGACCTGGGGCTTGGTAGCAAGGCCAGCTCTGGAGATGAGGCTGGGGCAATGGGTCTCCTGGTAGAATCTTTAGCTTAGGCCGGGGGGGTCCCAAAAGAGCCACAGGCAGCCCCATGGCTCTGCGCAGGCAGGAGAAGAGACAAAGATTTGATAGACTGTGGGTTCTGGGAGGACAGGCAGACGTCCCTGACCAGCCCTTCCGTTTACTGGTCATGACCGTGAACTCAGCGTCTTGTCTCCTGGCTCCCATGCCTTTTATCTCTTCATCCTCCGCCTGGCTTCCCTGGATCACTCAGAATGAATTACCCCACCCGATGCTCAGACAGCATTTGGCTTATTCTGCCATTGCAGTCCAGTGCATGCAGCCACCTTAGCTGGGACTCAGGCACGTTTCTGTGTCCTGTGTCTTCCTAGCTCCAATCATCATGGGTCATCAAGCTCCTTGATGGCAGGGGCTGGGCACCAAGCTTTTGGGAGGCTCCACCCAGCAGCTCTGGAGATCTGGGTGGAGCTGGGCCCATGGGACAGGACACTGGCCTCACAGTGTGGGAGAGAGCCTAGTGTCAGTGACCAGAAGTGTGGAACAGAACAACCGAGTCACCAAGCAGAGGTAGGTGTTGGGGAAATAGGCACAGCAGGTTCTCGTAACTAGTCAGAACTCCAGTGGTAAGTGACAGAAACCCAGCCTCATCTGGTTTAAGCGATAGAGGGGACTTGCTGGAAAGCAATGATGTAGCCACAGGTTTGAAGAAAGCGTTTCCCTCCACACATCTTTCTTCACTCCCGCATCCCATTCTCTCATCCCACATGCACTTGTCTGGGAAGATCCTGAGAGGGATGCCTCCTTGCATTCCACAGTAGGCATCTCTGTGGCTTCCCTCTAGCCCTAGCCCTGGCGAACATCCCCAAGTGCACATCCATCTCCTCTAGCACCAACATGAAAAGTCTCAGGAAAGGACCCTGTTGGCTTGAGTCACATGAACATTTTGGGGCAATTCCTCATCTCTGGGTCTCAGTCTTCTCATATCTTAAGTGGATAGTTGGGACTAAATGATCTCTAAAGGTTCACTGGATCCCAATGTCTGAAGGGAGATGCATCTTTTCATTTCTGTACCCCGGAACCTCACACGGGGCATGGCGCAAACCACACTGTGGCTCCCCTTACGTGAGCTTGAATGAGTCTGCCTCCCCCCAATCTCCATTTTGCTGTGAACCACTGAGAACTGAATTCCCACCGTGGCTCAGGATCCCTGAGATCTGGGTCAGACCCTGGACTGGGGAAGACATGTTTATGATGCAGACCAGGCTGGGGAGATTTTTCTCCGAAGGACCAGCAGCTTGGGAACAGCTGCCTCTGTTGGGTGACCTGGTGAGAGCATTCGTCTCCTCCTTGGCTCTGTCCCCCAGGGAGGGACAAGGGATGGTCGCCCAGGGAGCTGGGATGAAGCAGACCAGGCACCAGGCACAGACTAACAGCTCTAGCCTGTGTGCTTCCCCGGGGTCAAGGCTGAGGGAGGCCCTCAAGGACATTCTGTCAGTGTGCCAACCCGCCTGTGAACTCTAGTCTCTGGTGCTGAAGGAAACCAGATTGTGGTGTCGGTTGGAGGTGAAGGGTCGCGGGAGCTGAGAAATGAGCCACTTTGTCATCTTGGCCCCATTTCCTCTTCAGGGGACTAAAAGGGCTAATTCAGAACTCTGCCATCAGAGGGAACAGTGGATTCGCAGTGTGGCCATTGGAGGTTGAATCCCAGTCCTGTCGCCACTGCATGTGGGTTCTTGGACAAGCTGATGGGTTTCTCAGAGCCTTAGTCTTACTGTCTGTAAGATGGACCTGATAGCACAACCTGCCCAACAAAGTCGTGTCTGTGTAGGGACTGCACAAATGTTAAGTTGAAGTCGTTGTGTCATTTTTGATCGAGCCCATTCCTTTCTTATAAGTTACGCCCTAAATTCATGCTTCTTGTCTTGGACCTGAGTGTGATGTTAGCTGTGGGTTTGTCGTATATGGCCTTTAATATGTTGAGGTATGTTCCCTCTACACCCACTTTGTTGAGTTTTTGTCATAAGAGGATGTTGAATTTTACCAATTGCCTCTTCTGTCTCTATTGATGCTATCATATGCTTTTTATCCTTCATTTTGTGAATGTTGTGTAGCATGTTCATTGATTTGTGGGTGATGAATGTAAATTCACAGTTTCTAAACTGAGAGTGTGGAGTTCTGGATCCTCCACTCACATATGTTGGGGATCCATATCAAATTTAATTTGACAAAAGGACTCACTGCTCTAAAGTATTTCACCAACTGATGGTAGAGTGGAAGGAATGTGCGCTCTGCATTAGCTAGGTACTCCACCAGTGACTCAACCATGCAGGGTTATGGTGAGGACCAAAGATACCTACTGTGTCCAAGATGCATGATAGGTGCTTTCCTACGTGAGCCCACTGATACCCACAAAACCCCTGGGGGATGACTGAAGTAGCTGGAGCTCAGCCATGGTCCCATGGACAGTAAGTGTGGGGATCTGGGATTCAAGTATGAGAAATTCGTGCTCCCCAGACACATGTCACTGAGCCACCTTGTGTGCTCTTCCTGACCTCATGTCTGGGTCAGCTTCTTTTGTTGACAAAGGCATGCTGCCCGCTGTTGGGTTTGGGAAGGGCTCTTCCCCGCTCTGGCTCTTCCATAGCCTGCACCCCACTCCCCACCCCTCCCTCACCTCTCTATCTTTTGCTTCCATCCTCTTGGCTCAGTTTTCTTTCTGATTCACCCATGACCCCAGGAGACTTCCAGTGTGTTATGTAGGAATGGCTGAGGACGAACATGTTTGCTTGATAAAATGCCAGGGTTTCCGCTCGCTTTGCACTTGACACTTGTGTACTGTCTTCGTCTGGTAGGGTTTCTTCCCTCTGTGCCGGCTGTTCCACAGCTAAGCACTTCTCCCCAGGGTTCTGCTCAAATGTTCTTATTCTTTTATTCCCACTGGGTCCTTAAGATGGTGCTTCTTGGTGGCCAGTCCTTATCAGCATGGGGTCCTGGCATCAGCAATCAAAGATATCACATGTTTAATCAAGCACTTTATTTTTGTAATGTAGCTGACTCATTTTATTGAATACACTTAACTAGCCCATCAAGAAGCAGACAATCCTCATACTGTAAATTTTTGTATGTTTAGAAGAAAATTACATGTTCTTTCCCTTTCTCCCCATGGTGCCATCACTGACACTGTCATCCTGCAGATGGGTGACATGTACAGAAAAGGGAAATGAATGGAAAAGGAGGGAGGGGGCATAGGAGCAGATCATTTAGGGCTTTACCAAAATATAAGCAACAATGGCTGACTTTATGAAAAGCTCAGGAAAGGAGAACCTTTGCATACAGGAGGGAGTTAGTAAATGACCACAGAAATTACACAGGAAGATAGGAGACACCCACACTCCGTTTTTCTCCAGGGGAAGTGTGCTCAGGGTATGTTCTGGAGTTTCCAACTTGGGAGTTTTTGGTGACCCATGAGTTTTCTGTGGATCTTTTCCCAAAGTGTTTTGAAATAGAGCAAAAGGGAATATTCAGAGTTAGAAACCCTGAATTCTCCTTCTGGAGTATTAAGAGGTATTTTGTGACCTTAGACAAGCCAATTAAGCACATTGAGACTTGAATGCTATATCTGAAGAATGGACTTCACAATGGTAGAATTTCCAAACTTGGGCCTTTGCTATGAGACCACATGGGGTGGGCAGAGTGGCCCTTCCTAACTCTTGGGGGCATTAGGAGTGTCCCCAGGTACGGAGAATGTGACAGTGCGCTAAGTTTACGAAGAAGCCTGTGCAGAACTGCACATTGTTATGGTGGTTCCTGTAACCCCTCCGGCTGGCCGAGGAGCGGCGTGGTGGTTGCTGCTCCTGGGACGTGGCAGGGGGCTGGACAGAGGCTGACTCCCGCTCTCCACTCATCCCCGCCGCCGTGCGGTGAGGCCGCCCTGGGAGTTCTGCTTCGCTCCTTTTGGCCACCAGGTCACACGGCCGGCAGTAGTCCAGCCTCGGCCTGACTGGGCCTGAGCCAGGCTACTTCTAAACTCTGCTTCCTCAGGTTTTATCCAACATGGACATCTTGGTCCAATAGAGAGAAGGGCTTCCTGCTCCTGCCCCCAAGGGCTTTTGCCCAGTTTTCTACCCTGATCCCCCTCCAGAGCCCTGTACGGCTCTCTGCTCCTCCATACTTTCAGGGAACTGAGCCAAAACAAATAATGGATTAAGAAAAAAAATAACCAGAGGGAAGAAATCTCTTACAAAGGGAGTGGTTGTCAAACATGCCGAGGGTCAACATGCGGCCGAGTGTTTTGTTCACAAAACTGTAATTTGTAGATTTTTGGGTGTGGGTGTGGGGGTGGGGGCTGGGCCATCAACATACACATAGCTAATCTAAATGAGACATTCCAGGAAAATGAGACGCATTAAGCTTTCTCCTTTAATATCTCAAACGGAAAAAGCAATTCCACCAGCAAACCACAAGAATGTTTTACTGCAACAGGGTTATGGCCTCCAATGAATGGGCAGGCACTGATGCTGAGACTTGGAACCAGTTTTTGTGGGTTGGTAGGGAGGGCCGACCATCCCGGGCAGGAAGGACGGGGTCCACTGTTGAAGGTCTGTCCGCCTGCCTGACATCCAAAGTGGAAGCCGTGTGTAGTAGACAGCTGCCGTGGAGGACTCTCTCTGAGGACAAAGCCACCCTCTGTAAAGCACTGAGGAAGCGGCAGGTGTGACTGGGACTCAGGTCTCTGCCCTCGTCCTGACCAGGTGAAATAAGTAAACTGAGGCTGAGGCCATGTGAGTGGCTTCCCTGCGTTCCTCCAGCCACTAAGCGGTGGAGCTTTGCAGCCGGACACTCTGCCTCCTGTCTCCAAGTCCAGGGCTCTCTTCAAGTCAGTTAAGCTCAGACAACTCAGTGAATCTCGGCTACTCCTTGCTTCCTGGACGCCGAGGACAAGGCCCGTTGAGCCCTTCGAGGCTCTGCTCCGAGCTCAGCGGGGCCCGCACACCCGCCTTCCGAGGCCCTGCCTTCAGCTCCCCAGCTCCCTTCTGCAGCCTCTGGGCCTGCTGCTGCTTTCCTGTATTTACAGACACTAATCACTTCCCACGCAACTGAACAACTTAATAAGCTGCGAAAATTTGATAAGACAATTTAATTGTCAGCTTTTACATATCAGTTCAATACAGCCGGGTTTCCCAGGAAGGTGAGCTGGGAGTGTGTGAGCAGAGACACTTAATTAGGGAGCAGAAAGAGCAGCGCCAGCTTAGAGGCCGCCAGCAGACCCCAGGCAGCGCAGTCTTCCCTGCACGCCCCCTGGCAGATGGGGCCCCTTTGCACACTTCCTCGTGTGCAAAGGGACAGTGACAAAATGCATGCGCAAGTTCCAGATGCTTCCTGTGCAGTGGGGTAGCTGGTGTTGCCCAGGGCAGCTCTGAACTCTCACCAGGGAGCCTGTTTCTCAGGGAAGTGGGTGGGTGTGATGGGCAGACAATTCGGCTGGTGTGGTCACCACAGCTTAAGGGTATGGCTGGGAGAATTTGCAAGTCTTTGGCAGTCACTCGTGAGGATTCAGTGCTTTTTTGGCCTTTTCCTGTGTCTTCATGGGTGATGTTATTGCAGTTTGTGTGGGACCACATCATGGGCAACTGATGCTAATTTTAGATCATACACTCTCCTTTTATTGAATTGAATTCTCACCATCACTCTGTTGAAGGACAATCTTTATTCCTATTTCACAGAGGCAGATCCTGAGACTCAGAAAGGTTAAGCAACTTGCCCGAGGCAACACAGCTAGACAAAGACACTGGGATTCAGGTAGATTGTGGGGGAAACTGTCTGGGCCCGGCCAGATCTCCTCAGATCCCTCTTAGTGATTCTGTGAACCCATGTCCCAGCAATATATGCTTCCTCTTTGATTCAGGTGGAAGCTGGGATCTCCCCTTAAATGACACCTTTGTTTGGCTTCCATTTCTCTGTTCTTCCTCCTCCTCACCTGTTTCTTTCCCTTCTTCCTTAATAAATCTCTTGCACACAAATTCTCTTCCCAAGGTCTGCTTCTGGGCCACCTGACCTAAGGCATGGATATACGTCTGTCCCCTGCTGGCCCCTTCTGGAACCCTATGGCCGGCTGGGCCCCCTTTCCTGTGATTAGAGTATCTCCTAACTGGACCGCAGGTGGGGAAAAGAGCACCCTGCTTGGAATTTCTGCGTGGTCCCCAATTCAGAGAAAACTACAACATGAACCAGAAAGAGCTCGCTGGGGTGAGTTCCGTAGCTTTTCTAGTGTGCAGTTTCATCGTCTGTAAAATGCGAGCAATCATCGTGTTGCTATTAAGGACCGTTGGGAGGAGTAAACGAGTCTGCGTGTGCAAAACACTTCAGCTTGAGCACCTGCTGCATGCTCAGTAAGTGTGAGTCGTGAACCCTGGGCCTTCGGGAGCCCTTGTTGTCTTGTCAGCCTTTGGCTCCTTGGTGGGGGTTTGGAAACGAGGTCACTGTGTAGGGACTTCTTGTTGGGCAGGAGTCATGCCGGTGTTCAGTGCCCTCTAAGCACTTTCTAGACATTTTTTGGGGGGGTTGGGAATTTGAAAAAAGGCTGAGTGCTTACCTGCCACTGTCGGGAAAGCCATGTTAAGATTGTGCTGTAACGTGTCCCGTTAACCGCTCCATTCTCTCTCGGTCTCCCTTCCCTTGGTGAGACAAGTTCGCGGAGCATTTCACAGACGCTGCGTGGGGAGAGGAAGGCAGGAAGGAGGTGGACAAAGTGTGGCAAACGGGAGGGACGAGCCGCGCTGCGGCAGTCCCCAGGCGCCCACATCAAGGGCCTGATTAACTTAAAATATTTCCCAGCTTCTGAAGCACTTGATTAAAGTCAATTGGGGGGAAAGAAGATAAGCTCTTACAAGGGCTCATTTGAGGCCTAGAGAACTTGAATATGTCTGACTCTCAGATGGCGACGTGTGGAGTGCTGGTCATTGCGGACTCTGCGGTGAAGTTGGGGGGTGGGCAGTTAGCATTGAGGCAATGGATTGAGCACCCTCTGCCCCAGCTCCCTGGCCCCAGCCTTCCTCTCTGTGGTCGCCTGGCTGCCCAGACTCGCATTGCCTCCCGTCTTCTCTTTTCTCCCACTGGGGAGGGTGTAGAAGACTTTCCCTTTTGAAGGCATAGAAATAGACGGCTTTGGATTCAGAACACAGCCTCTGCTGCCTTCTTCCTCCCCCAGATACCAGGACACTTCAAAGTGGGGCTTTAGCGATGCTGTCCCCTGGCGTCCTCTTGATGTGTTAATGGGTCACTCTTGCTTCACTGCTGTCCCTGATTCCAGGGACACAATTATAGGGGCAGATCCATCCCTTCCTCCTCAGATCAGATGGCGCAGAGCCAGGCGGGGTACCATTGGTTTTCCTGTCACGAACCACGTGGGGCTAACTTGATCTTCAATGGGGAATTTCCTGCCATGGTGCAGAGAGAGGGAGGCTCTCATCCTGACTGCCCTGCTTAGCACAGTGAGGGCTGGGGCAGGGGGCGCCTTTGTTCTCTCGGGCTGCCTAGCGACTTAATAAAAGACACCTATTTATTAGCTCAAGGTTCTGTAAGTCAGAAGTCTGGCAGGGCATAGCTGGTTCTCTGCTCAGGGTCCCACAAGGCTCATAGCAAGGTGACGGCTGGGCTGATCCATATTCTGGGAGCTCTGGGGAGAAATCTGCTTCCAAGTGCATTCAGGCCATTGGCAGAATTGAGCTTTCTGGGGGCAAAAGACTGGGGTCTGGCTTCCTGGCTGGCCTTCACCCGGGGCCTCTCTGAGCTACTAGGGCTGTTGCATTCCCACTCACATGGACCCCCACCTCAGACCACAAAGGCACGTCGGGTACTCCCTGTGCTTCCAGCCTCTCTGACTTCATCCTCTGTCACCAGCTGGAGAAAACTCTCTGTTTTAAATGCTCAGCTGTTAGGACCAGGCCCACCTGGATAATTTCTGTTTTTTTTTTAAAGGCCACTTGACCTTAAATGAGGTTTTAATTACACCTGCAAAATCCCTGACCAAAGTACCTAGGTTAGTGTTGGATTGAATAAATAGGGGACAGAAATCTTGGAGGTGGGGGAGAGTCTGCCTGACTGTGATGTGGTCATAGCCAGAGGACCCAGAATAGCCTTGAATAGCTTCCAAGATCTGTGGAAAGTCCCCAAGGGAGGGAAAAAGGCTTGCAGGGAGCTTGGGAAATGGGAACAAAGCTGCCAGCTGCTGCTTCTCAGCCGAGCCCTGTGGCAGCCCCCAGGAAGACCTCTGAGGCACCAGGCAGGGTGGCCTTTTTTGAGATCATAGGCTAAAGAATCTCTCCAAGCTCCTCAGCAACTATCCTTCTTTGTTTCTTTCCTTCTATGGCTTCCCAAGCCCAAGTCGGAGCTCTCAACAGTGCATACAGATAATATTAATAAACTTAATATTGAAAGACATCAGTACTTTATATTTGCTGTGTTTATTAAAACAACTAACAGGTGACTTGTAATCCCAAGTGGCATCTTGCCAGCAGTTCTTACTCGGGTCCTTGAGAAACACAATGGAAGGAACAGAGCGAACAAACGAGTACTCCACCACCACCAGAAACAAGACGGGCGGTCCGCTGTCACAGCTTCTGGGACAGCTTCCAGGTGGGGTGGAGATTGCTGTCAGAGGCCCAAGTCTGTTCTTCTTTTGTAATCTGAGTGAACGGGTCAGTTTTAAGGAAACAAGGCTGGCCTGGGGTTGCTCCCTCTCTGTGGAATTCTTGAGGCAGAGGGCCAGGGTCTCATTTAACCTGGGAACCAGACATCTGCCTCCCCAAACAGTGGTTCTGTATCTGAGACCTCAGTCTACATTTCTACTCACGCCCCTCTCTCAGCCATGATCCCAGCACATCCCCTGGGTGCTGTCTGGTGCCTGATAGAAGGATGCTCTGTCCTGGCGAGTGTGGCCCCTGAGCACAATGTAATAGGTAGTAGAGGAGTCAGACAGATGCCTGGAGCAGTGCATTTGGGGAATTGTAGTTTTCAATAAGCTCCTTTGTTTCAGAGAAGTAGGCAGTCTGGGTACAAGATCTTCCCAGCTCTTCCATTTCAGGATAGATAGTGCACTCAGCATGGAGTTAATTCTTATACAGACACACCGGCCAACATGTATGGTCACCTTGCTGTGCAGTTGAGGCTATTTTTTCTATTTGGATTCAGAATTAGAACATTTTGAAGAAGAAACAACAAGGAGATCCTTCCCTTCAGGATACTGAATTGCATTATTAAACTAGTAATTAAAATAGTTTGGCACTTGTTTAAGAATCAACTGACAGGTGAATGGGATAGAATAGTTATACTATGTAAACCAGACTTGGTATAGATTAAGAAGGCTTCAGAATGAAAACAATAAGGGGGATATAGTTTAACAAATTATATTGTGACAACTGGTCATTTGGAACGAATATCAAATTACCTCCTCATCTTTTACCAAATCCCTCAAATATTAAAAAAAATTCCACTCTCTCCCATTCACTATAGATTCTAAACCAGTGATTTTCAGCCGGTGTGCCACAGGAATTTTTAAAACATATAATACCTGACTATTTAGTCAGGAGCATTGACTTCTTACCCCTTAGATGGTCAAATAAAAAGATTACAACAGCCAATGCAACAATAGCTGTCTGGTGTGCAAAAATAGTCATCAGATCTGCAAAAATTATATTTTTTGGTATGCCTCAGAATTTTAGTATCTAGCTTATGTGTGCCAGGAGATGAAAAATGTCGAAAATCGCTGCTTGGTGCAGTTAAAAGGCCAACAACAAATGAGGTAAACTTCAGCAAACCTTTGGCAGACAAAGGGTCAAAACCTTTATTATATATAAAGAGGTCCTGCACAACAGGGGAAAAACTAGCAAGGGGTGTGAACCCATAGGTCAAGTTAAAGAAACTATCTTGAAGTAATAATCAGGAGAACAAATACTTATTTTTGTGTTTACTGTGGTACCACTTTGAAAGGCAAAACATTCCAAAAAATCCCTGAAATGTTGAACAATTGCAGTGTAGTTGAATCAATTATAGTATATTTTTGTGATATAATGTTGGGCAGCCATTATAATTGTGCTTTAGAGACTACCTCCTATGATGGGATCAAATGTGAAGTTTCATTTTTAAACCATGTAAAACTCAGTATGAAAATGCCCCACACGCGTGCCTGTGTGTGCCCTGCCCACACAAGAGCCTGTTAACAATGGGTCTCTGGTGTGATGCAATTATATGAAGTTTTTATTTGCTTCTGCATTTTCTTTTATATGTTATGCTTCTGTTTTCTAAGTTTCTACAATGAGCTTTTTGTAAAGCAAGTTATATACATTATTTCTATAAATCAATAACTTTTAAATTGGTGTATAAAAATCCAAAAATACTATGGGAATAAGTAGATAGAGGCATGTTTATGAGTAGAAAAATCACAGTATTGTGAAGATGTAACTTACCTTTAATCTATAATACCCTATTAATAAATCTATAAACCTAATGCACCTTAAGTAAAATACTAAGGATTTCACTCAAAATTTAGCAAAAGGGTTTGAAAGTCGCCTGGGAAGAAATAAATGTGCATAAATAGGACAGTTCTGTACAAAATATTATAGTAATAAAAGGAGAGTGATCTTCTAGCAGATCTTAAAATGTATCATGAAGCTACAATAATCAAATTTTTTTATTTTAAGACACAAATGAACAGAATGGAGCCCCCTAAATACCCGAGGGCATTTTGGTAAATGTTAAAAGCAACACTTTAAATTAAATCTTGGGGAGGGAAGAGTAGATTATTTCATAAATGGGACAACTGACCAGTCATTTGGTAAAGAAAAAATTATAAAGCGAGGTTCCTATTTCCTCCTTTCCTTCACTAATAGAACTTCTAGGTAGACCCAGTGAGAGTGACCTTTTTAAACACTGAAGTCAGATGGCGCCACGCCCGGGTTTGGCGCCCCTCCGTGGTTGCCCACTGGAGTCAGAAGAGCGCCCCAGGTGGCACCGAGGAAGCTCTGCAGGCGTGGACCCACCTCCTCTGCCCGGCTCTCCCTGGGGAGGATGCCCTGAACTCTGTGCCCCAGAGTGGTCAGGCTCCTTTCTGTTCAGAGACTGTACTCCTTCCGCTGCTTATCTGCTCCTCTCCAGCTCTTCCCGGGGCTTCCTCCTCATTTACTCAGGTGTCCCCTCCTCAGAGAGACACTTCCCCCCTCCCCTATCCTCTTTCACATTATCCTTTTATTTTTTCCATAGCTCTTGCCATCCTCTCAAATCATTAATTTTGTGGTGGCCCATCATCCCCATATTGAGATTTAAGGTCTTGGGGGGCAGCTGTCTTGCCTCTCGTTCCCCACGGGAACCCCTGTGCATCTAAACAGTGCCCAGAACAGAGAGGGTGCGCAATAAATACGACTTAATGAATGACTTTAAACGTGAAAATGAAACCAGAGAGAAATGTCTTTCCAAACTGCTTAGAAAAATGAAAAGCTGTAGAGAAAAGGAATGAGAAATCTGATGACATTAATCCTTGCATTAAATACGTAACTGGTGAGGACCCGGAGCGTTCATTCCAGGCACCGACCAAGGGGCTGGGGATGCAGTGGCAAACAGGACAGATTGGGTCCTGCCCTCATGGAGCTTATATTCTGGAGGGGAGAACAGATAAAAGCAAGCAAATGAGCACCGATCCACAGTGAGGCCTGCAGCCAGCGGGACAGACACAAGGCTGCCTTCGGTCAGAGGATCACAGAAGCAGAGGCGGATTTAACGGTGGGCGCACCGGGCGCGCGCCCTGGGCCCCGACTTCTGAAGGGCCCCGCAAAACCCCAACTTTGCACTTTTTTCTAACGACACCAAGTTTGGTTTCATATGTGTAATTTTCATTACGTACAAGTTTACAATTGGCGGTAAAACCTGATAGTATGTTTATATTCGCTTATTTTCATTATTCCATTACTACACTGCATACTATACACACACTGCGCTGCATAGGCCCCGCGCGGGTGCGCTATCGCTCATGGGGGCACTAGAATAGTATTTGCTACTTTGTACGTACAAAGGTTCTCCTGCGGTGCAGGCTTAGGATATACGCAAATACGCAGGGATGTAAATTTGTTTGTGGGTATGTCCTTGTTTCATTTACGGTTTTATAAATAGTTTTCTGTGTGTATAAATAAATATTTTTATTTTCCCTGTCTCTCTCTTCTTTTTTAAGGGGTCCAATATTTTCTTCTGTGCCCCGGGCCTCAACTGACCTTAATCCGCCTCTGCACAGAAGCCTCTCTGAGGAGGTGACATTGGGACTGAGACGTGAGGAATGGGAACACCTTCCCCTGTTAGCTAGCTGGAGCCAGGAGAGACGAACATTCCAGAGGGAGAGAAAGCAAGGTATAAAGAACTGATATGGGAAAGAGCTCAGGCGCGTGTGGAGTGAGGGGAGGGTCTAGTATGAGTCGGGAGAAAAGGGCAGCTTCTATTCCAGGCAGGGTCCGTTAGGGCTTGGCGAAATTGTGGAATTTATTCTAAGACTGATGGAAAAACAACAGGAGGTTTCAAGCAAGGAAGCAACATGATCTGGCTTCAGTTAAAAAAGATCGCAGTTGTGGCCAGAGTAGAAGTGGGAGGCTCAGTTAGAAGGTTATTTTGTACATTTTAAGGAATTCATGGCAACCCCCCCTCCCCCCAATTAACAATAAATCAGGAAAAAGCAAAAGTTTGTGCTATTTCACCCAAGGCTGCTTTTCTGAATTTATTTTAAGAGGGTTTTTATACAAAGTGATGTGAGAAAAAAAGTGTGAAAAATGGGCAAGGGTTGTATAAACAGGCAGTTGAGGGAACTCCTACTCTCTCTCTCTCTCTCTCTCTCTCTCTCTCACACACACACACACCTTCTAAAAACAACAACACCGCACAATAAATTGCCAATCAACATATACAAAGACGTGTACTGTTAGTCATAACAAAAGAGAAGCAAAATAAAATAGTAACAGGATTCCATCTTTCACTTCTCAGTTCACTTCTCAGGTTGCTGAGGATTACAACGCATTCTCTCTTCCAGGGCTGACAGGGCCACCCCATCCCAGCTGATGGCAGAACAGTGTGTGTGTGGTGGGTTTTTAGTGTGTCCGCTCTGCCTAGCAGTTTACCTGCATCCTTGAACACTTAAAATGCACGTGGCCTCTGACCCAGCAATTTCAGGTCTAAGAACATAGGCCAGGCTGCTTCTCCTGGCCTCGTCTTATAAAGCTCGTACGAGGTGCTCCCTGCAGCTATGTTGTAATGGGAAAACAAACAAACAAAAAATTCTTAACGAGACCACAAAGGACCGTCAACTGGGGTCTGATTAAATAATTTCTGGTTTATTTTTTAATGGAACACTCTTTCTTCCTTAGAAAAACAATGAGTTAAGTCTATATGTACTTCTGTGTAACTCCGCCCAAGGTTTACTGTTATATGGAAAAAAAAAAAAATTAAAAAGCAAGGTAGAGAACAATGGCAAAATTTTTCTAGAAGGGTCTATAGGATACTTATATCAACAGGGGTTGCTGTGAGGAGACTTTTCATTTTATACTTCGGTAGTGTTTGGGTTTTTAAATTATACTTTATAAGTTTAACAAAAATATGTTTAAAAAAACAGGAAGCAAGTTAGCTATCATTCCAGTCAGAACAAACAATAATAACCCATAATAATGAATGATAAAGGTTATTAATAATCCTTTTCTTTTGCAGGACCGTGTCCCATTTACTAACTAATGTCTTCAGACATGACTTTGTTTCGTTCTCGTGGGTCAAGTGATCACCATGTTACTGGTCAGACGGGGAGGCCTATGCGGGGGGAGCTCGGTCTGTGTCTGATTCCCTCCTCAGCATTTTTTTCTATTCTGATGATAGAGATCAGTCAAAAAGGCAATATTCTGTTTCCTAGCACATGCCAATATGGGCAAGAGTTATGGATTCCTAATCTATCTCAGCTGACGCTGTCATTTGCAGTAAGACCTTGCGTGAGTCGCTTCCTCTCTGTGCGTGATCTCCAGTACATCTCTAAGCTGTGAATACCTTTGATTTATGCTGAATGACTTGCTGAGTTAATTGAATTTTCAGGGTGGTATGTCACAACTCATGCCTAAAAATTTGAAACAAAAGTTCATGGACAATATTTATTGATTGGGGTCTTGAGCAGCTTTGTAAATCACCTGTTCTACAGGCGCATTGGCCGTGCCCTTGGAATGACTCTTTGGGGTGAGATGTGCAGGTGCTAGCCTGGCTCTGCCCCATCTCCAGCTTGGCCTGTCTCTGGCTCCTTCCCTCCAAAGGCCACGTGGCCTCCTCTGGCTGCCAGCACCAGCTCTGGCATTGCCCCAACCCTATTCCACTGTGTAGGTCAGGGCTAATCCTTTTTCCCTGGCCATTTTCCCCACCGTGTAACCATTGAGCCCAATGTTGAATCCGGAACATTGTGTATACTTGACAGGTGCCTGTGAAATCGATAAATAAATACCTTGCCTTGGTAGGTGGCTTGTCTTGCCCTGCTGTTCAATATGCATTACCTTTGAGTTGTAGACTTTGGAGTCGAAGACTAACATCTAGAATCTTAGAAGCATCGGACTAGGTAATAATTCAGGGAAATGATAAAGGCTTAGAAATCGAGTGGAGGCAGCATGTGGGTCATATATATGAGCTACCGAGACAGATAGCCTGGGTTCGAATCCTGTTTGGGTCCTACTTCTCCTGGTCAGTGCAGCCCGGTGCCGGCAGGGCCCCAGGCAGAGCCCTGCAAGACTGTTCAGAGCCTCCCCTCCCCACTGCTGGCTGTCTGCATTCCTATGCCCAAGGGATTTTCCCCAGAACTTTGGGAGCCTTCTCTGTTGTTTTAGGGTAGGGTGGAAATGCCGTGGAATTAACACGTCCTTCCCCTAACCCAGCAGCCCTCAACCAACAACTTTTGGAATTAATATTGTGTTTTAATTGGTCAAAAGGGTTTGAATAGTGGCGATTTCATATGGTTCAATCTGATTTAATCACCGAAGCTCCCTTGTCCCTTAGTTGGGATTATTTAGCTAAGGGAGGTTTGCCCCCAGAGATTCTCCACTGGATTGGTCCAGTGTGCACTATATCGCTGGCTTAACAGCACACCCTGTGTCACCTGTGGTCCCTTTCCTGTGTCCCTTCCCTACTTTCCTAGTGATATTTCCTAGGATCACTTCCCAAATCAACTCTGCACTTCAATTTTTGTCTCAGGGTCTGCTCCTGGGGCAACCCCAACCTGATGGCTTTGTTGTCAAGATCAAATAAGGTCAAACACACGAAGCACTGAGTGCACAGCAAGTGCAAATCAGTATCAGCTGTTACTGCTCTCAAGCCCAAGCTCCCCTTAGAGACCCGGTAACTGGAGCCTGGAGAGAGAGGCTGCCTGGGTTAGTGTGGGCTCCTCGTTTTGGGCTCAGCCCAGGGCAGGTGACACCAGAGGCAGACAGAGGCCTGGCTGGCTCCTTCCTCACTCTCCTTGAGCAGTTTCATGACAGGATGTGATGGAGTAACTGGCCGAGACTCCCCTTTGTACACACATGCAGAAATGCACCTGATAGTTCATGTGATGGTGCACAAATCTTGGCTGCCCAATGGCGCATTGGCACATGGGAGGGTGGGGCTGCCCAGAGCAATGGCCAGAGAGACAACTGGGTGGGGAGTCAGGAGGATGGGCCCTGATGCCATATTTGCAGCCAAGACTCTATCCAGGCTGGGTTGCTCTATCCAAATGGTAGGATTCTTACCATTGGAAGAATGGAAGTGGAAGTCTTGTCAAAGTATCAGCTCTAAATCGATGGAGGGATGAGACAGATGAGCATTTTGGACTGACCTCTGATCAATGGAACTCTGGATTCAAGTCTGTAATGGAAAGACATCTCATTGCTGACCACTCTGGGGGTCTGGATCTAGCTGTGAGGTTCTCCCGAGGTAAAAACTGGTGCCTTCTCTCTCTACCCTCACACCCATTTCTCGACGTGCCACATGGGCAAGGGGACATGGTGACAGATGCTGACCTCCTGAGAAGTTCTTAGTAAGGAGCCTGCCTTGCTGTATAGTTGGACCAATGCCGGGAGACTTGGATTCTGGTGGCAAATCCCTAACACAGAAAGCCAGCTTCCTCCTCTGTTGGGTGGGAATTCTACAGTGTTCCTAAGACAGTCATGAGGCCATCTTTCAGAAAAGAGGACTCAGGCTGATAGGACCCAAATTTGTCTTGCCAGCCCCCCTCTCACCTCCTCCTTATTGCTGGGCAGGAGCCAGAGCCAGAATTGAAATTCTGGGGCATATCCCAAGTTTGGATATGATGTGGGCCAGGGCTATTATCTTAAGAGGCAGCATTGCCCAAGATTTGATCTAGAGAGCCACATTTTTCTGGTTGTTATTAAGTATTCATCATAAAAGGGTTTCATGGTGATTAGGTTAGCATGGCAGTTACAAAATAAATGTAAATTCACTTTTATATCAATTAAATGAAAAGCAATGGCAATTTATTAAGCATTTAGTATATCAAAGCCCAGTGCTAGGCACGGGGATGTAGAAGGGAGTAATACATGGACCTGGCTGGAGGGGGCTCCGTAGCCACAGGGGAGACAGACTGGTAAGACCATTATTACCATAAATGTGCTAAGGGTGAGGGCAGAGGTATATACAGGGCCTGGGGTTAGCAGGGAGGGGGTGATTAAATCTGAATGGGAGTAGGGACCAAAGGTCTCACCCACGTCATTTTTTTAAAGGTTGGATAAATTTGCCTGGTGGCAAGATGACTCATAACACTTTCCTAGCAAGCATAACACCGTGCATAAGGCACAAAGGCTTGAAGGAGCACAGGGTGTTTGGGGAACTTTATGACATTTGACAAGTTTAAGTGGATAGTTCCTCAGAGCAGGGGCATATCACCTGATAAGGCTCCACAGCCAGGCCCTCTCCATACGTTATTAGGATAAATAGGAACTGCATGTGTGGCTCCATTGACCCTTTGGAAACACCATAATCAAACACAGACAGCTGCCCAGATTGTCTGCGTTGCTGAGGAGGAGATGCTACAGAAATGTGGCAGCTGGGAGACAGCCAGTTTGATAGAGGTGACAGGCACAGGAGATGCTGACAGTGATGCAAACTTCCCACTGCGGCGCAGCGAGGCTGGCAGAGCTGGATTCCCAAAGCCTACCCTCTGGAGCAGGGCCTCTCATCTTCGGTGTCCCTACACATCACCTGGCGATCCTGTTGAGGCTTGAGGTTCTGCATTTCTAACAAGCTCCTAGGTACCGTCCATGCTGCTGGTCTTTAGACCTCACTCTAAGACTTTCTAGAGTAGGGATTGGTAAACTGTGGCCTGCTACTTATTTTTTGTAAGTAAAGTTTTATTGGAACACAGCCATGCCCATTTGTTTATATATTGTCTATGGTACTTTTACACTACAAGGGCAGAGCTGAGTAATTGTGAGAAAGACCATAGGTCCTCAAAAGCCTAAAAAAGTTGATTGTCTAGTCCTGTATGGAAAAAGTTTGCTGACCTCTAGGGTAGTGGTTCTTGGCTGTAGGACAGAAACACTTGGGGAAGCTTTTAAACATCTCAGTGCTCAAGATGCAACAAGGCCAATTATATTATAACCTTGGAGGTGGGCGTCAGACATCAATACTGTTTAAGGTCCCCAGGTGATTCTAATATGCAACCAAGATTAAGAAGCATCACTGGTTCTGATTCTTATTATACCTGCAATTCAAGAATATGCCAGTAGGAGGCAGTGTGTCTAGTTAAGAGATGCACAAGAGGCAGAAGAACAAACAAGCAGGCTAACTGCCTAACTCAGACTGGCTCTAGCCACTGAGATCTCCTAGCAAAATTAGAATTTGCTTTAAAGTTGGGGAATTGCTCATAGGTGATCAATTAATATAAGCCACTTCGCCTTATTCAGCTAAGGCAGGCTTATGGACCTGTGGGCCTTAGAACTTGGCACAGACTTCACTGCTTAAGACCTTTTATATATGACTCTCTAATAAAATTGCTTTTTTTGCCTGGACCTTATCTTCTCCAGTCTTGTCTGTTCTCATTTGAATTTTGCCCCTCTCTTTGTCAGGATTTTCATCCCCTATGTGATATACACTGTAGCTGAAATTAAACCAGTCATAAGTATAAAGAGCATCTTTGTGGCTCTCTACAGCTTATAAAGGACTTTCACATGTATTACAGTATTTGAATTCTCACAAAACTTTGTGTATGGAGTTTATTTCCATTTTGCAGTTAAGGAAACCGAGGTGCATAGAGTGGAGGTGACATTTTCTAGAAGTAGTAAATGGAGGATAAGGGACTCTTACCTATGTCTTCTGCTCATGACACTAGTTAATGGCAATGGTTAACTTCCTACCATTTTTAGGAAAAGTTAATTTTATCCAACATTACAAAGAGGTCTCTCACTGCTTCTCTTTCTTCTCCATGCTTCAGCTCCGTCTCTCCTGCCTCACTTCCTGTGTCTCTTTTCCAACTCCTTTCAAATGAATAAAAGATTTTACAGCTTCTTTATAAATACTCTGCAGGTTTCAATCCAGCTTTTTGTAGATTCAAACAAAATCCCTAAAGGGGCTTGCTTCCCTCTTCTTTTTCCTTTCTGTTCGATACATTTGAACCATTTTAAACCGAACACATCTGAACGTTTTTTAAACGCAGGCAGCCAGTAATTGACTCAGAGATGTGAGTCTGAGCATTGCCACTTGTGCTATCACTTGAGACTGCTGCAGGTCACAGGGAAGACATATAACCTCCAACTTGGATTCAATTTCATTTCCTTTGCCCCGGTGAAACTTTTTCACCTGTCAGGCTCACACTCATTGGGAGTAAAGAACCAGCCTCTTTGAATCTGACCTGGGTGGGCTGTGGTGTTTGGGAGGTGCTGAGAGATGGATGCCGGGCCCCTTTGGACCGGCCCTTTGCCCTGGGACACGGTCGTTGATTGGATTCCAGCAACCCAATTGGTTTTCTGTCTTAAAGCCCTTATCTCTCACTTTGGGGAATGAAGAGGCGAAAGGAGACGAGAAGTCCCAATGCTTGTAGTTGAATTTGTGCTCCATCCCCTACCTCATTCTATCAGAGGATCAATTCCTGATGTGCTCCTCTGAACAGGGAAAGTGCTTAACCAAGCAGTCTGTGACTAAATGTCCAGTGGGAAACATCAATTATAGAGTGGCCGATTAACATAAGTGAAGAATATTTGATGTTTATCAACCTTTGGAGATTTATTGCACTCGAGTGGGCTGATCACCAGGAAGATGGGGTGCTGACAATATATCCCAGATACCCTGGACAGAGCTAACTTTATATTATTTTAGTATTTAATAAAGTTGGTTCATTAAGTGTAAAATGAAAGTTGATTTAATTTTTATATCTTTTAATCTTTAGAGGTTAATGAACCTCAAATCATAGAGACACAAAATATTTGTTGAAGGTGGGCTGGGTAAATGCGGGTCATTACAGAGCTCTAATGGGATGTGCTAAAGCTAAGATCAGTCAATGGTGGCATTAAATCAAGGGACTTGGTAACAAGTCATAGACACCAAACCTGAATTGGCTTAGGCAAAAAATGGAATTTATTGGAAAGCTATTAGGGCAGCTCATAGAATTAAAGCACAAGATGAGACATCAGGCTACAAAAAGCCAAGGCAAGTTCATGGAGCCCAGGAATGGGAAATAGGTCTTCAGTTGCCACAATGACCCATCTCCGTCTTTAGCTTTCTTTTCTCCTTGGAAATTCCCTCCATACATTGAGTCGCCTGCAGCTTCCAGACTCACATCTCAAAACTTCACCACTAAGAGGAAAAGGGGATCTTCTCTCCAGCGTCAGTTCACCTTCTCTAGGGAAAGGACTCGGATTGGCCAGACTTGGGTCACATGTCCAAGTCCTGGACCAATCACTATGGCTAGAGAGGTACAGTTGGGAAGACAACAGCTCCTCTTCAGAAGACAGGGCAGAGCTGTTGGGAGGAGAGTGGCTCTCAAAAGAAGTGTGGGTGACACAGACTCAGTAGTTTCTCCAGTTTCCGTCTGTACAGTTATGATGGGAAGAAAATACAGAAAACTATAGGAACCATTTATTGAAGACTTATTTATATATGATTTATATATGTGAGAGACCTGTAAATAGATTGTTCAAGCCATTGAAATAGGCATACCATTGAGACGCTCATTTTATTTATGAGAAACAAAGGTCTAGAGAGGCTAAACAACTTGCCAGGAGTCAAGGCACTGATAGGAGGAAGAGCTTGCTGGTTCTGACCCCAAAGTCAGTGTTCTTAACCATTAGGCATGTTGCCCCCATATCACACTCCACATTAAAATCTCTCTACAATGCAAGTCTGCTCATGGCATTCCCTTGGGTAAACAGTCAACTGCTGCCTTTGCTTACAGGGTGAAGTTCAGCTTCCCTGTCCTGGCCGACAAAGCCCTCACACATCTTTGCTCAGTCTTTTATTCCCCCCTGAGAAGACCAACATCGAATTACCAAATGAAGACTGAATCCTTAACGTCGGGTTCTTCCTGCCACCTGTATAGTATGCCCAGCTCACCATCCAGTACTGCCCCTCTGCTGAGAGTCATTCAAGTTCACTGTCTTCTTTCCACCTCCTACGTACCCCCCAATGCAACAAGTCTGGGTGAAATAAATCCAGAACTCCTCAAAGCTCCCAACCCCCAGTTAGTGTCAATGGGGGAAAGCTGTAATTGGGGCATAGCATTTAAATTCCAAAAATAATTTTGTTTTTTAAATGTATTTTTTGATTTAATCTTTATTGTATTTTTTCCATTACCATTTAGTCCCTTCGGCAATCACCACACTGCTGTCCACGTCCATGAGTCCTTTCTCCCTTTTGCTCAATCCCTTCGCTCCCTAACCTCTCCCCACCACTAGCTGTCACCCTGTTTTCCATCTATGCCAAAAATAATCTAAAAAATCATTTTTTCTTTATGACTTAAAAAACAATCAATAGATCTTGAGCAAAACTCCCATCTGTTCTCTTCCCTCCCTGCCTTGCCCTGTCTTGCTCTGCCCGTCCTTTCCCATTAATTCTCCCCTCCACCCCCATCAACTGGGTGTTGAAGGTTTGTTATTGTTTTATGAGCATCTCTGTTGAGCTTGGGTGGTCTCATTCCAGAGAGCAGGGGAACCTTTCTATCGCAGACTTGCTTTTGTTCAAATGGCCCAAGTGTATTCCACAGTTGTCACAGCAAAGTCCTAGAAAATGGCATGTGTCCCAGGTGGCTTCTGGAGGATGCATTGCCCTCTGTCAGCCTCTCACAGATCCGGGACTTATTTGTTCCCCTAAGTGAGATTGTGGGCCAGGTTTCTTGGAGGGTCTGGGCTCTGTGTGTGCTGAAGGGGCAGTAGTTGTTATCCTGGTCATCATTGCATGGGATGAGACCTACTCATGAGCCAAATGAAGGGACAGGCTGGGCGGGAGCCACCTGGGAGGGCATCTGTGGGTCAGACAGAGAGGGGAAGGGAGGGCTGAGGGGTGTATCAGAGCAGCACATCTGGAAAGAGATATGATGAGGTTGCTGTCGAGAGCCACCCAAGGTGGCCCGGCCGCTGGTCTCAGGGAGAGCACTGGACTGGGCGTCAGCAGGCCTGAGTTTTCCTCTCGACTGTCATTGACTCCATGTGAGGCCACAGGTCAGTCACATCTACTTGCTGACCCGATGTTTTCTTTTCTATTGACATCAGTGTTTCCCAGATTTTATGATAAATGCGGTGGTTTGATGGTCACCCAAAGTGGGAAAGGGCAGGTCCATGAACAGTAATGGTGGCCCTGTGTGAATCTATGTACTGCTCAGTGATCATAAGGACCTACGTTCAATTCCGGTCCAGTGTGCCTGTTAGGGACCTGCACAAAGAAGATGCTCAATAAACAATTCTGGAAGGAATGAATGAAGAAGGCAGGCAGTGCTAATATGAGAACCATTGCTTCTTAATGAGGACTATGGAGTATTTGCGCAGAGCAGACCTTAAACTGACACAGGTCTGGCTTCCTCTCTCAGCTCTCCCACAGCTGATGAGTCATAGCTTATAAAATGCAGACAGCATTCACTTCTTTCCAGGGTTATCGTGGGGGTTGAGCAACAAAACACCCGAAGCCCCCCGCACATGGTTGAATGTGCCCTGACTGGTGGCAGAGGTTGTAAGGAGCCAGGCAGGTCCTGGGCTTGACTTCTGGATGGATCCTGAGTCATCCCAGGAAGACTAGCAAGTATTCTCCTCTTTGTTCCAGTCTCTTGGACAATGAAGTGCTTGGTATTGTGACATTTGTCATTACTTTCGGTTTGTGGAACTTGCAACGAAGAGCTACTTTCTTTTTCACAGATATTGAGTGTGTGTGTAACAGAAAGAATCCTCCTGTGGGTGAAGCCAACTGAGAAAAACATGCTGGTATATCAATTGAGTTTTTTTCTGTAAAAAACAAAGAAAAAACAAAACCCACGGCTATTAACCACTGTATTGGGTAAGACTTCTGTGCCGTCACCTGCTTTAGTCTTCCATTTCTGCATTTATCACATAATATCTCAATGAAACCTCTTGAATTTGAGTCTTTGCCTTGGGACCTGCTTCTGGGGGAACCCAAACTAAGAATCTTTGGGAAGAGGAAAAGATATATTCTTGCCAACTTTGCCTCTCTGGCTAATGGCGGGAGGCACCGGGGAGCCTTGCAAGTGATATTTCACTTCCTATGATGAGTGACAAATGTCATCTGATGAGATAACAGTGTAATGGATGTTGTTGGGTTAAAGACTGATGATATTGAAATTAGTCCTAAGCCCCAGGCACCTGAGGAAGATGGGCAGAGCCTGGATGTGCTCCACCCCCTTGTTGGGTGCGATCCGGAAGCTTTTCTCCCCTCAGTGGGGTGAACAGGAACCCACCTCATTCATTTTTCAACAGCAAGAACTGTACCTTTCACTTCTTTTTAATCTTCTGTTCAAAAAACATGTCTTTTTTATGTGCTTGTAGTTGTTCTTTAGATTCTGAGGAAAAAGGTGGCCTGATTCTTTTAAGAACAAGGCAGACCTGTCAATGAGGAATACCTTCTCTGGTTGGAAAAGCAAACAGGGAAATCAGAGGATGTGCGATTAAAGGTTGTTGGTCTTCAGCTTGTGAGTCTGGGAGGAAAGGAGCCAGAGAGCTTGCTGGGAGGACGGGAAAGAAAGGCTGTAACACTTTCCATGAGGGGCAGTTGCTGAGAGATTTCTGCAGGGAATCAGCATTCCGTCATGGAATCAGGTGGCGAATTCATCCACTCCAGCTGCTGGGAAGCTGCCCCTGTCTCTGTCCCTCCTCGCCACTGCCCTCATCCAGACTTTCCCCCTCGTGCCTGGGTGGCTACGTGAGCCCTTCTGCCTCTTACCCTCCCACCCATGCTGCCCGCTGATACCAGGCCTGACCTCTCACTCCCCAGCGCTCCTCCCGCGCTGGCTGGAGTTCACGTTCTAAGCCCGGGCACAGGGCCTTCGTGACTCGTGCTAGCCTACCGATCCAGCCTTTCCCCACGGCACTCACGGGCTGTCTACTGCCCTGCTTTTGCTCATGCTGTTCCCTGTGCCTGGAACGCCCTTCCTTGCTTTCCTTCTCGGGCCCCACCCTGCATGTGCAACAAGGCAGAACTCAGATGTTTCTTGGACACCTGAGGCACAAGTCACAGCTCCCTCCTCTGTGCTTGGACGGGCTCTCGGCGCACCTCTGTTAACTCCCCGTCAGCCACTCTGCATTATGAGCTGCTTAATTGTCCAGCTCCTCTGTTGGGAGGCAGCTCTGCCGGTGTCACTGTGTCAGACTCATTCTGATTCTCCAGAGCGGCACAGTGCCTGGCCCATGACAGACACTGACTGTAGGTCTGTGGGAAATAATGAATGGCTTTGCACTTGACTTTTTCATGTTCACATGTCCGTCCTTTTCACCTAGGCCTTAGACACCTGGAGAATTAGGTGTGATTTGTTTCAGATTCTTTTTAGAATCCTTCTTGCGTTCTGATTTGCCCACAGCCCCGGTGCCAGCCTGGGCATGTTACGGTGTGTGATAAATGGCGATTGGATGAGAGAATGGGTGACATTCATTCTTCTAGCTGTAGAGCTCACCTCAGTGGCTTCCATCTCACGTGGTTATGCTGTCAGAGAATATTTTTATCATCCTGTCATGCTTAGAAAGCCAGGTCCCTGATCCAGGTCATTTCTAAGTCAAGGTGATATAGTTTCCAGATCTCTGTGCTCAGAGGAAATCCCTGGCAGAAGCTCCTGCCCTGAGAGATGTGACACGCGCTTTTGTAGCACCTCTCACACACCTGTGGGTTGGCGAGAGGTAATTTAACACCTGTCCAAGCGTCCCTTGAGGCTCTCCAAGTGGGTTACTGGGATGCTGGGTGCAGCATTAAGAGAAGCATCTGAGCACACCGGTGTCGCGGAGTATAAGCACCTCTGGCAACAGGCCCCGCCCCCTGCTTGGTTCCTTTTCGCGGGAAGCCCCTGCTTGGCTGCACCCCGAAACGACCCTTCTCCGGTAATAACACTCCTGCTCTGTGGTTCTCTGTGGGCTCCATTGTGTGCGCTGTGCTTGAGGGCTTGGCGGGTAGCTGCTGACTGGGTCTGCCCCCTGTGAGCGCTGGAATCCAAGATGCAGTTGTTACTGTGGTCTCCCAGACCTCGGCATCGGTGATGCAAGAGTGTCCAAGATTTCGTAAAGCTCGCAAAATGTTTCACTGAGAAAGACAACCCGAAGTATGGAATAAAATGTGTTGGATTTGCCAGGCAGTACTTTCACGGTTGTTACACTCTTAAGGAACAATGTACAGCATGGGAATGATGGTAACTCTCTTCCTTTCTGAGAACTGGTGACCCCCGCCCCCCACCCGCTGGAGCCAGACCAGGTAGAGTTTTCAAGTTCAGTATTTCAGTATTGGGGATGGAGGCCAGATAATGCAGTGAAGCCACATGTCACACCTCGTTAACTAATGCAAATTCAATGAGAGAGAGAGAGAGAGAGAGAGAGAGAGAGAGAGAGAGAGAGAGAGAGAGAGAGTGAGAGAGAGAGAGAGGCAATTAGCAATGTGTCTTGTCTGGAGATCATACCTACTGTTCTCAGTGACCCATTTCCAGGCACCAGTGGGAGGTGGTGAATGCACCTGTGAGCATCTTAGAGGTGAGACAAACTAGAGTTTTGGGGTAATTTAAGGGTTTCTCATGAGACAGTTTTAACACACTTTTTTGCCTTATTTGTTGAATGTTAGACCCCGATTTCTGGGTCAGACCTAACTCCACCGAAATGATCACACTAATGATGAGAACAACCTAAACAAGAACCACAGCCGTCACTTACTGGTAACTTACTCAGCCCAGCCGCTATGATAGGTGCATGCCAAGAAGTAGCTTCATTTTATCTTCACCACAATTCTGTGCACCAGATGTTATGGTATTTCGATGTAACCTTTTACACTGAGGTATGTATTTCATAGAGTATATTTTGGCGACACTTTTCACATGTATACACTAATGTAACCACCACCCTGATCAAGATGAAGCATTTCCATAACTGGCAAGAGGCACAGCATGGATTTGAACCAGGTCTACCATATTCCAAAGGCTCCTAACCACTACCTCTGTGTGGGGTTCATGCCAGCTCCAGTTTTCCAGTCCCAGGTGAGACACCCACACAGATGAACACGTACAGACTAGCGTGTTGACTACAGGAAGCCCTAAACGTACCTATACCAAATGCCCCGTTCCAGTTGGTTTTCTGCACATGGACTAAGTCTTGGGAATTCAGACACTTGCCACCATAGGAGGCTAGGCTATCATTAGAGCCAAGTCTCCCTTCCTATATTCAGGCTTGATTCCTGACTTTAACAGAAGAGGTATTACTTTGATGTGCGAATCGCACCTTTGATCAAAAGCTTGCGGGCTCCCTCGTGTCTCTTCGAACAAGACAGTAGTTCTATTGTGCCAGCGTGTGTTGTAACATTTTGGACAGAAGGAATGACATTTACATGAAACAGCCATCCTTGGAATGCACGAGATAAGACAGTTTCAACAGCGCCTGGAAGAGGAGTCCCCAACGTTGACTTTAAATCAAACAGAAGTAATAGTGTGTCATTCAGCTTCTCCTTCTCTCCCTGGTGTTAATTAAAATCCTGATAACAGAACTCAGTCAACATCCATATGAGAAAGGCCAAAGCACAGCCTAAAAATATTCAGATGAAGGGCAGTTAATCAGAATTAAAACAAAACACCCCCACAAGTCTTCCTTCTCATTTGGCTTCTACAGGATAAGATGATTAATAAGCAAAGGTAATTTCTAAAGACCCCCCCTGACTTTCTACCCCGCTGTACTTTCCAAACTGAACTGTTTGAAATAATTGAACAATTACTTTGTGTAATGTTATCAAAGTTTATTAAATTGTTCCCACTAGCTTTGTCCAATTACCCAATTCGGCTGATTTGCATATTGCAAAGCAGAGTGGTGAAAGCGGTCCCAGAGTAAAACCTACTTATTTCTGAGCAGAGAGAAGTTGTCAGGTTCATTTGGTTCAAATCCTTTCCTCTTACAGATTAGGACGCTGAGGCTCAGGGAGGTGAGCTGACGTGGCTGAGCTTCACCCAAGCTTCAGAAAGGGGCAAGGTGGTGCCCAGCTCTCCGGAACCCTCATGTGTCCTCCGGGCTCTAAACGGACAAGTGCTGTGTGGTCCCTAACGAGGCCAGGGCGCGCTTCTGCATTCCTGCACATCTCATTTAGTTCCAATTTGGATGTGACATCAAGCATGCACTTAAAATGCAAATCCACTCTGACAGGACAGGCAGATTATTCCAGTGCAATTCAGTAGCTCAAGGACCTTGGAATTTTGTAGTGACAGGCTGAATGGTCCTAAATGAAAGATTGTTCTTTTTTGGGGGGGGGGGTGAAAAATGAACTTCTAGTACTTTCCATCTCTATCCCCATTTCAGGACCTCTTCCTAGATCCCATTAGAGCCTTGCTTTTGTTTTCAAACTATTTCTATGGCAACTTACCAACATGTGCAAAAGTGACAGAGTCATATCACACCCCCCCCACTCCCCTGTGTATACCCACCTCTCAGTTCAACAGTGACCGCAATGTGGCCTTTTTGGTCTGTCTCTGTTGTCTCAGACTTTTCTATTCACTGAATCATTTTAAAATAAATAAAAGGCTTGTGACATTTGCCCATACATTCTTCAATAAGGATCTTACTTTTTTTTTCTTCTTTTTTTTGAGGTCTGTGAAATGTGTGCATTATGATAATTTAAAATAATGAAATATTACACAGCCATTAAAATAATATTTTGACATGGGGAATATCCTTCATAATTTGAGAAAGTTAAAATACTAACAGAATGTAGCGTATACTTTCACTTTATAATGCACAGAGTCTAAAAGGATGTGTAGTTTCCTTTTTCTTTCTTTTTTATCTCACCTGAGGACTTTTTTTATTGCTTTTAGAGAGAGTGGAAAGGAGAGAGGAAGGGAGAGAAAAACATCAATGCAAGAGAGAAGCATTGACTGGTTGCCTCCTGTATGTGCCCAGACTGGGGACTGTACATGCCCGGACTGGGGATTGTAGGTGCCCAGACCAGGGACCAAACCTGCAACCTAGGTATGTGCCTTGAGCAGGAATCAAACCTGCAGAATTTTGGTTATGGGAAAACCCTTCAACCAAGTGAGTCACACTGGCCAGGGCTTTTTTCATTCTTTTAATCTTTTTTCCTTTTTCAGTGAATATACATTGTATAATAAAAAGAAAAGAACCAGAGGGTTTAAAGCCATTCATAGACACAGTGTGAGTGAGTGGAAGAAGGATGCTGAATTCTACTAGATTGCAGAAAGATGTACCAGGGAGATGAAATGGTCCCTGATGTGT
This sequence comes from Furipterus horrens, assembly GCF_987537825.1. Taxonomy (NCBI): domain Eukaryota; kingdom Metazoa; phylum Chordata; class Mammalia; order Chiroptera; family Furipteridae; genus Furipterus; species Furipterus horrens. The sequence continues at coordinate 13,383,839 of NW_028327183.1, read as the reverse complement.
GTGGGGTCTTCTTAATCAAAATGATAACAGGAGTGAAAGTGATTAAGCTTTTTTGATTAACAAATGCTTTACGAAGCACCCACTGTGGGCCAGGCATTGCCACTGGTTGAAATCGCAATTATGAGACTAGAAAGGAAACAGATACGTCTAACTGCTCAAAGTGTGGGCCATGGACCAGCATCATCTGGGGGCTTGCTAGAAATTCACATTCTTAGGCTCCGCCCCCTACTTACTAAATCTGAATCTATCTGTCATAAGCTTCCCAAGTGGTTAGAACACACGTTCAAGCGTAGGGAGTGCTAGGCTGGAGCGGGACGTCCTTGATCACTGGGAGTGTCTCTCATTTGTTCCTGACTCCCAGCTCGCTCAGAGCCTGCCCTGAGGAGAGGATGGTGGAAATGGTCAGGGTGTGATGTTGCACTTGCCCTGGGCTCCTGATGCACCTGTGTTGGCTGCATGAACAGCTTCTCTCCTGTCTCAGCCTTTCTGACCCACCACTGCCAACGCAGCACTGTCAGACACTTTGGCCAGACATTCAAGGCCCAGGACAAAATAGGCTTTTGTGATTAGTCTCTTTATTCTTGAGCAACCATCCAGCCTCTCAATACTGTGCCTTTGTCCCCACTATTAGGAACTCTTAAAAGGCTGATACACATCTTCCCTCTTCTTTGAAGCCCATATATCATGACATCTCCTCCAGGAAGCCTTCTGGGGACACACCAGTCATCAGGATCTCTTTCTTTTCCACACTTTGGCAGGGTCTGCCATCTGTGGCATTCACTGGTCTCGCACACACGTTACCTAGAGAAATTTAAACTCCCAGAGCCTTAGTTTCCTCACCTAACAGAAATCTTAGTTCCTTCTTTACAGAGAGTCTTGAGGATAAACTGAGAAGTATATGCAAAGCACTTAGGGTAGTGTCTATTTAGTATAGATATTCCAGAAATGGTTCTAAGCTTATTCATATTGGAAAAACACTGAACTTCACAATACGCTCCTTATGTTACAGAGGAGGAGGCAGAGACACAGAGTGGGTGACTGACTTGCCTAAGGTCACCACAGCAAGTCAAGGGGAAGCCAGAGGTAAGTCCAGGCACCTCACTCATTCATACATATATTAAAAAAAATTGTGATAAGAACACTTAACATGAGATCTACCCTCTTAATAAATTTTTAAATGTACAATACAGTATTGTTAACCATAGGTACAGCCAATGTCTAGAACTTATTTGTCTTGCTTAACTGAAACCTTATACCTATTGAATAGCAACTCCCCATTTTCCCTCCCCCAGCCTCTGGAAACTGCAATTCTACTCTCTGCTTCTATGAGTTTGGCCATTTAGATACCTTATATAAAGGGAATCATACATTATTTGTCCTTCTGTGTCTGGCTTATTTCAGTTAGTGCAGTGTCCTCAAGGTTCATCCATATTGTTGCAGAATTTCTCTCCTTTTCAAGGCTGAATAATATTCTCTTGTATGTATTTAGAAATTAGACCCTGTTGGTGGGAATGTAAACTGGTGCAGCCACTATGAAAAACAGTATGGAGGTTCCTCAAAAATTAAAAACAGAACTACCATGTGACCCAGTTATCCCACTTCTGGGTGTTTCTCCAAAAGAATCAAAATCAGGATCTCAAAACTATATTTGTATTCCTTTGTTCATTGCAGCATTATTATAATAGCCAAGATGTGGAAACAGTCTCAGTGCCTATCGATGGATGAATGAATGAAGTGCACACTCCTAAATGCGTGCGTTTGGTGGGTACTCAGCAACGAGGCACTACAGGTGGCTATTTCTGTCCCCAACCCCAGCCTCCCAGTCCCTAGCACAATTATATGATTGCATTAACTGACGCATGTTGGTTACGTACTTTGCCTATCACGCAGCTCACCTTTAGGTGCTGTGGTTTGGCTGGAACGTAGGCACCCTCTCCCTTCCTAGTGGCTGGTTTGGATGTCTTGGAACAAAGACACACCCAGGACTTTCGGTGAGGAATTGTGGCCTTCCCCCTGGCCTTCCCCAGCCCAGGCAGATGGACATCTTCCCATCCACCTGTGGCATTAGCGGTTCTTTCTGGCCATCGTACTTTTCTGTCCCTGATGGAAATAAGGAGAGGGCTCTGGAATTGGAGTTAGGGGACCAGGGTTAGAACTCCTTGATTCACATGTTGTGTGCACACCCTTTCATCTCTCTCTCTCTCTCTCTCTCTTTTTTTTTTTTTTTTTACCAGAGAACACATTTATTAAACGAGCTTGTTTTGTTTTGAAGCACGGGCTTTCAAGAAAGGAGGGAAGAGTATTTATTTGCCTTTCCTGGCCTTAATTTTCCTTAGATAGAACTCCAGCTCCTTACCCTCTAGCACACAGCCATCTGCTCGGCCACACTGGCCTGGTCTTGAAGCGATGCACGCAAGAAGCTTGCCCTGCTGGAACTGCTCCTCTAGAAGAGCGCTGATTTTGGCATTCTTTTTCCTTTCATCATATTCTTCTGAATTTTCTTTGATCGTTTTTTGTTTAAAATCTCTTCCTCTTCAGGAGTCAGCTTGGCCCCTTTCTTGCGGCCCAGGGGCAGTGCATAGTGGGACTCATACCACTGCCGGCATGGTGTGCTGAGAGTGAGCGCGATGCAGTTCTTTACGAGGGTCTTGGTGCGGACCAGTTCGTTGTTGGATGCATTGCAGACAACATCACTAATCCTTGTTTTCCGTGTACAACACGCTGAGCCCCAGGAGAAGTTGCCCACGTCCAACCTCAAGGCTCGGTACTGCTGTTGCCTCCCCGCACACGAACTGTGTGTATGCGGCGGGGGCCAATCTTAGTGTTGGCAGCAGGGCGTCCCAGCTCATATTTTCGCTTCTTGTGGTAGGGCTTCCTCTTGCCCCCGGTCTTGTGGCGCTTGTGCCAGTTGTCCCAAGAGATACCCATGGCTTGGCGCCGGCTGGAAAGAGCCCCTTTCATCTCTGAGCCTCAATTACCTCATCGGTACAGTGGGGCTCATGATGCCAACTTCACAGGGTTGTTTGTTTTAACAGCTGAATGGGAGCATGGAGAGAGACCTTTCAGACCATTGGTGGTCAAAGCAGAGCCCACCAGGAGGTGAGGACTTTGAGTGCAGAGACCGATGTAGTCACTGAACTAACATTGTGTGTCTTTCTTTTACTTGAACGAAATTAGATCCCAAATAGAGTTCAAGTCACTGGTCTCCATAATTACTTCAAATCACTACATAGTGTGCTTTTGGGTTGATGGGGCTCAGTTACCTGATATGGTGAATATTTGTAAGCATTTTTGTTCCTTTTGCCTAATAACTTAGGATACGCTCCTGGGAGAGAGATGATTGGAGGAAGAGAGGATACTATCTATGCTCACTGTTCTGATTCTCTAAATGCATTTTCATTTTGCTCTCTTATAACATTGTGCAGATTTTACCATGACTTCACTAGCATTGGGTTGTAGAATATTTTTTTAAATTAAAAAATGCTGACCTTTGTGTTTCTTAAACAAAAAACAGAGCTCAGGCATCACTCAGCCAGCTGAGCACCTTTTACGTACCCAGAGTCCTGCGTTTACCACATCAAATGGTAAACAGTTTATCTTCTAGTCTTCCCCATGCCCCCCACAGCACCCAGATGTGAGCCACATGGGGACAATCTGGGGTCGCCTTTCACAGCTGGAACATGGTAGGTTTGCAATGATTATTTGTTGAAATGATCTCTTTTATCGTGCTGAACAGTGGTCACCTTACGGTGTGTTCAAATAACATTTAAATTCAGTTTTGCCCTGGGATGGTGCGTGTTGGAGTAGAACCAAGGTTCTGTTGGACTCCAGAGTTTCAGGAAATGGAGCATCTGAGGTTTCTCAGGGCACAGCTGCCTTCCTCTGAGGAGGTGCGGCCAAAGCCTCTGAGCATGATGTTTTGCAGAGGGCATTTGGGCCCGTAACCCAGCAAACTGATCACAGATGAGATAGTTCGCATCAAAGGCGCACTGACGCGGACTGGGAAGTGTTGGCAACACACGTGCCCTCTGATTTAGTCAGATGCAGATCCTGGTCTAAAGAGATGGTGGCTGAAAAATACAACCAGGAAACCATCGCCACGAGCGAGGCTGTTTTCAAAGCAGGGTTTTTCATAACTCAGTTCAAGCTGGAAACCAGACTGAGATAAAGGCTCGGTGATGAGGAGGCCGTGTGTGGAGAATGCCTGTGTTGTGGTTTCAGGAGGGGCCCAGCTCGGGAGGCTGCCGGGACGTGGCGGCTGGAGGGCGATCGACATCAGTCTGTCCTCCTCTGTTCGAGGATGCTTTGAAATAAGAAGAGATGCTTGATGGGTTACAGTGAAGGAAAAAAAAGAGAAAGCTAAGGAAGACTAGCTGCTGGACACCAGGAGAAGGAGGAGAGAGCGATGGTGGAAGGAGGGCCTGTGTGGTCACCTCCTGCTGGGCTGGCGAATGGGGTCCAGCCCTCTGCTCCAGGTGTGTCCTCTGAGGTCACAGCTGGGGGGCTGTGCGGAGGGGAGAGGCAGCCTGAGGCTGGGTGCAGGGGTGCTGCTTCCCAGCACCATCCGTCTGCCCCAGCCACTCACCCTCCACCTCGGCCAATCCAGCCTCTTCACCGTCTCCCTCCCTCAGCCCCAGACCCTAGACTCCTCATGTGTCAGCTGGGCTTTCACCAAAATATCCAAAGTGGTTGCCTTCTCTCTCTCTTTCCAATGCTCCATCTTTCTAGCTGCTGCCCAGAGTGAGTGATCTTTCAAAGAAATTTATCTGGTCTTTTTATTTCTCCATCGAAGAACCTCCCATTGTTCCCACCACTGCCAGCATGTCTCTTGGGTATGGCATTCAAGGCCTTCCACGAGCTGTTCTGTAGCTCCCTTCCTTTTGCTCATCTCCACTCATGCTACTCCCATCATGCTTCCTGCCCTTCAAGCCCCCGAGAGGGTTTGCTTTTCCCAGATCTGTGTGATTTGTGTCCTCCTGGAATTCCCGGAAGTCCCTTCCCCTTTGTCTACTGGAAAACCCCCACTCATCTTTAAAGGCCAGTTCAAATTCTCCCTGCTTCGGGAACACTTCCTTACTTCCTTTTTAACAAGAATTGAAATAGTTATGTTGAAGGAATGAAGAGCTAACTACCCAATGAGATAAAAGGTAGAGAGAGCTTGGTTGAAGGCATAGAATGAAAAAAGAAATGGGCAGAGTACCTATTATGTGCTGGGCAGTTCACCAAGCTGATCATAATCTGACATTTCAAGGACACTAGTTGAGGAAACAGCCCAGGATGGTGACGTGACTTGCTGAGGCTACCCAGCCCGCATGGGGCAGAGCTGGGACTGGAATCCATGTCTTCCTGACTCCGAGGCCCATGAACATTAGGTAGTGTCCTCGGCAGCCCTGAAATTATGGTCTGGAGGCCCTGCTATTCCTTCAGTGAGGATGGTTCTATTTGTCTGTGGGTTGGGAGTGAGGACTCTGGGACCTAAAAGACCTGAACCATCTTCAACATTGGGGGAAGGTTAGTCCAGTGAAGAGACAGAGATATTTTAGCAAAATGTTTCTACCTTCACTGTTGAAAGATATGGTTCTTGGTCAAATGTCAGTTACTCAGAAATTTCTGACACCTGGATCACCCAGTTGCTGAGTATTCTGGGCTCATGAACTTGCAGCCTAGGGATGAGATGGCTTGTTCCTACTTTGGAGGCCTTCACACTTCCTGTCCATGGACCTCACCTGTTTTTCAGGTGTGAACTTGGATGTCCCTTCCTTGGGGAAGACTTTCATGAACTTAGACCCCCTCCTGCACTCTGTCTCCTCCGTGACACTTAACTGGAGTTACATTTAAAAGTAAATAGGAAGAGTGGTTGGTTCAGTTCCTGCCCCTCCTGCTGAGCTGTGAGTGCCCCAGGAGAGGAATAGTTGTTGCTGCTGTTTTCCGTTAGCCCACTGCTTTACCCCCACCCCTCCCCCAGGCCTACCACGTGGGAGAGAGCCGATGCACTCAAAATATCCAAATCAATGAAGTTATCGGTGAAAATAAAAAACGTGTCTTTTATTTTACAGAAAAAACTAAATGGACTTTTTGGCCAAATAATACATTTTCTATTTGCCTGGAGGTAATGGCACCACCTTGATTATAGTCGGGGCTGAAGCAGATTCTCCTCTGGGGGGAAACAGGGACTCCATGACACCTGAGCAACGTCCTTTCACTTCCCCTGGAAATAGTGTGGCAGCACTTGATGGCTGATCACTTCATGCCAGTGTTGTGAGGGTTACAGAGTGAGTTTTCGGAATTGACTCATCAATGACCCTTAAGTGTCCGGGGGAGAACCAAATGGCCAGTGTGGAGGGGCTGAAGCAGGAGACTCAGGCACACGAACGAGGACTTTCCTCGTCTGCACACCTGGCTCCTGAGAGGAGACACCTCAGGTCATGGCGGAAACGTTCATCAGGAGAAGGGGCAGCCACAGTTGCCAGATACTGGGCGCTCATGCTTGTCAGTGATTCCTGAAGTGATTGTCAACATTCGAAACCACTTCACGAATCAACCAGGGGCTGGAAAAAGATCAAACCATTGTGAGCTTATTTCCATAGATATGGGACCAGACCTCCTGGTGGTCCGGTAGTTGCTGTGGCTTCGACCTCATATCCTCCCTTCCTGCCTCCTCTTCATTGCTTCGCTCTCTAACCCAAGGCTACCACACCCAGGAACCTTGCCGACGGTGGAATCAGAGTCCTTGGTTCAGCTCAGACTTGGGCCTGTCTTGGGACCCCATCTCACACACAGTGCCTATATTGAAGTTCTAATCCCTAGAACCTTAAAATACGACTGTATCTGGAGGTTTATTTAGGATGTGGTCCCACAAAATGCTGTGAGGAAGAGGGGAGGGGATACAAAGAAGAGAGCATAGCTAATACCTGGGGTGTCGTTGAGTGACTCCCTGCTGTGGGCGACTGCATTCATTCTCCTCGGGGACCCTCTGAAGAGCATGGATTGTCCTGCCAAGGGCCAAGGAAACTGAGGCGTTTGCCCACCAACTCCTGCCCCGTAGTGATGGAGGGTCTTGTTTGAGGCTATAACTGCCTATACTTGAGCTTATCTTTTTCACGGGCCGAACGTGCTCCTGCCACCAAGGAAAGCCCTCAGAAGAGAGACTCAGGAAGATGTTGGGTGTATGGGAATGTTAGCAAGGGACCCCTGGGGTGGGCCGAGGGGCTCTGGGATGGCATCGTAGTGTCAGCTACACCAAGCCCCTGTCTCTCCAGACCTCTCCTGCTGTGGGCACCAGCACGTTCAGCACCTGGTCCACCCAGATGCAAACCACTTTTCCTCCCTCGCTCTGGTTGTATTTTCAACTTCTTTGCAAGAGGCATTTGCTCCACAAACATCCAGCGTCTGTCTCAGATGTGCAGTTCACTGGGGATGCTTCTGTTCCTCCAGACTCAACACTCACCTAGATGAAAGGCAGAGTTGCACAGAAACCAGAATGAAAGGATTCCTCGGCCAGGTTGCCTTTCCGTTGAAAGGAGAGCCTCTTCATGCAGCTCTCTGCGTCCCGTTGCTTCAGACAACCCTGGGCTAGCCAGGCAGCACAGCAGCGGGTAGAGGAGTATTTCTGGTGGGATAGCCATCATTTCTCAAGTGACCACATTTGAAAGTGGCGTCCTTTTGGGTTCTGTTCCTCTGGCCCCTTTGAAAGAGATTGTGATGTAATTTCAAGAAGACTGCTCTCTGAATGGTTCAATAAGAGTTTTGATATGTCCTTTAAACTTCCAGATTTGGGGGCTGGGGAAATAATTCCAAATGCCATTTGTGCCAAGTATTAAGTCCATTCAGTGTTCCTGCCTGAGAAGGAAACATGTGAGAAATGATGGCCACCGTTCTGATGTTGGGTGTGAGCCTCCAGGGCATTGTTCGGGGACTGCTGGGAGCTGGATGAGATGGAGTCCTCACTCATGTTCATGTCTCTCAGACAGCTCAGAGGTACAGAGGGAGGAAAAGAAATCTTTATGATTTCAAAGTTCTCAGGACCACCAGCTCTCCTGTGAGGAGGGAGTCAGGCCAGGTGAGCTCAGGCTCCAGACCCTTAAATATCCCCATAAACATTTGGGAAACTGATCTAGAGATGGTTAGAAAAAAATCATTAGGAAACAAACAAATAAAACAAACTCTGAATACACACGGTCAAACAGGCCCACCAATTGAAGCCCCTATTAGACCCTTAAGTTGGGTATCCCCTAAACCAGAGCTGGAGACAAGGAGCTGGGTGTAGGGAGTTCATTTGGGAGGCAGCTCCAGGAAGCGTGATGAGGGAGCAGAGAAAGCAAGACAGGAGAGGGAGGCGAGCCGATGAAGGTACGTTAGTGAGCTGGTCTTTGACGAAGGTGCTGGGGCTGCTCCACTGGGGATCTCATGAAGAACAATGTCGAACGCACTTCGGGGTTGTCCCACAGTGGATGGGGAGGCTGAGGACTTCTCCACTGACTTTTGTCCCCCACTAGTTGACGTGTTTTCCTGGGGACATTGACTCCCTTTCACTTCTCATTGGTTATAAGGCGTCTATCTGAATGGCTTTCTTGGGGGCCCACTTGACATGGGTGCTGCCATTCTGCAAGGACTGTCTACCACAGCTGTGCTGAAATAGGGGGGCAGCGGGAATGGGGTGCAGTACATCATAGGCCTCTGCTATAGACCCTTGGTTGGGAGAATTAAGGTTCATGCATCTCGATGACCCATTTTACTGACATTTGAGCACCTGTACTGTGCCAACTTTGCTGAAAGTTGGAAAAAGAGTGGCACATTCTCCTACTTCTCTCTCTAAGGCAGCTCAGAGTTAGGGGGGAAGGCAGAGGAACTTCTATTATTTCAAAGTACTCAGAACCACAAGCCCCTCTCCTGTGGGGAGGGAATCTGGCCAGGGGAGCTCAGGATGCAGGGCCATTGAATACCCCCATACATATTTGGGAAACTGAGCAAGAGATGGTCCTTCTGGAAGGGGCTTTCTTGTCCCATCTTTGTGTGGGAAGAAAGGAGTATGTGTGGCTGGAAGAAGAGGCTGGTCCTTTCAGTCTTGTGAGATAATTGATCCCTGGCAATCGGTTCCACTCCTCCAGCTCCCAGGGAGTTCACCTGCTGCTTGTCAAGGAAAGATGCTAGCTCTGAAGAGAACTTCTGGAAGTTCAGGATGTTCACATTCACAGGTGCTCTGGAGGAGGTCCTGAGGGTATGCCTAATGAAGAACAGAAGGAACTAAGGGGGGAAAGGGGACATGACAAGTCTTTTGTTGACTTGGAAAATGTAGGGGAGCATTCACAGGGCTGGAAAAGTCAGGCCGAGGGGCTGGTCTGGGCAAAGGAGGAGGAGCCCGGCTTGGACCTGCTCAGCATGAGGTGTCAGGGAGACAGGCCAGGCTGATGGCATCCAAGGCAACGGCTGTCTCCTTGGTGCCCTGTCTTCCTGTCTCTGCCCGAGTTGTCTTTCTTTATGTCTTGGCATCAACTCCTTCAGCTCCTGGCGGCTTCCTCTTCCAGATCCAGCATCATCTCCAACCTCCTGCCTTGCCCTGACCATCTGTCTGTGTCCCAGGGAGGCCAGCTGATGCTGTGGAATCTGACAAAGCTGGACTCAAAGCCCTACTCTGTCACTTAAGAGTTCTGCAGCCTGGGACAGTCACTCACCTCCAGCTTCAGCTCCTCTCCAGGATCTCTGCTCAAAGGTCACCTCGGGGATCCTCCCTGACGCCCAACTAAAAGAGGACCCACAATCACTCTCTAACCCTTACCTGCCTTATTTTTCTCCATCAGACATTTAAATGTTTGTGTTTACTTGGTTAGTGCATATGTTTGTCCCACTGGTTGTAGGTCTTAGGATAACAGAAACCCTATAACATACTGTTTAATCCTGTACCACCCAGTGCACAAAACAGTGCCCGGCACCTAGTAGGCTCTCAATAAACATTTAAGTGAATAAAATAAACCAACTTTCAGGATTGTGGATGTGAAGAGGTTAAATGTGACTCTAAAAAACAGAATTACTTGACTCGGGGGCTCCAGGACCCATTTCCCCAGAAATAATAAGACTGATCCTTGTCCAGTTTTTGTTTGAAACAGAAAAGGGCTGCATGAGACACCCAGCAAGCATTCATTTAATCAGCTGGACGTACTACCCCAGCATGTCTAAGGTAGTATTTTGTTGGATTTCACCCTGCATTTGAAAGCAAAACAATTCGTATTTGAAAATCTCATTACCAGCATCTCGCCTCCAAATCCATTAATGGCCTGAGTGTTTCTGGCAACCTAGATCACTTCGGATTATAGTATGAAATGCAGCTCTGGGGAAAACTGTATGTTTCAAGGCGTTTGTACCATTCAATTGTCAAATATTCACGCGGTTATGATTCTCAAAGAAAGCACACAATGTAGGGAAATTGGTAACAAAATAAAAGCTCCGGGATGTATTGAGAGGAGGTGGCCAAAGGATTCCTCCCTGACATACCTAATCCTGGGGACGGGAAATTAAAAACCGCGCCAGAATACCAATGCCTCACAGAGGATGGCTAGCTTCTCTTGAGTGAGAGTCCAGGCCTCGCCTCACATAGCCATCACAGACTTCTTCACTGGACCTTCAAGTCTCCCAGTGACCACCCTTCCTCCCATCTCCCAAACAAGGGCCCCCTCTTCTCCTACCCAGACTCTCTGCACTGGCTAAGTCTGGCTAATTCACAGTCCCCGATCCACATGGCCATCCTTGCCTTGGTGAACTGGGATGATGTCACAGACCAGGAGCGCTGGAGAGCTTCTATAAGATTAAAAATGAAAACCTAAAAGAGGATTGAGGTTCTACAGTCACATAGACTACAGCATACGTTACCTTCCTCTTGGAACTTTGCAACTCACACAGGCAAGTTCAAGGCTCTGAGATACCTCATGGTCAAGACACCTGTTTGTATTGATTTAACCTAGCATTGACCATGGAACCTTCTTTGACCATATAAACTATTCAAATTCTGTGGAAGAGTAGTGTAGAAATTGAAACCCCCCACATTTTAACAGGTGAGGGAATGAAGATCCGGGAAACTGCTTCAAAGTACTTGATCACTTGACTGATCAATGGCAGAGTCAGGAGGGACTGGACACCGGGGGCCATGACACTAAGTTCAGGGCTCCTCCCTCAGTTCCTTTCAATTCATTTTACTCCACCCCATCCCATCCCATCCCACCCCACTGCCTCCTACCCCATCCCATCTCATCCCACTCCTACCCCACTGCATCCCATCCCATCCCATCCTTCCCCTCCCCTTCCTTCCCCTTCCCTCCCATTCCATCCCGTCCATTGTGTTTCTTGAGCACCTGTCATGCCAGGCACTGTTCTCAGTGCTGGACACACGCGGGTGAACCAGCCAGACAAACACTAAGCCATACAGAAAATGACTTTGCCTTCACAGAGTTAAGAGTCTAATTTATACTTCTCATCATTTTTTCCCTTTTCTCTCTCTTCTCTCCCTCCCTCCTTCTCTCCCTTCCTTCTCCCCTCTCTTCCTCATTCCAGATCATCCTTCACTTTGAACAAGATGAATGTCCCTCAGATTTCACTTAAATTGCATCACTCCCAGGGTGAGGGCCTTAATTGATTCCTTTTTGTCTCTCAGAACAGGTTTAGTCTGTGGGACTGTGAGCTCCGTATCAGCAGGGCATGTGCTGGTCTTATTTGCTCTGCTGAGCAGAATCCCTGGCTCCGTAGGAGGTGTTTAGTTGACACTTGTCCCGTGGCTCAATGTTTGTCAGTCATGTGAGACAACCTCTGCCCTTACAGGCTTAACACCTCTGCTGAGCCTGCAACCTTCCCTCCAGGCCAGGTGGTAGCCCGGATGGACTCTCCACACAGCCCCATGTGGCTTTCCTCGTGATTTTCCTTGGACTGATTGCTCAGCAAGGAAAAGCAAGCATTCAGTTCCTCCTTTGTTGGTTCAAATCTCATATTCAGCTTAATTTCTAAACTATTTTGAAAAGCCTTCACTGAATTCTTTCCTTCCTTCTTCCTTTTTTCCTTCCCCCTTCTCTTTATCCCTACTCTTCATCAGGCATTGGGCCCAGCCCTGTGAATACACAGAGGGGTCATGAGTAACCTCTGTCTTTGAGGATTTCATGGTCCCCTGGAGAAGACAGGAGGGTAAATCATTATAATGCGGTGTAATTTTGTTCTAACAGAGGTGTGCCCAGCTTCCAGAGCTCAGCACATGGACAGGCAGCTCATGTAGAGCCCAGAAGAGGCTCTAGAGGTAGGGGATTCACTGGCTGGTCCTTGAAGTGCAGTGTGGAGTAAGACAGGAGGAAACTTGTGGTTGGTGCAGAGGAACGGAGTATCAGACCTGCGTAGGAGCTGCAAACCAGGGATATCACCTCTAACAAATCCCCATTTTTGGGTGGGGACCCTGTCATCTCTAAATGTTATTTGGGGTCCAACCTCAGATCGAGTCCCAGCTTTGTGGTTTACTCTTCTTAGGCAAGTGACTGAGCTTCGGTGCTTTACTCGTGGGATCTGCATATTAGGACCGGAGTTGGTACATAGCAGGGGCTCGATAAATGTATGTTGAACAAATGAATAGCTATCTGACAATGTTTATTGTTGGAACTATTTAAAGTGATGAAGTTGCCCTGAACAGTATGACTCAGTTGGTTGGGCATCGTACCACAAAGCAAAAGGTCGCCGGTTTGATTCCTGGTCAGGGCTCATGCCTGGGTTTCAGGTTTGGTCCCCAGCTGGGGCTCATGTGAAAGGCAACTAATCATTGTTCCTTTCACACATCAATGTTTCTCTCCCTCTCTTTCTTCTTCCCTTCCCCTCTCTCTAAAAATGAATAAATAAATAAATAAAATCTTAAAAAAATAAAGTTGCTTTTCATGTGTTAGTTTTCTATCTTTTTAAAGAAGAGAGGAACAATTTTGGATTACTTGCATTACTATAATTACCTTCATTGATATGACTAATTAAAATGTGACTCGGGCTGACAGAAAATCAGGTCTTCTGTCTCAGTAGTGGGTTTCATAGTTGGTGAGGATACCAGGGTACACATCTATTTCAACTTTAAAATGTGAAGGAAAATAAGTCACTAACACAATCAGTTTGCTGTCAGAATCTTATTTTTAATTATATAAGGCATTCCTGGAAAGGTTTATAAAAAACTGGTTTTTATAAGATTAATTTAATTGTAAATGAACAGAGAAATTTCTGTTATAATTTTGGTGAAAGTTTTCATAAATGAAGAATCTTTGTTCTGCCGAAAAGCTTTGCCATGTGAGTAATCATTCTTTTATTACATATTACATGTATGTTTTATTAAATATACATATCAATGTACAAGTCTAAATAAAAGAGAGAGCTGTGCAGAGAGGACAGGATGTTGGCTAAGACTTGAGAGGAGTGTGGCTCATCTGTTCCCTCCCAAAAAGTTCCCTAACTTCCATTAGTTCCTCTTTCTTGCCTTCCAAACCTAGCCTTGACCTTTCTATTTAAATATAGATAATAAGCTAAACAGAGCCCATTGTTCTCCTTCTCTACCCCCCAATTTTTCTGAGTAAAATGAACCCATTGCAGCAGCACAAATGTTGGCAGTGATCCGTTAAAAAACTGCCAGGTAATCAGATTTTGCTAAATCTGACTTTTCTTCCTTCACTCTCCTGACCTGTTACCCTGCATTAAAACAAAATCTTTTTCTATCATGGTCCCCTGGCAGTGCCTGGCTGCTCCTTCCTTGCTATCATTTTCTCCTCTAATGAGTTGCTCCAACGAGCTCTGCCGATCCTGCTTCCCCAAAAAGTGGAACCATATTTCAGGCATTCCCTTTGTCTCAGCAGAAACTAGGAAGGGATGTCAGTAGTTGTGCCAATCACTGTGTCTGGTGTCTTTCATTTATATCACGTTTCGTCCTTACAGGGACCATGGTTGTATGGAAATTAAAGGTTCAGGCTTCACACAGGCCAATGAAATCCGGGGTGGGGTCTTGACCTTGGTAGTTTTTACAAAAAGTGCTCCAGGCTGTTTCAATATGTAGGAAAAGTTTTAAATCACTGCCTAACACCAGATTACCTTGCAGAAAGCATATTTCAGAAAATTTTGGGAGTTATCAATATAAATACCTGTTTGAAGATGAAAGGATGCTCAGAGTAGGGCCTTTGGCTGTGATCATGACTTTGTTCTTGGGCAAGAACAAATATTGCAGCATTGTTTACAGTAGTCAAGACACAAAAGCAACCTAGGTGTCCATCACACACACACACACACACACACACACACACACACACAGAGGAATATTACTCAGCCATGTAAAAGGATGAAACCTTGCCATTTTTGACAACATGGATGGGCCTAGAGCAGTGGTTCTCAACCTTCCTAATGCCGTGACCCTTTAATACAGTTCCTCATGTTGTGGTGACCTCCAACCATAAAATTATTTTCGTTGCTACTTCATAACTATAATTTTGCTACTGTTATGAATCATAATGTAAATATCTGATATGCAGGGTGTATTTTCACTGTTAAAAATTGAACATAATGCATAGTGATTAATCACAAAAACAATATCTGATTATATATGAGTTTTCCAGTGGTCTTAGGCGACCCCTGTGAAAGGGTCTTTCGACCCTCAAAGGGGTCGCGACCCACAGGTTGAGAACCGCTGACCTAGAGGGTATTATGCTAAATGAACTAAGTCAGAGAAAGACAAATACTGTATGATTTTACTTACGTGTGGAATCTAATAAGACAAGTGAACAAATAAAACAGAAACAGAGTCATAAATACAGGAAGAAAACTGGTGGTTACCAGAGAGGGGAGGCCTTGGAGGGGTAGGTGAACGAGATACAGGAGATTAAGAGGTACAGACTTGCAGTTGTAAACAAGTCATGGGGATGTATAGCATAAGGAATATAGTCAATAATATTGGAATAACTTTGCATGGTGACAGATGGTAACTAGTCTTATTGTGGGGATCATTTTGTAGTGTGTATAGCATATAAATATTGAATTACTATGATGTACCTGAAACGAATAGGATATTGCATGTCAATTACAGACCAATTAAAAAAAAAAAAAAGAACAAATATATTCTCTAGGGAATAATCTAGTCCATCAAAAATACTATCTCAGCCTTTTGTCTAAATGTAAGGGGACATGAAACGCGAAGAGCTGCAACACCCGGGGGACATTTCATAAAGTAACACAGGAAGGGCGTGTAGCGTGAGGAGCTTTCCCACACACCGAGGGACGCTCGTTCTTTGGCGGGGGAGGAATTAATTGGATTAATGCCAGAAATGTACAGTAGTGATGCTGGCTATGAGTTGTAGTTTGTTTGATGCATCTTTGTTTACATAAGTCATGTACTACACTATTTTAATGCCTTCCATATTGTAGATTCAGGCATGTCCCATTATTATTTTATTAGTTAAAGGAATCCCTCCAGGTGTGTACGGGAGGCTATGTGACCAGTAAGCCCAGCTGAATGTGTCCAAGTGCTCTAACCCCGGATGGGAAAGTTAGGCAAGCAGTTGTCATTTCACAGAAGAGAAGAGAAATATGTTGAGATTCTTTCAGGGAGAACACCTAAAATAAACATACCCCAACCGTGTACCCTTTAGGGTGGAAAAACCGGTGTGTTAAACTCCATTATTAAACCACAGTAGAATTGACTGTTCAGACATATAAATGGATCCCAGAAAAATGTTTTAACAAATCCTGTATTTCTCCTTGGTGTCATTTTAATCACACAATGAAGTCGTTAAGAGCGTGGACATTGGAGCTGGGTGTCTAGGGTTTAAATCCTAGCTCTGACGCTCACTACCTGTGTGACCTTGGGTGATCACTTAGCTTCTTTGTGCCCCATATTCCTCTCTACTGAAGCAGAGATGGCGACGGTACCTACAGTCCGAAGGTTGCCATGAGGATTAAACCTGTTAACATTTGTAAACAGTATAGAACTGTGCTTGGCATATAATAAATGCTATCTATGTGTTTGTTAAATAAAAACAAGTGAACTCTGGTATTTCTCAAATTTCAGGGTGCATGTGAATTACACGGGGGTTTTGTAGGCATACGGACTCCGCTTTGGTAGTTCTGAGGAGCAGCCCGAGATTCGGTATTTCTAACAAGCTCCCTAGTCGTGCTGATGTTGCTGACACTTTGGGTGGTGAGGGGTCTACACTCTTCAGCTGGACAGGGGTAGGAAGGGTCCAGGTGGGACTCATCCACTCTATTCAACTTGCCTCATCTCCCCAGCTGTTGTGGGTGTTCGGGGGGAAACTCTTGGGAACCAGCCTCTTGTGGATGCCGTGAGAAAATCTGGGCTGTTATATTTGCTTCATTCCCTCCTTAAGCCCTTTAATGCCCTCCAGGGCTCAACTGCTTCTAATCACCAATGACCATCCGCTGGCTTCGCTCTGGAAGCGAGAGCAGTGAAGGGTGGAAATTCAGATCCTGCTACCAGAGCATCTTGGAGACCAGTCACTCTCTCCTCCTGTGAATATGGACCTCTCTGTGGTGAGTTTTCTTTGGAGTTACTATGCAAAAATGGTTTGTTTCATCTCTGGTGTGAGTCCCCTTGTAAATGCCCTCTTTGTGATCCTGTTTTGATAATTTCCAGACCCGAGGAAGAGGGTGGGGGAGAGATGAGACCAGCACTCTCACCACGGAGAGAAACGGTTTACTCTTCGCAATCAAACTAACATTCTGGTTGCTTATTGTTTTGAATGCATGCTCTACAATTAGCTTAAATTTGCTGTCCACCAAGTAAGTTGATGGAAGTTTCTTAATTGCCTCTTGGTACATTGCATATTTTTAAAGCATCTGGAAATGGTTTTAGGAAAGATAGAATCCAAAGTGTGCAAAAGGCCCACGTTGTTGAGATAAAGGGCTCAGGGTAAATCAGAGAATAGTCTGTACTGTAGTTGTGTTTATTGTTACCAGTGACATCTGCCAGCTGGGCAGTTAGGTGTTGGCCCATCTATTCTTGGCTCTCTGGCCCTCAGGTAGGTGCCTCTGCCTACCTGGTGGGAGGTAACACCGATTATGGCTTTACCGTTTGACCAACAAGCTGTACACACTTAAGAGCAGTGTCATAAACTTACTAGAAGATCGGCATGTTTTTACAAAGTAAGCATGCCTAAAAAAAGGAGAGAGGGGGAATTACTTAAAGCAATCGCAGATAACACTGAGAAATAAATTGTTAGCCAACACCACATTTTATTTCACCTTGATTGGGTGCCTTTCATCGATGCCCACCTGTTATTAATCACTTCTGATCTGTGCCCTGATACTTGTCAGGTTCTCGTACATGCCTTTTCCCCATTTCTTTTCCTTCTTTAAAAAAAGCTAGCTTCTTATTTTTAATTAATGTACAATTAAGATACAGTGTAATGCACAGACCTTAAGAGTACAGTTTAATAAGTTTTTGCAAATGCATGTGACCATGTAACCAACCCTCCCTGTCAAGACACAGAACATTTCCATCACCCCAAAACATTCCTCCTGCTCCTTCCTTCTGCCCCTCCTTGCCCCTGGCCCTCAGGAAAACACCGCTCTGATGTCTTTCCTCAGAGGTTAATTTTGCCTGTCCTAGAACTCCATATAAATTGAATTGTGCAGGTTGTATTCTTCTGTATCTGTTTTTCTTTCCAGCATAATATCTTCGAGGCTTCTTTATGGTGTTGTCTATTTTAGTCATTCATTCCTTTTGATTGCCAAGTAACATTCTGTTGTGTGATTATAACTTGTTTATCATTCACTTGGCGAAGAAGGATGCTTGTCATTTCTAGTTTTTGGTTATCACAAATAGAGCTGATATGGATATTCTTGTACAGGTCTTAAAGGGCACATGTTTTCATCTCTCCTGGGTGATACATTGATGTAGAATTGCTGGGTGAATGTTAAACTTCATGGGAAACTGCCAGATAGAGTTCCAAAGCGGTCATACCATTTTGTACCCCTGATATTCATGTGTGAGAGTTCCCATTGCTCCACACCTTTATTAGCATTTGGTATGGTCAGTCTTTTAAATGTCAGCCACTACACATGTGTGTAATTATATTTCATTTTTGTTTTAACATGCATTTACCTGATGACTAATGCTGTTTGCCTGTTTTCCACGTGCATATTGGCCATTCACATGTATTCACATGTAATCTTTGGGAACCTCTTGCTTGTCTTTTATGTTTGAGGTTTGAGGAGTCCTTCACATACTTTGGATCCAAAGGATTGTCAGACACCTGCTTTCCGAATATTTTCATCTAGTGTGTGCCTACCTTATTTTTTTTCTTAATGATGTCTTTTTCATAAAATTTTTAAATTTTTTGATAAAGTCTAATGTATCAAAATTTCCCCTTATGATTAATGCTTTCTTATTTCTGTCTAAGAAAATGTATGTCAAAGTTGTGAAGATATTCTCCCATGGTTTCTTTTGGCAGTTTGATTGTTTTAAGCTCTTATACTGATATGTATGCTCTGTGTTGTGTATGGTGTGAGGCATGAGTTGAAGTTTATTGCTTCCCCTTATAGACAGTGATTTGTTTCAGTACTATTAACTATTCTTTCTCTCATTGAATCGCTTAGGTGTCTTGACTGAAAATCAATTGGTTGTACAAATATGCGTGGATCTTTCTGGACTCTGCTTTTCCACCGATAAATGTGCCTTTTATTACTAATACCACAGTGTCTTCATTCTCGTGGTTTTAAGTGTTGAAATCTGGCAGTGTAAGTCCTTATCATCTTTTCTAGGTTCTCTGCATTTCCATTTTTAAATCACCTTATCAATTTCTACAATTAAAACCTAAGATTTTATAAAACCCAGCTTTAAATACAGTGACATGCACGGACCTTGAGGATACAGCTCAGTGAGTAGGTCCGTGTAAGCCACGTTGTTATCAAGCCATTTTAATAACTCCAGAAAGTATCCTTGTGCCCTTCTTTGTCCTTCTGCCCTCCCAGAAGACTAGTCTGATAATATCTTGGTACTTACAATTCTTTAGTGTAAAAATACAAACTAGCATTTGTTACTTAGCATTAACTAGCACATATCCAGGGTTCTCTCCGGAATTTCTATCTGCTCTAGTGGACCAGGAATTAGTATTGTCCCACTATTCTATAGAGGAAAGGGAGTCTGAGATTGGAGAAATTATTTGCTTAATACCTCTGACTTCAAAGCTGTGCGCTCGTAGATTTACTGTCATTTCTAGTGTAACTCACATGTTTTCAAACCAACTTCTTGGAGCCTCAGGCCTCTGAGATTGAGAGAGGGAGGTTGAGTGTCTAGCGACCTGTCGCATCTCCACCCCATCCCATCTACCTACCTGCTGTTTGAACTAGAGAACTTTTGCTTTTAAATGTTTACTGTGTTAGCGTTCCATGCAAAATATCTTAAAGAACTTCTGCAGCAAACAAAACAAATCTGTGGGAAACTATTGCACCTTACTAGACTTTAATTTGCCCTTTTAAAATACAGATTTCCTCCAAGGTGAGGAAGAAGCTGCTAAAAATGAGAGCATGAGAAAATGCCCAGTTTAGTCCTTTGCTTCCCAGTGTGTGATGTTGCAGGAAGTGTATGGGTCTTCAGTTTGAATGTCGGCTCTGCCACAAAGCGTAAGGTTGCCTTTAGTTGACTCAAACATCTGTGGCTTCAGCTACAAAGTCTGCACAATTGGGATGAGACTATTTCCATTATGTTCTGCTTGTTTTCAATGAACGGATGTAAAAACCCCAGCCCCGTGTGGTTGGCAGCCTCTAAGATGGCCCTTCAGGTCCCCACCTTCTGCGGTCTGTGCCCTCGTGCGATCCCTTCTTCCTGAATACGGGACTTAGTGAGTTGCTTCTAATGTAAGTAATATGGCAAAGGGGGTGGGATGTCACTTCCAAGATTAGGTTACAGAAAGACTGTGGCTTCTGTCTCAGGCACCCTCTTATGCTTGCTCCCTTGCTGGCTGTGAGGGGAGCCAGCTGCCACGTTATGAGCTGCCCTGTGAAGAGGCCCATGCGGCGAAAGACTGAAATCTCCAGCAGGCAGCCAGCGAGCATGGGAGGCCTGCCGCCAGCCAGCCGTGGTAGTGAGCTGGGAACAGATCTCTCCCCAGGGGGGCCTTGCAGTGACTGCAGACCCTGCCCATTCCTCAGCTGCAGCCTGTGAGAGACCCTGAGCCAGAGGCCCCAGCGAGCTCAATGCCTAGTTTGCTGACTTTCAGAGACTGTGAAAAATAAACGTGATCAAGCTGTTGAATTTTGGGGTAATTTGTTATTAGCAATAGATAACAAGTGTAAACAGTGTCTGACACAGAGCTGATGCTGTTACTCATATTTTCCTCTCTCTCCTCACATTCCTCCTTTTGTATGGGGGGCCGTGTGGGTTGCGGGGGTGGCCTGCCCCTTCTGCAGGGCTGGTGCTCACGGGGGCTCTGATTCGATCAGAAGCAGAATTCTCCATGGCAAGCTCCCCAAGTTCTCCTTTCCTTTCCGATAAATATTTTATTTGGGCGTGGTGAGGAGTGAAATTTATATTCTAATTTGCTCTCAGAGCCGGGGTTCTAAGGTACAGAATTAGGCACTGGCGCTACATCAAGGCGTCCCTTTCCCAAGCTCTCTGGCAGTTCTAGGGCCTTAAAACAGATGCATGAAGGTGATCCCGCATGCTTCCCGTGGACGCCCATTAGGAATGTGTGTGCTTTTGAGGTGGTTTTTTTTTTCTTCTTTTTTTCTTTTCTTTTCTTTTCTTTTTTTAAATTTCCTTCTCTCTTACATTCTCTGGCAGACTGTAAAATTAAATCTCTTCCCATGGGATCACTTTGAACTTTTATCTCTTCTCAGATATAGGTTCTCAGCTTTCAGGTTTCTCCATCTCTTTTCCAAGCTAGGAATCGACAGATCGCAAACTGAGACGTCTGAAGTCTTCCGGGTACTGCGCGTCTGATAAAACGCCCATCCCTCGGCGGCGCAGACACTTGTGGGATTTCTGGGTTCTGCCTGCCAGAGTGAGTTTCATTTGATCTCCTAGAAAACTGGAGAAACTCAACGTCTTAGATCTAAAACGAGATGACTGAGGACTGGTCTCCTGCTTCTTTTTTTTAACCTTGAAATTCCTGAGATGATATATTTTTTTTCCTTAAGAGATTTCAAATGGGGGAAAAAAAAAAAACTCCACTAAGTAGTTGCTGGCCCCTGGCATCCGTTCCAAGAGCGGAGGAGCCATTTTACTCTTCAAAAAAAGTTCTTTTTATAATGCGATCAAGATTCAAGAATATACTGCATTCTGGCAGGGAATTACTTAAAGGCTATGGTCCACCCACCCATTTCTCTTAAGTTGGCACTTAGAGCCCTGCAGGGGCCCCAGGCTCGTAAATTTTCCAGGAAGTCTTAGTGAAAGGCAATAGGGAGAGGGGTAGGTTTTTAATATGTATCGTACTGTATGGATGTCTGTATCATAGTCGATAGATGTGGACCCATCTTTGTATAGTAGCCCTCTAAAAACTGAGGCTGCAAGCCAGATTTAGCTAAGCCAGTTCTCTCTAGCCTCTGATACCCAATGCCGTCGGATCTCTGGAAGCTGCCCGTCGGGAGAGTGACATTTACACCCCATGCCCCCCAACCCCCGCCCCGCAGTTTGAATGCTTTCACTGGATCTTTGCTTTGCTGCCATGTCACCGGACCACCGTGCGGCTCATGGGAGCGGGGTCTGTGCCTGTCTTGCGCATCTGCTGCTTGAACAGGGTCTGTCTCAGAGCAGGCACTTAATAGATATTTGTTAGCTGTTGAATAAATAGTGCTAAACATGTTGACTAAAGAAGGAAGCTCGTGGTGAGAATTTTCGGAGGATTCACTCTACAATGTAGTTGAAGATCATGTTTACTTCATTTAGAACGACTCCTTGGAGAACGGGCTTTCTGGTTTTAGAATGAAGAATGTGTGCCTTCCTGGGAGAAAAAAATTATTTTGCTTCCATCGTGTGGACATAGATTTTGTTCATCCAGCCAGCTGCTAGGAAGCTCAAACTGTACACTTGCTCAACCGTGTGATTACATAAACTTCATGAAAGCTTTGTTTTATCAGTGCCTATAGTATATTGTCTTAGGAGCATACTTTTCTCATTGAGTCCTAGTTTTTTTGTGGTTGTGCTACATTCTATATACTTTTGTAGGGAGTTTAAAGTTCTGGGGAGTTACTACGTAAAAATAAAGCCATGGAAAGGGAGGAGGGGCTCAGGGTGTTTTTGGGAGGGGAGCGTGGGTGTGGTGAAGAAAACAGGGTGGTTCCCCGGAAAAAGGAGGAAACACAGGGGAGGAAGGACATGAGGTCTCCCCTTCAAGGCCTTCAGGACATCTCAGGAGGTGGTCTGTGGGGTCTATTAGGCTTAACAACAAGGTGCATCTCCGGGTGAATTGGTGGCCCAGAACCCTCTGAAGATGGAGGAGGAGGCAAAACCCTGAGGGTATCCTCTGGGGTCACGTTTACGTATCCCTATCAGTGGCCCCTTGCCTTTGCTGACCCTTGGTTTCCTATCTGTAAATTGGGGCTAATAGTGAGTCCCGCTGAGGTTCCTCAAGGTTCAGTGGGGTAATAAACAGGAAATATCTGCCAACACAACCAGTGCTCAGATGTTAGTAACCGTTCTTACTGCACTGAGCCCGCCAAGGGTCCGTCTCCCTCCACCAGCTCTCTTCCTTGGTCCTCCGCTCCCAGGCTGTGCTCCTCCAGCTTCTCCTCTTTCCTGGCTCTTCTCATTTCTGTAGATTTTTATTTAGAGAAGAGACCACCAAACTTTTTCTGCAAAGGGCCAGAGAGCAGGTATTTCCGGCTTGGTGGGCTGTGTGTGTTCTCTTACAAGAGTCATCTCTGCCCTTGTAACTTGAAAGCAGCCATTGGTAATAAGGAACTGGATGGGTGTGGCTGCGTCCCAGTAAGACTTTATTTACAAAAACAGGAAGTGGATCACATTTGGCCCGTGGGCTATGATTTGTGGACTCCAGACTTCAGGTAAATCAGGAATTTTTCAAATCTTTGTCAATTGATGTTTGTATCACCCCACCCAGCGAAATTGAGGATTCTGTTGTGGATATATCTATCTTTGGAAGACCAGGAAGGGAGTAGGGTGTTGTAAATAACCATTAATATTTCGTCCATCTCATGTTGATTAAACAGGTCAAAATGAATCTTAGTCCATACGCCTATAAGAACATGTATTGGGTACCACTGTGCCCTGGAGTTAGTGTAACAGGCTTTCTAGGTTTCAAGATGAGGGGCATGCATATGTGTGTGTGTGTGAAGGTTGGGACCAGAATTATCTCGGCCAACGGTGGGGAAACTAAGGTTCTATATTTTTTCCTCTTTCACTTTCTCACTTGATTCCGGGAAGGTCTTCACAATAAACTATAATGGAAAAAGTACTGGACCAAAGCCAGGGAATCTGATTGCTATGGTTGTGTTACTGCTTTTGTGTTTGACCTTGGCAAGTTCATTCATTCCCTGGTCTAGGTTTGTCAGGTGTTAAATTAGAGTCTTTGGCCACCAAATCTTTCAGCAATTGAATCTTATTCAGATAAAATCTTACCTGGAGTTCAGATATGTGTGAAGTGGGGCTGGGCATCAGGGCCCTGTCCAAAGCTCCTTTATCCTGACACTCAGTTCCACCTCTACCCGAGGGGACCCTCGAAGTATCTGCTGAAATACAGGGGCTCTAGATAGCATAGATTCAAGATCACTCAACTTCTGCCATCACTTAGTATTCTAGCATGTTCTTGCAAAATGGGAGGCACTTTTCATAAATTTGTTCTTATCTGCTCACTGGCCTCTTTTCCTGGTTGACTTCTCACTATTTCTAATCTTCACGTCTACCTCCCAGACTCCTTAGTTATCCTATATGGTCCTACTCAAAATATCCATTTCTAGGGTTCATCTAACTAATGACTGTTTATAGAAAACTTTAAGAAGATCCAATGATTCCAGAAAACTCAAATCATGGCTTTTAGATAACTTTGTTTAAATAAACCGCTCTTTCCCACACCTACTAATTTAGGAGAATCCAGATTCTGACCAGCAAAAGTTGATGAGGTTCCAGTGAGGCCCTGTTGCCTGGGACATGCCTGCCACATCCACGAATCACTAAACCCACCCTCTGAGGAAGTAACCCCACGATGTTACCCAGAACATTTCCTTTAGGTTTCCTTTCCTCTATTGCTACTCTTCCCCCACCCTACCTTGCCCAGCAGGTAAGGATGCTTCAGGGAAGAAGAAGAATTCTGTCCATCAGTGGAAGGGAGTTTGGGGATAGAATGACTTGCAGGTTGAAAGGGTTTCCTGTGAAAAACCAGTGTGGAGAATGTCAGAAAGTCAGCCTTCCCAGCGCTGGGGGTGGAGACCTCGAATCCTGGTCACACGAGAACCCCTTTTGTAGGATTCTGTGTCAATGGGAGCTTTTTCGGTCTAGCTGGGTGACAGGTTTCCCAGCCCCAGCCATGTCCTGACCCCCCTGCTCTGCTGGCCACCTGGACCCTTCCTGGCCCCAGAGTGATGGAGCTGTGATGGGGCCAAACCTGACATAAATGGAGACAGGGATTCAAAGACGAAAAAGAAAATGATTTAGAAAAGGAGCCAAAGGAAATTACAATTAGCCGCAGGTTGCTAAATCTCCATTAGCCTCCCACTGTGCTGTTGTTCTGTAGCCAACTTAGATTATCCAAAGACAGTGTTTAAAAGCCATTTTAACTAAATTAGCAATCATGTAAAGCCTTCACCCAGAATCTATCTGTATCTGCACTTTTCCCTGAACAATTTCTGTCAAAG
The DNA here is from genome assembly GCF_987537825.1 of Furipterus horrens. Taxonomy (NCBI): domain Eukaryota; kingdom Metazoa; phylum Chordata; class Mammalia; order Chiroptera; family Furipteridae; genus Furipterus; species Furipterus horrens. Next base: position 13,359,038 of record NW_028327183.1, on the reverse strand, counting down.
AATTGTGTGAAAAATTGAGGTCAAAAAAGACCGATTAAGAGGGAAGATATTTTGAGCAAGACATCAGACATTTGATATTTGCTCTGTGTGACTGAATGCTTTTCAATTGTTCCCTCTAACTAGGGTGACTGTCTTGGCTTGCCCAGGACAGTTCTGGTTTTTATCTGTGGTCATGGCATAATGATTAGTAACATCTCCCTTGAGTCTTAAAAGCATACCAATCTGGACAATAAATCATATGGTCACTGTCTGTGTATATGCAGAGAAAGCATCAGTCTTTCAGAAGGTGTAGGAGGGGATGAGTAGCCTAATCCCCTTCACAGACAACACTCTAAACTTAGACCTCAACATCTTGAATCATGAAGTATATTCTCAATAACAGATGCATTTATTACACTTTGTACATCTTGATATAACATACTAGATTCTTGAATTCCTTACTACAGTGTTAGGCATCTTATAGATCAAGCATTTTTCATTTTCAAGAATTGCACCTGGGATAAAACCTATATAGTTTTATTAACCAATGTTGCTTCCAATAAATTCAATTAGAAAAAAGAAGACTGATTTTGAAAAAACACCAAAAAACCCCAAATTACACCTGGGTTGATATATTTGTCGATGACTTGGGGGTCCATTTGGTGCTTTTTGCCATGTTGGGATAGCTGTAGGTTGTGACTCTGACTCTGCTTCTGCCACCAGCCCACACCTCCGGGAGGCTGACAGAAGTTTTCCAAGCTGGCCAGGGGGTGTTTCTACTGACCTTCAAGATCACTGTGGGGCTCAGATCCATGCTCATATTAAAAGTGGCAGCTCGCTTCAATATGTATAAATAAGGAGTGCCACGGTCATTTCAGTCCTGCCCCTCCCCTCTCAGAGTGAGCTGAGTTTGACCCTGGCTTTGACTATCTGATGCTTATGTGGCCATACTTGAGTGACTTAAACTTTTTGAGTTTATTTTCCCATCTGTAGAAAGAGCTGGCAGTACCTGGCTCCTCCTCCTAGGGTACTACGGTGAGGCTCAGGTCAAGCGATGTCTGGAAGAGGTGTCCTCTCCACACAGGCGAAAGGCAGTTCTGCCATCCTGCTGGTGTACTGGAAAGCAACAATTAACCAATTCCTGGCAGCTTAACTGTGGTTCAGAATAGGCCGCCTTCTAGCATTTACCTCCCCTTTACTGGTCAGAGGACTCTGACTTCCTTTTGGGGAATTATTGTTTTTTCCCTTGTGAGCTTCAGTTTCTTCATCAATAAAATGAGACAGTTATAGCCTCTAAGACCATATCTGGCCAATCGGACTTTTTCTATCCTAGAACTTTATACTAAGCCACCATCTATTTTAATTAGAAAGGAAAAACACATTCTGCTCTTGAGTGATAGAAGTAGGACAATCCAGCCAGCTAGGTCCTGTTTGACCTGTGAAGTTCAAATTAATTAATTCATGCATTGAGCAAGTGTTTATTGACATCTTTGTGTCAGACAGCGTATGCCAAACCTTTCACATACTTCTCTCGTTTAATCCTCAGAACATATTATGCGTTGGGTCTTGCTGCTTGCTTTGCAAATGAAGAAAATGGAGCTCATGGAATTTAAGCAACTTGCCTAAGATTACATAGAGAGAATATTGTGGGGCCAGTATTTGAACTTGGATCTGTCTGACTCCAAAGCCTACATTTTCTTTGCTGTGGCATTTGGCCTCTCTGCTAAGGAGAGAACATTTGGAGGCATATTTTATCTAAAATGCTAGGGAGTGAGTGTCCCTTTGTTCTTTTGTCCAAGTGTCTGCAGCAGTAACAAAGGATTCCATGAGCAGAGAGGATATGGTGGGTGCAGGGTATCTGTTGGTCTTATCTGTCTAGCATGCCACTCCCCCTCCTTTCCCCTCCTTCCCCCTCCTTCCTCCTCCAGATTCTGATAATGATGATGGAGACTCCTTCCTTTGGGAGGCACACCCATGGGCTGGTCCCTGTAATTCCTGTGAGGTTGTCAGTCACACAACCAGCTCCTCTGACCATAGGGCCTTACTGCTGCTCCAGGCCTACCAATGAGAGTACTCTTTCCCTGGCCACGCAGGCTTGGGCCAAGGGGTGGGCACATGACCCAAACCAGCCAATCAGTTTCTTCCCTAGGTCTTATATGTACTGGAGATGGAAGAGAGCTTCTTTTTTGCCTCTGGGATATTAAATAAAGATCCTGGATGTAGCCGTTGTCCCTTCCAGGCAGATGGAGTCACTAGAATGGGACTGATCCACAGAAGACGTTGAGGAAGGAGATAACCTAGAAATATTACTCAACAAATCACACCCATCCCTACTTTTTTATTTTTGAGTTCTGCCTGTCATTTCCAATTGGCTAATGCAAAATGCTTCCTAGCATGTTTGTAAAAGCCCAGGGTCCAGGAAGCAATTTCCTTTACTTGTGAGTGACTGGTAGGGGAGGGGACAGTGGTGGCAAAGTGAACCATGGTTATGGTCATGTGCTGTGTGTTGTGGTTGGTTTGTTTGTTTTTGGGTTGTGGGTGTTTGTGTGTGTGTGTTTCCCAAAGATAAATCTTTGCTCACTCGTTTGTTCCCTTGGCTATTGATTCACTCAAATAGCCCCAGAGAACCTGCTGCGGTCCAGGGACTGTGCAGGTGTAGGGGGTCTGGTGGCAGCAGTCATGTTCCCTGCCCTATGGCACTTGCGGTGTAGAGGTCTCTCTTCCTCAGAGCCTCCGCAGTCCTCTCAGCAGGCGGTGCTTGCCTTTAGAATCTGTTACTTGGAGCACTAAATTATTTACAAACCCTTTTTATCAGAGCATCCAAGAGCTTAAAGACAGATTGTGTTTCTGAGGTCTGGGGTCAGAGCTCCTTTCAGAGAGAGGCTTCCCTTATCATATTTCTCTCTCCTTTGCCAAGTCTCTCCTAAAGGAATGCTTGAGCGGAACTCAAGCCCTTTTGAATACATTCCTCTCTGCTCACTTGAATTTAAACTCACCTGTGGGCCCTGATGGATCCTGGAAAAGAGATTGTGGCCACTTATGAGAACGGAGGGTTACACGGGGCCTTGGCGCCACCCAGGACCTGGTGACAGTGTTTGCTCACCTACCTGGTCCCCACCCCCCACGGTGCCTCCTCTGGCCTTTCACCATCAGGTTTGGTTGCAGCCTTTCTGCAAGATCCCTCTTTAAACGAACATGTTCCTTTGGGTGCTGCCCAGCTCCTCCTGGCCCCCAGGTGCCTGGGACTATGCTTCAGGAAGAGGATCTGGAGTCGACAGTAGAAGAATCAGGGCCAGTGACACTGAGTGGGGGTGGTTGGTACGTCAGTTCAAAACAAAGATGAACAGGATCAATTAGGAACCATGGTGGTGGGGTGGAAGCAAGGGAGCAGTGACTCCATTTGAAGACTTAAAGGGCCACAGCAGATGGAAGAAGGTCGTGTGACGTCACATCGCAGGGCGGCACCCGAGCCAGGCTTGGGGGGCTGGTCCTCCTGACTCTGGCCACGCTCCCTCTCACCTACACCTGAGCTGCCTGCCAGCTGCAGACCTCCCCTCCGCAGCTGCTTCCTGCCCTAGGGAGGACGTCCTTAACTCACTGAACGTGTGGGCTCGGGGGGCTGGACACAGTGAGTGGGGCGTTGTTGGCGATGGTGGGCCGGTCAGCGGGGGTGTCCCTGCTGGGCAAGGAGGTGTGCTGGAAGGTTGGACGGTCGGGGGTGCTGAGGAGTTCTGAGCAGAGAAGTGATGCGATCCGATTTCAGTTTTCAGAAGTCGCCCTGGCTGGTTGGTAGGGAAGGAGGAGGCTGGGGAGAAGGAAGGATGTGGGAGAGTGGGGAAGAGGCTGCCAAGGAAGAGGCAAAGACGGACTGGGGTTAGAATGGAGGCAGCGGAGAGGGAGCAGTCTGCCTGCGTCGGACCTCTGGTCCTAGTATTATTGACTGGTCCTGTGATCTGCTCCTCAGTTTCCTCGTCTATCAAACGAGAGCCACTCTCAAATGCCCTCCTACGTCTGGTGTCCAGGAGGGTCTGTTGACTGTAGCCCGGAGAGGTTTTCCAAAGTCTGTGTCTGTTTGCTTTTTCTCTCAATGTTGAGAATCCCGCCCTGGAAAGAATTTCAATTTATGGCTTAAAAGATAAACTTTCGGACTCTCTAAGGTTCCGTTCATATTTTAAGCGTGTGACTGTCTCGTGTCCCTTCTCAGCGGGAGGGGGTGGGCGAGGGTGTTACATTATTAATAAAATATGAATACATTAAAACATTTATTTCAATGTAACTTCTGCGGGAAACATGATCTTTAATGGAGCTTTTTGGCAGGCAGCGGGACGAGCATGCTGGCCCCGAACCTTGGAAAGCCCTTGATCCGGCTGGGGGTCTCTGTTTCCAACAAAGCCTTTGACCCCTTGTGGTTTCAGTTCTGTTTACTCTCTGCAAGCATTTCTGGTTCAAAGGGAGAATCTTTAAAAAGCTGAGTTGGGAAAGTCTATAAAATCTTAACGCATCTTCAACATCAAATAGCTCTTTTAAAGCAGTGATCTGATGAAGTAAATAGGAATTCGGCAGCACAAACCATATGGAACGCATTTTCCATAACTGCTCTGCACTTGAATAACAAAGGAGACAAGTTCTTGGCACAGGGAGTTTGGGGTTTTAATGACCCTTAAATATTTGGCGTAGCTGCCAGATGTGTTTTACCAGGCTGCAAACACCAAGGACTGGCCCTGCCTCTCTCTTTGACAAAACATAAGCTAACATGCTGTTGCCGTTCATGAAAAGATGTTTGTGTCTCATTGCACCCCCTCCTGCAAGCTGGCCTCACTCCCAATGGACCTCTGAGCATCGTTTCTGATTTGTGACACTAAGCCATTTATGACGACGCCACAGAAACCGCCTTCATTATTTGAAATGGGGATCAAAGTGGGGGGAAACGTTCAGATTGAGTGTTGTGGATGGAACTGGGGCAGACCAGGGGTCTGGGTTTCCCGGGCACAGGTGGCTCTGCCTGAACCGGCTGTGTGAGCTGCGCAAGTCACGTGATGCCTTAAGCTTAAATGGGGCGATGCTGCTACTGTCAAGTTCCGATTCTCATCCTGAATGAATCTCCCTGGACTGAAAACGCAGGCACATCGGCTGCCTCTCAGTCATCCTCTGGACAGTCCATGCCTGATTTCTTTGGGCTTTGGCTCGTTCCTTGCAACTTCTGTGTGTGGATATACAGAATGATTCTCATCTTAAGATGAACTTAAAAATGGCTTACCCAACTTTTATGCATTGATCAGTCAATTGTGGATCGCTAATAACTTTCCTCAATAAGAGACCTACATTTGCAATTTCAGATGGAAGGGGCCTTCAAAGAGATTAAACCAAGTATCCCCATTTCACAGATGAGAACACTGAGGTCCGAAGAGTGGAACTGGCTTGCCAATGTCACGTGGTTTGTCAGTGCTAGAACCAATATCAGAATCTCCCTAATTCATCAGCACTTTGGACCCCAAGTGATTTGCCCATAGAAAGAAAATGAATCTGCACAAGATGAGATTTCCCAACTCAGAAGTTCAAAAGCATGCCCTTTGGGAGGAGAACGGCAAATGGAAAGGGAGCAAACCACACATCAAGTTCTGAGCGTGGCACTTCCTTTGTAGTGTTGCTTAGTTTTCCATGAAAAAAAAAATACAAAACATTTTGTAGAAGAAGAAACTGAAGGTTAGAGAAGTTAGCTGACTTTGCAATGTCACACAGCCAGGTGTAGGCAAGGCTGCAGCCAGTGGCTGTGAGCCTTTACTCTTCTTTGGATGTGAAGTCAGCCCTGTGCTTGGCCACCCTGGCTCTGGAGGCCTGGAGCTGGGGGGAGCTTGGCTCTGACTGCCCGCTGGATCTGTAGTTGCGTAGCTGCCCTTCCCACCTGGAGAAAACTCTGTGAGCTCCCCAGCCTGGCAGGTGCCCCGAGAGCGAATCCACTTTTCATTCTTGCCAATGGATGGATATAGACAAAAGCCCACATCTCTCTCCATAGGGAGAGGTTCAGAGAGTCAGACCTAAGTCACAGCACAGACTGGAGTACCTTTTCTCCTTCTTAAACAGTAAGGACCAGTACTGTTACAAACTTCCAACTGCCTGTGAGACTAGGCCTCAGTTGTTTCCACCACAAAAAGGAAATAACTATGTGACACGTTAGATGAATCAGCTAACTATAGTAGTAACCATACTGCAATATGTAAGTGTACCCAATCAACACAGTGTACACCTTAACCTTTTACAATGACATATGTCAATTATATATTTTTTAAAAGTGCCATTTGGCTTAAAAAAAATCCCACAAAAAAACAAAGCATCAAACACTGAATTTAAGTTTTGTTGCCTTATGGTGCACAAAGCTGGGGGTGGAGCTGGTGACGGTCACCAGACGGGATGGACATGCATCAGCTCTGCTGGTTCCCTGTCTGCCACTTTTCCTCTGCCTCCTCTTGCCCCTAACTTGGCTGACTCCTCGAAGTTCCTCCTGCCTGACCATCGGCCCCACCCCCACCACCCCATCAGTCATTCCCGCTGGGTGGGCAGTGGACAGTGTGACATTCTCTCAAAGAGCAGGCATCATTAAGGAGAAAAGAGATCAGTCCAAGGGATGCAGAAACAGGGAGTGAGGTGAGCGAGAAGTAAGTGTTCAGAGGGCCCGGGACTGGTCTCTAGCCAACCCAGGGCCCGGGGCCCGGGTTTCCTCCCCCGCCTCGTGTCCTGATCTCTGGGAGGCAGGGGTGCATCCCTGCGTGGAGGGAACCACGAGACAGCTCAGCTCTGATTTGGGGTCAGGAAATTCCTGAACATGGTCCCCAGGCTTTGTTCTCCAGAGCAGAGGTTAAGGAGTCCTAGGACATTCCAGGATCCCCAGCCTTGAGTGGGGAACAGGCTCTGGGGCACTGAGCAGGCTGGGAGATGAAGTGAACTCCGGGAACGACTGAGCTGAAAGCAGGCGGCCTTGCATTGTTTCAGGCATGTTAATTAAATATAGGGATTATGCACCCTAAATCTTCACAGAAAGCAGATTTCTTGTACCTCATTAACGGATTTTATACACTCCACTTAGGTGAGACTCATGCTCTGGATTATAAAAGAATGCTGGATTTTATGGTCCTAAACCTTCAGATGTTAAGAGAGGAACAAGCAGAAAGGACAATGGGGAGGTGGGAGGGGGCACTTGCAGGTCCCCGAGGAGATGCTGAAGGCAGACATAGTTCAAATGTCCCAGTGCTCTCTGGCTGATCACAGGAAAGGGCCCGGCTTGGGCGCAGGCTGAGCGGGCTGAGCTGTTGGGCACTGAGGGCTGTGCCCGATCCCCCCCTCCTGAGGCCGCCCTCAGATTTCCACAGGACTAGTCACGGGGCTGAGCGCGGCTGGGTTTTGATGTAGGTAGATCCACACCTGTGTGTGATGTAGGTGTGGGTTTATGTAGGTAGACATGTGTATGTGTCGGTCGGTGGATTGTGTGCATAGACTTAAATGTAATTTTCATTTTTACCAAAGGAATACATCAAAATGTGAAATAGTTACATGGGGATCTTAATGAAAACCAGCAGACCCCTGACTATCCTCACCTGCTTCCTCTTCCCCAGAGGCAAGGGCTTTCTCCTCTGAGCAGTTCCTTTTCACAGTCACCTTTCCATTCCTAAAGATCACAGCTACGCCGTCACTTATCATGTGTTCTGTATTAGACATTATCCGTGGACTGTCTGCTGTGGGAGATGGAGCTTAGCGTGCTCCTGCCACCTCCCACCCTCCCACACGCGTGCCTTTACCCCCCCTTATCCCTCCCCACCTGGCCCCGCTTCTCCCGGTCCATTTATCCCCCACTTCGGTTAAACGAACAGCCGGTGTTGTTATGACCATGAACATGTTATTCATGCAGTACCTCATGCCTATATTTTCTTTCTTCTGCAACTGTAAAATCGTCCGGAGCTAAAATAAGGGTTGTGTCCAGTGGCGGGATTTCCCCGCACTCAGGACTTGCTTGCCTGTCAGTGAGGTCGAAGCCACCAGACACTCTCAGCTCCGGGAGCCGCGGCCGCCGGGCGGCTCGGTCTGCGGAGCTGGTCTCCTGGCTGCCTGCGCCGCTGTCTTCCTGGGACTTCCTTTCCGCCAGCCTGGGAGATGCCCCCCCCGCCTGTGCTCCGTCCGCAGGTTCTTGGCTTCCACGCTCCCCCTCAGTGGGTAGATGGCTTCTTCTCAAAGAGCACGGATGATATATTTTGAAAGATCATGCAGGTCTTAGGAAGACCTTTTTTCCTGTCTGAACGCTGGGTTGATAATTCGCTGGGTATAGACCTCGAGGTTGCAAATGCACAAAGAGCAGTCACCCTTCATCTGCTGTTTCAAGATCAGCTGCAGTCTGAAAATATTAAGCAGAAAACTTCAGAAATAATTCACGAGTTTTGAACTGCATGCTGTTCTGAGCAGCATGGTGCTCGTGCTGTGCCGCTCACATGTGAGTCGCCTCTTTGTCCAGCGTCTCCAGGCCGCGGACGACCCTGTCCCTGAGTCACTGAATAGCCATCCTGGTGATCCAATCAGCTGCCGTAGTACCGCAGGGCTTGTGCAAAAGTAGCCCTTATTTTCCCTAATGATGGCCCCAAGGAGCAAGAGCAGTGATGTCGGCAACTCAGATATGCCGAAGAGAAGTCGTTAATGTTTCCCTTAGGTGATGAGGTCTGGACGCGTAGGAAAGAACATAACATATACAGCGTCCTGTACTGTGTGCAGTTTCAGGCATCCGCTGGGGGTCTTGGAACGTGTCCCCCTTGGATAATGGGGGCTATTGTATATTTTATGCTCACAGTTTTGAATGATCTTCTCCTTGATTTTAGGAGTTAAATACAGTGGAACCCCAGTTCTTGAACTTAGTTTGCTGCAGAAAACCGTTCGAGAGGCGATTTGTTTGAAAATGGAATCTCCTTTGTTTGTCACCTGAGAGATGTGTCAGCACAAAAGGGTTTCAGACAGAGAATCAAGACCCGAAGTTTTGTCAGACAACTGAGACTTTTTTTTTCTGTGAACAAGTAAGTGGTCAAACAATTCAGTTCTTGACCAACGTGTTCTGAATTTTAATTATTTAGCCTTGTATATATATATATATATATATATATATATATATATATATATATATATATATGGCAAGTGTCATTCCCATTTGAGCCATATTCTTGATTAACAGTTTTAAATTTTAACATAGTTTAAATTATTAATCTTTTATTATAGTTTATTTCCTATGTGGATAATCAATTTACTTGTCCCCGCACCAATTATTGATTAGTCCTACCATCTCTCATCTACCTGAAAAATTAGCTCTGTGAAAAAAACGTGTACACACACACACACACACACACACAAAGTCTCTATTGCTCTGTTAGTCAGTTTGTCTATGCCTGCACTAATATGACATTATCTCCTAAGTGAATAAATTTTGATGATTGGTGGAACAGATTTCCTCGTCTTTGGCTTCTGTGTTGTACTGACTACTTATGTTCCTGTCTAGTTGTTTAAGGACTCTTTAAACATATGCATAGCCCTGGCCAGGTGGCTCAGTTGGTTGGAACATTGTCCTATACACCAAAATTTGTCGGTTCAATTCCTGGCATACCTAGGTTGTGGATTCAATCCTCGGTCAGGGCATGCGCAGGAGGAAACTTATTGATGTTTCTCTCTGACATCAATGTCTCTGTCTCTCTCTCTTTCTCTTCCCTCCCTGTCCCCTCTCTAAAATCAATGAACATATCCTCGGATGAGGACTTAAAAATATAAATATGCATAATACTATTATCACATCTAAAACTTAATAGCCTCACATATCCAGTTAACAAAACAAATTTCTCAAACTCTTTCATAAATTTATAAACTGTTCGAATCAGGATTCAAGTAAAGTCCATCCCAAGAGTCTATTTTGGTCTGGACTTTTCTATTACATCATCATAGTGTCATTTAATATGTCCTTCTGTTCTCTGTATTTCTTGTAAATAGTTTGCGACTTGATCAGATTTAAATTCATGTTGAGGAGGGGGAGGGGCATGACTACCTCAGGGGGTGGTAGTGCTTCCATCAGGAGACAGGTAATATTCAGTCATTTCTCTCTTATGTTAATGGCAGTCATTGATATAATGGCCTAGATCCATTATTTCTGTAGGGATTACAGAGTGTTGCATTCTAAGTCGTCTCTACCAGTTATTTCATAAAGATGAACTCCTTAATTAACTATTAACTACTATTAACTACCTTGAGGTACAATTTATAAAGGAAAACAGGACAAATAGGATTTCATCAGAATCAGTGATTTCCACTGAGCTGGTTTTGTTTACCAGTTTCCCAAATAATGACTTGGTGAGCATCCTCCAAAGGAAATAAAATTAAAAAAAAAAAACCATTATGCAGGGTGGGGTGTGGGGAGCAATGGGAGAAAAATGGGACAACTGTAATATAAAAAAAAAATCAAAAATCAAAAATCAAAATACCATTATGAATTCACTGGTGAAATCTACATGTTTTAATCAATTTTAGTCATTATCCTCATTGATGTCCCAATTGCCCCATCTATGATGACTGGGAATTTCTTTGAGTTACCCTGAAATCTTTTCACATGACCCAGAAGTTCATCAGGTTCTGGGCATTATGAGTCCTTGTTGCTATTAGCTTAGTCATTGTGTCTGGACCATTTCAGTGGATAGAACTTGGGAATACATACATTCATACATACATACATGCATATACATTAAAGATATATCAGGGCTTCTGAACTATGTGGTGACGTGGTCTTTAACTTCATTAATCTTACTTTTCTGAGATTTCCCTCCATGGCATTAATATCATTTTGAGTTCTTACCAACAATGTATAATAAAGTATTTTTCCCCTGTGCATTTTTAGAAAACTTTTAAATGAAAATTAATATCTCAGCAGCTTTAATTTACATTTATCTTTTTTGGAGCAAGCTAAAAGTTATATATTATATATAATAGAATTATATGTAAATTATTATAATATATAATGTTATATATGTAAATTATGTGTGTGTATATCTATCTCATGTGTGTGTATACACACAAATAATACACACACATATATTTATTTATAAGTCAAGTTATCAAGATCCACAAAAAACCTTGTTGGGAATTTTTATTAGAATTGCATAAAATCTATAGACTGGTTCTTCTCATCTTGATGTTTTTAAGATATTATATCTTTCTGCCTGTGAACTTGGTCTATTTCTTTACTTATTTGGTCTTTTTCAATGTCTTTCAGTAAATCTTTCTAATCTCTTCCACAAAGGTACTGAGCATATTTTGTTAGACTCTCTTTGGCCCTTTATGCATTTTGTTGCTATTGTAAATGGTATCTTTAAAAATTTTATTTATATATATTTTATAGTAAAATATAATTGAATTTTATACATTGCTCTCATGTGAAATGATTTTGCTAGCTTTCCTATTACTTTTAATAACTATAGATTCTTTTAGGTTTTCCATGAAGACCATCGTCTAGAATGACTGATGGTTTTGTTTTTTGATTCTAGTCCATCTACATTTGATTTCTTTTTTGTGTCTTTGATCCTAAATGCCTTCAGGACAACATTGGATCACATCAGAGTCCTAGGTTATCTGTGCCTAGCACTGTCAGAGGTCCCCCATCTGGCCAGGGAGCAAAACTTATAAGAAAAGATTTAGTCTTTTCTACTTGCTCATGCCCCATCTCTGTTTGGATCTGACTTCTGTGCAGTGAAGACCTTAGCCGAAGTTTGCCAGTGACTTGAGCAGTGTAACCTCCTCTCTTTAGTCAGCTTGGATGGACAGAGGGAAATGTGGCTTTTTAGACCTCATGTCATCATGAGCAGAGTGGCTGGGCTGGGACCCCCAGGGAGTCCAGTAAGTTCTGGAATAAGGATCCCTGAATCATTGTGGGTGGTGTGAGCCTGAGGAGCAGGGTGTCTTTATGTCCTGAAGGTCCCAGGAATCAGGTATAAGAACCCACTTCACTATCATCAAGACAAAAGAAGCAGTAGAGCATAAGGTAAAACTTAAGTGTTGGTAGACTAGTAGGCCCTAGCCCTTGGTGAGGTCATGCACAAGTGCCCGGATCTGGCTGTGTTGCCTGTATGTTATTTCACCAACCTTAGATCTTACATACACTTGTGGGTCAGAGCAGTTAGACTGTGCTTTAGTACTGTGAGGGCTAGATGTCATTATACATAGAAATTCCCTAGCTAGTGCCCTGGCCTGCAACAGGAGCTCAACACACAGTAGTTCTTGGCAGCGGCAACACCTCTGTAGGCATTTGCTGCTGCACCTGCCAAGAACTGCTGTGTATTGAGCTCCTACTGCATGCCAAGACATGAGCAGGTGGCATTGCTGTCTGTGAGCTGTGGTCTGTGCTTCCAACTCAGTCATCCCCCACCTCATGTGCCATGGCTCCGAGGTGTGTACCCCAAGCCCGTCATAGCACTCATTCTAGAAAACAGTCCTCGGGAGCCTACTCTCATTTCCCCAGTCTGTGGGCTCTCCTCTTTGCACCCTGCCTTCAGTACGTGCCTTGCTGATATGCTCCAGAGCAATTGTTCAGTTTCTGGGCAGAGCTCAGACTGTGAGCTCCATCAACAGACCAGTCTCTGGCACTCACAGGGGTTGGCGGATCTGTGCAGTGAGGGTCAAGTTGTTTCAGTCACAGGCTTGTTTAGTATAGGCTAGTTTTATCTCAGTCACCCAGAAAATAAATGGCCAATGAAAACTAGGACCGGCTCCATCTGGGCCACACAGAGTCAAGTGAGTTCTGAACCGGAGCCTGACATTTGCTGTTTGAACTTAGGCACATCTCCTCCCATCATTGTCCCTCAGCTTTCCCTGTTCAGTTGTCTAGGATTCTCTGACTAGACACTGGATGTCCCCTCCCCAGTTTCCCTGCTCTGGGCATGCTCCTGACTCCAGGCAGGGTCTCTCTGCTCTTAGCTCAGCCAAGAAGACGCCAGAAAATTCACTGTCCTCATACTTCGCACTATTATCATGACCAATCTCCTTTCACACATTTTATCCTTCATTTTATGATAGCTATTAGAGACTGTTAGGAGCTCTCTCAGTTCCTTGAGGGATATTTATGCATTTTATAGGACTCTCATGAAGGAGAGAAGCCCTTATTAGGAGCAGGCATGGAGATTCTGCATTAAAGGGGCATTAGGAAGCTTCGCCCAGAGGATAATGATGTTGACGCTCCCTGTTCCACTTGCTCGTGTCTGCGCCTGTTTTAACTGATTTCTTTGGGGGGAATTAAGGGATCTTTGAGAATTTCAAACAGCACGGAGACATTGAGATCTTGCTGGTGTTTGCAATATCATCTGTGCGGGAGGGAAGGGTGGGAAGAAAGGGAGCCCGTACTTCCTGTTCTGACTTTGCGAATTGTGTCTTTGCAATGTTGTACTTGCCTTCCCGTTGAGAAATCAGCACCTGGCCAGCAGCCTGGATTTGCTCCTGCCATGTCCCCAGTGGCTTGGGTCTCTACCCAATGTTTCACGACTCTGCCCTCCCAGCGCCTCCTATATTTCATGGGACCCGAGGAAATCTCTAGCCCTGTTTGTTTGTTTGTTTGTTTGTTTTGATAAACTTAATTTTTTTAGAGCAGCTTTAGGTTCACAGGAAAGTTAAGCAGAAAGAAGAGAGTTCTCAATACCTCCTGCCTCTGCACATGCACAGCCTTGCCCAATAATCAGCTTCCCACTCTGAGAGTAGCGTATTCGTTATAATCGATGAACCTATATCTACACGTCATTACCCCCCAAAGTCTATAGTTAACGTTATGGCTTACCCTTGGTGTTGTGTATTCTATGGATTTTGACAAAAGTGTAATGACATGTATCTATCTACCATGAGAGTATCATACAGAACAGTTTCACTTGCTGTTCTGCCTATTGATTCATAGGCCTACCAATGCCTAGAAACCACTGATCTTTTTACTGTCTCCCTAGTTTTGTCTTTTCCAGCATGTCATATAGTTGGAATCATATAGTATCTATGACAAGATCCATTTAAGGTTTGTCTTTCCATAGCTTGAGAGCTTGTTTCTTTTTAGCACTGAATACTATTCCATTGTCTGGATGTACCATAGTTTCTTTAATCATTCATCAACCAAAGGGCACGTTGGTTGCTTCCAAGTTTTGGCAGTCATGAACAAAGTTATCCCCAGACAGCTATCTGTGTGGACATAAGTTCTCAACTCCTTTGGCTAAACGCAAAGGAGCATGATTGCTGGGTCATCTGATAAAGAGTATGTTTAGTTTTGTGAGAAACTGCCCAGCTGTGTTTCAGAGTGTTCCATCCCTGCTTTGAGTCATGTCTAGGCCTCTTGGGAAGTGGGCTATCCAAGCCAGGAGCCTGAGGGATTTTGAAGACCACCCACTTTCTCTGTCTCACCCCCCAGGCCTCGTAAGTTCTGTGATCCCCCTCCTAGGTATATTTCCAGAAGGCCCCACAGGGTCCAATGCTAAGTAAGGTCTCTTCACTGTCTGTCTCCAGGCTTCCTGCAGCAGCCCCAGGGATGAGCATTGCCTGTGGTCATTGCTATTGCCATGGTGACCAGAGGCAGGAAGAGGGGCACACCCTGAAATCTCTAGTCTAGTCCTTGCTTCTCAAAGTGTAGTCCCCGGCCAACAGTAGCAGAGACTGGATCTGGTTAGACAGGCAGATTGCCGGCTCCTCCCCAGCCCTAATAGATCAGAACCTCAGGGAGCCCCCAGGAGTCTCCACGTGTAAGTCCTCACCTCCCATTCCCCAAAGCCGATTTTGGCGCTGGGCTTTGAGTCCCTGACCCATGTCCCAGGTGCCTGTTCACCAGTCCTCTAGGGCCTGGAAAAGGAAATGTCCCAAAGTCTCAGGGTTCCCCTCCTGCCTGAGGGGGTCTCCTTGGTCTGGGGTCCTTCTGCAATACTCTCCAGAAAGCCTCTCTTCTCCCTGCCCCTCCTTCCTTTATTCCAGGTCGGCCTGCTGCCATCTCTCGTCCTCTGTGCCTTCTTCTCGATCTCATTTTAATTGATTCTGAAGTGTTAAGGCATTTAGTGAGTATGAATTTGTGTTTCGCTGAAATCAATTTCTTTCTGCAAGCTTGCTTCCCCTGTCTTTGAAGTCAGCTAAATCTTGCCTCCCCAAATTAAATGGCTCGGGGCGGAACCAGTGTGGAGTTGATTACCTAGTGCCGGGGCAGCTCTGGCGCTG
Source organism: Furipterus horrens (assembly GCF_987537825.1). Lineage (NCBI taxonomy): Eukaryota > Metazoa > Chordata > Mammalia > Chiroptera > Furipteridae > Furipterus > Furipterus horrens. The sequence goes on along the minus strand of NW_028327183.1, from coordinate 13,343,831 downwards.
CTGAATCCGGTGTGTCCTAATTTGGCCCAGAAATGCTGTCCCCCTCACAAGCACAGTCCTCTTTGTGGAAGCAGGGATGCTGTACCCTGTCCTCCAGGGGACAGCAGGGAGGAGTGGGACACTTGAGGGGGATGGGCATCTGCCCAAATGGGAGTGAGGATGTATCAGGGGAGGGGATCTTCCTGGCCTCTGGAGTGTGGGGTGACCCCAAAGAAGATAAGCAAGTGCTTTTCTTTCTCAGTTACTATGTAAAGCTCATTGTCCTCTCTGTGGGCCCAGAGAGAGGTGTTCCTACACTGTGAGAAGCCAGGAGATGCCATGGAAACAGGCGGGTGTCTCTGTGTGACTGTGTGACTCTGAACCTGTTTGCAAAACGGTGACTATCATGTCAGGTGCTCCCCCAATGATGGATTTGTTATTTTTATCATTAAAGCTCCAATGGACAGGTGTTAGCCTGCTCATTTTACAGGTACAGAAGCTGACACTTAGGGTACTTAGGTGACTCTGCCGAGGCCACATGCCTGTCCCGGCTGCCAGATGAAGCCTTTGGTCCTCCAGGCCTCTGGGTTCAGTGCCTCTATTAGAGCCCTGGAGGCAGGCTCCTGTGGGCTTGGTTCTCCACTCTCTGCATTCCCCGCGCCCATTAGGAGTGGCCATGGCTTGTTCTTCAGCTCTTGCCCACTGATCGAGGTTTGCACCCTTGGGTCCATGGTCTGAGACAGTGGGAGGTGTTCAGACAATGCAGGAGGCCCTCCCGTGCCCACGTCCACGCCAGCTGCTGCTGCACTGAGGGCAGAGGCTGAGCTGTGCACATTTCCAGTCGCCTGAGGCAGGCCAAAGGGGCAGAGGAACGTGCGTGTTATAGCAACGTCTCGGGTGGTGGCTGACGCCCAGGGCCTGGGTTTCAATCCCCAGTCTGGCTCCTGAGCCATCAGTCACCTCGGTTCCCCCCATTGTGAAATGGGAGAGAGTCACATGACGTCTGCACCCTCTCTGCTGCTGTGGGGTTGTGGTGAAGAATGGACAAGTTAAAGGACGTGAGCATATTTTGCATGCTCCTTGGCACACAGTGGGTGGGTGCTCAAAAATGTTTTTTGGGTTTGTACCTATGGAGACAAATAATGTAATAAAAATCTGTTAATAAATAACAACTGTTAAAATATCTATGAGATATTTTATGTGTATCTGTCGGCGAGTACTGACAGGAGAGATTTTAGCTAGTCTGTCTGCCAAGGGCATGCCTTCAGCCCTGCAGCCCCAGGGACAGGATGTGACTCCAAATCATGAGGATACCTGTCTTTGTTAAAATATATATATATTGTAACACACACACACACACACACACACAAAGGGCAATCGGGGATGTGCTGATTACAGACACATGAAAAAATTCAGCCTCTGTTGGTTGGATCAGCAATTCTTCCTCCTGGTTTTGCATCACCCCGGGGTGTCTCCAATTATCTCAAGAAGGGTCAGGAACCACTCAAGATGTCATTAATTTTAATTCCTACTAATTAAATATATAAATGGGCCGTGTACTACTTTGTGGAAGGAGAAAAGGAGAAAATAATATCTTAAAATCCAATATGTAGTTCTTGAACTCTGGTAGCCAGCTTCTCAAGGGCCGGGAATTACGGGTTACCTTCTCTTCTCTTTTCTTTCTCCTCTTCCTCTCATTCTGCGTGCCCCCTGTGGGTGCTCTGATTGATACAGGCAAATGTTGAGCCTGTATGGGGACGGTGAGGCGGGGTAGGGAGGGGCGGGGTCCACGGCCTGGGTTCTCGTCCTGACTTTCCCTCTCAGTGCCATGTGACTGTGGCAGATCTGCTTTGGAGGTGCCTCTGCTGAGGCTCATCACCCTGCCCTTCCTGTCTCGTTAGGTCCCGGTGAGCTTCAAGGCAACAGGGCAGGGGCCAGTGCATAGTAACGAGGACGCCGACACGCGTCACTTCGCGACATTTATTCTGCCCCATCCTGCGTCAGGCACTGGCCCCGTGAGGGCGTACAACCATGTGCACAAGAGGAGGGCACGTTGCTCCTGAGCAGCTCAGAGCAGAAGGGGTTCCAGTAGGGTGTGGGTGATGCGTGCCTAATGTGGACCGTGAAGGGGACAGCTACTGCCAGGACACTCCTGGACCTCCAAAGACTGCTTCCGGGGACAGCGAAAGAATGGTCCCTGTCCACAGTAAGGACCTGGTCCCCAGGCTTTGCTGTTCCCTCCGGCTGTTCCTGAAGGAGTTTTTGTGCTCAGTCTGTCTCCTCTCTCAGGCCTCTGTGGGGTGGGTTAGAGAGGCAGAGGAAGGTTCCAGCTCAGCATGGGTTTGTGGGACATGGAAGATGAGGGACAATGGACAGAGTCTGCCAATTGGTATGGTTTTAAGTAAGGAGGATGGTAGCTGGGGGTGGGAGGTGATCAGTCGCGTGGTGAGGGACAGGTTGCTGGGGGAAGGATTTGTCCTTCACGCTGAGAAGCTACCTTGTTAATCCAGAGCACCACGTTTTTGTGGCCTCCCCGCCAACTGCGGTGCTGTCCTTGCCCACGGAGGCCTGGGATGGGACAGTGTCTACAGGAAGGAGCCTGTCACTGACCGGCTGCCCTTGCTTTTGCCGTTAACTCCCCTGTTCTTCTGGCACCTCGGCACGTGCCATCCCCACCTCCTTTCTGAATTTCTCTCTTCCCCTACTTTCTCTCGGCATCTGGCCAATGCTGGCTCACCGTTCAGCCTCACCTTAGATTTCTTTTCCTTCGGGAACCACTCCCCTAACCTCCATGGAGAGGGTTGGGTGCTGTCCCAGTGGGTATTCACAGCCCCACAGCCCCTGTCTTTCATGTCATGGTTCTCAACTCCCTGAATTGCAATGGCCTGTTTTCACACCATGGCTGCATTAGACTGTGTCTGTCCTCTGGCTCCAAGCACAGGGCTTGGTGCCTAGTAGGTGCTCAGTAAATGTCTGGAATAAACAGTGTGTTGAGGTTACTGGTGCAGAGCCAAGACCACCAGGAAGATCGATGCCCTGTCAGTAGAAAGTAGACGTCACCGCTTGCTGTCAGGGCTCTGGGACTGGCATTCCTGTGCTGGCTCACAGATGGCCTTGAGGGTTCGGGGTTGACCTTTCTACTCCTTCCCTCCCAGGCCACTCACTCCCGGGACTGCAGCTGCGGCTACGTCCCCAGTTCTTTAAATGTCTTGGGTGATTTTTCAAACATTTTACCTCCAACATGCTTTGCATACTGCCACACATTTTAAAACCCATATATAATTTAAGCAACATTTAATCAATAGAGTCTTGATTCATTTTTGCCTTAAATCATCAGTATTATTGTTGCGAAGAGCCCATTTGAAGTTCAGGAAGGCTTTTAAGCATCTTTAGTAACCGTTTCCTTCCCTTGCATCCTATTTTTTTAAACTATCTTTTTGAAAGAGACTTTCTCTAGTGGTTGAACGAGCTCAAAATGCCAGCTTCCTAATTGCTTAAATTGTGTCCAGTATGCATTCTGGAAGGCAAACAGACCTTTCCAGAATCTTTTCATACGTTTAACCAAAGCAGCTTTGGCTGCCGGTGGTTTGAGTTATCTGAGAAGGGCTCTTAGTTGCTGCTTGTGACCTGAGGCTGAATGGGGCAGGCAAGTCAGGCCTGCTCCCAGAACACCTCACTTCTCACACTTGGAGGGCGCACATCTTTTAAGCACCAAATGCATACGTGGCAGACAGTCATCTCCATTTTCTTGGGTCTGATGCAGTTGTCAGTCCATGCTGTGGTTTGCCTACTGCATCTCACATTTACTTAGTGTTTAGTGTGTATCTGGTATCGTGCTTAGCCTTTCATGTGCGTCCCCATAGGTTATTATTATCCCATTTTGCAGACAAGGAAACTGAAGCAGAAGGCTTGTGAATTAGTTTCCTGGGGTAGTTGTGACAAATGACCTTAAAACAGGTGGCTTCAAACAGCAGGGATTTATTGTCGCACCGTTTTGGAGGCCAGTAGTCTGAGAAATCAAGGTGTGAGTAGCACCGCCCTTCTAAGGTTCTGGGGCAGAATCTGTTCCTGGCCTCTTCAAGCTCTAGCATTCCTTGGCTTGTGGCCGCATCTCTCTAATCTTTGCCCTGTGGTCACACTGCCTCTTCCCTTTCATGTGTAGTGTCTTCTCCTCTCTGTGTCTGTCTCCTCAGGACATTTGTCATTGGATTTAAGACCCTTCTGGATAATCCAGGATAAATCCCTCCTTTCAGGATCCTTATTCTAATCCAACTTTTGCCATAGAAGGTATAATATTTACTCATCTGCCATATAAGATAATATTCACCAGTTCTGGGCTTTAAGGCATGGGTGAATCTTTTGGGCACCGTTTAACCCACTGTAGCTTGTAAGAAACACCATCAGGACTTGAACCCTCGCGGCGTGATGGCAAAGGTTGGCTCTGTGCTCCCTGCTCCATTGATGATGTGCCAGGACAATGGTGACAGAAGCTGTAAAAGTTGTTGGGCTCGGTCAACGTGGCTCTGTGTCCTCCTTAGGTACCAATTTCCTGTCCTAGTCTGTTAAGGCTGCTATAACAATATGTCACTGACTGGGTGACTTATAAACAACAGAAATTTATTGCCTACAGTCTGGAGGCTGGTAAGTACAAAATCAAGGTACCAACACGGTTGACTTCTGGTGAGGGCCCTCTTCCTGGTTCATAGCCACACCTTCTTACTATGCCCTCAGATGGTGGAAGGGGCTCGGGATCTCTCTGGAGCTTCTCTCTTGAGGGCACTAATCCCATTCATGAGGGCTTCATCCTCATGACCAAAGTATATCTCAAAGGCCCGCTTAGTAATACCATCATCTTTGGGGGTTAGGATTTCAACATATGATTTGAGGGGGTACAGACATTCTGACCATAGCATGCCCTTTCTGCCTTTTTGTTTTTGTGGGTTTTTTCCTTCCCAACTTGACAAAAATACTTAGGTCTTTTCACTTCAGCACATCAACTTCACAGTTAACATGGCCTGTATTCTGTACCATGGAGCACAGTCTCTCGTTGTGGATAGAGGTGTGACTGTTCACTGGGGTGTGTGGTTATGATATTACATTAAAGGTATTAATCTACCTCTATTATTATTAGATTAACATGAAAAAAGCATAATTTGGGTCAACAATCATCATATATCAGCAATTTTATATGGTTCAGTCTCATACTTAGTTAAAATATACTGCCCATCAACATCCTCATGTCTTCACTCCACTTGGCCTTCATCCTCTGCTTCCTCCAAAGGCCAACTAAATATTCCAGCTGCCTGTGAGTGCCTTTTATTCCACCCCCTGGCTAATTGGACCCATCTCCACTCTTTAGTTACTGAGGCACATCTTTAGCAGATTTGGCGTTTTTGTCATGCACCAAGTCCCATCCTAATTTTGACTATCTCTGAAGAAGCCACAAAGCAGCCAGCCCATCTTGAAGTCATCAGCTTCCATTAAGGGTTCGGGAAGCATCTGTTTGGAACCAACATGTTATTTTCCTCCCTGGCAACTCAGTAGCGGGATTGCATACTGTGCCCACTACTAACACAAAGTACTTACGGATAGTAGCAGGTGTGTCCAAATCTAAAAATAGCCCTTCTCCCTCAGCATCTCCTCTTTTCTGCAGAATGACCTGGCTCACAACCGGAATTTTGCCTCACTAAACACTTACACATATAATGCATCCGGAGAGATTAACCTATATTATGCACGGGCAACAGTGTAAATGTTTCCATTCCTGGCAAGAACTGTGTTATTGGAAATCATTTATTGAGATTTATGTCTGAACCGAGCTGAAGGTTGTTTGCATTGTTAAGGTTCCCAAAAGCCAAGCTGGAAATTCTGGGATGGGGTTTCCATGGAGATGTGGGGTCACTAGGAATGCCCCTCCCAGGAGTAGAGCTGTCTGTCATCCATCAATATTTATCACGTGTACACTACCTGTGTGTGCCTGCAAGAATTCAGGCATGACTCACTGGTTGTATGACTTTGGGAAAATTGACTTAATTCTTTGAATCCTAGTTTCCTGTCTGCAGGATGGGTTGATAATAATGGCACACATTTTACAGAATTGCTAGTAGGACTCATGGACTTGGCCCAGAGCCAAAACCACTTCCTTGTAATTCCAAATATAAAAGAGCATTTTGTAAGAAGTGAATTCTTGTTGCTGGAAGTGGCCTGGCAGAGATGGAGAAATCGATCGACAGATTTGCTGAGGGGATTCCACCACTGGGATAGAGGAGGATATTTGTCCACTTAGCTTGTTAGTGCAGGATTATGTGCCATCTTGATCTGGGATGAAAGTAGAAGTGTGTATCCTGGCAGGTGAAAGTCAGGAGGGATTATCAGAGACCTAACACAGAGTCAATAATGTAGTTAGAGCTTAATTATTATATAATTTTGTTTTCTTACAGTTATGGAGGTAGGATGTTCAACATCAAGGTACTCAGTAATACATACTTACTGAGTACTTGTTGAGAAGCCAACCCAGAACAAGGTACTAGGGACATACAGATGGGTGTTCCTGTACATCTGTCCTAGAGGAACTGTGCCTCTAAATGTCTAATCTCATCATGAAGGATTGGTGGGGCAGGGGCAGTGCAGAGAAAAGAAAGAGAGCTAACATTTGTTAAAGACCTGCTTGGTAAGCATGGCACATATTATCCCTCCAAAACTTTGTTAGATACTATTATCCACATTTTATAGGTGCAGAAATGAAGTCTGAAGGAGACTGTGATTTAATCAATGTCTCTGTATCAGTCAGGATGCGCTAGGTTGTGCTGTAGCAACAACCATCCCCAGAATCTTCATGGCTGAAAAGAAAGATTTATTTCTTGCTCACACTATATCCATTGTGGGGCAGCTATGGGTTCTACTCCTTGTTGATTTCTTCCTTTAGGAACCTTGATGTTTGCCATACTAGAGGGAAACAAAAATGGTGGAGCAAGCATTGGCCCTCAAAGTTCTCATTCACTGGCCAAAGCAAGTCACCTGGCCATACCCAGCTTACAGGAGGTGGGAACATCCATCTACCACCTGCCTGAAGAGTGAGTGCCAAAATGCCGGTGGATAACCCCATTGAGTACCAGCCTTTTGGCAAGCGGCACAGCCAGAGTTCACACTCAGGCCTGGCTCTCGACTTCACACTGTTTCTACTGGCTCACATGGCCTTGGAGGTAGAGGGAGGTCGAGGGTTCTAGAATCTGGCAGCTCTCTGACTTCTGCAGTGAAAAATGGTTCCACCTTGGTGACCATGAGCCCATATTCGGTGGCCAGCCCCCCCTTTAACTGCTCTAGCCCCAAATACCATTGGTCCCACTTAATGTCCATACTGTCCCTTCACAAGGAATTTGCCTATGGCTGCCATAGGCAGCCAGGCTTGGCAAAGGCTCCAGGTGGCCTCTTGCCCTTGGCTCCAGGAATAGAAGGCTCTCCTGGCACATGGACCAGAGGTAGTAAGGGCCCCATCAATAAGATGGTGATCTGAGGAAAACAAGAGGATGTAAGGGATGCGAAAGGACCCAAAAGGCCAAAGAAAGATTTGCTGTGAAAGTCGCCATGTTGGTCAGCTCAGGCCGACCTGACAGGATGAGCAGAGTGGTGACCTAAACAACAGGAGCTTGTTTTCTCACAGTTCTGAAGGCTGGATGTTCAACATGAAGGTGCCAGCAGGGTCGATGTCTGGTGAGGCCCCTCTTCCTGGCTTGCCGATGGCCACCTCCTCTCTGTGTCCTTGCACTGTCTTTTTCTTTGTACCTGAATGGAGAGAGTGAGCTCTGGAGTCCCTTCCTCTTTGTATAAGGATACAATTTTATAGGTTGAGGCCCTTCCATTAATACCTTGAATCCTTTCACATCATCAGGACCAGGGCTTTGGTGTATGAATTTGGGGAGAGGAGGACTCGCTTCAGTCTCTAACAAAGCAAATAACCATTCTCACCTCTGAGTGATGGTGGAGGAGGCAGGGAGCGTGGCTTTGAGGCCCCAGCTCCAGCAGTAATGTCTCTGTCATCCACGTCACCTCGAGGGCTCAGTTGCTAGATCCACATAACAAATGGGTGCCAAGTTCCTTGCCCAGGGACAGGCTTGTGCAGAGCACACTTTTGTTCCTTGTCCCCTCTGAGCCTGTTTCTCTGTGGACCATTCTCACCTCACACAACTGCTTGGATAGTGAGAGGACAGAAGGTTCACAAACATGTCAAAGAGCTGGAGTGGCCCCAGGGGTTTTCACTATTGCTCCTCCCCTACCTCACGCCTGGTACAGAGGTGGGGACATAGGAGGACCATGGGTATGTCTCACAGGAATGATGGGGCAACAGAGTAACAGTTGGACAATGGATAACGTGTTTGGTGAATTGGAGGTCCTCCACCCAGCCTGAGCCAGAACAATGTAGCCTCAACCGTGTATCTGAACATTACAACTGACCAAATCTACTCCTGATTGTATGTGCGACGAGCATTTCCCATTCTTTCATGCAACACATTTATTGAGCACCTACTATATATAACTTGGAGCGCATAAGGCCAATTTGCTTTCTTTTTTTTTTTTTTTTTTGCTGTGCGGGGTATACCGCCCAATTTGCTTTCTAGTGTTAATAAAATATAAATTGGCGCTTGCTTCTTACAGGCCTATGGGGGTAAAGAAACTGATGCACTATCTCATCCAAGGAATGAGAAAGGAATGCATTTTGGGGCCCACAGGAGAGACATTTAGCCGAGCAGGGAAGAGTTGGGAGGGCAATGGGGAAACCTTGTAGGCTTCCCAGAGGAAGTCCTTCCTAAGCCGGGTCTTGAAGGCTCCATAGGACCTAGGCAAGCAAAGGATGGTGTAGTGGGGAAGGGCGAGCAGGCAGAGGTGACAGCAGGGCCAAAGGCAAGGAGGCATCAAGAGTCGATGGTGGGACATCACAGGCAGCCTGGCTTCCCTAAGGCTGACAGGTCTGTTCAGGGGATGTCAGTAGAAGATAATACACTGGCTTCCCCTGGCAGGGGCTGCTTCCCTTTTCTGACTATAAGAATGCATTGCTGGCCCTGGCTGGGTAGCTCAATTGGTTAGAGCATTGTCCTAATACACCAGGGTGTAGGTTTGAGCCGCAGTCAGGCACACACAAGAATCAACCAATGAGTGCATAAGTCAGTGGAACAACAAATCAATGTCTCTCTGTCTCTCTCTCTTTCTTTCTCCCCCCCTTCCTCTCTCTATGAAATAAAAAAGAATGCATTGCTTTGCAGAAAGCTGTGGGTGGTTTCCTGTGTATGAAATCTAGAGCCTGTCTGAGGGATGGGGTGGCCTTTTCACCCAAAGAACTGAGTGAGACATTCAGTTAGCAATGGCCAATACAGTGGTGCATCTCCTTCCCAGTCCTGGTCCTGAGCTTTTGGCCCAGGCCTTGGACTCCAGAGGGAGCTACCTTGGCACCCTTTCCTGTTTTGCCTGTCTCCTGACAGAGCACAAAGCGGCGAGGCCATCCGTCCTTGCACTTGGCCTGGCGAGGTGGGGACCTGAGTGGCAGGGCCTGGGTTCTGGGGTTGGCTCAGCTTCTGTCTCAGGGTGAGACTTTGAGCAAATCACGTTTCCAGTTCCCAGGGTGGGGGTGAAATCAGATGGATCGTTTCCACGGCTCTGCCCACCCAGGGTGTTATACTTCCAAACAGATAACTAGATCTCTACCATGGATGTAGTTTAATATGCTGTTAACTCTTCTCAGCAACCTGATTTTCCCCAACTAACAGTTCGTTAACAAATAAAATATTTGACAACTTCAAAAAAAAAAAAAAAAGGGCAAGGGAGATCACAACTGTGTTACCCCGTCTTCAATGATCACAAACTCTAGAGATTTGCTTGTTACTAATGCTGCATAATTAAGCAAGTTACTTGCTTTCTCTAATCCTCATTTTTTTTCCCCATATGTTAATTGATGCTATAAGTAGTAACCACCACCTGAGGACAGTGCTGGGCAGGGCTGCCGTGCGTGGCTGTGCTCTGCCCGAGAGCGCCTGGCTGAAAGCCAGTGCGTGCTCCGTTCCACAAGCCGTGCGCCCTGCCCCCAGTACCTGCGCCTGGTCCTTTTGGCTTATTTTTATAAAGGTACATAGGGGCTGGCAGCTGCTCTGGTCCTTAGCACAGCGTCTGGCCCAGAACCAACTCGTCATTACTTACTCCTCTTTTTTAGAGGAGAACTAATGCGTGAGGACTTACTGGAACCCAGAGCCTCGGTTTCCCCAGCTGCAAAGTTATAGAAGTAAACTTGTCTGTCTCTGATGTTCTCATGAGATTGGACCACCTGTGTGGTTGTTTTTATTCTTGGGGAGGGGTCCTGAGCTCAGTTTTGAAATCTATTAGGTGTTTTCTTCCTGGACCTGTGCTCAAGTGATTTGGCTCCTGAAGCTGGGGGGTTGGTGGGGCGTCCTGGCTGAATGGGCCAGTCTGATGGAGAGAAGCATCTCTCTCTGCCTGGGTTTGCCACCATAGCCCCAAGGGAGGCATGCAAATGCATCTTAGCAGCTGATGGAGATATAATTCTCTCGTCATTGGTCAGGGACACTAAGGAAGCCAGGAACAAGAAAGGGCTGGTAGGTGAACAGAGAGGAGGGTGGTCTCTCTGTCTAGCCCAAGCCCACAAAGAATTCCACCCCCTTAAATGACCCAACTTGTCAATTTGTAATAACTCCTTTCCAGTCCCCATCTTCCCTTCCCTCCTTTCTTTTGTTGCACAACTTTCCTCCTATAAAGCCTGAGGCTTGACATGGGTTAAAGCAAAGCCTCGGTGACTCAGGACACGTCCAGGCAGAGTCTGGTCTACCTGGTGGCCCAGTGCTCAGCCCGCCTCTGAGCCCCGACCTGAGGACAGACGGACCCTCTCTGTGCTTGGGCTCCAGTCCTGTGTTTGGAGAGTCATTGGCCAAAGCGGGCCAATTAGTAGGATCTGCCTCTGGTGGAGTGGCGATGCCCGCCCACCGGGACCCGTTTCTTAGACTTCCTCCTCATTATCCTTGACTTGTTCTCGGGCAGTGAGAGGAACAGTGCTTTGATCTCTGACACTTGCCGCTGGCCACAGGTCCCAAAATCACCGAGCTGACTATTCTCCCCCTTTTCCAAAAACCAAGGTGTACAATCTGCTCTACTCTCTTCAGTGCTTTTCCTACCGTGGCCTTGAATTCTCTATTTAGCTCTGAGCACGAATGTTCTGGCTTAGTGCAGACACAGACTCCAATCCACCCCATTGCTTCTCCATTTGCCTTTCCCACAGGGCCCAGCAGAGTGGCAAATCAATGACTTAAAAGACTGATCCATTACAGTGTAGTAGATGGATTGTTCCCCAGCCTTTACTCCCTCCTTGTAACAGGATTAAGCATCCTTGTCATGTGACTTGGCTGTGACTTTCTCTAGGAATAGTGGAGTATTTATCTCTGCCCCTTTGACTTTGGGTATGGCCATGGGACTTAACTAGAGCTGATAAAATGCTAGTAGATGTGACAAAAGCTGAAGCTTTCATCGTACTTGTGTGGTTTCACTCAGTCTTGCCATTTGCTGTGAAAACAAGAAGCTCCGATTAGCTGCTTGCTGGCCCTGGAGAGAGAAGTAGGATGACCCTGACTTTTCCGTCTCCCCCAAAGTCAGAAAGAGAGCTTCACTAGCAAATCTACAGACCAAAGAGCAAAAAATGTTTATTGTATCGCTGAGAGTTTGGAGTCGCTTGTTACACAGCAGTGTTGCAGAAAAACAGCTGACTATCATAGGGATGAACCTGGTGCTGTGCCATTTTCTTTCCCAGCTCCATCGGGTCCTAGGTAGACACACAGGAATCACAAAAACTGTGTGGAGATGGAAATAGGGAGGATAAACTGGCAGCTCACAGTGCCTGGTTGTTACTCTGTTGCCAGCCAGGGTCCAGGTTCCCATGTTCAGTCTACCAGCTCCAGTGAGACTGATGGCCAAGTTACAGCCCAGGTCTCTATGTGCAATCTCCCGGATTTAAAGTATTGAATCAAATTTGTGTATCATTCTGCAGGCAAAAAAGCCTACTTCTGACCAGCCCATGGATTGCCAGCTTGCAGGCTCTGGTCTGTCTACCCGGAATGTGCCCCTTCTCTAAACCCTTGGCACTGGCTAAAGTTCTCATGGAAGGATCCACGAATGCAGAGTAGATGTTGGCTTAAAGGCATACCCTGTTTTCTGAGTGGTATTCCTTTCGTGCTGCTGATGTAGTTCTGATTTGACCAAGAAAGAGCACTAGACTGAGAACCCAGAGTCTGGAGTTTGGGTTTGAATCCTGCTGGTAGCTTGACTTGTTCTGTGACATTGAGTGAGTTACTTTCCCTCTCTGGTCCTTAGTTTTCCCTTCAGCATAATGACTTCACCACTTAGAAGCTGAGGGACTGGGAATGAATTGCTTAAGCTCTCCAGGTATTAACATCCTCATGTGTAAAATGGGACTTTGCTGCTCACCTGACAGGGTTAAAGGAGGATTGAATGAGATGATAAATGAAGCCCGAGTGCATGGCCTGGCACACAGGGTCCCCTAGATGTTTGTTGGGGCCCCTGCTGCTGCTAATGATTAACAATAATAAATTTAAAAAACATGGCCTGGATTCTCTACCAGGAGTGGGGGAACAAAAGCCGGTGCATGGAATTCTGGGGCAGCTATTCCGACTGTAGCAGAAATGCACTGTGTTCTGTTTCCTACTCTGTCTAGTACCCGGTGGCCTGCTCCAGCTTTCGTTCCCTGCCCAGCCTCACCAGGCCCCCCATTAGACATCCTCTCTTGGTTTCCTTACTCACAGCCATTTTGCACGCCTGTCTCAGATGCTCAGTCCTGAGTATGTGCCTTTCACAGATTGGCTGATGATAGACAGAAGCTTGTCTTGATTTCCTACCTGCAAGATGCTCTGTAAGGGGTTTCCAGCTGAAATGGAGGAGGGACCCCCCACCCCCCCGGCTGCCAGCCTGGTGCTCATGTAAGTCTCTAACTCATGTAGCACCTGGGTCTCCTTTCCCAGGCCAAGACTAACAGTCACCCAGTGGGTAAGAAAAGGGTCTGCACACTACCACAGCCACCAGAGAGTCCGGAGAACAGGGTGAGGGACTGCAGCATTTGATTTCAGAGTGACGTCACAGGTTAGCAGACCATCTCTGGACAGAAACTTGCTTCACACCATCCTGAGAGAAGAGGGAATAACTGCCTCATATAACTTGGAGGGTCAAAGATTGAACCAGGGCCTCTTAAACATTGTCAGCTCTCTTTCTCCCTGTCCTTCCATCCTCATCCCTTCTTGGTGTTGTCTAAGGGTCCCCACCATGCCTTTGGAGACTATGAGTGGCAGTAACCCAGACTGAAACAGGGCAGCCCTTCATTGCCAAGGAAGGATTCTTTCTGATTGGCTCCTCTTAGACTGATCGCTTTTGCTGGGGGAGGAAGACCAAGTGTGGCTGAGCCCGCCTGTAACCCTATCACTGCAGCAAGTGTGTGTGAGGTGCACCGTCCCCAACATCTCCTCCAGAGCCCCACGGCAAGGGGGTCAGCTGGGCTACCCGCAGATGCTCTGCCAGTCCTGTCCAGATCATTACGCAAAAGCCTCCTCAAGTCACTTTTCTTGGTTCTTTATAGATTTCATATGACAATGTGGGGTGGGAAGGATGTGCCAGTGGGGCACTTTGTGGTAGGAATGACTAATACATGTTGTCAAAGGAAAAGGGGTACCAGCTGGATTCATTGCACCAGTGACATCTGGGATAATGAAAGAATTATACATGGATTTGCATAACAGCAGAACTGTCTGGTATGCGTATAAAGAGCAGAGGCTGGGTGTCACGCACGTAACACAGTAGGCCCACCTGCGTTTAGCATGCAGGGGAGAGGGCCCCTGCTTTTCACTGGGAGCTGGTCAGCCAACCGCACAGGCCTTGCCTCTGGTCTGTATCCCCACTTCATTCCCTCCACGACTCCCCTAGCTTAGGCCTTGTCTTTGCCCATCTGGACTCAGCTCTTCCCTTTGACCTTTCACCTCCTGCTGGCTCTCTCCTGTCCGTGTCCCACAGAGTGCAGGTGCAGGTCTCATGCTGTCCCTATGTACAGACCCCGGCCCATTCTTTTTTTTTTTCTCTTACCATCATTTTATTATTAATTTTTTCTTTTTTTAAACAAGGTTATTTTTATTTTATTTATCTGTTTTTAGAGAGAGGGGAAAGAAGAAAGAGAGGGAGAGAAACACCACTGTGCGGTTGCCTCTCACGCGCCCCCAACCGGGGACCTGGCGTGCATCCTTAGTCATGTGCCCTGACCGGCCCTGCCCTTTCTTATTACCCAAATGAAGCTTCCGCAGCTTGTTCTGGTTGTTGCACGTGGCTGCAGGAGCTCGTGTCTGCATTCCGACCCAGACTGAGAAAGCACAAGTCGGAGTGTGACCGGCCTGGGTTTGAGTCTTGTGGCTGCACCCTGTGGGCCGTGTGATTTTGGACCTGATGTTCACCCTCTGTGGGGCTCAGCCTCCTGTAAAATGGAGTTAAGTCTTTCTCTCTCCCTCCTTTCTGCTTTGTCTTTTCTCTCTCCTTTCCTCCCTCCTGCTCTCTCTCTTTCCTGTCTTCTTTCCCCTTCCTCCCCTTTCCTACCCCCCCCCACACCGTACAGTGATGTCCACGAGGACGCAGTGGTGGGCAGTGCAGGTGCCAGGCAGCACAGACGTAGAGGTTCCTTAGCACTTTCCCACTGCCCCGTGTTCTCCCCTGCCTGCACCCTTGTTGCAGAAGGAGGGATTTGTCTGGACTTCTTGTAGGTGCTGACACAGAGCTTCTAAAACCATTGGAATTACCCAAGTGAGAGGAGCATCTTTGTAATATATGAGTCCCTTGGATTAAACCTAAGTTTATGCCAACAAGTTGAAATCACTCAGGATGGGGGCCGGTCAACCAGAAAGACCCAACTATGTGATTAAAGGGTTGGGGCTTTGAACCAGCTTCACCTCTGGAAAAGGAAGGCAGGCTGGAGACTGAATTACCAATCACCCCTGTGCAATGAAACCCCAACTGGCTGGTTAACACATCAGCGTGCCTGGAAGGTGACATATCCTGATTCTACAAGGAGGGGACAGGGAAACTGTGCATTGGGGACCTTGCTCTATGTGTCTTTTCATTTGGCTGGTCCTCATCTGTATCCTTTATGATAAAACTGTAGTAATAAGGACAGTGCTTCCCTGTGTTCTGTGTGCCATTCCTGTGAACTATGAAAAAGGCAGGGGGTCATGGGAATCCTCAAATTTATAGCCAACAGAAGGGCAGGTGGCCTGGGGGCCCTACTTGCTGCTGGCGTCTGAGGCAAGGGTGTGTCTCTTCATGAGGGCTGGCTCCTTAACTTGGGTGGGGAGTGCCAGGATCAGGTTGCAGTTCACCAGGTGAAGTTGAGACAGGATTACCATCTACCAGACTGTCCCTGTCTGGCTCTTCTCCTGTGACATCTCTTTCTGTTTGGATTGTTCCTCCGCTCCTTATTGGATCAGAAACTCTTATTGATGCTGCAAAACCCGCACCACAGAGGCCTAGCTTTCTCCATCCGCCTCTTATGGAAAATTCCAAGTCCTTGCAGTTGGATAGAGTAATACAACCAACTCTCATGGCCAGCTTCAGTACGCCCTGACTTCTTGTTCTCGTTTCTTCTTTTACTGCCTTTACCTCTCAGCTTTCAGAGGCTCTTCATGGTCCCTGCAGAGAGGACCAACATGCCTGCTTGGGTCAAGGGACTAAGTGCTAGGCCAAGGTCATCCTCCACGGAGCCCGGCTACCTGGGGTTTTGCTGCCTTGCCTTACTGATTTGTATACAGAGGAAAATGAAATGACAAATGCACTTACATAAAAGCTGAATTGGCACGACAAGCAGATTTATAGAGAGAATTGCGTGTCATTTGAAATAATAAGACCAGCATTGTTTGGAAGGCAGTGGATGGGAAAGAGCCCACATCTCCTCAGCCAGCACTGGGGTTTATCTGATGACCTTGTGTTAGTTTGGTTCTCCATGAACAGTGGGATGGGCTGGAATCCACACCTACTTGGGGGTCTGGATGTTAGCAAGGAAATGGTCATGAGTCAGGGAGTCAAGGCCGGGTGGGAAGGAGAGGGGCTTCAGGGTTTTGTTTGTTTGTTTTTAACATATTTTCTCTTCTTTTAAAGATTTTTCCTTCCTTCCTTCTTTCCTTCCTTCCTTCCTTCTTTCCTTCCTTCCTTCCTTCCTTCTTTCCTTCCTTCCTTCCTTCCTTCCATCCTTTCTTCCTTCCCTGTCTGTGGAGCTCTATTTCTGTGCCCAAGACTGGGCTTGATGGTGGTGGTGGTGGCGGCGGCAGTGATGATAAAAAAGATGATAACAATAAGTAACAGCAAGTACTTCCATAGGTTTATCATGTGGCAGGCACAGTTGCAAGCATTTCACATGCACTCACTCAATTTTATCCTAATCTATTGGGGTCAATTATTATATTATCTGTTTTACAGATGAGGAAACTGAGAAACAGAGAGGCTAAGTCACTTGTGCAAAGTCACATAGCTACTAGATGTGCAGCAAGGAATAAGGCACATGGCTGCTAGCTTGCAGGGCCTCCTTCAGGGTAATTTCTAACCATCAAATAGAATAATGTAGTATTCATTCTGCATAGGCTGGGGCCAAAGTAGGTTTACAGTTGCTTGTTTGGAAAAATAATACAATAATTAATAAATAATTATACAAGAATAAACTCTTGTGTTTTGCATACTCACCACTGTAAATGTACTTTGGCCCCGCCCTGTGTGTGTGTGTGTGTATGTGCTAGTGTATGTGTTTCAGGATAGTGCTTTTCCAACTTTAACATACACACAAATTGCCCGGGGCTCTTGTTAAAATGAAAATTCTGATTGCCAGGTGGGGCCTGAAACTCTGCATTTCTGACAATACTGCTGTGCTGCTGAGGCCGCTGGTCTGAGGAGCACAGCTTGAGTATCAGAAGTCTGGGTGAAAAGACGTTCAAGAGCATGACCACCAAATACGATGCATGGACCTTCATTGGCCTTAGACGCAAAGAAATAAACAAAACTGCAAAGGACAGGTTGCAGTGTTCCAAAAGGAACAATTGGGGAAATTTGAATATGGGCTGTATTAGATGAAATTAAAAAGTTGTTGATTATCTTATATGACACCATAAGAGGATGCCCTTATTTTTAAGAGGTGCAGGCTGAAATAGTTACTTTCAAGTGGTTTACACACAGCACACACACACACACACACACACACACACACACACACAGAAAACGTGAAACAATAATTAGTGATCAAATGCAAAGGGTATAGGAGTTCACTATACGTGTCTTCAACTTTCCTGCGGGGTCGAACAATTTTAGAGGAAAATCTTGGGGGAAGTAAGGTTGGAAGTGAAGAATGGCCCTCTGGGCTGCCGGGAGGCGAGAGAAGGTGTCTCTTAGGAGACCAGATGGTGAACCTGCGTGGGGGGCACTTGGAGTGGTGCTCAGAATGTGGCCCTTTTCTCCCTCTGTCCCCACCGCCCCCCTTTATTCCACAGGCCCTGGGGAACGTGTGAAGGACTCCAGAACTTCCTCATGCTGAGCATTTGGGGGCCCCATTGTGGAAGTGGATTTAACTCTCATCTACTTGCTTTCCTGCTCCCCATGTTTTCTTGCTCTTATCTCCTTACTCAGTCTCTTCACGCTTGTTGGTTTATTTTTAATTTTTATGAAATCGTTATCTTTTAGAGCAGTTTCAGTTCGCAGCAAAGTTAGGAAGAAGGAATGGAGATTTCCCACATACCCACCCCAACGCCTCATTCAGGCACAGCCGCCGCCGTTGTGAACCGCCTGCCGGTGTGGTCCGTTGGTTACAGCTGACAAGTCTGCATGGACGCATCGTCACCCTAAGTCCGTAGTTTCTATCGGGGTTCACTCTTGGAGTTGTCCTTTGATTTTAAATATCCTTTTACTGTCATTTCAGTGGGATTTGGGGAGGGAGTGGAAGTAAGTGGGACGTAAAACTCACCTTCTCCCCCAGAAATCACTTCCTTTTCTAATTAATTTTTTCCTCTCCCACTGGCCCTCTCGTAGCCTCATCGGCACAGGGAAGTCCTGCCTCTGCAGGACACTCGGAGGCTCAGGGACCGTGCACGCGTGGGCCCTAGCTCACTCTGGGTCCCAGAAACAGGGCCTCCCCCAAATGCAGAGCGAGAGCAAGCAGCCGCACACCCCACGTCCCTCCGTCCCCCGTCTCCTGTAGTCTCCTTCCTCTCTGCTCAGAATGCAGCCTCTTCCCTCCCCGCCGGAGCATGCAGCAGGGCTCCTTTGTCCCACTTAAATGGATTGGACATTTGTGAGGTGTGTTTCGGTTTTGAAATTAATTGGCCCTAGACCAGAGGGAGAAACAAGACATGCATGGGGAATTGAGGCTGGCGTGGGTTGCTCACTCTGCAAGCGGGCAACCTCTGGTTGGCCTGTCGCCGGCTGCAAAGGCTTCCCTGTTCTGAAGTGGGCTTTCATAAATATTTCTATGAAATATTTAATGAAGGCATGTTGCAGGCAGGGCTTGAGAGGCCTCTGAACCTATTTGCCTCCCTTCTAAAGGGCGCTGCCCCCTGGTTCTGTAACAAAGAGCCCAGATGTGCTGGAAGCACCGGCCGTGGCTTCGGATGCATGTTCCCTCCTCTGGGTCAGGTGGGCCTGACCCTTCCAGAACCCACTGCCAGTGCCGAGCTGACCCTGCTTGTGGGCATCCACATTGTCTCTGCAGAAGCTGCCTCCGGCTCTGTTATCTTCAGAATGAAACATTTCTTCCTGCTTTGTGCTTGAGTGGCTTTGTTCCCTCATTCTTCCGGGGCAGAACAGAGACACTTCCTGGGATGTGATCTTCCCGTTCACCATTTTACCCAATTCCATTCCAATTAATTGCTTCTCACCCAATTTGCTTCTGAGGCACATAAAGCCACCCTGACTCTTTCCCCCCCCCCTCCAAGCTCCTTCATGTTGTTTCTTAACTTCTTGCTCTGAAAAAGGGCATACTTGGCCTGAGGACCCAGCCCCCTTCCTGGTCCAGCCTCTCATAACTCAGGTAAAGCACCTGCTTTCTCAAACAGAAATTCAGCACATCACTTCCTACTTATAGTCCTTTTCTGGCTCTACCATGATGAATAGAATCAAGTCCAACTTAACCTGTGCTGGGCGTTCCTGAAACATTGGTTCTCTGTACGAACCCATATCATGTTTACTGCCTGCCTCTCCAGACTGGCAGCCCACACAGCTCCCTGATCAGACTACACATTTGAAAATGCCAGGCTCAGCTCCGTTCTCCACTTATCACACACTGTGTCACCCCTCAGGTCACTAAACAGGTGCACATCGAATGTCTGCTGTGCACCCAAGTATTCTTCTCAGTCAGTGCTGCCCAATAGAAATATAATGCAGGCCACAGATATAATCTGAAATGTGCCGGTTGCCATGTTAGGAAAGGTATAAAGAAAAAGGTGAAATAATTTTCATATTTTCTAATGTAACCTGATATGTCTAAACTATTATAGCAACATGTGATCAATATGAAAATATTAATATTATATTTTACATTGTTTTTCTCATAGTAAATCTTTAGAATCCTAAATATGTGTTGCACATGCAGGACATTTCGATTAGGACTCGTGACCTTCCCATGCTTATGCTCACGTGGCTTGCGATTTCTCATTAGACAACATGGCTGTAGGGGAGGAGCTCTAGCAGTGAGCAGGGCATTAGGATCTCTCTCTTCCTGGGGTTCACAGTCTAGTTAGGGAAAGAGACAAAAACAACAAATCAGTGTGGACTATAACTCTGGGGGGCATGCTTTCTGGGTCACTCCCCCCACCTCCACTAAGCTACCTGTGCCTTGAGCACTGCTTCTAATGAGGTGGTTGAGATCATGGGCTGATAGGTGTTACCTCATCTTCCCCTCACTGCCTGTGACAGGCAGAACCATGGCCCCCAGGGATGGCCAGGTCCTAATCCCTGGGACCTGTCAATATGTCGTCTTAAGTGGCAGATGGGACTTTGCAGATGTGATTAAGGCTAAGGATCTTGAGATGGGGGAGATTATCCTGTATTATCCGGAAGTCTGATATAATCCCATGAGTACTCAAAAGCGGAATATTTGTCCTGGCTGCAGAGAACCAGAGAGATGGCACCCCGAGAAGGGCATGGTCTGTGTTGCTAGCTTCCACGATGGAGGAAGGTGGCCGGCCATGAGCAAAGGCACAGTGCAGCCTCTAGAAGCCAGAAGAGACAAGGCAGCCTCTAGAAGCCAGAAGAGACAAGGAAACATACTCCCTTTGAGGATGGGCCTGATGATAACCTTGATCTTCACTCAGTGTTGGGCTTCTGATCTACAGAACTGCAGGATAATAAATGGGCCACTAAATTAATGATAATTAGTTATGGCATCAATAAAAAACTAATACACTAGCTTTAGGATTGAGTGGTAAATCATACACCTTTCTGAGAGTCAGAAATTAGTTACATCTACCTCACAGGATTTCTCAGTGGATAAAGATGAGATCGCGCCTGTAAAGCACTTAGTCCAGTTGCCCAGCCCATTGTAAATGCTCACTTACTCTCAGCTAAAAGGACATGCATTGATGTCGTTTCTCAAAGTGGTCAGCCTGGAGCAGGGACTCTGGAAACATTTGTTGAATGAACACTGTGTGAAGGGCCTTCTATCACCACCTTCTGTGACACAGTCATCAGCACCTTAGAAATGGTCTGCTCTGCAGTTTTCCAGAGTGTGAAACCCAAAGGGATTTGAGTGGCGCACGCTCAAACAGCTTTGTTTGTGTGGTCATGCATTTTAGTGAGCACTGAGAAAGCACGGCTGGCTCATCAAATCCATTGTTCAAAGAAAGAGGACAACAAAGTGAACCCATTAAAAAAAAAAAGCTGTATGGACACTGGTGCCCATAGTGAAGATGGGGGATAAGTGGCTGAAACCCTGATCTAGTTGGCTGTCTCATTAAGAGACGGGGAGACCGAGGCTGAGGGGAGTAAGGTGAGAAGCAGACTGGTTGTGACGTCTCCGCTTCCTGCCCAGTGCTCCTGCTTGTTACTGAGCTGTTTTGAGTTGCGACCAGCCCTTTAGATTCCTTAGAACCAATACTCAACCTTTAGGCCTGGAAAGCTGAATCTTCCTCATGTTATAGAACTAAGGGATGTCCTTTGCTCCGTCTGGTCCCCACTTTACTTATCTAGTTTCCAACCAAGGATGAGGAAGTGTGCACACAGGACCTTCATATTAGTCTGAACTCTTTTTGGTTGTTGAAGACTAAAATATGAGGAAAGCCGGCTTAGGCAGAGGGATTTTTATTGGCTCATGGATGAGGTAGGATCGAACAACCAAACCACAAGAAGGACAAAGGTGCCCCTGGGCTTTGGGCACTGGTCACATCAGGGGCTGTGCCATCTCCCTTTACTCCTTTCTCATCTCCACTTTTCCCCTGTGAATAACTGCCCACTGTTCCTGGCCTTCATTTCTCAGTTTCACTTCTGTTGCCATATATCAGAGAAGGCATGGTTTTGATTTTCAGTGGCAATGTGAAAAATCCCAGAGAAGGACTCTGATTGGCTGGCTTGGGTTGAATGTTCAAATCTGGACCAATCAAATTGATTGGGCTTGATTTCAACATCTAACTCTATACCAGTCCTATTGGTTGCCCTTGAGCTCAGTGTCCAACCCAGGACCAAGCAGCTTTGTTCAGTGCAGCGGGGGAGGGACAAGGCTAAGGAAGAACGAGCTGCCTTCTTTCAAGCCACAGGATGCTGTTCTTTAAAGAAGGTGCTGTTGTGATGTGGTAGTCAGGCCCATCCAGAGGCAACCTCTGGACCAGCCTGTGGGCTTGCAAAATTGGCTTGCATAGTTCAACCTCTGCTTCCTCACTTACTAGTCCAATTTCGCTAAGCATCAGTTCCCCTTATCTTTTTAAAAACGTCTTTTATTTGTTTACTTTTAGAGAGAGGGGAGAGTGGAAGAAAGGGAGAGAAACAATGACTGGTTGCCTCTTGCAGGCCCCCAGCTGGGGACCTGGCCTGCAACCCAGGCACGTGCCCTGACTGGGAATCAAACCTGCAAGCTTCCAGTTGGTAGGCTGATGCTTCATCCACTGAGCCACACCAGCCAGGGGAGTTACCCCCATCTTTAAAAGTAGAAATTTTGATACTTATTTTGTAAGGTGTTATGAGGATTATGGGAAATAATAGGTGAAAATATCTATTGCACAATAGTGGATCAAAAATTTTTTGCTTCCTTTTTTCCCAAGTGGCCAATTTTTCTCCTGGATTTTTGCTTAGGAAGCAGATTTATCAGCTCATGATTGAAATCTTTCTCATTATTTTCCCCTGTTGATTGGAAAGAAGCAAAACTAGTTCCCTGCTACAGTTACTTCCAAGACAGGTTTTAAAACATCCTGGATTAATGATAATTGGAGAGCACCTGGGACATCAAAAAAATATGTAGGTCACAGTAATAGCAACCGTTGGAGTTCCTGAAATAAACATGATAGAACTGTCCAGGGAAATGAAATGCTAATTTAGAAAAATGCCAAAATGAATGGGGAGAAGATGGTAAAGGGAGGAGTCTGCTTCTCCTGAGGAAAGTGTCTCAGGAGGTTGGCATCAAACCATGGGTCACAAAACCTGAAGTTCTCACACAGAGTCAAGAGTGGATGTCTACCTTCAGAGGGGTCTCAGGTCTGCTCTCTTACAGTATGTCTGGGCAATAGCCTTCAGCATTTTATAGACTTTTGAGGACTGGTCCAGCTGGGTAATAAGAATATGAAGAAAGGCCTTTCATAGTGAAAGCAACCCATCTCTCCAGGAGATGAGGAGAGTCTGGGAAATATTGGGGTTGTGGAGACACTCTACCTGCTAGAGAAATAACCAGATCCTCTCTTTAGAGTAGGCTTGGAAAAAGGCAAGGAATAATGGGTTTGGGCAGGAAGGGAAGTACTGAGGAGAGACCCCACCCCTTCACCCAGACACCACACCTCCATCCATTCAACTGTCAGTCATCCATTCATCCATCCGCCTCCCCATCTGCCTTGCTGCATACATAATTCAGTTCTTCTGTTGGTCTAAGGTGGGTTAACTAGTCAATGCTGGAGAGACAGAAATGAATTAGACACAGTCTTTCCTAACTCACCAAGTTCACAATCATATAATTTGCACAATGCGCAGTGCGGAAAGAACTGTACATGTTGAAATAAGAAAACAAGGAAGAATGTTTAGAATACACAGCACATACTAGAAAATCTGATCCATCAACTCAACTACCCTTGGGCTTTTTTTTTTTTCTTTTTCCTGAGCTTTGTTCTACGAATAGCGACCTGATTCCTCTGGGGAAATTTGCCAGATTCAGCTTGAATTGGGGTGTTCAGAACAATTATTCTCTCCAAGGTACTGCTTTCCTGCTACTTCCTTACCCTTCAAAAAATATTGCATTCTGACCTGCTAGAAAAGGTCAAGGCCCAGCCAGCCTGGCTCCAGCTCACCGTTTGTGAGAGGTGATGTGGATAATTGGAAAGAACACTTGCCTGGGAGTTTGGAGCCTGGGCTTCTGGACCCTTTGAACAAGTCACTTCGTCTGTCTTGGCTGGGCTGTGTCATTCTCAGTTTCCCCCAATTCTAACATTTCAAGGCCCCGAGATTCTTCTGTTTGGCACCTCTCTGTGCCTTGGCCTGTGTGTTATACCTCTGAGAAACTGTTATCCATTTCCCTCCCTCCCGAGAGTGAATTTCTCATGGTGGATAAGTCAGCAAATGTTCGTGCCACTTCCTTAAGAATCTCGTCCCTCTGATACTCACATAAAAGTCCAACAATACCCAGGACCCTGAAGAGGACACCCAATCTAGCTGAGAACAGAAGGAAAAGCCACGTGGCCCTTTAAAAATGTCTTAAGTGCACCTACGATATGCCAAGCTCTGCACGAAGCCCTGGACCCCACTATCAGAGTAAGACTGGCCCCGCCTGGAGGCACACGCCGTCTGCTGGGGAGCTGGGCATGGGCACAAGGACAGACACCGTGAAAAAGGCACCATGGGAATGCACCCAGGGGCAGAGGCTGAAGTGGGGGAGGGTGTTCCTGGCGGAGGGGGTATTAAGCTGGAGTCTTGAGGCATGAGCGGAGACAGGGTGGGTGTCCATAAGAAAGCGTGAATGCTGCATGAGGGAGGATGTGAAGCTGTGCATCGGAGTGGCGGTTTTAGCTGCAGGGAGGTTGCGCCGTTGACATTCGGGATTCAAATGAGAAATAAGAGTCCAGAGCCGATTCTTAAAGGCCATGAACACTGAGCTAAGAAGCTTCCGTTTTATCCCAAACACAAAGAGATTTTGAGGGGTTTGAGAGGGGAGTGATAAGGGGTTTTAGTTTGGGTTCCCCTGAAAGCGGACCCAAAGAGGAAGGCTTGGGGGCACGTGGTTTATTTGGAAGGCAACGCTAGGAGAAAACGGGGTGCGGAAAAGTGATGCAGGGAAGGAGAACAGCAGAAACTGTGTGTGTTATCTATCGAGCTGATAACCACGCGGGGCAAGGCAGGCCTCACTGTAGCTGGGGATCCTTTAACGCATGTGAATTGTCCCTCCGAAGAACGGGGGCTGGGGCCTTTATCCACAGACTCCCATCTTCTGCTGGGGGAAGGCTGCCCCAAGAGGCAAGGACTCCGTGCTTGCTCATGTGGAGATAGTGCCTGCCCGCACTTCAAGCCCTGCCCTTCCTGTCTCCACCAGAGCATGTCACACTCGTGGATGTGTTGGGCAGATTACCACCGATGCTGGAGGCCTACGCTCGAACTTTTCCCCTCTGCCTAACCTCTCCCTTTTGTGGTGGTCATTTTTAGAGTCAAATGAGTTTTCATCCGTCAATGGTTTAGTTGGTTTTGGAAACTTCAGAGCAAGCCCAGAGGTAGAGACATGGGGTAGCATCTCAGTGTGTGTCTCAGTGTACACTCAAGATGGGGTGTTGGACGTGTGCGTGAATGTCTGACCCAGCTGCTCCTGACTCAGGAGGGCTCCGGGGATGCGGGACGTCTCCTGCACACATGGTGGGATGTGCTTTTCAGAACATCGCATCGGTCTTGGTAAGGAGTATGGATTGCGCGGAGTACGCCTGGCAGCAGCAGACATATTTTATGGGAGAAATTCCCCAGTCGTTATTTGACGTCCAATCGAAACTCTGTGGTTTGAAATTTCTCAGTGTCAAGCTTGGTGCTTCTCTGTGAAAAACCCAGAGAAATCATGGGAATGGCTCTCTCCGAGATGGAGGCTGAGGTGGGAAGGCAGAGGTATCCTGGTCACCGTGAGAGGGCGTTTCCTCCCCGCTTGAGGGGTCTGGAGACCTTTATCCTCGGAGATGTTCAACAGCATGATACGTGGGGTTAGATGCCATGGAGGCAAGTGGAGTTTGGATTATTCCCCCTTTCCAGAACCTCTAAAATGCAGGTAAATATTTATGGACTGAGAACAACTCTTTGCTCTAGAGTTGAAACTTCTGTCTTATTACAGTGGTTCAAGTCAGCCGCTCACCTTGTTGGAGAGAAATTAAAGATTGAATCAGAGCTTTCAAATATCCTGTGGGATCTGTTGCTATAAACGCAGAGCAGCCATATCAGATGGTTTTGGTCCAGAGAAAGAAAGGTTACATTATTATTATTATTCTTTTTTCTTGTGGAGAAATGACATTGGACCCTACAGAGCTTTGTCCTTTGCAGTTCCAGTGTTTACCATGTAACTGGGGTTATTCTTCTCTTTCTTTTTCATTTTCTTCCTGGCGCTTGGAGGAAATAGGTCTTCATTGCTTTAAAATGCACCTTTCCCTAGACGTCAGGGCAAAGAGATCCTTTGCCACACCCTGGCCATAGAAATGCTGGGAAACCCAGGATAGAGCAGGGTCCGCAGAGCCGTTACTAAATGTTTGCCCTTCCCTAGAAGTGCTTGGGTCGTGGCAATGGAATTGGCCAATGTAGGAACTGGATAGAATCTAATGCTGTTTTCTGCAGCTGGGCTGTAAAAGTGTTTACAATGACAGGTGTGTTGTCTGGGCCATCAGTGACATGTAAACAACATCTGTCTGCACTTCAAGCCCTGCCCTCACTGTCCCCATCAGAATGCTTCATACTCATGGATGCACAGAGTACATTATCACAGATGCCCAAGGACCATACCTGACCCTCTCCCCCTCTGCCTGGCCTCTCCCTTATCTTATTTTATTTTGTTCTTTTATTTTATAGACAAGTGAGTTTTAGTCAGTCTTTTCCCCATGGACAGCCAGTGTAATCTCCCTGGAGCAACAACTCCAGTGCACTAGTCTGTATTCATGGAGTAAAGCAACCAAGGAAGGCACCCTTTCAATGATGTGTTCACAGGATTCTGTGATTTGCCTGTAGCGAGTGCTCAGTAAACATCTGTGGAATGAACAAATGAATGAACAAGCCAATGAATGGGATAAAGCAAGATGCTAGGCATTGGAAAGGAAGACAATAAAATATTAATGGCAGTTAGGACCAGCTACATGATTTGTGAAGCCCAGTGAGAAAGTCAAAATTCATGGCTCCTTATTCGAAAATTACCAAGGAATTCAAGATGGCAACAGCAGAGAACTAAACTAAACACAGGAGCTTCTAAGTGTGAAGTCCTTTGTGACTGCACAGGTTGAATGTCCATGGCACCAGTCTTGATTTGAGGACTTGAGATTATGGGGTAAATATTTAGAAAATTCTCTGTCATGAACACGAACACTTTTAATAATCAGAAAGGAATTTCACTCAAAAACAAATCCCACAGAATAGGAGCAGTTGAATGTACAGTGGACCGTGAATCAAGAAGATCTGGATTCTACTCTTGATTTTCTTTTTGCCACATGACCCTTTATGCGTCTTGTCCACTATTGATTGATTTTTCTCTTAGTACAATTGCTGGGATGTCCAGGAAGCGGTCGGAGGCCTCTCTTCTGCCCTGGGATTTTTGGATGCTGAGATTATCACCCAGAAAACACACCTTGAGAGCTTCATGGACACAAAGGATAGAAAGCTGGGCGAACATAAGATCTGCCGAGACTTGCTCCGACTTGCCCCTGGAAGCTTTCCTGACCAGGTTCAGGACCATAACCCCTCCATGGAAAGATCCTTTCACCAGAAGCTGCCGGTCTCCAGGGAAATGGACGCTTTGTGTGGTTCTAAGTCAGGAAAGCAGTGAGCCGCTGCCTGGCATTTTCTAACTCAGGGTGGGGTGGGCGGGGCAGGCAGGGCGGGCTGCCTGGGCCCATGGGCTTCTGTTTTCTGACAGCAATTGCATGAAGACTACAAATATTTGAGCTGATTGTACCCGCTTACATGTAGCAATGAATCATGTCGTAATGAGAGGCCTGAAATATGTTGGGATGAAATTAACGCCAATTGAAACAGAAAAAGCATTCTAGCTCCCACCACAATGAGCTTCAGGAGACAGGCCCAGGGAGCTCCCAGCCGTCGGCTGCTATTCTTAGTGGCAGAAATGCCTGTGCTGCCGATATTGCTTTTTCTATTTTTATTTTCTTAAAAAACTGCTTTTTAGCTCCTTCTATGGGGGCACCTTCTAAGCAGACTGCCTGGTTTAGATTCCTTCTTGACTTCTTAGATCTTTGGGGGAAAAAATGTAACAAACAGGAAATTAGTAAAAACCTTTAGAGTCTAAAGGAGAGGGAAAAAAATGAGGTTTGTAGTTTTCCTGAATGGTAGGTGAAATGGCATTTAACAACCGAGGTAATATATTTTGGGGGGGCAGGGTGATACAATTTTTGGCACATTAGCCAGTGTTTCTCACTTTTTATTTCCTTTCCTTTCCATCATCCGTTCCCTTCCTGGGCTTGGTATTGCAGAGAAACGGTCCTGCAGGAAACAGAAGGAACTCAAGCCTGGAGCTAGGTTTGGGAGAAGTCCTGGGCCATCTGAGCAAGGCTGTCCATTCTAGCATCAGAAGAGGATTCCCTAGGCTAAGGAGAGCAGATTGGGGCTGGGGCGTGTGGCACATGAGTGTAGATCCTGCTGGGTCTCTGAGAAGCTCTTGGAACTAATGAGACCCTCCCAACCCCTTAGACACCCAGCAGGGCTCTCCCACCTGCTTACTCGGGGCCCGGTTCCCTCTGCGTCCATCCACAGCTGACGCCTGGCCACCAACTACCACTGGCTGGAGAATCCTGTCCACATGTCCCAGCCACTCAACAGAGCACCTTGGGTGACCGGAGTTAGACCAGAGTCAGCCTGAATTCTCCACGTAAGAATTAGAGCTTCAGAAGTCAGAGAGACCCAGGGGCCCCAGTAGATTCCAGCCCTTAACTTATCCCAACTTCAACTTTCTCAGATGTGCAATGGGAAGTATGCCACCCCCTCAGTAGGGATGGGGGCTGCGTTCAGTTATAGGACAGATACACCTCCTAGCTCCATGCTCGCACCTGGTTGCCTGCCGGTGGATGGCAGCCCACCCACCACCTTAAGCTCCGACGTGCATCCCAGTCCATCTCCCTGGCTCTGGCCCCAGGGCTGGGGTGAGGATCCACCTCACGGCGGCCCCCCTGGGACTCCATCCAGGCTTCTTCAGGCCCCGGCTCTCTTGGGACTGAGTCCACTTACAAAACAAAGAGGTGCAGAGCCAGAGGCATTTGGAGACCATTGTGACATTTGTTTTTCTCAATATATATGTTCTGGAAATGTGAAAACCCAGCCTCTGAGGGAGGCCAGTGCTGCAGTTAAGTGTGCTGTCGACCAGGCTGCTGTGATGTTGCAGGGATAGACGGTCTGGGTTCCAGCCTCCGTCCGGCTCTTAATGTCTTTGGCCAGTCACTCACCTTAACCTCTTTGTGACTCAGTTTCCCACCAGTAAGCTGATGGTAATGCTAACACTTATCTTCCAGGGCTGTTGTGCGGATGGCAGGAGTCAACACTCCTGAAGTGCTGGGAGAAAGGCAGGCACACAGCAGGCGCTCAGGAAGCGCCGGCTATGACTGCTGTGATTGCAGTACTCCCTCGCTTATCGCGGGTATTACGTTCCAGACCCCCCCCCACCGCCCCGTGAAGTAGGAACCTTACACTTATTCTACACTCTTAAACCTATGTAACTTTAACAACATATGTCTACAGTACCGCAAAATCCCGCGATATAGTGAAAAACCTGCGATAAATAATTAAATATAATATTTTAAAAAGTCCCGCGATACAGTGAGGCCGTGATAAGTGAACTGCAGTATAGCAACAGACTACTGGTACATTATTGCCAGCCCTCCTTCCCTCCCTTCCTTAGTCTTTCTTGTCTCATTAGACATCTGGGCACAAGGGCCAGGCCTTCTCTCCAGCCTCGCTAAGGAAGATGGCTTTCTACAAGGACACTTGGGAGAGCCATCTGGAGCTGAGCTGGGACTGGGGACCCTCCAGCATCTTCTCCCCTCTGTCCTTGGCTTCTGCATCCCCTTCTCTCTCCGCTCTGCCCCTCCTGCTTCCTTCCCCGTGACTTCTTACTTCATCTTAGAGCGCTCCTTGAGATGGACTTCAGAAGCAGATCCTGAAGTGAAAATGCACACGAGTGGTTGTTTGGGAGGTGATTCCAGGAGATATCAGAAAGTGGGAGAGGATATGAGGGAGGGACCAGCAAGGCAGCCAATAAAGAAGGTGTTATCCAGCAAGTTACCACTTTGGGCAACCGGATCCTAATCCCTTTGGGGAACTTGGTGCATCAGAGCTGAGCGTGGGCCTCCAAGGCTGTCTATGGGAGAGGCAGGAGGGCTAGGGTGTTTCTACACCAAATCTCATCGGTCAGTGTTCAGGGCTGCTTGTGAGCGCATTAGCTCTTCAGCACCTCCCCAGGGTGGCCAAACGTGCTCCTGCAGGGAGAGCTGTGGGTGTTTGCAGGAAGCAGCTTTCTGCACTGACAGGTGGAGCCCTAGGGGGCATGGCAGGGGCATCCAGCCTCTGTGGTAGCCCCTCACTGCTCCCAGACAACTTCTCTCGGTTTCACAGTTCCAGACACGAAGTGGGGGAGGGGAGAGAGAATGTGAGGAGTACTTAGGGAACAAAAGAGGAAGGGAGGGAGAGTAAGGACAGAATGAATGTGTGCACTGGGGAGACCTTTGTCATCTCTTTGCTCCATACTTGGTCCCATCAGCTGCGCCAGGAGGGAGGGGTCATATGTTCTACCGAGGGTTGGGGGAGGAGAATGTTCATCTGAATGGCGTCTTAGGCATCTTTTTCAGAATATTCCAAGGGATAGGTTGACGGGAGTGGGTTTGTTCCAACAACCCGAGGCAAAGAGAGGTGAAATCAGATGGTCTCAGCCTTGTCCATGCTTCTCCCAGCATCTGTATCAGCTGGCCACCCTGACTTCTTCTCACTCAGCAGCTGAAGTGGTGAAAAGTCACATAGACCCAGATGAAGCCCTGGGACACTGGCCGGCCCAGAGCTGCTGTTTCACTTTAAGACAAGCCTCCTCTTGGCTGTGTCATTGTCCTTAGAAAAGTCACACATGGCTATGCTGTTTTCTCTTTTGCAAAGACATGGAAGAGGAAGTACCAGCTCCCACTCCCTGACCTTATTCTTGCTCCCCGGTAAATTACAACTAGGAATAGAAGAATACCGTGGCCAAACTCTACAGGAGGAAAATGAATCGAGATTTCAAACTCTGGAAGAAGGACTGTTCTGAAGGATGCTTGAGAAGGACTCTTCTAGAACAATGATGCGAAAACCTGAAGGAACACATGAGTCACCTGGGGATCTTGCTACAAGGCAGATTCTGACTCAGCAGGTCTTGGATGGAGCCAGGGTATCTGCATTTTCTAAGAAGCTCCAAGGCAGTGCTCATGCTGCCAGTTCAAGGACGTTTGAGTTTCAAGGGCATCTCCTTTAGATTTAGACATAACTGGATTTGAGTTCCAGGTCTGCAGCTTCCTAGCTGTGGGAGGTTGGGCAAGCTGCTTCTCCTCTGAGCTTCCATTCTTTGATACGGAGAATGTGGAACAGAATTCTTACCCCTCTGGGTGTTGTGAATATGTGATCGGGCAGTGTGTGTGCCAGAGAGAACACACACGAAAACTTCTACCCTATGATTGACATGATAGTTCACTCACCTAATATTCTTTCCCTCCTTCCTCAGGTTGTATCTCCACCTGGGGCAGTGCTAATCTGCCGATCTCAGTTACCATCAGGAGGGGCCATTGATGGAAGACTGGCCTGGGGCAAGGTCATCTGGTACCTTTTGTAAAAAGCAGGGTTGTGGAGCATGGTTGTGTGACTTTGGGCTGGTTGCTGAGGGTGAGAAGAAACAGGAGAGTGAATTCAGATAGCAGGTGGGGTCAGGCGCTGAGCAGATCCTGTGCTGACTGCCTGCGACCGGGCCATTCCACCTTTGGCCTGCGTGTGGAGTACTTCCCTGGAACTCCGTTCCCTGACTCCCAGCTCATCCATGATTCTGTACCTGGTCGTGTCTGCTGACTTGCTCAGTTTACAAGTGCTCCTGGGCTGGAGTTGCAAGGGCTGCCTCTCCCCAGATCGTATCACCCAAGCAACAACCTTCTTTCTGCCAGTCCCTGCATTTCCTGGGCAAGGAGCAATTCCCTCTCTGCGTCTCAGTTTCCCCAGCCATACAATGCAGTCTTCTTCGGGCAAGACCTACTCACTGGCTCAGCTGTAGCCATCCCAATACTGTTTTTGTTTTCTTTCCTGACTTCTTTCATTAATCCTCCTTTGTCTTCATCACTGACTGTTCGTTCCTGATCCTGCCTCACTTCCAGGTTCTATCGATGTGGGGCTGCCATGTTCACATAGAACGGTGCCTCCTGGAGTTGTGCTGTGTGCAGCCTGCTCCGATGTACACGGGAAATCTTGCATGGATCTACTACTTTGAACATAGTATTTCATTCTCATCCCCTACCTACTTCCAGATCCTAAAACTGCAGTGTGGACCGACCTCCTGGCTCCCCCTCAACCCAGGGAGTTGAACTCCAGAGCTAAGTGGGGAGAGGCTGGGCTAGCATCACAAGGGGTGGGGTGCAAGTTGTATGTGCCCTAAGCCAGGTGACAAAGCCAGCACTCATTCTTGTAGTTCCTTCTTGGGCTCTACATGTCAAGTTTAATGTCATGACTTGATATTTTAGTAAATATTAGTATTTGCTACTCTTCAGAAAGCTGTCTTGCTTGGCCTAGAAATGCCATCTTGAATCCATTAATTTTGGTCACTAGATAACAAGTTCTAGTTGTTTAATAGGCATTTGTCTCTATTGCATCCATAACGAGGAGGCAAATATCAATCAAGCCTCCTTTAGCCACAATGATATCAGTTCCACCCATGGAATTTACTTTAATAGCTTTGTTTCTTGTTGCTGTTTATGCTTCAATGTCATGGTTCCCACCAACAAGGAGTCCACGAGATCACCCATCTAACTTCATGCTGGAGCTACAGAAAACAATCGATAAAATGACCCTATTTGGTGTAAGAAGTGTATGAGGCTTTTCTGACCGAAGGACTGTGTTTAGGGACGTGTGAGCAAGGGGAGGAACAGTGTGATCTGTGCGTGGGAGACTGAGCCGCATGCATGCCACGGCTCCCTGCTATCTGGAACCAGGACAGCCAGTGTACAGGTGGTGATGGCCCGTCATGTGCACTGCTTCCCAGCGCCGCTTTCAGTGTTGGCAGCTTGAAGCTTGAAATTGTCTGCAGAGGGGGATTTTTTAACATGGATATCGGTCAGAAATACAAATCAGGACCTTTCTTCTCTTTAGAGCATGGTTGTTCAATATTACTGGCACACCAGTGTAAATGGATCATCACTTTCTCTCTCTCATCCATAGCAGGTCTTACTAACAGATTCTAGAACACGTTCCCCTTCTGAACACAGGTGAGACTCAGAATACTTTCCGATACATTTTCCAGGCGGCCATGACCAATGAGTTGGTGTCAGGTCAGGGAATAAAACTCACTCAACAAAACCTGTTTACCTTGGTCCACTGTGTTCCGCACCGGCCCTCTAAATGGTGTGGAACAGCGGACCTCACCCTCTCAGGTCTTAGAAACCTTTACAATGTCCAAGAAGGTTTTTTGAGCACATGACATTTACCAAGAAACTTCTTCTTTGGCTGAGTAAGGACATAAAATAAAGCAAGACAGTAACAAAAATATCTTCTACCATCAATAACCATTTCATTAAGGAAGGACATTTTAACACCGCCCTCCAGACAGCACACAGATAATCTCAGAATTAAAGGCAACCCTATTAAAGTGAATAAATACTTCATTTTTCTCATTTGCTGCATCCCAATGTAAACATTCTCTTGGACCAGCCAAAAAGTCCATTGGCACATGCTTGGGAAACAAGCTTTCAGAGTTCTGGGGACATTGCCCGCTGGCAGCGATTGCATTATCTGAGCTTCCTTCCCCAGGCTGCAGAGACCATGAATAAGATGAGGCAGATGGAAACACTTTCCGCGGGGTAAAGAATTTTACAGAGTTCGACCATCTTACTTATTTTGTAGCCGCTCTTCTTCATTGTTACCGATTTCTTTCCGGGGAGACCAGTCACATTAGGAAGTGCCACCCCGGCGTTAGTAGCAATTTCGAATATAACTAAATCCTGATAGTTTTACAGTTTGCTGGTGAGACCTGGAGCAGTGAGATTGGTCTGTTTATCCTATTGAATTATTTAAAATATTAGGAATGAAATCTGTGATTTCAGGAAAGGGGATGACTGAATTATTGATTCACTTGTTTATTTAACTAACATTTCTAAGGCACATGACAGGCCCCTTTCTGCAGCACCAGCGGTATTTCCTCTAATCTGGGTCCTGCCATGTGACAGCGCAGGATATCAAACGAAGACGCAAATCTGCCCAGGTCACTCCCCGGCTTAAAGCCGCCAGTGGCTCTTGTCTTCCCCACTCAGCCATCACACACGCCCTCATTCTCAGCCCTCCCTGCCGCCCAGCAGGCACCCGTCCTCATGTCCTCATGTAGCCGGTTCACTTCTCTGCCCCAACACTCATTCTCCCCCTTGTCTCTTTTCCGTGGAGGGACGACTCTCTACACCCAAAGTACCCACATCTTTGAATGGCTCATTCCTTTTTTTTATTTTTTTTATTTTTTAAATGTTCAAATCAGGGATGGCCTTCTTTAGAAAGTCTTCTGAGCATTTCTTGGGCCCATACCCCAGTAAGAGCACACATCTTGTTATACTTTGAATGGTCCATTTTCTTGTGCTTCTAACTCATCCCAGAGTTCCTTGAGAACATGTCATTGAATAACCACTACCTGCTGGTTATCCCATCAATATCAGAGAACTAAAGCTCAGACAAGGGAAGTAACTTGCCTGACTCTGCATAGCTGGGAAGCAACAGACTGGGATTTGAATCCAGTGATTCCTACGGTAAAGATGATGTCCTTACTACTCAAAGTCCTTGGACTGGCAGCACGGGCCACTGCCTTGCAACTTGTTAGGAAATTCACCTTCCGGCCAAGACCTGCTGAGTCAGGATCTGCCTCCTAGTGAGTCCCCAGGTGACCCGTGCTCACTTAGGTGTTTGTATCCTTGTGCTAGAAGAGCGCTTTGCTGGTATCCTTCAGAACAGTCCTGCTTCGAGAGTATGAAATCTCAATTCATTTTTCTTTTGGTAGAGTTGGGCCAAGGTATTCTGCCATTCATAGCCAGGTGGTAGGTGCTCCAACATTTGTTGAATTCGTGAGCAGGTGTTCACTCAGCAGAGAATGAGAAAGAAAATGTCAGAGGAAGGGAAGAATATGAATAAAAATAAGCCAGTGAGGAGGAGGATGTCATGCTGTGAGAAGAGGGAATGGCTGGTGTGTGTCAGGGGGAGGTGGCGTGTGCACCGAGTCTGGGCAGGTCAGACTGGAAAAGTGGCCCAGAATCAGTTCCCGAAAAGCCTGGAATGAGATACCTGGGGGCTTGGACATCATCCTGAGCAGCAGAGGGCTTTGGTGGAGCAAGTGGGGAGGGTAGGACAGGTGTGCATGTTACAAAGAACATTCTGGAAGTTGACACAGAATATAGAAAAGGAAGGTACGGGCAGCTGGAGTCAGGTAGACCTGTCTCTCTGCTGTTGCCATGGTCCGTGAGATGGATGATGAGGATCTAACCCAAAGTAAGGTATTGGCAGCAGGATGGGTGGGGGGGCATTACCTTTGAATCTACGGTTCTGTGCAGAGAGCGCAAGTATCTTCCTGGACGCGGTTCTGAGACATTAAGAGCAGATGTTCCGTTGCGGGACGTGGCGAGGCGGCCGTCAGGTGTGCTGCGCCGGGCAGGCCTGAGCTATAAATCGGTACCATTCGGAAAATTCACCCGAGCAGCCCGGCTGTGCAGGTTTACACGTAACTCCTTTTATTGGGAACAAACAGCAGTGTTACGTGGTGTGCGTTCTCGGGGTTTGCGGATTTGGAGCATATTTTGATGTTTCCCTTAGCCTGCCGCCCATTAGGAAAATGTAAGTCTTATAAAAGCGTTGCTGCTGCTTGGAATATGTTTCATTAGAGCAAATTTGTTTCAAAATTGACTGTAAATTATATTGCTTTTTGTTGAAAAGAACTTTCTGAATTAAAACAGGGAGTTGAGTGTGCAATACTCAGTGTGAAACAGAAGTTCAATTACCTGCAATTATGAACATATTCTTCTCTGTGTATGGGGAGATGGCATCACATGTGTAAAGAATGTTAGTGCCGGAAGTTGCTGTACAGATTGCTTGGTGCTGCATTCTCAAAATAGCTGTGAGAGCCCAGAGAGGGAAAGAAAATCGCCTGAGGTCACATAGCGAGTTCACAGTAATGTTGGGATGGGTCTGGGTGTCCTGATGTAGCTTTTTGTTGAGATTAAAGAGAAAGAAATGCATTTCTGAATTTCCACTTCACAGAATAGTCAGTAGTGCTTTCTCTGCAGACTGACATTAGAATAACTTTGCATCAAACAGATTCCAGAGCAGATCCAAAGAGAAAATATGGTCTGAAGATGTCAAGCACAGTGTCCCAGTTCACGGCACTGCAATGGATAGGAAGGGCAGCCCAGCACCACGTGTGCCTTTTCCAATGTCAGCCAAATGAGCAGCCTGCCACTGTTCTACTTTTCGATCAAATCTAATTTTACGAAGCCTGTTATGTTAGACTTTGAATTACCTCGCACAGGTGAGCTTTTAGATAAATTCTAAGGCCAAAACTGACGCTTCAGTCTTTCTCACCCACCGTAGACAGACAATTCATTGCCAAGTGCTGCTGATTTTACTTCCTAGATATCTCTGGGATATGTCCTCCCCTCTTTATCTCCCCTGCAGCTATCCTGTCCAAGTTCAAGTTCATCACCCTCATGGAGACCATGGTCATAGCCCTCTATTTTATGTACCTCTTCCTACTCTTGGCAAAACCTAGTCCAGTCCCCACACAGCAAACAGATTTGGCTCCCCACCCCACCCAACTTGAATCTAATCATGTCAACCTGTTACTCCAACGGAAATTCTCACCAGGGCTCATGCTAATGCCAGACCCCTTACCCTCCAGTCCCCACCCCACTCTCCATTCCAGCCCACAGGTCGTCTGCCCTTCAGCTACATTATTAGCCGCCTTCCCTCCTGCTGCAGAGCTTTTGCACATACTGGCTGCCCTGCCTCCAGACCTGCCTCCGGCTCTCCAACCTCCCTTTGGCTCTTTAATGCCAATTCCTTCTTTAGATCTCAAAAACTTTCTTCCTCATGTGAATCTTTTACTGATCCTCAGATTAGATCAGTTTTCATGCGATTTGCTGGCCCAGGAGCCCATGTCCGTTCTGCCAGTAGGTGAGACGGGGGAATATCTCATTCAGAGCTTGAATGGTGGGGTGGGTGGTGCTGCATCTAGAAAGGTCAAGATCTTAACTGACCTGATGGTTTTAATGTCTGAGATTCAGGCCACTGGGTATCCAGGGCGTTCTTTCCCTCTGGGCAACTGTAAAAAGGCAGAATCTTTTTCAGATGGCTGTGTCGGGTTTTTAAGATGTTCCTATAATACCAGCAGATGCGGCTTTTTGCTGCCTCCAATTCTGGGAGGGATAGAGATTTTATCCCAGCAGCAAAAGTAGGAACCAGGGAGGGGGCAGGAATGAAGTGCACAGGCCCAGTTTCAGTCACCTTTTAATCCATGCACTCACCAGTCCTCGATGAAGAAAAGGAGGAGGCACCCTCGGGTCCTTATCATTTGCTCTCCTTGTTTTGACCTCTGACAGCTCTGAGTTGAGTTGCCCCCACCGCCCGCATCGTCCACGAATCACGGCACATCAGCAGCACGTGCTCACTCCTGTTTTCCGGGGAAGAGAGACAAGGATGCGTCCTAACTCCGCGTCTTCCTTCTGCTGTGGCCACCGCGCCCTGCCGGGAGCTTTGAGTGTCCTAGCCGTTGAAAGAGCGAAACAAAGTGGTGTAAATGAATGTGCCGTGGCAAATGTCCACTCCTTTAATTTATGATTTGGGATCCCATTTCGGTCAATTCTGCCAAGTCACAGAATGATTTGTGAGAGCACATTCTGGTGATAATATAGCAGAACCAAAGTGATATTTGAATGGAGCTGCAGAAACTCCATCTCTGAAGAGTCCCCATAGGACTGTTTATAGCAACTGCTTGTTTACTGGTTACCCTTTGGGAGGGTGGGCCTGACCTCACCTCTGCTCTGCCCCTTTCAGGTTGGCCTGCTGGCCCGTCTGGAATCCCCTGTTCTCCGTTGCCTCTGGCCTCCCCAGAGGTCTCCGCTTCCCTCTGAAATAGCCACAGGAAGGATGGCAGGAGTTAGCATTTACTGAGTGCTTATGTAGAGCGGGTAATGTACTTATGTGCTTCATCTCATTCAATACAACAACCCTCCAATAGGTCGCTGTCATTGCTTTTACTTTATAAAAAGTGAAACTGAAGTTCTCAGAGGGTAATTGGCTTCCTAAAGGTTGGCTCTGGTGGTGGGGCTGGGATTTCACCACGTCTGTCAAAATCCCAGAGGTTACAAGGAGAGCTGCTGAGATACTAAGGCATCGAGATGGGGGATGGGTGGGAGACTGGGGACTTTTGTTGTGGAGAGGAGGCCTCTCGAGGGCTGGTCCTGGGGTGCTGTGTGTCTGTGTGGCCCCATGGGACTGAAAGGCAGATTTCAGTTCAGTGTAATGAGGGGGTTTCCTGATGAAATGAATGGACCCTTTTCACTGGGGGTGCCAGGGAGGTTGGATAACACAGAAGCAAGAATTCCCTCTTACTCTTAAGTTCTGATTCTCTTACATGCCATGGGTGTAGCTCCAGGTTTCAGAATATCTCAATGCGGTTGTACCATCATGTAGGAATTGATTTTTTTTCACCTCTTATACGTCATTTCCATCCAGATGAGATTACAACCCTACTCTTACTGCTGATGTTGTTATTGGGCACCATTAATTTTGTTTGTGATGGTAGCTGAGGGGATTGGATGATGGATTTAAAATCGATAGGACTTTCCTTAGGAATCCTGCTAAGCCATAGTGTCTTCTCAAATTTGAGCTCCATTTTCTCTCTTTCTTTTAGCATAACAGTTAAGACCTTGAACATCAGAAACTGATGGAACTGGTTTAAATCTTGACTCTGCCACTTAATGAACTTGGGCACATCATTTTATTTCTCTGAGCCTGTCTCCTTACCGATAAAATCCAATTTGCAATGCCTATCTCATGGGTTGCTTTGCAGAGAAAGTGATACAATGCTGATGAGCATTTAGCATAGTGTTTGGCTCATAGTACATTACCTATAAAATGGTACCTATTGTCATTATTATGTTTTACTCCCTGTCAGCCACTGTGCAACCCACCTAGTTTTCCTGGTGCTCACAGTGACATAAATATTATCTTCATTTAAAGAAATGACTCACATGCTCAGAGAGGTTGAGTCACTAGCCTAAGGTCACTCAGCTCAAAGAATGGTCTTTAATTTTTATTTCCTCAGGTTCAGCTCTTTTGCTCTGCCCTGTAGTGTGCCTTCCATGGTAACACTGCCCATTTGAGGCTTCTGACCTCCCACACATGCTGCACCCGCAGGCAAGGTCCCCCAAAGGTTTTCTAATACAATGGACAGGGACCAGAACCTTGTCATGCCGATCTTTCTTTTCTTTCTCCATAGCAGACTGAGCCTGTTCCTTCCTCTTCTCTGGGCACCAGTTCCCTTACGTGCAGCATAAGTGGGTTTGGAGCACATAGATTCTGTAGTCCCTTCCTCATTGTTCACTGGTTCTCCAGCAGCACCAAGCACATAGTAGGTACTCCATGACTCTTCATAGTAGGGCTGGGACTAAGGTGAGGCAACAAAGGCAGCCAGGTCACAAAATTTAAGGAGACACGTGTTCTGAGGGCCATGCAAGTACAGAGTCGGCACCTGGGAGTACGTGCCTCCCTAAGTCTTATGCCCCTGGTGCCTTGCCTTTCACCCTAGTCCCAGTCCTGCTTCACAGGGTGGGTGAAAGAATGAAAGACTCAGGGGCCAAAACACGTTTTTCCTCTCTTTTTAAACACAAGTGATGTGTACAAGGATATTTTTAATAAGAGTTGGCTGTTATTTTGAATAGCTCTGCTCAAAAAGACATTCTTGAAAAAAGCTATTATTTATCTAGTTCTATATTTGAGGCTTCTGGAGAAAACAGTAGGGGTATGAAATTGTAAGAAATAAAAGGAAGTAAAAGGGAAAAGATGAAATTACTGTAATAACCATTAGACTAGCCAAGGAAATAATTTCCAATGATACAGTCATTATTTGTATAAGCATTCTTCGCTGCCCTTCCCCCCAAGAAAAAGGAAGACCAGCGGAATTTTCACACTTATTTCTTTGGTCTAATTGTCTATTTGTTTCAAAATGAAAGCTAATCAAAAGATTATTTTCATATGCTTAAACCATACTACAGCTAACTGTTGGAAAATTTGCAATTAATTGATGCAACAGTTGGCATAAGAATGCATCTTTTTTTAAATAACATCACTATTTGAATACACGGAGTGAAGCAATTAGTTCTTCATTAGTTTGGAATTATTTCCAATGCTTTGAAATACTTGCATGTTTAATGTTTAATCATCAAGGAAATATCTCTGGTGATGGTGCTACCTCCAGCATCATGAACTAAATATCACCCCTTGGGAGTGTGAAGAGTTCAGGAAGAAAAGTGGCACACACACCCCCACCCCCCCCAGGCCTGGCCATGGGCAAATTCCTTCTTTCTCTGGGCACCAGCACAGTGAAGGTTTTCCTTAATGGGTCAGGGATTTTTCTGTGCTTGTCGCTTTCCATGCCCGGCTATGCATGTTGCAGTTGGTTGCCTTGGAGTGGAGCTGAGAGGGAGGGACAGCCCCTTAGTCTAGAGCCCCCTACTGGAGTGGTGTGTTAGAAAGGATGTGAGCAGTCTCAGGGCAAGGTGAGGGAGTGACTACAGGTTGGCAGGCTGAAGACAGTATCTAGAGTGTGGTGACCAGCGCTCTGGGCAAAAGGGTGTCACTGGAGCCTTAGCTGGGGACACAGAGGATGCCCTCAACAACAGCAGAGCTTGGCAAGGGGTGCTACCCGGCAAGAAAGCTCGGAAGTACATAGGCATCAAGAAGCTCATTGGCAGACAATGGGTGTGGCTTCAGTGTGTAAGTAGGAATCAAAGGGGTCTGTCCAAATTGGCAGAGATTCCCTCCCAGGAACAGCCTAATGCCAGTAAGTAAGGGGTTGGCCAGAAAGTTTGCTTTTTCCCTTAAGATAGCTCTAGTAGTACATTGTTGTCTTTAACTTCATTCGAAACAATTTTGTTAGATTGCATTGTGACAGCTGTCATTCAGCATGCATTTCAAAAAAACTTATCAAAATTGGTGAATTTTTGTGTAGCCATTTTAATATTGAAGATGGAAGAAAATATGCAACATTTTTGGCATATTATGCTTCATTATTTCAAGAAAGGTAAAAGTGCAACTGAAACGTGAAAGAAGATTTGTGCAGTGTATGGAGAAGGGACTGTGACTGATCAAGTGTGTTAAAAGTGGTTTGCGAAGTTTCGGGCACTGGGCGATTCTCCATGGTCAGGTAGACCAGTTGGAGTTGATGGCGATCAGATTAAGGCATTGATTGAGAATAATCCACATTACACGATGCAGAAGATAGCCAACATTCAAAATATCCAAATCAATGAAGTTATTGGTGAAAATGAAAAACGTGTCTTTTATTTTACAGAAAAAAACTAAATGAACTTTTTCGTCAACCCAGTATAACACACATCGGAGCCATAGGTTGAGTTGACCCTGGATGAGTAGAAAATACATAAAAAGGCTGAAAAATTCTCATATTCTGAAGACATGGCCATACACAATAAATAAGCCTTTGTATCTAGGCTTTGTGCTGAGTTCTATACATACATTTTCTTATTTGATTCTCATCGCTGCCCAAGGCACTAGGCATGTATATGATCGCAACACTCGTCGGCAGCCGTCCGTCTTGAGAGACGATGGTGTAGCTTCTTAAGAGTCTATCTGCACCACCGAGAATGGCTGTGCAGTCCAACTCGGGAGTGACACGGTATCTGTCTCCTCCCAGTTTGAATCGACATCTTGTGATGACGCTGGAGTGTCCTCTCCAGTGAAGCTGAAGCTACAGAGCCTGGGCAGGGTGATATGGAGGGTCTGCTGTTGCCCATGCAGCAGACCCCCCCTCTCTTTGCAGCTGAAGGGTCCAAGGGAAAGACGGAGTCAATACAGCTTGGCTTCAGGAGCGCCGCAGGAGTTGCCGGTGTTGACTACAACGTCAAACCGCCTTAGGGACTCCGGCTCCGGATTTTCTGTCGGGGTTTACTCCCTTAGCCTTTCCCCTGAAGAGGTATGCCGCAAGGCAGCGGAGGTTTTTTGGAGTCAGAGTTTTCCTTCTCTAGGTAAGGAAACTGAAGCATGGGGAGGTTAAGTGACTTATTAAACTGGAGCTATTCCTTCTCATTGGTTTGTATGGGAATAAAATAATATATGATGTTTCCTATTGTACAAAGGAAAATGTGGCTTATACAGGTACGAGGAGCTGCCCAAGGGTGCGCGTGTGCGCGTGCACACACACACACACACACACACTTGGTAAGTGGCTAAGTCGATGTTTGAACTCAAGTCTTTCTGATACGTAGTCTATTCTAGTCTCAGCACTTGGGTGTGTGGTTTTATGACTGCGTCATGGGTG
The DNA here is from genome assembly GCF_987537825.1 of Furipterus horrens. NCBI lineage: Eukaryota > Metazoa > Chordata > Mammalia > Chiroptera > Furipteridae > Furipterus > Furipterus horrens. The sequence continues at coordinate 13,301,635 of NW_028327183.1, read as the reverse complement.
TGCAAACACACAAGGACAGCTCCACGGCTCTGCCATGCTGTCACGGGAGGCTCCCTCTGTCATCGGACAGGAGAGGTGCAAGTTAGCTTCCATGGAGCCCCAGGTCATGTCCTCTGTTGTTAGCAAAATCAATAAGGATTGCTCAACTCAGAAATAGAAAATGCCAGGAACCTGAGAGTGGGTTGATGAGGTTGATGACAGGCAAACAAATTCCAGACTTTGCAGGGAGAGCAGGATGCGGGGAGCTGAGAGTCCCCATGGCCATTCCCATTTCTAAGACTGGCGTTGACTGTGAGCAATGGAATGATGATTTGGGGTCTGCCTACGAAGTGACTTTCATGGCATACACAGACACCCAGCTCCTTTGTGCCAAGCCCCCTCTGCCCTGTTCCCCTTGTGGACTGTCCTGTAAAGAAAGTGTGGTTGGTCCCCACTGTCCATGGGGAGCTTAGAGTCCAGTGGGAGAGACTAACAGAGGAGCATGGCTGTGCAGTGTTGCGAGTGACCAACAGAGACGGGACTCAAACTGAAGAAACAGGAAGTGGGAACATCCAGCTGCCCTGGGAGCCAGAGTCCGCGTGACAGAGGAGTGGAAACACTCTTGGTCTTGGATTTTCCATGGGGAAGATGAGGGAAGGAAGACATCACATGCTGAGGAACCATGTGTGCCAAAGCCCAGGATAGGGAATGGTGACGTGGTTTGGGGACTGGGGAACCCTTTGGCAGAATAGGGTGTAGGAAGCCGGGGCAGGACAGGGCTGAGCTGGTGGTACAGGGTTGTAAAGTCTGGGAACTCCATCCATCCGAGGGAGCCTGGATGTCCTCCTATGGCCAGCAGGCTGGGAGCCGATGCAGCAGTGATTTCCAACCTTTTTCATCTCACAGCACACATAAACTAATTACTAAAATTCTGTGGCACACTAGAAAATTACATTATATATTTTTTGCCAATCTGACAAAAAATTTAGGTATAATTTTGATTCATTCACACTAGATGGCTATTGTGTTGGCTGTTGTCTTTTTTTTTTTTTTTTTTTTTTGATACTCTATGGGAAAAGAGGTCAGTGCCCCTGACTAAATAATCAGGTATTGCATGTTTTAAAAATTCTTGCGGGCACACAGGTTGAAAATCGCTGCGATAGGGAGTTGTAAACAGCGGATGGGAAAACCAGTGTATTTGACAGGAGATCAGAAGTAGAATGTGTTTGCTGGATGGTGAAAGCCCAGCCAAATGAACTGAGTTGCTTCCTTTTTAAGGGCCACTTACTTTTATTGATTTGTATACTTACATCCCTCTTTTTTGTTCACAAAGGAGGGAGGAGACACGCATGCTATATTATCGCACACAAACAAATACAATCCCAAATGATAAAACAAGTAACCAAGGGAGCTGGGGCGGAGATTAGAATCTGGAAGAGCCCAAGTTCTGTGTGGTTGGAAGGAGGCTCTGGAGACAGCCCTGGGTTTCCCAATGGCCAAGGCCAAGCTGGAAGCAGGGTCAAGTTCCCCGTCCATAGTGGCTGCATGACATCATCAAATCGGAATCAACATTTCCTGAGACAGAGGAAGAAAGGCTGTTAGGGAGTCACCGAAAGGAGTCCTTTAAGAGACATTTTAGGAATTTCAGTAAGCTGTTTCTATGCGTTTCCACCACACGGGCCAATGGATTCCACGGAAGCTCAGCTCGGCCCCAGAAATTATCAGGGCAGCAGAGCAAAGGAACGTGACCCAGGCTTGTGAATTTCTCACCATTTGGCTTGATTGCAGAACAAAATTTAGGCTAATGTGATGCCTTTTGTTCATGTAAGGCATCACATCCATTTTTTTTAACGGTGATTTCTGATATGCAACCCCAGTTTCTCATACGTAACAGATAAGACCTGGCATTCTCTCAGTTGGGGTAGAGGCAGGGGATTGGTGTCTAGGGCACCTCAGCGAACACCCCCAGGAATTCCTGGGCTCTGGGGAAGGTAGTCTGAAAAACTGCTGATGGACAGTGCATCCTTCAGGCAGTACTCTGTAAATATTATTCCTCCCAGTTGGGGTTTTGACAAGGATGGGAAGGTAGCATGCTTGGGCCGAGATCTGCGGGGCAGATGTTCTGTGCTGCCGATTGCAGGTAATTTCTCAGCACTGACAAGCAGTAAAGGGTCAGATTCTCCCAGCTTACTGAGCTTTCAGTCCCAGTCTCAGGGGATCCCGCCTTTGAGAATTCAAGGACCCGATCGTGAGCTTGTGGGCCATGACACCCCCAAATCAGCCCTGACAGGAAGCAGCCTCACACTGACAAAAGTCTCCCTGGACCAAATTCCTGTAGGTCTTTTTAATTGTTTTTTGACATGCCTTTTAAGCTGTCACACTGAAATGTGATTCCCACCTCTGTTTATCTGCTGTCATCAGGGCAGGGGGGAGGTACTTGGGGAATTGTCATGACTAGGCATCAACTTGCAGATACACTCTCTCTTCTCTGCTGTCTCTCTCCACCTTCCAAAATGTCTCTGTAGCTGTCGACCAACTGGCAAGGTCTTTGGCAGCAACAAGAAAATGACCAGCATTGGGGAAGGCAAGCAGCTGGCTGGCTCTCTTGATGCCTGCTGACCCTGGAGACCCCTTACACTTCCTGTGCACTTACTGCGTGCCAGGTGCTGAGACGGTCAGGGCGATGAATGACGGGAATGTGTGCTCTGAGGGGGCTCATGGTAATGTGTATGAGGCCAGCACCCCCACATGTAGCATTTTCCGATCTAAAGGAGAGCCCAGTGAGTGGGATGCATGGGCCATACACTTGGTGCTGGAGGGACAGTGAGGAGACCACTCTCCACTTTTCTCCAACCGGCTGTCTGCCCAGAAGCTGAACGGCGTGGACGTCATCAGTACGTTCCGATGCTTCTGCTTCCACCTGGGTCCAGCCAGTGGGGAGCCCCAAACAAGAGCTGGTGGGAGATCAGAAAATGCAAATCATAGACGTCACCGTTGTCACTAAACAACCCTGACAAGTTGGTACAAACCAGCCTCAAATGCCTTGCACCCATAGTTACAGAGGAACACTATTAATCAGTGTGATACAGGAATGGATGAAACAGGGATTGTAGCAAAATAGCCCAGGCCAATGCTATGTTTCTGGAATTAACTCTCACAGTCAAGAGTATTTATCCCCCAACTGCCTCCTTGACAGGTCACCTCTTGGCTGGCTGTGTCTTTCGACGGAAGGTCATTGATTCTCCCAAGGAAGCTGACTCTCCTATGCTCTCTCTCTGATTTCTAGTAAGTGCTCCCTGTTTTCAGCTCTTTGGTCGCAGGGTTGGTAAAGTTCTGCTGCTGCTAAGACTCGGGTCATGCATAGGATACTAAGGGGATGGCCCCTTCAGATGTAACATACCCCGTGAATCACTGTGCTTTCAGTATGCAGTTTCTTTGTTGTGGGGACCCAGATTGGTTCAAGGGGGAATGGATCAATTCCAAAACCAGAGAGCAGCTTTCCAAGGGTTGGGTCTTAAAGGAGAGAGGGATAGGAATAGGGGGAGGGTTGGGTCATTGTTTTGGCACAGCCTGACCCATGGTTTGCTTTCAACAAATATTGGTTATTATTATTGTTGCCAAGCAAGAGGTTGCAGGTGTGGTTGTTAAGGCAGCTGAGAGAGGACAGATAAAAACATTAAGATTTTATGACATGATAAGTCTTAGAATGGAGAGTGAGCAAGGACCAGAGCTGGAAAGACATTTAATCAGTCCTCTTGTTTAAATCTCCCCATTCTCAGATGAGTAAAATGAGGCCAGCAGCAAGCAGCTTAGTGAAGGTCACCCTGATGCTGATGGTGAGACTAGGACTTGAACTTGAATCTCTTTCTCCAGAGCCTCCCATGGAATTACCTCCATTGATTTTCTCACTTCAAGGGTCATGATGACTCTCAGACTTGTTAATGTCACTGTGAGGGATATTTAAGGTCATAATGTTCATAAAACATGCCAAATTCATTCCCGGAAGGGCAAGAATAACTGTTGATTTTGCACTGATTTAGTAACACACCCAGAATCAAGTAGCCCATAGGAAGTGGAAGGGGGAGGCAGGATTAATGAAGACACTGCCTTTCCTGACCTCCAAGTTTATATTCTCTTGTCTATATCACACTCTTTCAACCATTTCTTAGCTGAAATTAAGGACTGTGGCTTCAAAGAGACCCACTTGCTTCACACACTCTTACTTCCTTGCTCCAAGACACCCTATTTTTGTGGCTAACTTATACAGTGTCTGTTGTTAAAAACTTCCAAGGGACAAGAAAGAGTCTGAAATGTTTCATCTGGAAAAACAAACTCACACACAGATGAACAAGGGGGCAATTAGTTTTTGTTTGGTCTGAAGTAAGCAGGATGTTTGTCATGTAAGAGGAAGCCTGTAGAATTTAATAGGATTACTGCAGGGTAAGGAAGTCTGTTTGGAGAGGGAAAAACTAGAGGATCAAAACATGCCTGTACATATTTTTATGGACTTCAAAAAAAATTTGGCCTAGAAGTAACTCACCTCATAGTCGAAATAATATCACCACCACCAATGGCAATTGTAATGTTAATAAACTACCATTAACTCTGAACCAGGCCTTATTTTAAGCCCTGCACGTTTGTGATCTCATTTAATCCTTGCAGGGCTACAAGGCACATGTTGTTATGTCTGCTTGGGTGGTTAAAGATACCAGGTGTAAGAACGGAGTCGCTCAGAAAGCCATCAAGACGCAGCGAGCAGAAAAAAGAAGTTTATTGAGGGAATTAGCAGGCAGGGAGGGAGCCGTGCTGTGAATGGCTCCGACTCTGGGCTCCTAGGGAATGAGGGGGTTGTTTTATAGGGGGAAGAAAAAAGGAACTATTCCTGCTTATCTTGCAGCTGCAAGCATGACGGGCCGATCAAGGCCGAACACAGTTCGGTTTGATGCACTCCGCTATCACGGGAGACTCCCAGGCAGCTGCAGGCGGGCAGGGGGCGGGAGGTAGGGCATGGGAACTGAGGCTGTCACCAGGGACAAGAGGGGCTGAATAACATGCAAAGCTACCAACGCCATAAATGGTGGAGGTGAAACTTGAGCTTGAACTTGAACTTTATTCCAGGTCGTCTTCCTCCTTTCTGCCTCCTATGAAATGCACAGCAGATATATAAGGAGTGATGTTGCCCCTTTGCACATCTGAGCAGGGCAGTGGTGTAAGTCAAAGTCTGTGGATTAAGCCAGGGTCCAAAATCAAACTGATCTGTAAGACATGACAGGTGAGAAGGCGGTACATGCGGACCCAGGGTAATTCTACCAGAAGCAGGTTTCCTGTCGCTTTAAAATTTGGAATTAATGCCTTCTGAAGCACGGCTTCCCTCACCTAGCATCTAGAGGGGGCACATTTCCTCATTCTTTGCCCTCCCAGGATGCCCAGCAGGAGTGAGCCTTCGATATGGACTCGTTGATCTACTGACCAGATGATTGATTGATTGATTGATGTATTTGCAGCTATATGGTTTGGGGCTTTCAGCTCTAGTTGGGAATTGATTTTAATCTTCATAGGTTAACAACAAAAGCCAGCCAATCCCTTACAGGAGATGGTGATGAGACCCAATCTTATTAAAGAGAAACTGACAATTTATCATCTCCCAGCAGCTTGAGGCCCAATTTTTTTTGTGTGTGTATTCTTGCCAGAATCTCAGTGTCTTGTTCAATATCTAATTTACTTGGAGTTTTATTGAGGGAAGAGCATCTTCTGCAATCCTTGCCTCCAATTTTCAGAGTAGTTAAGCAGCAAAAGTTGTTCACAAGGAAGGACTTGGTGGCCATAAAGGGTTTATTTAGTCCATATCAGGGGTCACTTACCTGTTTTCTCTGTTCCCTTGTTCCACAGCGGTTTCCTCCTGAAACTAAAATAATTTATTAAAGTCTTTTTGTTGTTGTTGTTGTTGCAGGACTATGTAATTATTTTTAATGCCCAGAGTTTATAATACAAGGGTAAGAGCTTTCCCCCAGACTCCAGCTTATAAATTTTCAGTTGACTTGTGAGGCCACTATACCTTTTCTTGTGTAGTTGGGTTTCTGGAAAACTTCATTCAAATCCTTGATGGTCATCTGATGAAAGGGAATTATGTTCTTCATCTTCTCCAGCTCTTTCTCATGTTGCTCCGTCCTGGTCTTTGAGAGAGACAAAAACTCAGTACTTTTCACATCTTCTTTTTTTTTTTAGAAGCCACCAAGGCATGATATTTATCCTCTGGTACAGGAAACTTCAGGGCAGTAAACTTCTTCTCAAAGTCATCTACCAAGCCAGGCTTTGCTACATTGTCCTTGTAATAAGCCCAGGCAAGAGCAGGTGGATTCTCAGGTAGAGTAGCCACCCTGGAGGTAAGGGTCTCATTCAGGATTTTAGGGACTTAGCAGTGGCTTTCTGGTTTGGGAGTATGATTGTCCCCAAAGCTACCCAGTCAATGTCTTTTAAAGCAAGTTTTCATCCAGCCATCTTGAGATTTTTTCACCGACCCTGGTCGCCCACTGTCCACAGCAGCTGGTCCTATTTCATTTTTAGTTTTCTGACCAAACATTCCTTTGTTTTGTGTTGTTGCCTTGATTTTAAAGTTTTTCTTTCCATTCTGCTAAGTACTGAAATGTTATTAACGCAATTTAATTACTTAATGCATTTCACAAGCTAATTAACCTTTCTAATAGCACATATAAACTGGACCCTCTGGCCGGTGGAAATGCTCACCCCACCTGGCTTGGTCAGGAGTTTGCCTTCTTCAGCATTCATCACTGAGAGCTGGGTCTCCAGGCTACTGGGCAGGAGGTGGGCACACAGGATTGGCTGGGCCCTATCACCAGGTCACAGTGATTGGTTCTGGGCAGGGTGGGTGGGGGCACGGGATTTGAGTGTAGCTTATCAGAATCATCCTTGGGCTGGTATGTGGGCTCCAAGAAAGGTTTTCTATGCACCGGGTTTGCTAAGCTGGGAGGTGTGAGTAAGCCTGATGGTGCCCACCTTTCCAGTCACATGGAAAGAGGGTGCTTCAGAGCGAAGAAGGGGCAGGCAGAGCTCACAGATGGAAAGAGCCATGACTGCAGTGAGATTCCTCAGTGCCTCATTGAGAGACTCAGTGAGTCCCTTCTGCCCTCTAAACTAGTGTGAGTTAAAATTCAGCCACTCACTATCAGGAGTCTGGGCCAATATAGGCAGGTTTATTCCCTCTCTTTTACAAAGAGCTAAACTGAGGCTCAGAGAGGCTAAGAGACTTGAGGCTCACACAAGTGGTAATCGGCAAAGCAGATCTGCCTGTTTCAGAAGCTGCTGCAGTCAGTGTTACCTAGTATCGTATCACTGCCCACTTTCTTCCTTGAATAGCATCTATTTGTATCTCCATGGCTCAGAGCCAGTTCCAAACAATTAGGCACCTTCCTCACCCACCCAAGGTGAGTAGAAGACCTTCCTCTGTTTTCATAATCATACTTCTTTATCTTCTGCCTTCTAAATATGAAATTAATGCATGCACATTGTAGAAGTTACAGAGATGTGGCGGTCTGCCACTGCCCGGTGAGGATGACCCTGTCCCGCAGAAGTCTCCTGATCGCGGTTGAAAGAAATAATCTGTCTCGGACACAATCTTTTGCCTGGGAGGGGAAGAGAGGTGGCAATTCTCTCAGGAGAAGAGCCCTGAATTCCCTTTCCTCGTGCCTTTTATTGAAAAGGGTATGAGTAGGGTTATACAGTCAGGATACTTAAATCACCAATTAGCCTCACGCTTCAGTTACTATCAATGTCTACAGATTACAGATATCAATGGATTACAGATATCAACAAAAGGAACACCGTGATCACTTTAAGTCAAGGTCTGCTGGACGCTCTGGCACCAGATGATCACCAGGTGCATATTTTCATACATTTTTTTTCGGTCTGATATTGTGGACATTTTGTTTATGACCAGCATGAGATATATAGAGCAGAGCAAGCTTCAAAGCATACTATACATTCTTTAAGCCTGATTTCCCACGGGAACCCCCAGTGCACCTGTTGGGTCATGCCTGCCTCCAGCTTTCCTGGTTTTCTGGTTGAGACTTACAGGCCTTTTGCAAGGCCTAGCTCACATCGAGGCTGCAGGTCCTGATACCACACAAAGCGGTCCCCTACACAGAGAAGCACAAAGAAGGCAATAAATTTATTCCTAATCTTGCCACCTAGGGGAAACCAGTGTTAAGATGGTGTTCTATTTTCTCTCTGTGTAAGAAAACTAAATATTTACTGAAGATGTCTACTTAATGAATAGGTAAAATTGGCTCAAATCTCCATTCTGTGGCTTATATGAACTCCAATATTCTGGACTTGAGTCCAGGCTCTGTCCTGTACTGGGATCTTGGTCAATTTACCTAGGTTCCTTGAGCCATTTTCTGGTCTGTCCACTAACTAGAGTTAATAATAGCCTTCTAGCTTGATGGGTTTATGGGAGAACTGAATGGAAAAAAGTACTGAAAACTAGAAAGTGTGGTACAAAAAACATAATGATAGTTTTTGTAAATTTATTTTCTTTCTAGTCACAGAAACCTTCCATAAAAAATCCTATGTGGAGTCTCAGTATATAAAACAGATAAAGAGGGACCTTTTTGTTTAATGCACAGCCACCTCCAACCCCAGGTGGCCTACGATGTGCCCTCAGGTAAACCCCAGGGCACGAGCAGCTATAAAGAAGTTGGTCTATTATTAGATAATTTCAAAAGTGCTTTCATCCAAGAAACCCAAGGGAGAATGACCAAGGAAATGTTACAGGGCTGGAAACAGAGAGGGATAGGGTAAGTGGGAAAGAAAGACTCAGCCCATTGTCCCCTGTGAATACTAAATTAATGAGAACTCCACCTGGTGCCTGTTCTTAGAAGATGGCACTGTGGATGGTGAAGTTCTCTTTCTGGACTTCCTTTGGCTATTGCCAAGTGCAATCAATTGCTTCTTATGATAGCCCCCTTTCTCTAACTTCATGTTGAGAAGGGATGGGAGAGAGCCAAGTACTGAGACCACCAACCTTATCCACACAGACACCCCCAGGCACTCCGCTGGGCTCTGGGAGTCATCTGAACATACCTATTGAGCACTTGCTCTCTTCCAGGTGCTTTGGTAGATCCTGGGGAAATAGTGGTTGGCAAAACCAGCTATAACCCTTTTCACTAGGGACTTACTGAGTAGCTGGGGAGTTAGATAGAAGTTATACAATCCTAAAAATCAATGTAAAATTGTATTTGTTATATATGTTGGATGAAGCCAGTCTGGGAGACCAGAAAGAATATGATGAGGATATAACATTTAAGCCATTATCTGAATTAACAAGCATCCCCAGCCAAGGAAGAAGGTTGTGCAAAGGCCCTGTGGTAGATATGAGATTAGTACCTGGCAAGAACTGAAAGAAGACCAGTATGTATCTGAATTGCAAGATAAGCAGGGGAAGGAAGGCAGAGACCAGGACAAGGAAGTTTATGTGGGCCTTGGAGAGCCAGAGGCTGTTGTTCCTGCCCACAGACGGAGCAATGGTGGAAGAATGTGCAGGGAAAGGGCGGTGAAGATGGGGAAAAGTAGATACACCTGGGAATTATTTAGATAGCAATATAAAGATGACTTGTTAGCATATATGTTATAGTAGGCTGTATTAGTTTCCTACTGCTGCTGTAACAAATACTATAAACTTATGGCTTAAAACAATAGCAATTTATTCTCTTTCAGTCCTAGAGGCCAGAGTAAGAAATGAGTCTCAAAGGGCTAAAAACCAGAGTATTGGCAGGGCTGGTTTCTTCTGGAAGCCCCAGGGGGAGAATTTTTTTCTTGCCTCTTCCACAGACTAGTGGCTGTGGATATTTGCTGGCTTGTGGGTGCATCCCTCCAATCTCTGTTTCCATTACCACATGGTGTCTCTTCTGTCATCACAACTGCCTCTGTCTCCCTCTCATAAAGACTCTATGATCATTTAGGGCCCAGCCTGATAATCCAGGATAAGATCTCCATTTTGGGATTTAGGGTGTTGAAGATTCCTTAATTTAATCACATCTTCAATATCCCTTTTACCAATAAGGTAACATTCATAGGTTCTAGGGACAAGGACCTGGACATCTTTAGGAGCCAATTTTTAGGCAGTCACATAAAGTGAAGAGGGAAAGAAATCATGGGTGTTGCTTAGGGTTCTGGTTTGCAAATTGTATAAATGGTATTGAGATGGAGTCAGGGCCATAAGACAAAATTGATTTTGGTCATATTGAGTTTGAGGCATCTTTGATACATTCAAGAACAGCTGTCCATCGGGCAGTTTAGAAATACAGATCTGGCTCTCTTCCTCCCTGGCTGCTTAAAGATCGGCCACCATCATGAACCACACAGTAACTCTCCAGACCAGGAAGTTCATGATCAGCAGATTACTTCAGTGGAAACAAATGGTCATTGATGTCCTTTGCCCTGGGAAGGCAAGGGCACCCAAGACAGAAATTCAAGAAAAAAAAAAATACCCAAAATGTATAAGACCACACCAGGTGTCATCTTTGTGTTTGGAGTCAGAATCCATGGTGGTGGCAAAACAACTGGCTTTGGCATGATTTCTGATGCCTTGGATTATGTGAAGGAAAATGAACCCAAATGCAGACTTGCAACACACGGCCTGTATGAGATGAGCTCAAGAAAATCGAGAAAGGGACGCCAAGAACAGCATGAAGAGAGTCAGGAGGACTGTAAAGGCCAATCAAGTTGGTGTCGGCAAAAGTGAGCTGGAGGTGGGACAACTGAAGGGGTCAAGATTCTTCAGTGACTTTATCTGTGGCGTTGTGCAGAGTTTTCATCAGAGGATTCATAAACTAAGAACTTTAAAACAACAAAATAGAAATCTGGAGTCTAAAAGAAAGGTCTGGGCTAGAGCTACAAATGTGAGAATCATTAACTCTACAGTGTACATAATGCTGTTGGAAGGAGTGAGGTTGTTCAGGAAAAGAACAGAGAGAGAGAGAGAGAGAGAGAGAGAGAGAGAGAGAGAAAGAGAGAGAGAGAGAGAGAGAGAGAGAGAAAGAGAGAGGAGTGCCCAAGACCCAGCCTGGAGGCCCTCCTGGAGGAGAATGATGAATAATGGCCATTTCCAGGCAGGATCCAGAGGCAGGAGGAAATCAAGTAAAGCTTTGGCTCAGAAGTCAAGGAGAAAGTGATTTCAAGGAGAAGGGAGTGATCAACTCTCTGTCCAAAGTGTCCAAGTAAACTGAGGACTAAACCTGTCCATGAAATTTATCACATGACCTCCTATGGCAGAGTGTTGAGAGCAGAGGGCATGTTAGGTTGGAGCAGGTAGAGGAGTGGATGGATGGGAAGAAAACAGAACAACTACAGAAAATTCTTCTCTACTCATATATATTACTCTTGTTCTAAATACTGGATATTTACACTCACCTTTGAGATCACACTTCAGTCATTCATTACTTCCTCAGGGGAGCTTTTCCTGACCAATCAACCTTCACTTTTACACATTCTTATAGCCCCGTTTCTCTTCCTGTGAAACCGGATCAAAAGCTATGGGAAATACATTGATTTGTGTGATTGTTTTATCTGTGTCATTCTCTCTTACTGCCCGTGGGAGTTCCTTGAAAGTGGGTTCTGGGTCAATTTTTGCTCACCATTGTATCCCAGAACAAAGTCCAAGACTGGCACATAGTAGGTACACAACTGATTTTACTGAATGTGAAAAAATGATCAAATGAATGCTCTAGCTGTACATTGTAGAATTGGAAGCATGTTTTGTTTCCAGAAAGAAGCTTACTGTAATTAAAAGTTTATACATTTCAAACTCAGACACCCAGAGTTCTGCTTCCAGAACCCTGCTTTCTAATTACAGGTCTTTGGCAGATCAGACTCTCTGACCTTTGTGGCCTGGGTGTTCACGGCAGTATAATGGGATCATCTCCCACGTAGCAGATACCATCCACCTGGCTGAGTCTGATATGCATTTTGTTCCCATAGCAATTCTGCCTTGTCAAGAGCTGATAATCAGACATGCAAAGCAAGCAACATACGTAAAATTTTCAAGAGCATTACTTTGGGAAACCAGAAACCAAAACAAGTTGAGAGAGAGAGAGAGAGAGAGAGAGAGAGAGAGAGAGAGAGAGAGAGAGAGAGAGAGAGACACGAACACAGAGACAGAGGACCTGGCTACCTAATAAATCTCACCCTTTCGCTGTATTGTGTATTTCATTTTGTCCTTAGCATGTTGTGGTTGGGCCCTGGTAGCTGCAAGAAGAATGATTTCCTAATTAGAGAAGATGACTTAGTTGACACTTGTACCTGCTGATGTCCATGTGTCTGCAGAGGGGTGGGGGCTGAGAGGACCTCCCTCCTTCCTGATGTCTTTCCAGCTGGGCACCTGGCAAAGGAAAGCTCAGCATCCCCCACCCCTGTGCCCACACCTCTGCAATCACATGCAGAGAGGGGCTGCCTGCTGGAAGTCGGGAGTAATTCCTGTTTATTAATTTGTGCCCCTGTAATTAAACAGTCATATTAATTAGCATTTCTGCTGTGTGCCTTCCCTTTTTATGTTAGAGTTGAAGCTCAGAGTAATTATTTATATGGTTCCTCAATTTGTTTTGGTTCTGTTTTCCCAAAGTGATGCATTTACAAAATTCATATACAACACTTGTTTTGCATGTCTGATAATCCACTCTTGACAAGGCAGGATTGCTGGGGGAGCACACTTATCAGACGGCGTCTGTGTTCTGGGTGACAGGGAGTGCAGAGCACCCATTCTTTCTGATGAATTTGCAGGAACATGTGCAGCCCTCATGCGCGCTGCCAGTGGTTCTTGCATTATTTCAGTGTGCGCGTGTGCTGTTTTGTTGTGCATATGGGAGCGCTGACAGGTTTTCTCAGGCCGTGTTTCAGCACGTGTGGCAATATCCTCACAATGAACCACCATTTTGTCTTCCTAGAATTGGGTTAGAATCGTGGACGTCACCTCCATAGCGGGTAGGGAGATCAAGAGTTTTATGGCTTGGTTTGGGCCCTTCTCTTTGCCAGATGTTCTCTTTCATGGTTGATGCAGGTGACTTCTTCCATGGGCCTTTGTGGGACATACCTAAGCAGGCGCTGTCACTCAAGGGGAGGCAGGCTCTGGTCCTTGTCTCTGATTACTCCCCTTCCTGGAGAGATAAGGTCAAGATGATTAATGGGTCAACACAAGACACCCCCAAACACGCACGAGGAGGCAGTCAATGGAGTGCAGTGCTTTATTAATGATATGCTTAACAAAGGGCGCAGATACGAAGAAGCCACTGGGCAGGGAGTTAGGAGAGGAAAGAGGACAAGTGAGAAGAAGAGGTTGAAGGGAAGAAGGAAGGGAGCATCTCTGGTGTCCTTGGTATGTGCTGGACACTTTGGAGACAGATTGGCTTCCCATCTACAGTGACCTGGCCGCTTCGGCATCTAGCCCTGTCCCCGAGCCCCGTTTCATAGATGTGTAAGTACAGGCTCAGAGTGTATCGAGTGACTCGTCAGGACTGTCCACTGGAAGGTGCCACAGGCAGGGTACAAACTCAGCCTGTTTGACTCCAGAGCTCTTATACCCTCCGCTCCCCCATGCAGCTGCATCCAACGCTAATTAGCACATACTTTGGAGAACATAAAAGAATTTACCAGCAATTCACAATTTGCTGATGACCTACTGTATGCCAAACTTTCTGCTATGGGGAAGCTGAATGCTCAGTGCACAGTGGGGAGAGCGTGGTTTTGGAGTCAGAATGAAATAGAAACGTGGAAGGTAATAGCAACAGGAGCTGCTGTTGTTGCGCTCTGGCTAAGTGCCAGGCTTGTTCACAACATTCTCCATTCACGGTTTCATGTGATCCTCAGAGCTGCTGCCTAGGGTAGGCACCGTTGCTTATTCCAATTTTGTAGATGAAGAAGCCAAGGCACAGAGTGGTGAAAGGAGAAGCAGGGTGGGAAAGAAAAAAGGGGAAGGGATCAGCTAAAGAACATATTCGCATGACACACAGATATAGATGACAGTGTGGTGATGGCCACAGGGAAGAGGGGCAGGGGCTGGGCGGAGGTGGGCAGAGCAAGGAGTCGGGAGAATAGGGGCATTTGTAATAGTGTCAACAATAAAGATAAAGGAAAAGAAAAGAAAAGGAAGGAAAGAGTGTGGGCTTTGGAATCCGGTCAGACCCAGTTCAGATCTCGACCTTATCACTTATTCAATGTGTGACTTGAGCAAGACACTTGGTTTCCCTGAGCCTAATTTCCTCTTCTATAAAATATGGTGCTAGGAGTTGCCTTGCAGGGTTGTAATGAAGATTGCACAAGATTGTACCTGAGGAGATGCCAGATCAGTGCTTGGCACCAGACGGGCAGTCCATAAATATGTGAGAAAGGATAAAAGGAAAGAAAGAATCCCTGTGAGGAAGTCATGGGATGCTTCAAGGAGGAGATGGCATTTGAACTGAGCCTTAAGGATGGGTAGGGTTTATCTGGCTTTTGTAGGAACAAAGGCCAGAGACAAAGAAAGGCTGGGCCTGCTCTAGGTACTCTTTGGGGCAGGCAGCTGTGTCCAGGAGGCTCTGAGGCTCCAGGTCTTGATGAGCTGAGAAGCAGTGTGTCCCATGGGGCCTATGCCACAGCCATCAATTTGGTTAATGTTTAATTTTTTCCTTTTATTGATTGTAAAGAGAGAGGAAGGGAGGGAGAAAGAAAGGGAGAGAAACAATGTGAGAGAGAAACATCAATTGATTGCCTCTTGCATACATCCTGCCTGGGGACTGAACCTGCAACCCAGGCATGTGCCTTGACCAGGAATCGAACTGGGGACCTTTCAGTTTGTGGGACGATGCCCATCCGACTGAGTCACAATAGTCAGGGCGAGAAATACACCAAAATCTTAACTGTGGTAAAAACACAGAGGACTTTTCCTTTTTAAAACTTCTGTGGTTGATACTGACTGAGAACCTACTATGAGCCAGACTCTGCACATACTGTTCCCTCCCGTCCCGTATGACTCAGCTCTAAAGAGGTTGAATGACATGCCTAGGCTCATGCGGAGACTGAATAGCAAAGCTGGGTTGGACGCCAAGCCCTTTCATCACATCACTCCCTTCGCCCTGCAGCTTGAACTTGTAACGATGAACCCCGAGAGCTGGCCTCCAGGGCTGGGCCATCGCCCTGCTCCCCGGAAAGCATGGCGGTGACTGGCATGTGGCACCGAGCATCTCGATAAAGACGTACCCGCTGCTCCCAGAGGCAGCCCCCTTGATGCCTGCGGTACAAACATTTCAAGTTCTAATGGTGGAAATAATTCGGAAGGAGAGGAAGGTTATTATTTATTTAGGGGGCTTTATCAGCAGAGGCCCTCTCTGGCTCTAATAAATGAAATGTGTTGCCCAGAACGGGGAGCACTGAGGCATGAGAGACTGTGTCTGCCCATGAAGGGCTTTGAATAATTTACAGCCTCCAAAGATATTTTATGACAGGGCTTATAATCTTCTTATTGGTTCAAAAATCAACATTTACAGCAGATGTCTCTGAACTGATGCCGCGGATACGCTCATCTCTTCATTATGTGACGGGAGTGGAGCCTGCTCAGGGGAGGGAGATGCATGGAGCTGGAATCCTCTTTGGATCTCAATATTTTATTTTCCAAAAGCAGCCAATAAATAATGGAGGTCAGCTATTAATATTTCATTTTAATTGACATATTGGTAGAGGGACCTCTTTTAATTTGAAGGGGCCCCAGGAAGGCGGCTTTGGGGTTCCGTGAAGCTGCTTTATCTGGAGGTACAAACATTTCTCTGATGGGACCCGCTCCAGGAGAGGTGCCTGCTCTTCCCAGTCTCAAGGCCCAGGAATGAGTGATCAGATGGGGCTGCACAGCTTGTTCATGGGGGGGCCTCTTCCAGGGGCTTCCTCGAGCCTGGTCAGTTCAGACAAGAAAATCTGGGGTCCCGGGTCCCTGGCAAAAGATGGAGAGAACATTTTGCTTTTACAGTTCTGACATGTTTGGTACCTGAGGAGGAAAGGGCATGGAAGGAAATGAATTTTGGCTCCTAGAAGTCCCCAAACCTTTCTGTCTGTGTGTCTGTCTGGGCATATACATCAGGTGCTCACAGTGTAACGGTGGCCAGTCGGGCAAGGGAAGGGACCCCAGCTTTAGATTCTGTGCCAATGCTCAAACGTGACCCCGCAGTTCCCTGGGAACGGTGGCTCGGAGCCTCTGCTTTCTCCTCCATGGATGGGGCCTTCGCCTCACGGGCGTACTGAGGGCTGCGTGGTAGCTGACAGCATGTGCCCTTCTGAGCAGGTCACTCGGAATGCTTTAAGCTGAGCGGCCCCAGGGCCCACGGGAGGACGGGTTCCACCAGGGAACGCCAGCCCGAACATCTCCTGGGCACCAAACCACAGGCAAAAAAGGGGGTCTGAGTGGCCCCAGGAAAATGACCTGCAGTGCCACCAGGAGCTGGGTTGCTGCTGCGCCGCTGAGCGGTGGGCATAGAGGATTGTGCTCGAAACCTGGGGAGGGGGGCGTGCTGGGGTACCTCTTACTACTCCCTTTCCCAAAGTTCTGGCCTGTACCACAGCGGCAACTCAGTAAAAACAAGACCACCGAGGACTCAGACCTCCAAGAAAGGAGGGAAGAGCCCTCCCTGGCGGAGGGTAAGTGGCCTGGAGTGGGCGGTGGGAGAAGAAACTATGTTCACACACTGGAACGGTGTGACCGTAGGACCAGGGGAGAGGAGAGGACGATCCAACTGACTTTACGTGTCCCCAAGTACTGGGTCGTGAACTTTGCACCTGGGTAATAGTGGAAGGCCCTGGCTTTTTGTCTTGGGAGGCTGATCTTTCTGGAGCGTCCTTTGGCCCCCTTGCCCTCTGGTTTCCTATGTTTGGTCAATGGAGAGACCTGCAGGAGATCAGAGGGAAGACTGGGGGCTGGGGGAGAGGGCGTGCCCTTCCTGAGGGTGCTGATTGCTGGCTGCGCCTATGACAAAGCCACACAGCCCTCCCTGTCCACTTCTGTCTCTGGGTTCTGGCAACTGTCCCCTCCCCTCTCTTCCCCTCTCATTCTCTCCCCTCCCCTTCCCTCTCTCCCCTTCCTCTTCTTTCCCCTTCCCTCCCTTCTCTTCCCCTTCCTTCTTTTCCCCTTCCTTCTCCTCCCCTTCCCTCCCTTTCCCCTTCCTTCCCTTCTCTTCCCCTTCTTTCCCCTCCCCGCCCCTCCCTATTTGAGGCCTGTAGTGGTTGGTAATGGCTCCCAATTGTCACATGCCCTGGCGGCCTGCTCTGAACCCTCTGTAGTGGCTTCTCCTACACCCTGCCCACAACTATGTGAACAGGTGCCTTATCAAACTCTCCCTAAAGAACCCGTTTGAATGTGCCATCATTAATCAGGCTGAATGTGCCTTCTCTGTGGGCCCTTTGGCAAGTCGCCCATGTCCCTCAGCCTCTGTAACCTCCGCTGTAAAATGGGAATAGTGGTATCTACACAGGATGGAATGAGATTCAAGATGCAAGGAGACTAAGTAAAGACCTGGAGTGTGATAGGTGCTCAGGAAGCCGTTAGTTCCCTTCCCCTGGCACGCAGCAGGCACACAGCTGATGTCAGATAAATACAGGTGGGAGAGAGACAGAGTGCACCCAGGCATGTGCACTCACGAGCGCCCGGAGAGTAGGTGAGGGTCAGTTGTGCCGTAAAAGAGACAGGTTTGCCTGCAGATGACCTTGAATCTACACAGAGATTTCAATATGGGGGAACATTCAGAAATTTAGCTGTTTTAGGGTGTGACAATGAGATTGGGGAAGACTTCCAATACCCAGGGCAGGTTACAAGCAAAGGTGGGGTGTGGACGTGCTTGGCAAAGGCTCATCTGTGGAAGGGAGGTTGTCTGGACTGGAGGCAGGGAGTCCAGGGAGGAATAGGGCCTGGCTAGTGGATGAAAAGGAGCAGGTGCTGGTGCCCTGTCCCCCTGTGTGGTGGTCTGGGGCCCTGGGCCTCTACCCCTTGGGCCTCCCCTGTGCGATCAGTGGCTGTCCAGGCTTGAAGCCCCCCTGCACTTAGCTGAGGGCTCATTCGTGAGACCTGGCCCCTTGTGAGCTGATCCCTAATTCAGAAGCGCCATGGGATTTCGAGGTGAACAGTATCAAATCTATATGAGGAATCTGGGAACATGAGTACACATTAGAAGCTGCTGCTGCAGAATCACACAAAACCCCACCGTCCCAAGCAGGTGGGCTTGTAGGTCCTTTTGCTTATTCATTCAGCAGGCGTGGCTTTCATCTGTCTGGGCAGGTCAGCGGGCAGGATAGGAAGGCTGGGAGCAAGGATCAAAACCAGCTTCCGTGGCTGTACGTGAGGAGGTGCTGGCTTCATGTCATTAAGGAGGGTGGGTCGCTGAGAGCTCTTCCTTCACTTCCCTGTCAAAACTATTAGATTAGCCATGCTGCCTCTGAAATCCTTCAGCAGCCGGTTGGCTAGTTGGCTCAAGACCGAGCACTGATTGGAGCGATGGGGAAGATTCCTGCCGCAACTGGTTACTGTGGCTCATTTAGATGGGAAGGCAGCTTTGTTCCCTGTAGGTATCCCAAGTGGGAATTTGGGCAAAGGCAGAAATGGCCAGAGGGCATGGCTTGCGGCACAGTGATCAGACAGCAACCTGAAACACTAGAGCAAGATAAACACCCATGTGGTCTCACATTTTATTGAGCACTTATTCTGGGCCAGGTACTACTATATCCTGGAGATTTAAAGATGGTTAGGACATGGCTTTGAGGTGCTGTCAAGCTGGGGAGAAGAAGATGGAACCAGACTACTGGAGTTCACCACGACACTATCCCGTCACAACATGGTTCAAGATACAGGGTATGATGGGGACAGATCTTGAGCTCCTGGGTGCTCAGACAATATCTCTTTGTTCCTCACTATGTCCTCATGCTGTGCTATTTATGGAACGGAGGAATAATTGGATGAAGGAAAATGCAGAAGAGGTGTCAGGGAAGACTCCTGCAAAGGGTTGATGTGTGAACTGAGTCTTGAAGTTCATGCAAAGTTGGCTAGGGTTGGGGGTGGGGGTTGATCATTCCAGAGAGAGGGGGCAGCCCAGGCAGTAGATGGCACTGAGTCACAGCTTTCAGTTTTAGGTTGCCACTTTGGGGGGCAGTCAGATCGGATCGGAGACTCACATGGTGCTGTGTGAACTTTCTGAGTGCTGATGACTGTGCATAATGCTGATGCTGTTTGATATCCACGAGAGCCCTGGAATTTCTTTCGGAAGTAACAGTTACGGTGCCCAGCCTGTTGTTTCCGAAGCTCGGCACACTTGGTGTGGGGAGAAGCGGGCCAACAAGTTAGCGGAGGCATATTTAGGTCACTCACTCATCTCCTTTTAGTGGCACTTACGGAAGGGGCTCATTGCAAGTGTGTCTTTCCTCAGCTGACTGGTGGGTGTTTTGCCTGGGTTTCATCTTGCCCTCACACGGTAACATGTGACAATTCACCGCGCGTCTCTCAATGTCAGCTTCCTCAGCTACAAAGTGGAACAAAACGATTCCCCTGCTTTACCAAAAGAATCCTGCCCGATGCCATTTCCAAGTACCTGTGAGTTCGGGGGGTGGGGGTAGGGGGTGACCTCAGACCTCCAGGAATCTGATGGTATCTCCTACAGCACAAAATGGTTTGGAAGGCTGTTGTTTTACCTGAAAAATCACATGTTTTTGTATTCCACTCCTCCGTAGAGCTGGGTGCTTTATTTTTGCATATTTTAAAGGACTTGCAGTGAGCAAGGTTGGCACTAAGTTGAGGAGAGTGAGGCACAGTTGACCGAGGCCCACAATTTAAGGGGACACACGCACCAAAAAACCCTCAGTCATTGAAACAAACAACATGTTAATGCAATATTTTAAAAATTCCGGTTGGCAAACTGGCCACCCCTTTTGTCAATAAAGTTTTATTAGAGCTGGTTACAGGATAAGGTGAGGCAGGTTAGGCAAATGCAGGATTGGATCCTATATTTAAAATTGTGATACTTTGTCATGGATCTTTTGGCATTAATTTGGACTTTTAAAAACAATGTGCTAAAATATCATTTATCGTACGTGCTGTGTTCTGGTGTCCTCTTAAATTCTGTGCCTGGGGAGACTGCCTGCCTTGCCTTCCCCGCGTCCCAGCCCTGAGTGCAATAACCTTCTTCTCTTCCCTCCCCTGAAACTTGAAAGTCAACAGACTCCCCAGAAAGATGCAGCACCTTATTCCTCTGGTTTCATAAAACCCTGGAGCACATTTCATATGTGTCTGGGCACCTTCATTGGAGCAACACTGAGAGATGTGAGGTTCTCAGCACAAGGCCAGGTGCACAGGGGCTCCCTGCAGGCAGTGGGCTGGCCGGCCTCCGTCCTGTTAAGAACTCACCTGTGGCTTTTGGGCCCTCCCTTTAGCAGCCTGGTCTCTAGTTCCCCATCAGCCAAGTGAGGACCTAGGGACAGGTGATCTTTATTAAGGCCTAATAGCCCGTGGTTCTCCGAAGGTACCCCCTGTGGACAGTGGGAACAGAGTCTGTGGCAGGAACATCCCCAGGCAGACTTTCCTGAGCCGTGGACTAAGCAAAGTTCAGTGTGAAAAATTGTTGGTGTTTAAAACAGAAGCGCTGAAGCGATGTTCCTCGGGTGTGAGTGAGTGAGGGAGGCAATGTTTACTGGTTTCTTAAAAGTCTTCAGAGAACATATGGCTTCTCTAGGTGTTGAGAGACATGCAGAAGGGGATGGGGAATGTCTGCACCTCCTCTGGGCTGCGGGGCAGGGGTACGGGCATGGTGAGGTCTGGCAATGAGAGGCGGGGGTGGCACAGGCTAAACAGTGCGTGGAAAGTCTGCACAGAGATTTATTTTAAGGCTGAATCTGGGGAGATTTCTTGGAAAAGATGGGTCCTGCAGGATGAGCTTCAAATGACGGTGAACAGTAGTGAACCCACTTGGTTCTGGGCTAGCGTTCAGGGTCCCAAAAGGAGACACATGGTGCTTTCAGATGGGGGAATCGAGGGGAAGTCAGTAAATGGAGTATCTATAACAGCTCGGGCAGGGTTAAGGGAAGATCAGGAAGGGATGGGGAGGTGCTTTGTGGTTAGCAACACGGGGGAGCCTTTGCTACCCTGGGCCAGAAGAGGAAGGGGAAGGGTTTGCCAGAACTTAGAGGGAGCTGTCGATGCGGACAAAGCCTAGGACAGGAGCTTCAGCTTTCGGGACCAGAGTGCAGCTGGAAGGGGAGCCCAGGAGTCAGAAGCCTCACCCTGCTCTTGGTCCACCCTCTGATCTCTTGGTGCCCCCTGTGGGATGGATCCAAGGGCGCGCCAGCACCCCAGGGTCCAAGGCAGGGTGGAGAGCAGGTCTGGAGGGCCAATGAGCAGAGGTGGCCCACCGGTCAGCTGGCTGCAGGGGCAGAGTGAGCTGTGTCTGTGCGTGTGAATGTGTGGTTAAGGAAGGAGGAGGGATGGAGAAGCCTCCCTTTCATGTATCTGACCTCTTCTAACACCTCGCAACACCTGCTGTGGTAGCCATAATTACCTGTTTTCAGAGAGGACTGACAGCTGGCCTCCTTGGCCCCTCATCTTTGCCAGTTGCAGAGTCTGTCTGGTGTTTCTAGAGGGGCAGGGGAGACTGACCCTCCCCTGGGGGCCCCTGCAGGATGACTCTGCCTCAGTGCTGTGAGCCCAAGGCTCCAGGTATAATAGGAAGTAGCTCTCTGATGACTCCTGATTGAGAGGCAAACAGGCAAACATTCCCCTGAGGGCAGAGTGCTGGGAAGGGGCCAGGCAGAGGGAGAAGATAAAGGCGCAGAAGAGATGAGAGCATTAACCCAGGTCCTGCTGCAGCAGGGGTGGGTAGTCAGGCTCTGAGGCGGGCAGACCATGGTGGAACTCAGGGTGAGTGCAGAAGGCTGGAGCTGACTCATGGCCGGGCCGACCTTCAGACCTGCCTGCCTTCAACCAAGCATGCTTTCTGAATACCAACGAGGTGCAGGCCCGGGTAAAGGTTGAGGCTTTGCAGGTGAACTGAAACATCCCAATGCTTCCTCCTCTTCTCCCTTCTCATCACAACCACCATTATTGAGTTCTTGTTAGGTTTCGGGCTTTATGTTGAGTTCTATAGGTCAACTGATGCAATTAATCCTTGCTACAACATGGCGCGGCGGGTGTGATCACTGTCATTTACATAAAGGGACACAGGCACTGAGGGGCTTGCACTGTAGTGAGAACAGATAAGCACAACCCCGTCTGGGGGCAGTGCCACTGTCATGAAGTTGTGCGTGGACATTTGTGCATGGCATGTGTCCTTGGTCAAGGTTCTTTGAGCCTTGGTTCCCATCACTAGGAACCACCTCATTAGGCTGGTGTTGGGGTGAATGAGATTGTCCATAGGAAGCCTCTAGCGGAGTGCAGGGCACATGGCAGCTCTGGACTAATGTCAACGCTATATTGTCATGCCTTACTTACCCTTGTCACACCATCTTTTGCACCTTTTTATCATCCTTCTCTTCCTCTCTCCATCTTCTTGTTACCCTTTCACAGCCCAAGGGCCTCCATCATTGTCTTGGGAGCTCCCCCAGGCACAGTGTCTTGAAAAGACCCCGCAGTTGCACTAGGTATGTTAGGCCTATTCGAGGTTGTGTTCTTTCTGACCGGCCAGCACTGAGCTTTGAGTGAGATTCCAGGAGATGGATGGAGAGAGAAATGTGTGTGCTTTTTTTATTTACACCGGGGGTGGTGTGGGGGCGCTGGCCAGCCTCCCTCCCTCCCTTTCTCCCTCCTTCCTAGACAAGCATTGGGCAAGCCCTGGGAAAAAAACAACAAGAGAGCACACATTTTCAGGATTTACTCAGCACTTCCCAGTGGGCTGATGCTACTTCACTCCAGGTGTACGAATGTGCAGACCGCATCTCGGATTCAGAATGTGATTAGGCCGTTCAGCTCATCAGAAGGGAGCCGGGTGGGCAGCAGGTCTCTCTGGTGCTGAAACTCCACTTCCTCCTTCTCAGCAGATTGGCAAATTACTGTCCTCTCCTCTTGTCAGCCCTGCTTGCCCATTTGGTCTTTCCGGGCAGGGGGTGGGGGGGCTCCCCCACTGTCCCAGGGCTTCTCTGCCTAAGGCTCAGCAGGTAGGATTTTGACTCTAAATGGGTGCTGGCCTTGAGAAAATTCCAAGTAGAGGCTGCAGGAGCCTGAGACTGGAGGGCAGTGGGAAGGGGTGACTGTAACTAAAGGGAACAAGTGTAGCCAGCCGGACCCCCCCCAAGACGAAGGCGGACCCCAGCAAGAGCCCTTGGAAGAGCCTGAGGTTGCACGGGACCATTCTGATTGGCTCAGAGCGGGAGGTGGGCGGAGCTGGGTGGTGCCTGCCCTGGGGAGCATGCGCTGTAGAGCGCGCGAGAGAAGGCGGGGAAGAATCGCGGTGCACCGCCATGCCTAATAAAGCTCTCACTCCTGTGGCGAAGACTTTTTATTAGCGCGTGCATGTACAGATGTAGCAATTTTTAGAACAGGAGAACAGTGATACGTGCCCTGGAGCTGCGGCAGCTCCTGCAGTCAGAGAGGAAGATTCTGGATGTCACACTGAGCGGAGGGGAGGACTCACGCCCCTTCTCCCCACGCTGGGCCCTGAGCCGAGGGCACGGGCCTCTGGCCTCCACTGCGGCAGTGCCGTGATTCTTACGTTCCGGTGCACCAGACTCACCTGGAGGGCTTGTCCAAAGAAGAAAACGAAGCAGCCCCGGTGTTTGCTCTTCAGTAAATCCGGAAGGGGCTCACACAGTCACATGTCTAACGAGTGCCCGGGTGATGCCAAGGCTCCTCTGGGGATCGCGCTTTGAGACCCACTGCTAAGGGACCCCCACCCCTCTCCTGCCTGCATGTCAGAATCACCCGAGAAGCCTTTAGAATATACTGAAGCCGGTTCCTAGACCTACTCAAGTGGGGCGCCAGGCATCATTATGCCTTCGGAGCCTCCCAGCTGGGGCCTCCCAGCTGATTCTGCTGTGTCGCTGCAAATCCCCAGCTTGGCATCCCACTCTTCAAACAACCTTCTGGTTGTGATTTTGAGTCTAGAATTGAGGATGATTGTCTTAGACCACAGGGGGGATGGCAAAAAAACAAGCAAACAAGCAACAGTAACAGCATAAGCCTACACACTGGGAGATGTAACTCTCCCAGTTCTTCTGTTTGAATCACCGAGTCAGCCAACAATACTCCTTGAACACACACTATAAACCAGGAATTGGGCTGGGCAGCAGAGATGGAAAAACAAATCAGCTATGGTGGTGAGCAACGTACAGTAGAAGTCCGCTATAGTAAGCTGGGAGGTGGGGGGGGGGGCATTTTTAGTTGCAGGAGATGTATTCAGAATTAGGTTAAATGTCTAATATATAGATGATCACATCACGTGAGTTCATCTGTTCCCAGCTAACCCTTCTGCTATTTGCACATTGTCCTAGGTGCATGGGTCTTTTGGAGTCTGGCTAAGCCAAGGTATATGACTGGGTCTGTAGGCAGGGAGTCAACACCCTAAGAAGGCTGATCAAATCATGTTTCTTGAGGGCAAGGAAACCCACCTGCCTTCTCTCGAACATACAGGAAGCTTGTTTATCAGTGACATGTTCATAGTCCCTACCCTAAATGCTTTGCTAAGGTCTTCTCGGAAGGAGAAGAGGACAGTTTGGGATTTGTCATACATGAAAATTCAGCAAAGTCAGATTAGCATGTTTTTTCTTTCCTGGTTAATTTTGTTGACATGAGTCCAAACTCACTAGATATATACAAAATCAAACTAAGTTTTCACATGGCTCAAATTATATTTCCAATATGCATATAATTTGAAAAGCGCAAGTCCTGGTCTTCAGTATGCATGACTTTTATTATTATTACTGCACAAAAGAAGATGGTTCTGTGAATACAGTCTTAGCAGAACGACTCTAATACATTCAGGGTTTAGCCTACATTAAGTCACAGGTGGTAGAGTGACTCTTTCTCAGGACTGCTGGGAGGACTGACTATGGGTAAATATCTGACACTTTTTGTGGTGTGAAATACTCTCAATATGGGTCAGCAGCCGTTTCTTCCCACCCCCCAACTCACTGTTTGCTGTTGTCGACTATCCCTGAGAAGTCAGCCATGTTGATAAAAATGTTGCTTTCTTGAGGGGAACCCTTGGGAAAGGAAAAGGGATAAACCAGAGACAGATGAGGTGCTGTGAGCCTGGGGGAAGCAGGAAAAGCTGTATCAAGGTGTGGCTATGGAGATGCCTGGCTTGAGGTTTTTCTCACTGCTCCCAGATGGGGGAGGGACTCTGCTGTCTGTCACTTGAACAAGTTGATTTTCAGAGTTTCCTTGGGTGCAGATACCTCTACCCACATAGCACTATGAATATAGACTAATTACGAGCAAACTCTAAAAATGTGTGATTTATGTGGCAGCTGATTTACAGCATTTTTCTTTACCCCTTTCTCTGTCTGGGGCCGGGGAATGAAAGAGCCAGACTTTTCTCTGTTAGCCTTTAGTGAGCCCTGGGAGAGCTGAGATTCCTGTTAGCTGGGTGATGCTTTCCAGAGGTCCCCCCCCCAGGCCCCTCCTCGAAGCAGAGAGCACCCTTAGCTCCCAAGCTGGAGGGGAAAACTGTCCCTTCTTCCTCTGTGTCTTTTCCAGCAATAAAACAGAACCACGACAAATAATGTTACTCAGTGTGTTTAGGTGCATTTGTATGTCTGTGTTTAAAATGGAAAGACCCAAGCATTAGGAGACCTGGTCTTCAAGTCCTTGCTCTGTTACTGTTCTGCTGTGTGATCTCAGGCAATTCCCTTCTCCTCTTTGGGTCTCACATGACAGGATTGGATGAACTGGCTTTAATATCCAGTGGGCCATGAACATGTATTTGTATACTTTGTACTGTAGACTTTGACCCAACTGGAAGCACAGATGGAGACAAAAGGTACCCAAGGGTTTATTCCATCAAGTCATTTGTTTTACTGATGGGAATCCTGAGGGTTAGAAAGAGGGGGAGGGGCTTGCCTCCCTCCTCTGGTATATATGTAGCGTTAGCATTGTTGTTTTAAGATACAATGGTCTGGTTCAAATCCCAGTTCTGCTTCTTAATCATCAAGGTAGCTTTTTCCTCTCAGTGTTAGTTTTCCTATCTGTAAAATGGGGGAATGTAGCAGTGCCCACTTAAAAGTGTTATTGTGGGGATTACATAAGATTAATTATCTCTAGCGGTCTAGTCTGTAAACCCTCTGAGGGCTGGACAGGGTACCCACCCCCCAATTATTCATCTTTGTTCCTCAGTTTTCTGCACAATGCTTGGCACACAATGACTAATTATTAATTATTGAATAAAAATAATATGTGAATATGGGGAAGCGGCTCCACCCATGCCTGATGATGGAATGCACTGGGTAAGTGCTACTTTCCTGAGGTTCATGGTGGAGCTAGGGCTGTATTCACATTCCCCTAAAACATGCATACCTGCTGTGTGCACTCATTTTCAAAGCCAGATTGTGCCCTTTCAGTTCTGAAATGAAGGCAGCATGCTTTTGGGCAGCTTCCATATACTTGTGAGTTAATTTCCTTAGGTGGAGTTCTTTTACTTTTGTATATTTTTAAAAACAATATTCTCCCCAAAGTCTCCCTTGGTTTTATTTCCTGCCAGCCACTCTGCATTCAGTGTTCTTGGGTGTAGAGGCTACATGAACAGCAGGTTGGAGAAAGCTTACTGGCAGTCTGAGTCTTCCATCTCAGGGGGGCTGGTGGCATTGACCCTGGCCCTGGACAGAGGCCAGATGGACTATGGAGCGGGAGCCTTCGTATCTCCTTGTTGGTAGCTCCCTTCTCTCATGGTTGTAGACATGGACTCAAGGAGAACCCAGGTGAAGGTGGGGTGTGTGGGTGAGCCTGGGCACTCAGCGACTAGGTTCAGGAAGGCTTCTAAGACTGAGCACTCTTCCCCTGTGTTTCCCTCACTGATAGGGCCACTTTCTCCCTGTGACTCAGTGAGTTACTCGCCTCTCCAGTTCCCTCTACTGTTCGGTAAGGACGGTGAATTGGGGCCATGCTTCTTCGTCTGAAACTAACTGCAGCCATCACGTCTGGTCAACACCCCCTGTCCTGCGCTGTGCCCGCTGCGTGTATAATGTCACAACCCCCTTGCTCAATAGCTGTCATGCTCAGCTCAGAGATGAACCTGAGACCCTTGCTCAAGGATTCACGGTTAGTAAAGCCACAAAACCAGGTCCTCCGGGGTCTCTCCGTCCGTCCGCTTTCCAGGACCGAATGTTGGTTGCCTGCGTCACTTACCTGAGTTGCTGTACCTGCAGTGTTCTGTGAGGATCAAGGGGCCCACCTGTGTCCTGCACACGTGGAGATGATGGTCTGCTCTCCAGTGAAATGGCTGCTGTCCCCAACCCTTTCTCTCTTAGACAAATGGGTAACTCCCCATCCAGGGTCCCAGGGACTCCCAGCCTCATCCCCCACCCACCTTCACACATCATCTGTTCTAAGGATGTTGGGCACCTCCCTTTCCCACAAACCCTGAACTTCCACCACAGTCATTACCCACCGCCACCCTTGTGGGCAATGTGTCATTATTCTCTGGTAGACTCTAACTTTAGTTTTATATTTCTAACTAAATATTTCCGTCCATTTTTCAATTCCTCTATTCTAGGGGTTCCCAAAGGTAGTGTATGTCAGAATCTTCTAGGGTTCTAGTGGGCTTGCCCAAACACAGATTGCTGGGCTCTACCCCCAGGGTCTCTGTGGTGCGGATCGAGAGAGCTTGCATGTCTAACAAGTTGCCAGGTGATGCTGATGATGCTGGCCTGGGTTTTCTTTAATAGCTCTGTTCTAGTCTTTCACTCAACCCGTGTTCCTAAGAATCTCCTAGGGCCTTGCTCCTGGAGGAGGAATTGTTTGTACTCCCGCTGCTCTTTGAGAAACCCTGGCCTGGGGAATGGACCTTCTGCCAGTCTAGGCAGCAGTTCTCAAGCTCCACGACACTTGAGAATTACCTGGGGAGCTTTAAAAACATTCTCTGCCTGAGCTCCACCCCAGAGCAGTTGAATGAAAATCTCTGAAGTGGGGCCTGCTGTTGTTATAGTTTGTTAGGTCCCTAGAGGATTCTAAAGTGTAGCCAACCAGGATGGCGCCACTGGTCCAGGGAGGCGAAGTCTCGTAAACAGAAAATCACTCTGCTCAAATCAGCCACAGATTTCAAACACCCGCCTTAGGAAAGTGGGGCTGAGTTAGAGGGAAGGGCTTAAGCTGGCTGTGCATGCCCTTGGGTTTTTGTTTCCCCTCTGCTCTGTGGCTTCAGGCAAGTGTGTCAGCCTCTCTGACCTCAGTTTCCTCTGGGGCGCAGCGCTGTGGTCGGTAGGGCTGGAGGATCTCTGAGTGTCCTTCTCCCTCCTACGGTAGTGATTCTATAAGAAGACTAACAACACGAGGGTGAATCGCTGTCTCACTACAGTTGTTCAACTCAAGGGCTGGCATAGCACCGCAGACAACAAAGGAGAAGGGATTCTAAACACATTTACGAAAGTATCTATTTTTAAACATCTATCTTGCTTCACTTCGCTTAGAGCTGTGGTTCTCAAACTGTGGCCCCGGCCCAGCAACATCAGCACTCCCTGGGAACTTGCTAGAAAGGCACATTTTGGAGCCCCCCATCCCTGAGGTGCTGAATCAGAAACTCCTGGGGGTGGCTCCCAGCCAGCTGTGGTTTCCTAGGCCCTCCAGGTGGTGGGACAAGGGCTTCGGCTCAGAGCCACTGAGCTGTGACTTGCAGCTCCTTCCCCGCCCCCATCCCAGTTGAGATGAGCTGATGTGAGTCACAAGCTCCCTGCAGAACACCTGGTGCTCCAGTTTTGCTTTTGTTTTTTGAAGGGAGGAGATGGATGGGTGGTTGGCAGCATGTGCTTGCTGCGTTCATTGGCAGTTTTTGCCTTGCACACGTCATGGACATTTTTCTCTACTTGCTTTTGGGTTTGGAACTGAATGTCCTTTGCTTAACACAGGCAAAGGAAGAAGCCATTGCTACCTTATAGGATGACAAAGACAGTTATTTTTCTTTAAATGTGTCGGGCTTCAAGTTTGCTCCTGGGATTGTCCTATGCTGCAGTTCCAGTGATCTAATCAGGTTACAATGGAGAACGGTTATTTAGGTGCGCGTTCTGTGCAAAGGAAGTGTCAGAACATGCTACGGGCATGTCAGTAGCTGGAGCTGATTCTGGCTGGCAGAGGGTGGTCTTGAAAGGCTTTCGAGGAGAATGGCCACATGGCATCACAGCAGTTAAAAGGGAAGGTCTCCTTTACTTTCAGCACAAGAGGGCTGCCCGCAAGGATTCCAGGTCTGCTTTTATGAATACGAGACTCTAAGAAGTGTGACAATCGTGAGCTGTGGGGGACAATGTCACCTTGATCCACCAATTTACTGTCACCAGCAGTCAAAAGAGCTAAACATCTTCATAGGCTTCTCTGTCCACTTTTATTTGATCACCCAAAGAGGTGGCTGGGACAATCGTGGCAGGATGTGACATTGATGTGATATATATTTGCTTCAAGGAAAGGGAGCAAGGGCCTTTGAAGAGCCTGGAAATGGAAGAGAATTCTGATTCCCCTCCACCTTTCTGGCAGCATCAGGAAGTGAAAATGGGGTTTTCATTAGTTAGACTCATGCTTGACTGAAGTTTTCCTTGATGACAATCAGCTGTGGAGCCCCCAAGCTGATGGCTGCCTCTTGCACCATCACGGCATCTGCCTGCTCTCAGACAGGTCACAGAAACCCTCTGCATTGCCTCCTGCCTCAGTGCCTGTTTGTTCACTTGCAAAGGTTTCTTTGAATTTTCCCTCAAGACAGGGGCACAAAACCCAGACATTGGGTAATGGTGTTTTGCTGCCTGCTCTCTTTAATTGATGTCTGGCTGCTTTCTCCTTCCCCCATTCCTCTTCCAGTTGAGCTCTGGAAACATCTGTCTTTTTATCTCAAAAGGGTAGCAAACCTGTTAGATAAAATATCAACGTTATGAATTCCGATTTAATAAACGTGCATTTGAGAGTTGATTCATGGCATGTACAATGGCATTCAATTGCTTTCTCAAACAGTTCATGCTTCATTTCATTAAGAGCTTCAGTCAATGCCAACTGATTCATTATCACAGAGCTAGTTGTCTTTTGTTTAGTAAACACGTGCATGAGACCTGTCTGGGCTTGGCCATATAGAACTTAATTTTAACTGCAAATATAAATAATTACTATTACATGCATCTATATTTAAAAGTATCTGTGTAAACAAATAAACATATCTATTTAAAAATAGATTCTTTCATAAATGTTTTTAGAATTCCAGTAAAAGGATATTGGAAATCATTACTATTTTTGTTTAAAAAAAATGCCTTTGGGTACCTACAAGTGCCACCTGTAGGCTGAGGATACACGGTGGCTGCCATCAATGAGCTTATGGCCTGGTGGCTGCAAATGCTTTTGGTCTGAGTCATTCCAAGTCCTGATTGTTTGGTGCTGTGACTTGGGGTCCCCGCTGGAGAGACTGTGAACTACATGGCCTAGATAAAGGAGGCCTGCCCAAGGAAGGACCGCAACTCAGCCCAGAGCCGCCAGACTTCTAAGAATTCCAGGCTCTTTCTACCTCATTGCAGACAGAGGATCCACTGAGCAGATGGCAAGCAGTTCTGTGACTGGCTGACTAGGTGGCCAGTTTTGAATGGAGAAATATGACCTTGAACCCACTTTATAGTTTCTTTTTATGATGTACATGATGCTATTTTCCAATTGTAAAGTGATAGTGTGTGTTCATGGAAGAAATTTTGGATCACATGGAGTGACATAAAAAAACAAAATTTTCCCATAATTTAATCACACAGAGATAACCATGAATAATATATTTATTTCCTTCTTATTTTTCATATATGTGTGTATATAATATGGGTATCATGCTATATAAGTACAATTTTGTAACTTGCAAAACAGTTAATATAGCACATTCTTATATTTTTTTACTATAATTTTATTTCTCAATTACAGTTGATGTACAATATTACATTAATTTCAGGTGTTCAACCCAGTGATTAGACATTATATATAACTTACTAAGTGATCACCCCCCAAAATCTAGTACCCATCTGACACCACACATAGTTATTACAGTATTATTGTCTGTATTCCCTACGCTGTACTTTATGTCCCCATGACTATTCTGTAACTACCAATCTGTACTTCTTAATCCCTTTACCGTTTTTGCTCATCTTCCTATTGCCCCCTCCTGTCTGATAACCATTAAATGTTCCCTATATCTATTAGTCTGTTTCTGTTCTGCTTGTTTATTTTGTTTTTCAGATATGTTTTGTCTGGTGTAAGTACTGCTACCCCAGCTTTTGTTTGTCTGTTTCCATTTTCATAAAATATCTTCTTCCATCCCTTTACCTTCAGTCTCTGTGTGTCTTTTGATCTGAAGTAAATCTCTTATAAACAGCCTATGTGAGTGCCTTGTTTTGTTTTCCACTCATATGTCTTTTGATTGGAGAATTTAAGGTAATTGTTGATAGATATGTATTTATTGCCATTTTATTATTTGTATTTTTGCTCTTTTTTCCCCTCTTTCTTAAATAAATTTCTTAACATTTCTTAAAATACTGGTTATGTGGTGATGAACTCCTTTAGCTTTTTTTTTTTTTTTTTTTTCTGGGAAGCTCTTTATATGTACTTTTCGATGGTAGCTTTGCTGGGTGGAGAAATCTTGGTTGTAGGTTCTTGCTTTTTATCACTTTGAATATTTTTTGCCAATTCCTTCTGGTCTGCAAAGTTTCCGTTGAGATACCAGCTGACAGTCTTATGAGACCTTCTTCATAGATAACTAACTGTCCTTGTCTTGCTGCCTTTAAGATTTTCTTTGTCTTTAACATTTGTTGTTTTAATTATGATATGTCTTGATATGGTCCTCTTTGGGTTCATCTTGTTTGGACTCTCTGTGCTTCCTGCACTAGTATGCTATTTCCTTCACTAGGTTAGGGAAACTTTCTGTCATTTTTTACATATATTTTTAATTTCTTGCTCTCTCTTTCTCTTCCTGACACCCTCATGATAGGAATGTTGGTATGCTTGAAGTTGTCCCAGAGGCTCCTTATACTTTTCCTTTTTTTTTTCTTTTTGGATTGGGTGTTATCTGCCTACCTGTCTTCCAAATCCCTACTTTGACTTTCTGCTACATCTACTCCACTGTTGATGCCTTGTAGTGTAATCTTTATCATTTGAAACTTCATAAAAGTTATAAATTTTAAACATTTTTACCTCATTGTTCCATCATACTCCCTTCTTTGCCTCTCTCTTGCTCTCCCTCTGTATGTGTATATGCATGTGTGCATGTATACATACAAATTACCATTATTCATTGTCTGAATCATTCAAGAGCAAGTAGTAGGTACAATACTCTATCCTCCTTAAAAACTTTAGTATAATACATTTTCTCAAAACAAGAATATTGTCTCATCTGCCACCAAAACGACCATCCAAATCAGGAAATGGGTACTGCTATCCAGTACTATTTTAAATATCTCCAACTGCCCCAACAATGTATCCATCCACTTTCGGGTCCAGGATTCAGCCCACCATCATGAATTGGACATGTCAACTTAGTCTCCTCCAATCTGCAATCATTTCTTAGTCTGCCTGTTTTTAATGACTTGACATTTCTTCCATAGGATGTTGCTCAGCCTGGTTCTGTCCAAGGTTTCCTCATGATCAGAATTTAGCTGTCCATTTCGGGAGAAACACCAGAGAAATGGAGCTATGCTTTTCTCAGTGGGCCACACCATGCTTACCTATCACACTTCATAGTGCCAGTTTTGGTCACCTGGTCAAGTTGGTGTCTGCCAACTTTCTCTACAATGAAATTGCCAATGTTCATTCATAATTTAAAAGTACTTGGTGGGGAGAGTCTCTGAAGTGACATCAATATCCTGCACTAGTCCTGGCATCTATTGATACTTCCTGTTGAATTAACCATCACAATGATGGTTGTCAATGGTAATTTTCTACTTTCATAATTTTTCTCCATTGATTAGTTGGTATTCTAATGTAAGGAAAAGCTTCCCCTTCTCCCTTTCTTATTTGTTAGTTTCTTGTTTATGTCAATATGGAAGCATGGATTCATATTTTATTCAATGGGTTAAATACATTCCTATTATTATTTATTTTGATGTTCAAATTGTCTCAGACTTGGCCAGTGGGAGATTCTTCAAGCTGGCTCCTCGTGTTCTTTTGAACACATCATCATCACTCTTTGAACACGTATTTACTTTATGGCATAGAAAGATATTCCAAGCTCATCTTGTACTTTTCCTACCCCAGTTAGAAATCAGTTATTTCTCCATGGAAATTGCATTCTTTTGAGTAGAGAATGGTATTCAGAAACCAAGATCTGGGTCATGGATCTGTTCATAGCTACCGGCATGTCATTGCTCCTGGGTCCACTCAGCTAACCGAGCTAGGAAATCTATATATTATTATATACATATAGACACACATCTCACTAGCTGTCCATCTACACACATCTACACCTGCATCATGGTTTCTGACCTTTTGGGTTGGATAATTCTTTGTTGTGGGGGCTGTCCTGCACATTATAGACTGTTTAGCAGCATCACTTGCCTGACCCACACTATGTGCTAGTAGACATACCCCTGTTGTTACAAACTAAAATATCTCCAGACTTTCCAATTATCCCACAAGGGAAAAAATTACTCCTTCTTGATAGTCATGGATCTGTATAGGTTTCCATATCTATTCATGTATATATTTTAAAAATAGAAATTGATATCAATACCTTTATTTCCAATCCAGCACCTCAGTGTCTCCAATTCTGATCTCCCTTCCAGTGTTTGTAAATCCCTTCTCTGACCAGCAGAAACCTGGCTCTCATTATCCTCAACATCGTTATTTAATTGCCTAACTTTGCTGCATGGAACCAGTTTCCCTACCATGCTGGTCACTCTAGCCACTCAGCCATCCCCATAGCCCCTACCGCCTCCTTCCTTGGCTCACAGGCACACCAGGCCACCACCCTGTTATAACTGCATTCCTCTGTGATTGTCTTCCATGCTAAAATTTAAATTCCATAAAGATGGGGAGCAAGCCTGCACCATTCATAGCTGAGGCCCCAGTGCCTGGCATGGTACTGGTATATAGTTGGTGCTCAATACTTGTCCAATAGATGAATAGACCTAGCAATGCTGGGCTTTTCAGTTTTATGGTCACAAGGAAACATCACCTCTAAACACTCGGGTCTTTGCTTTATGCTCATTTTCCAGGGTGAAAAGACTGAGGCCGAGCTGCAGGCCTCTTGCTCTGTATGCGCATGTAAACGGCTGGGTGCTTCTTGGCCTGAACCTGTGTTGTCTCACCTCGTCAGACAATGGACCCTTTCTGACCATCTTGCAGGTGTAAAAGCTGAATTTTCTACCACTGGCAAGTGTTTATTTGTGACTCTGCCTGACAGCGGGGAGGCTCTTCTTTGCTGTGCTCTCTTGCCTGACCTCATGCTTCATAATCTTACCATCACACCGCGCCCTGCTCCCGCCCCCCTGCAGCAGCCAGTGATACTTGCTGTCTTTCGCTGAGCCTGCCTCGGGTAGACTGCTGATGTGGAAAAAGACTATTTCTCTGGCACCCTGAAGGGTTTTCAGAAGTGCTCCTTTCAGTTCAAAGACACCTGGCCATCTAGTACAAACGGTACTACTTAACCAACAAGAGAGGAGCAGGGATGCTGGGGCGCTGTCCCACTGCACCCTGCTATCTGAGCTGGATGAGGTGGTTTCCTCGTGGGCTATGCAGATATTTCTTCCACCTGCCCCCGCAGTGGACTGTGGGCTTCCGACAGAGCTGCATGGTGGGGATAATGAGCAGTATCCCAGAATGCAAATGGGCCCTGACCTGAAATTCTACCAGCTGCATTTCAAGATCACCAGTTGCTTTCCCCATGTGCCATATGGCCTTGGGAAACACAGCCTCATCTGTGAAACAAGCTGGAGAGTCTGGAGAAATTTGAAGGACACTGTGAACTTGGGCATGCAGTGATTCTCCAAGGAGTCCTTCCTACTGGTGGCAGTGGCAGGGGCCACAGAAGGGTCCAGCCCTTGATGGCAGGAGATCTTGATTCTGGTCTGGGCTTTGCCATAGTCTGACCTTGGAGCAGCATCTGTGTGGCTCAGCCTTGTGGCCGGGTCCCTTGAGGGTGCCCAGTGCAGAGCAAGCCTGCACTAACCACGTCTGTGGTGTGTGCTCCCGCTGGATGATGGACATCTTGAAATTCCCTAGGCTTCTCCAGTGGCCTTACTGGTGAAATGAGATGATGCAGAGCAAACAGTGGGTTCCCGTATCTGGCTCATGATTGATTCTTAAGGCCATGTTGCCACTTTCCTTGCTTGATTCCAGGCTATCTGCTTCTAAGAGAGAGCTCTTCCTGCTGCTGCAATTCTGGGCTTTCTGCTGGACTGAGAGCAGAGCAGAGGGCCATGGAGTGTCTGCTCACAGCAGCCTGCCAGACAGAATTATAACCACCCCCAGTTTACACATGAAGCAACTGGCCCTGGGCAGGTGTGACATTTCCCTGAGGTCACTTGGTTAGAAAATTGCATAGCCAGGTTTCAAGCTCCCGGGGTACCTGATTCCAAAATGGGTGCTCTCTTGACTGCACCTGCCGCCTCCCAGAAGGGGGGCTGTTTGATATACCTGCCAAAGTTCACCCGCTCACCGCTGACATCCTTAAGTGTGACCAGGCCTATGCTGCAGGGAGAGTAGACATGCTGAGAGCCTTGGGCTCCCCTATTCTGAAACAGGGGGTCTTTGCTGCTCTCTTTGCCATCTTTCTCTTTTTCTAATTCTCACCTGAGGGTATGTTTCTGTTGATTTTTAGAGAAAGAGGAAGGATGAGAGTGAGAGAGAGAGAAACATTGATAATTGCCTCCTGTATGTGCCCTGACTGGGAACTAACCCACAGCCTGCTGGTGTACGGGACAGCGCTCCAACCAGCTGAGCCACCCAGCCAGGGCTTTCCATCTCTTGGCTGACAACATGGGTCAGGCCAACAGGTATTGGCCAAGAAATAACCACAGAATCATCATATCCCCTAATTGTGTTTGATTCAATGGCTAATGGGGTCATTAGCAAAGGAGAGTAATTGTGGGTGTGCCTGCCCCCCATGGTTGCCACCCGATCGATGGCCATTTATCATCTTCTGCCTTCCTTGCCTGGGGTGCAGGCAATGGCATCAGATTGGTACGGGTGTCAATTCCTGGGAAGGGGAACACACTTCATAACCATCCCTGGGGCCGGTCGATGCCCTCTAGCATCTTCCCGTGCTGGGAGCTTGCAGCTGCCCAGGGCCTCTGCCCAGACATGAGGCCTCATATCTCAGCGTCCTCAGCATGTGAAACGCCAGGCCCTGGGCGCCCGTGGGAGACGGCACGTTTGGTCCCGAAGGCACCCAGCAGGCCTCCTCCGTGAAAAAGCACCAGCTAGACAGAATCAATTTCCCATTGACTTTCAGCACCATCTCAGACATGGTGTAATTCTTGTCTGAGGGTTTATAAAGGCCATTGACTGTCTTATAAAAAGATTTAAACACTTACCTTGTGGCATACAAGAGCTCTATGTATCATGATGCCTTTTTGACAATTTGTGGGGGTGGTGACGAGTCGGGGGAGGGGGAGTTGGTGTTCCCACAGTAGGCGTGGCTCCGACAAACAGTGCGTGTCAGACCTGGCTGGACAGGATGTGAATGGATCAGTCGAAGGATCCTCCTAATTCATCCCCCAGGGAAGAACTATTTTCTGTGGGGAGTCAGGCTCCCCTTGCTTCATTCTGTGAACAAATCACTTGCGACACAACATAATTCTTACCCCAGCGTTGCCTCTATGGGACCCAAGGGCATGTCACTGGGATATGATTGGAAGGAGAGGCATCTCTTTATCTAGCAGAAAGAGTTTTCTAGGTAACAAAAATGGGGACAGTTCGCCCCACTCCATGATTCATGTCCACGTTTATTCTTTTCTTTTGACCCACAGAGTGACTCTGGAAGTATAGTCAGTATTGCTGTGTGCATTTTACAAATGGGGAAACTGAGATTCGAAGAGGTTAAGTGTGGATTTGGCCAAGATGATCTCAATTTTCAATTGACCTGTCTCCTGCCCTTCTCCTGCTTATTCTGTTATGTTCTAGTTGCATTTATTCACATGTTGTGTCACACGTTGTATCACATGTTCTGTCACATGTTGTGTCACATGTTGTGCAACAACAGGGGCAGGTGGTTGGCGTGGCCCACGGTTGGGAAGTATGGGAGAGGAGCCCAGAGAAAGGACCCAGGAAATGATTAAAATAGCAGATTAGAGCAGTGAATGAAGAGAAGGATTAACAGGGAGGTGATGTGCTGAGAGAGCAACTCAAGGAACAGGGACGTCATGGTAAGGGCAAAGGTGACAGCTGGTTAAGGGAGCTGAGAAGAACTAGGCTGTGGTCAGATACTAGATCTCAAAGTCTCCTGGGCGACCGTATGACACAGGGTGTGGCTGCTGATGCAGAGGTGGACATGGTCCCTAGCTTTATGCTAAGCACAACGCTAAGTGCTTCAGATGGATTTTGTCACTAAATCTCATAATAATCCTTGTTTTACAGATGAGAAGCTGAGACATTGAGGGAAGAAACAGCTTGATCAAGGAGCTACACCTAGTCAGTGCCCCAGGCTGGGATGTGAAGGTAGGTGGTCTTTTTCACTCTCAACTGCTACTCATAACACCGCGTCTGGTAGATCATCCTGTTGACTAAGTCTGCATGTTAATGTTCCTCAGGATGGTGGCAGCGGGTGGGGTGGGGAGGAAGATGCTAAAAAGGGCCTGAGTCTTCCATGCAAACCCAATGTGAACCCCAAATCATAGCCGCAGCCCCCATCTGGCCACCCCAGCTCCACCACCACCCCTATCGGCCAAGTCAGCTCTGGGCTTCAAAGGGTCAAGTGTCCTACTGGGCACATTCGTCACCTTTGCGGTGGCTGCTCAGCTCCCAGATGCAGTGGCTCTGTCTGGTGACTGGAGGCAGACGCTGGCATCAGATTCAAGTCACAGTTGTCAGTGACAAGGAGCGAAGTGTGGCAGGGATCTGTGTCGCTGCTGCTGCTGCTGTCCCAGGAGGGAGCGTTTCCCACGGTCAAGTGCTGTTGAGCAAAGCTGTGTGTTGACCTGGGACAGTAGGTGGCTCTGTGCTCTTCCCCACTCTCCCTCGTTGGCCAACATGCAGTCTCCCTGGGGCAAAGTTTTCCAAGAGGTGTCAGTGCCTCAGACACATTTCAAATTGTGTGGTCGCTTTCCTTGTAATAATTCTCTTGGTGCGGGTGACATTGTGGACATTCATAGTTCACCAAGTTTGTCCTATTACCCAATTGGGTTTTATTTTTCTTTTCTTGTTTTAATTGAAATCTTTTTTCCTCTCTATGTATCCCATCCTTAAGAGGATTGCATGGGGTGGTAGAGATAGCTGTATTAATTTATTTGGCAACAAACATTGGAGCATGGGTTTTGGAGAAAGGTTTAACCCTAGCTGTGCGCTATTCACATAGGCAGGGGCCACATCATAGTGTACTTTGGATGTCACAAGTGAGCTGTGAATGATAGGGGCATCCTGTGACTGTGGGGGAATTCATTACACTCCTGGGTCCTCAGTTTCTTTTTCTGTGCAATGTGGCTTTTGTATCAACTCGGCACAGTGTTCAAGAGAAATCAGTAAGAAAATATTGCTAAGAGCCCATTGCAGTGCCTGGCATATGGCCACATCCAAACCTGTTGATTATTCCTCCCTCAGATCCCCAGTATTTTGTAACTGACAGGTGAATAGGTGTGCTGGTTGCATAGCAGTGGCCGGTAGGATCCATTTTTGGTATCTATCTGCATGACACGCACCATATTCATGCTCACAGCAAAGTTCATTGTGCTGTGGGTGGCTGAGAGTCCAATGAACCCAGCTGAGAGATGTAGACATTTTGATTGAAATGGAAAAGAGAGATGTAAAGAGTTCGTGGCAGAGCTCACGCCTTTGGTTCCTGTCTGCAAGGCCTCCCTCCTTCCCCAGTTTCGCTGGTCTGGAAAAGGCCTGCTCAGCTGGGCGGGGGTGTGGGGGCTGCTGGGCCCTGGTGTTTGGACAATGATGTCTGATGCTGGACTGAAGCAGGTGTGAAATAGCCTGTCATGCCTTACAATTCAGATCCTGCAATTGCATTCTTCACACCAGATACGTTTTCCAGATGATTCCAGCCTCTTCTCTGCTGGTAACATCCATTTCAGCACTTTCTGGACCCACAATAAAGCCATCGGATCTGAATGGCGTATACATATTTTGTCCTCGCTTGGGCTTTTTGGGAAGTCCAAGTTCTGCCGCGGCCTTGCGGGATGTTTCAGCTTGGATATTGTATCATCTGGCTGCACGTCATGTTTTCTTCTCACACATGTCGGGCCATTTGTTCAAACATAAGAAAGACTGTGATGCTGGGGGAAGAGCAAAGGGTTTTAAATGATGCCTCCCGGGGTGGACTCCTGGCTTTCAACCCCTCAGAAGTCCAAGGACATAATGCGCATGCAAATGCCATGAAAAGTGCAATGAGCTTGCTAGATATTATAGCTTTATTTATTCTCATTCTTCTGTTAAAGACTCAACATCCACCTTTTGAGGATAGGCTGCAAGAAAGTCACAGATTACTTATTAAAACATCATTAACCTTTCAGTCAAGTAACAGGGGATAGAAGTAAAAATGTTTATGCACTCATTATTTACCTGTAAAAGCAGTATGTGGTTGGTCTGATCTGATGAGCTACAGATGATAGGGAAGTTCTGAGAATCAATTTGCAGGGAATTTTCTTTTTGGGGGGTTTAGTTAAAAAAGCTAATGCATCATCCTGAACGACTTTAATGGAGATTAAGTGAATGAAGTTCACAATATTGTCAATGTTAACTTAAAAATGACATGCGATCTGTCATACTCAGTGCGTGGGAAGTGGGAGGAAAGTCAGTGATCCGGCTTCAGAGCTGGAACAGATAACTGCCCATGGTCCCCCTTGTCCTTTGCCTTGCCCTGCCCACCCAGCACACTATCCTCACTGTACCCTCCTCTCCTCAAGAATCTGTCACGGCTCCCTGTTGCGCAGTGACCTCTCCAGAGTCTGGATCTGCCGTCTCTCTTGGACTTCATGCCCTGCTTTCTCCAGCTCATGTTCTCTGTTCTAGGGTCACTGCAGTGCGTTCTCCTCGAGATTGACCGTGAACCTGCAGGTTAGTTTCTCTAAGTGTCGCACCTCCGAGGTGCACCTCTGGCGGATGGCTGCCCTTACCATGCTCTGTGCCATGCCTCTTACAAGAACGGTCTGCCTCCTAAACTTGACTCAGTGCCAGCTCCCCTTTTGGCAGAGATTTGTCCGAAGCAGACTAGAGAGGAGGTTCATGTCCTGAGATAATGCACTGCACCGACTCACTGCCAGCTGGAAACTTCTGGTAGAATGGGTTGCTTTAGAAGATGAGGAGGTCCTTGTGACTCTTCCAACAGATCCCTGTTAGGGACAGTTGCCCCTCTTATGAACCTGCTTTGGTCACAGCACATGTACCTCCCCTATGCTATATACTGTGAATGATCTGGAACATACTTGACTCTTCACATAGCTCTTGTCTGCGGGGTCTGTACAGAACATACCCTCAATAAAATTCACCAAGTGTATTAATATTCTGGGTCCACATGGATCTTCAGGGGCCCAGATCATTGAATCAGGAAAATTCCCAAATGTTGGTAACCTAGGCTCTCCCTCCCTGGCACCTATGAAGTAGGGCCAGAGCATGAAGTCAGTGATTGGAAGAGGTCTCTTTAGAACATGAGTTTTCTAATGAACAAACAAAATTGAAACAGACTCATAGATGCAGAGAGAGAACTGGGGTTTGCTGGGGTGGGGGCACTGGGTGAAGGAGGTGAAGGGACTAGGAAACACAAATTGGTAGTTTCAAAATAGTCCCAGGGAGGTAAGTATAGCAGAGAAAATATAATCAATAATACAGCATTCCCTCACTTACTGCGGGTTTTACATTCTAGACCCCCTAATAGGTGAAAATCCACGAAGTAGGAACCTGACATTTATTTTAGTATTTATATATATTTTAAGGCTTTATAAACCCTTCCCACACACTTATAAACCGTTCCCAGTCCCTTATTAACCTTTCCCACTCCCTTATTAACCTTTTCTACACTTTTATAAACACTACGTATATTCTTAAACATATTCTACACTCTTAAATCTACATAACTTTAACAACATATGTATACAATACTGCAAAATCCCATGATATAGCAAAAAAATTGCAATAAATAATTAAATATAATATTTTTAAAAATCCTGCAATACAGTGAGGCCATGATAAGTGAACCATGATATAGAGAGGGACTACTGTATTATAATAACTATGCACAATGCCAGCTGGGTTACTGGAAATATCCAGGGGATCACTTTGTAAAGTACGTGATTGTCTAACCACTAAGCTATACACCCAAACCCACTATATAATACATTTAAAAATAAAATAAAGGGGACAAAAGAATATAAGTTTTCTATTGCTGTAATATGTTACCACAAATTTAGTGACTTCCAACCACACACAATTATTACCTTACTGTTCAGTAGTTTAGAAGTTAAGCACAATCACACTGGGCTACAGTCAGAGATCAGCCTTCCTTTCTGGAGGCTTGAGGGGAGAATCAGCTTCCGTGCCTTTTCCGTCTTCCAGAGACTGCCCACATTCCTCAGCTAACTGTCCTCTTCCTCCATCTGCGGAGCCGGCAGAGTTGCATCTCTGACCGGTCTTCCGTCATCGGGCCTTCCCCCGACTCTCTCTTCTGCCTCCCTCTTCCACTTTTAAAGGCTTCTGTGATTACATTGGGCTCTTTTGGACAATCCAGGGTAATATCCCTATTTTAAGGTCAGTTTATTAGCAATCTTAATTCCTTTGTCAACCTTAATTCCCCTTTGCTATGTAACCTAACATATTCACAAATAGAGACTTGGACATATGGTGCCCAAATCCACTTGTCTCTTACCCAGGGTAAAAACATTCATATATGTAAGAGACATGCACACTGAGGTCTGATCTGAGAAAATAGAAGCCATGGTCTTGATGGAACCCTTGTCAAATCACTCAACCCACCAACCAACCACCAAACAAGACACATTTTCTGATGCCTACCCCATACTAGGGTTTTTGAGAGAACTGTCTCTCATCATGGGGTATGTGAAACAAGGATCTAAGGAGACAAGACTCTGGGGTGAAAGCCTCCGAGAGGAGGGGCTATATCAGCTGACTCCCGAAGGGGTCAAAGGTGTTCATTAGACGAAGCAGGGCGGGCATTTCTGGCAGAGGGCACAGCATGCGCAGAGCTTAGAGGCGTAGACTGGCATGGCATGTTCATGAACCGGCCTGCAGCTCGCTCTTCTGTCACCCTGGAACCTGTGGAGGCCTTCTGGGATCCTGATCTCACGAATGCTAATTATGTCTCGAAGGCTGTAGATCAAGACTTTTTGTTTTTTGGCTCCAAGCAAGGTCTTCCAACTCGGAGCGCACAGCTATTTTTAAAATTGAAAATGTTTATGCCTGAGATGAAATTAAATTTTATTTAGGCTAAGTATGTGTATATGTATACAAAATCGTGACTCCTAGAGGCAAAATGAACAGAACCAGAGGAATCTGGAGGATACTCACTTCCACGCACCGTCGCATGGTTTGTGCACCAACCTACCTTCTGAGGCCATTGGACACAGAATCCATGGATGTTGCATCCCTTAAAGATATAACTTGCTAAAAAAAAAAAAAAAAAAGATTTAACCTGCTTAAAAATAAATAAATAAAACTCTGGGGAATAAAAAAGAATCAATTTTTGATGTTGTTTGACCAGAGGTGGTTGGGGAATAGCTGATAGTGGAAAATGATAAGTAGGTGTTACAGACTGAACCGTACCTCCTCAAAATCCATGTCAATGTTCTAAGTCCCAGAATCTCAGAATGGGACTGTAAGGTCTTTAACAAAGTAATTAAACTAAAATGAGGGCATTTTGATAGGCCATCATCCAATGTAACTTAGTCCTTATAAGAGGGAATAAGGGCACAGACACATGCACAGAGAGACCACGTGAGGACAAGAGGAGAAGAGAACCATCTACAATCCAAGGAGAGAGGTCTTAGAAGAAACCAACCCTGCTGATGCTTTGATCCCAGACTTCCAGCTTCCAAATCAGAAAATAAATGTCTATAGTTCTTTGTTATGTCAGCGCTAGGAAGTGAATATGGTAGGCCTTGAAAAACCATAAAAATCATGGAATGCCCCATGTACTGGGTGCTGTGATGTACCACTCACATCTTCTGTCAGGTCTGCTGGCCTCCTTCCTCCAGCTGCTGGGAATACTGCTGCAGACAGCCCTCTGCCATCAACTTCTGTCAGGGGTTTGCCTTGGATGGAGTTGCCTTGTCCACGGTCATGCCCTCTTTCCCAGGGCAGACTGTATTCAAGACTTGTTGACACGTGGTATTAAGGCTTGGTCCCTTTGTCCCACTTGGGTCAACTCTGAAAGTCCGTCTGGCTTTAGAGCTTCCCTTAGGGTTGACTGAAGCTTCTCTTGAGACTGTATCACAGGTTTTCAGCTTCTCCTCAATCTTGCTTCCTTCCCATCCTTTCTCTTCCTTGTGGATTGATCCCAAGAGTGTTCCCTAATACATTCCTGTATGCTGGCCATTGTCTCAGGGTCTGCTTCTCGGAGGATGCAACCTGTGATGTCATAATAAAGAAATTGGGCTTTGTCCTGACAGCATTGGTGAACAATGGCTTCATGGGCTAGCGCCTAGACAGTGGTTCTCAGTTGGGTTGGGGCAGTGAGAGTTGATGGGCAGGACCACAGGAGAGTCAGAGCTGTAGGCCCCCCAACTCGTGTGTGTGCACTCAGGAGAGCGATGGGGTTTAGATGTCACATACCACCTGGCCAGGTCCATTAGAATCAGGTAGACCAGGTTGCCAGTGATGGAGATTCTTTGAAGCCACTTAGGAATAAGAGCTTTTCATGAGAGGCCAGCATCTTTCCCAAATCCTTACAGTGCCTTGGCTTTAAAAGTATTAGGACAAACTAAGAAGACATTCAAATGTTCAAACAAGCCCAGTTATGAGGCATCATTTCCTCTTGAGATTGCTGATCTTATTCTGGGATCATTAGACAGTTGGAAAGCTG
Organism: Furipterus horrens; assembly: GCF_987537825.1. Classification (NCBI taxonomy): domain Eukaryota; kingdom Metazoa; phylum Chordata; class Mammalia; order Chiroptera; family Furipteridae; genus Furipterus; species Furipterus horrens. Next base: position 13,257,326 of record NW_028327183.1, on the reverse strand, counting down.
CCCCCAGACCCCCGCCACCGCACCTTCCACTCTAGTTCTTATTCTGTCCCTTCACATTGGTGGAGTGAGCCAGAATCTGTGATGCTCGAGGCCTGTTTTAGCTGAAATTAGTAATCAATACAATCTACGGTCGATAGGCGCAGAGCAAAACAAATAGTCACATGAAGGTGACCAACCGTAATTTAATGAGAGTGATTCATCACTTTAAGCAAAGTGCTATTGGCCTCCGATACTGGAATCAGAGCCTGGGGAAGGGGAGAGTGGGAATACATCTGGGACCTCAGGTACCTTAGTTCCACCGATGCCTCTGCACACAAAGAGATGGGCTCCTCAGCCGCAGAGCTGTCACTGAGCAACATTTATACTTTATATTTGGATGAAAAATGATTAACATAAATGCATTTCATGTCCATAAGCATAAGCGCTGAAACACAGTGAAGACAGTACCAGGAAACTCATTAAGAAATATGTTTCTGTCCTTGAATTGGCCTAAGCATCACAATTAGCACCCACACCCATGCAAAATGCATATACTGTTGTAAAATGAATTTTGCAAATTGAGTCCCTCAAGCTTTCCGGTTCCCATGCCAACTACGTACATTGATGGCACTTGGATCTTGATCGCATGAAAAATAATTCATGTTCTAGCACTTCTATAGCTTCCTGAAACACGTGGCTGACACTTTGTGGTTTGCGCGTGAAAAATAAGGCTCTCTTGTTTAAGCTACTTTTGTGGGACATTTTGTGACTCACAGCTGAAATCATCTGCGCTCTTCCACAGACAACAACTTCTGCCTTTTGTGGGATCTCCCTCTGAGCAGATCTTCCCTCTCTTGCCTGTTCAAGGTCTCAGCCTGAAAGCCCACTTAAGCTCTTTCTCATCCCATCTCCTCCCAAGCTACCACCTCTACTCTTTTTACCTCAAACTTATAAAGGTGACTTGCACTCCTGTGCCCCTGGCCTTCTAATCCCTTGCTTCTTCTCTGCTTGTAAAATCACCCCCATCCCTCTACTGGCACCTCTCTCGGAAGTATTTAGAAAGGCCCAAGCTGTCAGACCCAACAGCTCCACGTCAGCCCCCCTAATTTAGCATTCTGTGGCATTCACGAGCGCTTCAGGCTGTGCACGGCATCTGAGCTCACTCTCTCGTCCCCCTCCTTCCCTCACTTACCAGCCAGCTTCCTCTGACCACCTTTGGTTCTCTTCTTCCTTTTTCTGCATTATTTCCTTTGTCAATCTCATCTCTGGGTTCAAGAAAGACCCCCATGTGGGTGGTCCCCTGTCTTTATACCAAGTCCTCACCCTTAGAACTAGGGGTCTCCCAGCCCACTGGACACCCCCACCTGCATGCTTAGATGCACTTCAGATACAGTACATCCGAAACCAAACTCTTGCTTTTTCTCATGGGCTTATTTGTTTCGAGGGCCCATTAATGGGGCTCAAGCCTGGTTTCTAGGGCCAAGTCTATAGTATGTGTTCTGGTTTTGCTACCAAATTTCTTTACAAGCCAGAGGCCTGGCCCTACCATGTCAGAGCAAGGCAGGAGCCTGGCTGCCTGGATGCAGGGCCCTTTGGAAGTAGTGCTTTACCTGGGGCGTGACTGAGCCCACACTGACTCCCAGTTCCGTAAGTGAAGCTGGAGCAGCCAGCAGTGGTCTTTTCCCCCCACTGTGGGGTGAGGGGGGATGGCGGGTCGGGAAACGGCAGGCCCTGAGTCTTGGCTTAACTCACTCTGCGTACCACCCCTCTCCTCCTTTCGCCAAAGCGCAGAGTCTCTGCGGGCAAGGATGTTGTCTTTGCTTCACTGCGTGATCCCCAGCCCGCAGAACAGTGCCTGGTGAGAACACAATAAACATTGGTTGAATTAATATATTAAATTAGTTAAATAAATTCTGAGCAGATTCAAATATAGAAACTAATTCCAGCAACATGCGGCTCTTGGATGGTTGGTTTCTGTCTGGTTGAAGTTTCCCATCTTAGCCCTTTGGTCCTGGAATGTCACTGAGGTAGACACCAGAAATGAAGAGGAGGCCATAGCTTGATCAATGAAGAAGCTTCTGAACAACCTCTGGTCAGATAATATTGGTAAAACAAACAAACAAGCAAAAAAAAAAAACCCCACAAAATGCGTGTGAAGTGAAGCCATGATCAGGAACTTTGCTTATATATCTGAGTTTATTTATTTATCTTTAGTATCAAGTAAAGATGAGAAAGAGGGACACGACCAGAGCCTCGCAAAGGGCTGTGAGTTCCTTGCCCCCTTGAGTTCCTTCTAACTTGCCCTTCCTTGTCAAAATTGCATGTGTGTCTCTGTTGGAGAAGATGGTTTCTGTGGGAAAAGTCTAAGTCCAGCGACCCCTGAGTGACCTAGATGATGCCCACCCTTGGTGCTGAGAGCACAGGCTGGCAGCTGAAAGGCAGCAATCGGCCCTTTGAGGAGTGCACCCATGATAAAGTGCTGTCCCCGATGGCAGTGAGCCCCCTCAGGGTTGGGGTTCTTAGAGAACTTCAGGGGACTGCTGTCCTGTTCTCCCAGCTCACCCAGACTCTCCATGGAGCCAGCTTGGTTTGGTGCCTTATTGTACTCCCTGAAGGCTTTTCTTCACCTTGAGACATCCCAGGGACTGGCTGAGGCTGTCCAGTTCCCCACCAAGACATGTTCTCGATAGGCTGTTTCTATTTCACTCTGAGTCCGCAGGGACGGGTGACCTGCAGAGTCGTTCTGATGTGCCTTCTGGTCCTTCTTCACTGGGCATGCGGTAGGCCCTACAGGCAGCAGTGGTTCTGGGGAACACCTCTTCTCTGGAGTGGCCAGGCCCTCTCCTTTTATTGTTCCAGCCTCTCTCATTCCCTGATTCTCTTCTTCCCTGCGCCTCACGTGGGAACATCACTCTCTTGTCTCGAGTAAGCCCCAGACTTCCTGTCTGCAAATATGTATATATGCTCTCTCTTTATTGAAACTAACTGGGCCAAATAAAAACTTTCAAGAGTGTGGAGGGAAATGCAAATCTGTTTTTTTTTTTTTTTCCATGTACATATTATTTGGAGGCATTAATTTTATTTTTTTTTATTTTTTAGATTTTATTTATTTTTAGAGAGAGGGGAAGGGAGGGAGAAAAAGAGGGAGAGAAGCATCAATGTGTGGTTGCCTCTTGTGCACCCCCAACTGGGGACCTGGCCCCAACCCAGGTATGTGCCCTGACTGGGAATCGAACTGGTGGCACTTTGGTTCGCAGGCCAGTGCTTAATCCACTGAGCCACACGAGCCAGGGTGCAAATCTGTTTTACGGGAAGACAACTTACTCAATAAACTAAGTTAACTAAAGTGTCACAAGGTTGTTGTTTAATGTTCTTCCTTTAGCCCACCCTGTGTCTTGCCCTCTTTCTGCCACTTACCTTTCCTCTTTCTCTCTCTTCTTCCTCCACTCACGATCTTTTCTCTCCTGTGTAGACACCCCTCACTGCAGTGTGTACCCACCCCCCTCACGTTTGCCTCATCAATGAATGGCAGTAACTGTCTCACCACAGCCTTGCTGGCTTTGCGTATTCTTACTTTTTTATTACTCTTTGCCAAATTAAAATGCAACCATTACTGGTTCAATTTTATTTCTTTAATCATCTCAGAGATTGAGAAATTTTTCATAAGTTGACCGGTCATTGGCACTTCTTCTTTTGAAATTTATTATTAATTCTTATGAATTAGTGTTTTTGGTTTACCCTGGAGGAGCACATGAATCAAACAGCCAACAGGCGACCCACATTGGTATATTTGTGCTGCGTGACAACTGCATGCTGCTCCTTTCTTGTGCGTATCACTCTCTTCTTGTTCCCCACGTGCAGACTTCAGCCTGGACTCAAACGCAACAGGAATTTGCCGATGGTATACTTACTATGGTTTTATTCATATGTATAAGTATGTATAGGCAAATAAATGTGTATGTCGTCGGCGGCGGCGGCAGCCGTCCGTCTCGAGAGACGATGGTGTAGCTTCTTAAGAGTCTATCTGCACCGCCGAGAATGGCTGTGCAGTCCGACTCGGGAGTGACATGGTAGTATCTGTCTCCTCCCGTGTTGAATCGACATCTTGCGATGACGCTGAAGCTACAGAGCCTGGGCAGGGTAATATGGAGGGTCTGCTGTTGCCCATGCAGCAGACCCCCCCTCTCTTCGCAGCTGAAGGATCCAAGGGAAAGACGGAGTCAATACAGCTTGGCTTCAGGTGCGCCGCAGGAGTTGCCGGTGTTGACTACAACGTCAAACCGCCTTAGGGACTCCGGCTCCGGATTTTCTGTCGGGGTTTACTCCCTTAGCCTTTCCCTTGAAGAGGTATGCCGCAAGGCAGCGGAGGTTTTTTGGAGTCAGAGTTTTCCTTCTCTGATGTGCCCTGACTGGAAGATCGAACCAGCGACACTTAGCTCGCAGGCCGACGCTCAATCCACTGAGCCAAACCAGCCAGGGCAGAAATGTGTATGTATACATATATATTCAATATGTGTCTATATTCAACGTGAAGTGTGTGTCAGACTTTAATGGGGAAGATTAGGAGCTATAACTTTAGTAAGAGTGTTCTCAAGCTGAGTCAATCTGAGAGCCTGTGAGTCAGAAAATATTTTTAGTCGCTTTATAAACCCTTGAAAATTAGCCTCTGGATTCAGCATAATAGAAAATGGACTGGTCTTTAATGGCAGCCCACAGTGTGCTTCTAATTATGTGTTGGAAAGCCCTTCTGGTCTCCAGCCCTCAGCCAGCCACTTCCCCGCGCAGAGGAAAGAGTGGGAGCTGGTACATTGGTGTTGACGTGATGTACGCCCGCATGTTTCTTCAGACTCCATAATGCTATGTTTATGCCACTTCCCCAAGCGGTGGGCTTTCTCAGCTAATAAGCGAACATGTGATGAGCACCTATTTTCCCCCAGATGTTTGCATCTATTTCTGGGGTTTGCACGGAGAGACTGTTCTGGGCAGGGCAGCATCCTCCAGAAGTGGAAGCTTAGACACAGGTCCTCCGGGGGTGCTAGCTGGGCTTCCCAGGAGGGCGGCAGGACCTGGGGATGTACGAGCTGCACATCAAGGTGGTAATGCTGCTGTATTTATCGGGCTGCAGAGCCGGGGGGCTAGGGTAGAGGGAAATGCAAATCTGTTTTATGGGAAAGATGACTTACTCAGTAAACCAGATTTATTAAAGGGCTCACAAGGTTGATGTTTAATGTTCCTCCTCTAGCCCACACTCTCTCTTGCTCTCCTTCCTACACCCTTCCTCCCTCCCTCCCTTCCATCCTCCCTCCTTGCCTCCCTTTTTTCTTCCTTCTTCTTTCTCTTGCCTCTTCTCACTTGATCTTTTCCTCTCTTGCTCCCCCATTTGTTCCAGGAAGCACAGGTGGCAGCCACAGACCAAGCTCACATGCCTCTGACCTTTGTACCCACACTGGCACACAGGGAACACACATGTCTGTCAAAAGTTCTGCCCCTGTCCCAGTTGTTGATTTAACATTTCCCTCCAATGTGCACACTTGACTTTCACCCTATGCTCTCCCTGTCCTAGCTCTTTGACCTTGTCCCCAACTCACATTATGAACCCCACTGTCTCCGCCCCACTTCACCCTAGGATCCTGGCATCAGCCTTCTTGCTAGGGACCAATAGGGAATTCTGTCTTAAGCTGTCCTTCTGGGGACAGACACCTATTGGTCTCGTCTCTGGCTTGTACTTATGACCTGGCTTTGCATACGCCCAGGTTCTGCTTATTCTCTGGTCCAGGTTGGAGATGCCCAATCTTGGCTTTTGTCCTGTGGGGTCCATCCCAGGTCAGTTGCTCCCTTGGCCTTCCCCATAAGACTAGGACATTACTAACCACAGGCTTTCAGAAGGAGGAAGGTGATATCCACTCAGGAAACGTTTACTCAACATACCTTCCTGGATATTTACTACATTCTGGGGCTGGGCGAAGGCCCGGGGTAGCTCTCTGAACAGGTTGACCTGTGCCTGGAGTTGGGGCTCAGCTCCAAGACTTGATCTTATAAAGGGAAACCCAGAGTGGGGCAGTTGAGAGGGTGGCCAAGTCATTAAAGACCGGGAAGCAGAGGTCATTAGCCTCCCCCGCCACTGCATGCTGGGGTTCCGGTGCAGGCCTGTTCGGTCACGTGTACCTTCAGTGCTTGCTGAGGTGCCAAATGAATCTGCTGTGTCATGAGCCCAACAGTGGATGGACTGGCGTTGTCTACCCAGTGACAGAAGAGACCAAGGCAGTCTAATGAGATGCTTGAAGCACTGTCACATCAAAGTGTTTCACGTGATTCCAAAGGCCTGAGCTGGTGTCAAAAGGGTAGCCGTTATGCAGATGTGGATTTCAGCTCAACACCTGGAAGTTACAGCCCTTTACCAAGGAAATGGGCTGAACCCCAGGACAATGAACTCCTTGGTGCTAGAGATATCCGAGTGGAAGATGCCACCTGACCTCCTAACTGTCACTCTATGAGAGAGAATTTTTATGTGGCCCTGAGTGATGTAATAATTATTAATTGAATGTCTGCTGTGTGCAAGAGACTTTATCCAGCTCTGTGAATGGAGAGACAATGGAGTTCCTTGTTCTCAAGAGGTGCTCTAGTAGGCTCCTTAACCGGGAGGTCACAAGTCTGAAAGGTCTACCTGATTCCCGTTATGTAGACACGGAAACTGAGGTCAGGGAAGTAAAGAGCCTTTCTCTAGATGCTGAGCGCCTGTGTTGGGCCAGACCTGTGTGAAGGGCTCACTTGCATCTTCTCAGTTAGTCTTCCCATCAGCCCTGGGATGAAGATATGCATCTGAGGGCTCTGATCCGACCTCATATCTCACTCACCAAACACCCATTCTAGTGCTCTTCCCATTATAACAAGTCACAGAGACAAATTCAAAGCACCCAGTCATCACAGAGTGCTAGAGACTCAGAAGCTCAGGGCAGGGAAGAAGCAAGAAATTCTAAATAGGTGGAGGTTGACAGGGAAGAAGACAAATGCTTTCTGCACCAGCTGTGGGCCAGGCAGAGCTTAACTGCAGTATCTGATGTTTTCACGAGTTAGATACTTTGACTGCTGGTGTACAAATGATGGGCCTGTGGCTCAGAGATGTTAAATGACTTGGTTAATGTCACACAGTTAATAAGAACTGAATATTCCTATTACCACCATTACCACCACCACTGTGAACTCTTATTGCCACCACCAGTACTAGTACTACCGCTATTACTACCATTACTACTGGTAATACTGCTTGCTACTACAATTGCAGTTACTACTGTGGTGTCTCATCATACTACCCTGGTTACTAGTCCTGCTTCTTTGATTACTGTGAGGATTACTAGTATTATGAGTGTTGTTGCTCTTCCTTCTCCTTCTAGTGATGATAATGTCTTGAGTTATTACATGCATACTCTGTGTGAGGTCCCAGACTATGTCCTTTCAAATCTGTCTCATTTCATCTTCAGAACTATTCAGTGAGAGTCACGATTTACAATACGGTCCTTATTCCAAAGCTGATGGTTTGCCCCACGTTGTGGGGTAAGCATAGGTGCCCATGATCTACAAAGGAAAGGGCAGGAGGTGGAAACTGATAAGCTAGAAACTACTTTCCATGGGTCATAAAGCACTTGTATTTTTATCTTAAGTTTGGGATAAAAAAATTCAGCCTATTTTCTTCTTTTCTTCCTTTCTTTGTTTTTTTTTTGCTTAGATTGGTCTGTCCAGAATTCAAATTAGATAAGGTCTCAAAAACAAGAAGAAAAACATTTTACTATCTGGAAAAGGACAGTGCTGATAGTTGTGCACGCCTCCTTAGCTGGGTTTTATCAGGTGCTGTCTCTTTAATTCTCATGCTGCTCCGGGAGGAAGGCCCTATCATCCCCATTTGACAGATCTGGAAGCTGAGGCTCAGCAAAGGGAGGGAGCTTGTCTAATGTGGCATCTCCAGTTGGACCTGACTTGGGTCTGCGTAGGAATCGGGTCCTTCTGGGTCTCATCTTCTGCCCCTCCCACTCCAGCATGGAGCCAAGGAAACAGAATTAAAATGTAAATCAAAGCATAATTGGCTTTGTGTGCACAGTTTAGATAAGATTTACTTTTGAAGAATGACTTTGTGCTCTAACCCAGCAGGCCCAGCTTCCCATGGCCCACTTGCACTTAATAACAGCTGGGGAGTGGGGCCATAAATATTGCAAATGATGCAGCTTGAACGAAACGCCCTATGAACCGTAATAAAACCCCCCGTGATTAATTCCAGGACGCACTCTGTTCATATTAGACCCGCAGTGGCTTCCCTGATGAGATCAATACAGCGTGGCGGAGTGATCCTAATAGAAGTGTTATCTTTTAATCTTCGGGAAAATGCCAACTTCTCGAATCCGTCACCAGGCCTCCTGCTTTATTTTCTTGGTGCAACCTTGAAGGCAGTTGAAATGAAGATGCATTAGAGTCTTTTCAAGGATTTATCAATAACGGGACCTGTTCCTTCTTTGCGGGGCCCCACAGCTAAAAGGCACATCTGTATGCGGCGAGTCAGAACTGGTCAGAGTGACCTTTGCTGTCCCCTGCTATTTTTCCAGCAGACAAATGCCTCTGGAGAGTGAGTGGTAAAGACAGATATTCACAGGAGGAAGACAGAGAAGGAAGAGGGGAGAGAAATAACTCCAACAAATAACCTTGGTGGGGGAGGTGGTGGTGGTTTAGGCTGCGAGGTGTGTTTCCGGTTTAGGGCTCCCATGGCAGAAATGGCCTTTGTGACCCCTAGCAGGCAGCCGTCACCTTTTCTGCTCCTTCTGTAGTGCTCCAGGGAATGGAGCGTTGTGGAACTGGATGTGAGTCTTGGTGGAAAGTGAAATGTCACTGCCCTGTAGAGAGTGTCCAGGCAGGGAGTGCTGGGTGGTGGGACCACAGGAGGTGGGGAGGCTGTGGGTGACAGTTGATGTCATTGTGGTGATTCCTCCCCAGCAAGGTGGAGGTAAGGGCCATGCATGTTGGAGGTGAGCAGGAGCCACTGCTCGGTGACGATGCTGGAAAGCCTGTGAAGGTCACTAGCACTGATGCCACTCCAGAGTGTGCCATAGGTAACAATATTAGCTAATACTGATCAAACACTTGCCCTGAGCCACATGCTTTTCTGTGTGATTCCTATGGATTAACCCATTTAACCCCTCATAAAAACCCAGTGACTGGAGTGCCTATACTACTATCAGAGAAAGTAGACTTTGACACACACACAAAATATTACTACTAGGGTTAAAGAGGATCATTTAATAATGATACAAAGATCAATTCACCAGAAAGCCACAAGTTTAAACATGTATCTCCTAACAACAGATCCCTTAAAACACATAAAGCAAAGGCTGATAGGAATAGACAATTCAAAAATAAAAGTTGGAGATGTCAATACCCCACTAAGGAAAAAATAGAGAAGACCCAAATTACTAAAATCAGAAGTAAACGAGGGGATATTCCTGCTGACTTTACAGAAATTTTAAAAAACAATACACAAAATACAAACAACTGCATGTCAACAAACCAAGAAATAGAAGATTTGAACCACACTATGTACAAATTAGACCTAAGATTTTTATAGACTCCTCCATTCAATAACAGAATACACTTTTCTCAAGTGTGCATGGATCTACAAGCATATATCATATTTTAAGTTATAAAACAAGCTTCAGTAAATGTAAAGAGAATTGAAATTGTACAAAGTATGGCTTTTGGTCACAATGGAATGAAGTTGAAAATTGATAACAAAGCAATGTGGGAAATTCACAAATATATAGAAATTAAACAACATACTACTAAATACCAGTAGGTCACAGAAAAAAATGACAAGGAAAAAAAAAAACTTTGAAAGGAATTAAAATAAAGCGACAATACACCACCCTGGCTGGTGTGGCTCAGTAGATTGAGCGCTGGCCTGTGAACTGAAGGTCACCAGTTCAATTCCAGGTCAGGACACACGCCTGGGTTGCGAGCCAGGTCCCCAGCTGAGGGTGTGCGAGAGGCAACTGGTCACTGCTTCTCTTACACATGGATGTTGCTCTCAGAAAAAAAGAGACAACACACCTAAACTTACGGGATGCAGCTGAATCTACTTAGAGGGAAATTTCTATCTGTAAATGCTTATTTTTTAGGAAAGGAAGATCTCAACAACCTAATCTTTCACCTTAAGACACAAAATAGAAGCAAAAACAAACCCAGAGAAAGCAAGAGGAAGGAATTTAAAAGGATTAGAGTGGAAATTAATTCAATAGAGAAGAGAAAAACAGCAGAGAAAATCAATGACACCAAATGTTGGATCTTAAAAAAATGTCTACAAAAGTGATTAGCCTTTAGGCTAACAAAGAAAAAAAAAATAGAAAAGACTCAAAAGACTAAAATAAAAAATGAATGAGGGACCATTACTACTGACCTTACAGAAATATAAAAATAAAGTATAAGCAAATACTATGAACAGCCATATGCCAACAAATTAGATAACTTTGACTAAGTGGAAAGGTTCCTACAAATTGCTAAAACTGACTCAAGAAGAAAAAGAAAGATCTGAATAGATTTTAACAAGGGAAGAGATTGAATTAGTAAGTTCTACCAGACATTTAAAGAAGAATTAATACCAATTACTCACAAACTTTTGCAAAAATTAGAAGAAGAGGGCACACTTCCCACCCCATTGTATGAGGCCAGTGTTACTCAGACACTGAAATCCAACAAAGCCATCACGAGAAAAGAAAACTGCAGACCAATATCTTTTATGGATATAGGTGCAAATATTTTCAACAAAATACTAGCAAATCAAATCCAACAATATATGTAAAGGATTATACATGATGACCAAATTGGACTTAATCCGGGAATTCAAGGTCAGTTTAACATCCAAAATTTAATTAATTGAATATACCAAATCAATAGGATAAAGGACAAAAACCACACTATCATTTTAAAACATATGGAAAAAGCTTTTGACAAAATTCAATAGTCCTCTGTGATAAAACACTTAACAAATTAGGAGTAGAAGGTACGTAACTTCCTCAATCTGATAAAGGGTATCTATGAAATACGCACAGCTAACATTATACCTAGTGGTAAAAGTTTGAATGCTTTTCTCCTAAGAGCAGGAATAGGACAAGACTGTCTGCTCTCACCACTTCTATACAACATTGTACTAAATCAACAGATCCCATTTAAAATATAAGGTTGGTGCAAAAATAATGTCTGATTTTGAGGTCTATTTTCAAAATGAAAAAGCCCATGATTATGGAAATATTTATTCATTAACATAACCTCCTTTGCTTTCTAGAACCTCATTCCATCTGTCAACTAGCTTATAAATGCCACACTTGTAAAATTCTTTAGGTTTTGAAGCAAAATATGAATCCAACTCATTTCCAACCTCTTCTCTTGATGTCAACCAGAGACCACCAAAATGGTTCTGTAGTCCCCGAAACAAGTGATAATCAGAAGGAGCAAGGTCAGGAGAATATGGAGGATGAAGCAATATTTCCCAACGAAGCTCTTTCAAGAAATTTTTGGTGAGTTGAGCTGTATGAGGATGAGCGTTATCGTGATGGAAGATGACACCCTTTCTGTTGACTAAGGAGGGTCGCTTTTGGTTCAAAGCTGCTTTCAAATGATGAAGTTGTTCACAGTAAAGATTAGCAGTAATTGTTTGATTGTTGTCTAATAGTTTGTAAAGGACAGTTCCTTCCATGTCCCATCATACACTCAACATGTCTTCTGTGGATGAAGTCCTCCTCTTGGTTGTTGAACTCTTCTTCCTCTTTGACCGATCCATGATCTGTGGTGTTTAACATTATGGTAGGAGACTTCTGGCCAAGATGGAGGCATGGACAGACACGCTACATCTCCTTTCACAAATAAGAAGGAATACAACTACCTCAAAACTAGAAACAACCAGAAGTTCCAGAAAATCAAACTGCATGGAAGTCCGGCAAACAAAGATATAAAGAAGAAATACTCATCCAGAGAGGTAGGAGGGGCGGAGCTGGGGCAGAGAAGATGCGGTGTGGTGGCGGCAGAAGTGGTGGCAGCAGCAGGCCAGCAGAAAGCACGTGTTTTAAAAAGTTGGAAGGCACACCTGGGGAGCATTCCCAGCTTCTCACCGAACTCCACAGCTAACAGTCCCAGCACCGGGGAAAATCAAGTCTCATTGCTTCTGACTGTGCAGACCAGTGGGGGTTGGGGCAGAGGAAGAAACTGCAGGTCTCTCAGTAGAGTCCACTTGTTTAAAGGGCCCCCAAGGTCCTAGAATGTCCACAGACCCACCCACTCTGGAAATGATGGCCAGAGCAGCAGCTAGAGGGGTGCCAGTCTGGTGCAGAAGTGGTAGAGGTGCCTGGAAAAGGGGCAAGTGCTGGGAAGGCAGTATTGTTCCCTCTCGGACCCCTCCCCCATATACAGCACCACAACGTGGTAAAACAGGTCGGCCTGCACTGACGAATACCTAAGGCTCCACCCCTTACAATGTAACAGGAGCGATGGCTCTACCTGGGACACGGAGGCAAACAAACACAGGAGCCTGTCAGAATGAGGAGACAGAGAAGTATGGTCCAAAACAGGGAATGGATCAGGGTTCCATTGGGAGAACTAAGCGACAAGGAGATAGATGACCTAACAGATGCAGAATTCAAAACACTGGTGATAAAGATGCTCACAGGCTTGACAGATATGCTTGAGTACAACAAACACATAAGAGAAGAAGTGAAGGCTATGCTAAGTGAAATGAAGGAAAATCCACATAAAACCAATGGTGAAGGGAAGGAAACTGGGATTCAACTCAATAATTTGAAACATAAGGAAGAAAAAAACAGTCAACCAGTGCAGAATGAGGAAGCAAGAATTGAAAAAATGAGGAAAACTTTCCAAATTTTGCAAAGGAGATGGACATACAGGTCCGGGAAGCACAGAGGGTCCTGGGCAGCTGGACCCGGAGAGGACCACACCAGGACGCATCATGATTGGGGTGCCAAAGCTGAAAGATAAAGACAGAGTCCTGAGGGCAGCATGAGAGAGGTGGAGAGTTGCCTACCGGGGCTGCCTATAGGACTATCAGCTGATTTCTCAGAGGACACTTTGCAGGCAGGAAGGGACTGGCAAGCAGTATTCAATATGATGAAAGGCAACCTGCAACCAGGATTACTTTATGCAGCAAAGCTATCATTTGAAATGGAAGGGCAGATGAAGTGCTTCCTAGACAAGGTAAAGCTAAAGGAGTTCATCATCACCAACCCGTTATTATATGAAATGTCAAAGGGACTTACTTAAGAAAAAGAAGATCAAAACTATGAACACTAAAATGACAATAAACTAACAACTATCAACAACTGAATCTAAAAAATAAAAACAAAATCCAACTAAGCAAACCAGAATAGGCACAGAATCATAGGTGTGGGGATCATTGGGAGGGTTATCAGCTGGGAGGGAGGAGGGGGAGAAATGGGGAAATGGAGCAGGGACTAAGAAGCATAATTGGTTGGTACAAAATAAACAGGGGGAAGTTAAGAATAATATAGGCAAGGGTGAAGCCAAAGAACTTATATGCATGACCCATAGACATAAACTAAGTGAGGTGGGACTGCTGGAGGGAAGGGGGTACTGGGCAGAAGGAAGCAAAGAGAAAAAAATTGGAACTACTGTAACAACATAATCAATAAAATATACTTTAAAAAAATTATGGTAAAGGATCCACTTCTCAGCACCTGTAACAAGCCTACCTAAAAATGGTGCCTGAAGGTGTCGCGAAAGCAGTGATTCACAACAAGCAACAAGCTGTTGCAGAGTCTCTGGAGACAGTTCATGTGTGACCCGTTTTCCAACTACTGAAACCTTTCCGATCCTTTTCAGTTGGCGTAGCACGGTTGTATGGGCTATGTTAAATTGTTCTGCATGTTCTCCTGAGGTAATGGTGGGGTTTTCTGTGACAACAGCTTCCAACACTTCAGAATCAAGAGTTTTTGGACGACCCTCTTTTGGCTCATTTTTCGAACTGAAATCCCCACTTTGGAAATGGGAAAACCACCTCCTGCAACTTCTTTCAGTCACTGCATCGTCCCCATAAGCGCTCTGAATAGACTTTGCTGCTGTACTTGCATTGGCACCTTTATGAAACTCACAGAGTAAAACATTTCTAATGTGGCCTTTAGATGGGACGAACATGGGTGCAAATACTGCAGACGATTATGAACAATACTTCGATAATCTGAAAAAAAATAAGGTATACATTAGTCACTGTGACATCAAAAAATTAGAAGAAGAGGCACCAATTTAATAAATGCTATCTAAAACTTTCTTTTAAAAAAGTCGGACATTACTTTTGCACCAACCTGTATTAAAAAGCATTAAAAAGAATAAAATAAGGAATACATTTAACAAGAGAGGTGCTGAACTTGCACTCGGAAAACCAGAAGACATTATGGAAAGAAATTACAGATCTAAATAGAACGATATCCTGTGTTCAAAGTTCAGAAGACTTAATATTTGTAAGATGGTAATGCCACAAAAAATATCTACAGATCTGATGCAACTCCTATCAAAATCCCAGCAGACTTCTCTGCAGAAAGTGACACATTGATCCTAAAATTCATATGGAAATTCAAGGTACCCAGAGTAGCCAAAGGAATCTTGAAAAAGAACAAAGTTGGAGGACTCCCACTTCCCAAGGTCAAATCTTACTACAAAGCTGTGGCAATCAAGGCCGCGCAGAACAGGCATAAGAATGGCAATATCGGTCAATGGAATAGAATTGAAATTCCAGAAGAAACCCTCACATGTATAGTCATTTTGCTTTTAAAAAGGATTTCTTTGAAAAGGTAGTTTTTTTTTTTTTAATAGTTCATTCAATGGGGGAAAGAAGAATGTTTTAAAGAAATGATTTCAGGTTCGATTCCCAGTCAGGGCACATTACTAGGTTGCATGTCAGGTCCCCAGTTGGGGGCGTGAGTGAGAGGCAACCACACAGTGATGTTTCTCTCCCTCTCTTTCTCCTTTCCCCCTCTTTAAAAATAAATAAATAAACAAACAAATAAATTATTAAAAAAAAAAAAAGAAATGATTTCAGGATAACTGGATATCCACATGCAAAACAATGAAGTTAGACACATCTTCTTTACATGATACCCCAAAATTAACTCGAGGAGATCCAGTTCTAATTGTTAAGAACTAAAACTATAAAACTCCTTGAAGAAAGCATACATGTGAATCTTCATGAGCTTGGCTTAAGCATTGTTTTCTTAGATAAGACAGACAAAACACAAGCAACAAAAAAATTATGTAAATTGGACATCATCAAAATTAAAGAGGACTTTTATCTAGAATACATAAAGAACTATTGCAACTCAGTAACAAAAAGACAACCCAGTAAAAAATGGGCAAAGGAGCTAAATAGACATTTCTCCAAAGAAAATATAAAAATGCCTAGGAAGTACATGAAAAAATGCCAATATTCATCAACCAATGAATGGATAAAATGTGATATATCCATATAATGGAATATAGTCAATAAAAAAATGAATGAAGTATTGATGCATGAAACAATATGGATTAAAGAAGCCAAAGTCACAAAAGACAAAATATTGCATAACTCCACTTACATGAAATGTCCAAAATAGGTCAATCTACAGAGAAAAACTAGATTAATGGTTGCTTCGGGCTGTGATTGGGGGCGGGGGGTGGTAAGAGAGGGATTGGGGAAGTGACAGTTTACAGGGTGTGCATTTTTTGGGGGGTAATGGAAATATTCTAGAATTGATTATGGTGATGGTTGTACGATTCTGTGAAGATACTAAAAGCCATTGGACCATATACAGGTGAGGGCAAAAGTAGGTTTACTGTTGTGGGTACCTAAAATACAGAGTTTATTCTTGTATTATTACTTATTATTATTAACCTATTTATGCCCACCTCTGTATTTTAAATGGATGAATTATGTGGTATATAAATTCTGTCTCAGAAAAGCTGTTTAAAAAACCCTGAATAGGTATTATTAACCTGCCCATTTTACAGAGAAGTAAGCTAAGGTAAGTAGTGGAACCAGGGTCTGTGCAGTACTGGACAGTTTTACTGTTTTTGTTTCTGTTACTGGAAGCATCTATTTTTGCTGCCATAGATTGGTTTAACAAATATTTATTGAGCACCAACTCTGTAAAAGTATGCTTAGGCTTCATCTCTGAGATTTGGGTTCCGTAAAGCAGGGTTGGCCTTCAGGTGTCCACCTGTATGTGATTGCTAGGTGACTCCGTAGCTCAGCCAGGATGGAGGACCGTGGTTGTGTCAGGGGTTTAATTAGTGCGTGTTTGTTAATTAAAGGGTGAGCAGTGCACAGCTGAACATTCTTATGGGATGCATGGTGAGTCTTAAAGACCATGCCTTGATCGTGAATCACCGCGTTCAGTGAAATTTGTCTTCACTGGCATACTGATGTGTGATTGTGGAGAAGGTTTGCTCATGAGCCCTTAGTGAGGAGCCCATGCTTCTGAGACCAACCCTTTTGATCAGTGGTTGTTTGAGTTTTGAAAGCCATACCTGGATAGATGTGCCAATATGAGCTGATGTTCAGTGGTGAGAGGTATTGATGAAAATGTTCTAGAGGTAGCTGAATTATTTACAGGAGTTGACATTAGCTGAACACCCAGCATTAATCAGAGATTGGTCACCTTGGTGTGACATCCTCCTCATGCCCCCCCACCCTGTGATCCTTAAGAGAAAACAAAATCTAAAGTAGGACTTATAGTTCCTAACGTCTGTGATGCCATTAAATCACAACTGTAAAATGCAGATCCAAAGCCCCTCGGGGTTCCTCAGATTCAGAAAGTGGTCTAGATCAACGGCGGCATTATGGGCTAGGGCTAGGAACACAGGCTCCGGAGTCAGAAGGGCTAGATCCAGATTTTACCTCGATGATTGAAGAAGTGGTGTGACCATTGGCAAGGCACTTAAAAACCCTGAGCTTTAACCACATTGTCTGTCAAATGAGAGGTAATATGAATAGCTTTGTCAGTTATTTTGAGGGTTAGGTGAAATAATGCACAGTAAGTCCCCAAGCTTGGTTGATCTAGTGTTTAAAACACGTGAGCTGTTTCTGTGGGCCTGATGATAAAGCCTTATCCAGGTCACCATCACTGATGATGGCCAGTGTCCCTCGTGAAGGATACTGGGATGCAGAGGCCTTCTCCAGCTGCCCCACACATATGTAGTCTCTTAAATTAGTATCATCCTCATTTAATAGAGGAGATAAATGGATCTCAGAAAGATTAGGTCACCTCTCCAGGGTCCCACAGTGGAAGAAGTGCTTGAACATGGTGGTCCTGACCCTTTCTGCCCTCTTTTTAGCCTGCTACTCTCACGCCGTAGAGGGGTAAGGCCTCATGTAATGGTGAAAGGCTTAGTTAGCCAGCCTTTCATTGCAATTAACTGTTCTTTTTCCCAGGTGCCTCCATGTGCTGGGTGGGGTTTTTTTGTGTGAGGATGAGCCAGGAAGCATGTTAGCCAAGTTGCTAGGTAATGGAATTCATAATTGCTTGTGGCTTACAACATGGGTGGGTAAATCTACATTAGTCAACAACGTCCATTGTAATGGAAGGTGAGGTGGAAAGGCTACCAGCCAGTGTTGTCCTGGATGCCAGCTTCTTTGTGTGCCACATGGCAGTCTTGGCTTCCTTCTGGCTTCCTGTCCAGCTCGTCCAGGCCAGGGGTCTTGGTCGCTCCACTACCACACTTACTGGTTTGGGTCCTGAGATTTGAGCAAGAACAATTTTTACTTGTGGCCCTGCAACTCAGACTTGAACAGCAGACTTGACCCTGGAAACATCAAATCATCATTACTCATTTCTGCAAATGAATGAGCTGCAGCTTCAAGAAGTAACTTGTGCAAGGTTACAGGGTTAGTGGGAGGCAGGACTTGAGTGCAGTCCCTGCTCCTAGTCATAGTGGCCTTGGGGAGGAGGACTGACAGGGGCTTGTTTGACAAACCACTGGTACCTCTCTCCTCTGGACCGGCTCCTGGCAGCCCACGGGAAGCTGTTTCAGCCTATTTTTTGCAGCCAGTCGGTGATCTGATGCCCACTCTGCATGATGGTCCTGCTGTGGGACCTCAGAGACAGGGCCCAGTCCCTGTTCCAGACGATCTCAGCGTCTTGACTTTACTTCCTCCACAGTCCCTGCCTTTGGTGCTGCCTTGTGGTCTCGATCCCATGAATCTCAGCTCCTCTCATCTTTCCTTCTCTGGAGGAACCAATGAAGAGCTTGCGTTGAGGGTCTAGTGAGTCCCGATACCAGTTAGCAGACACGCAGGAGAGAAGGTGCTGATGGGACCTAGAAGGTGTCCTGGAGCAGGTGGTGACTGTAGGTAGGACCTGATCCTGACTGACAGCTGCTTGTGGGCTTCCGGTGTGAGCAGCTACAGTTTCCAGGCCACAACAGGACAGAGAGGTGCTTAGTGAATACTAGGGGAGCGAATTAATTACATAAATAAAGAAAACAGCAAGAAAAGGACTTTGTGAATGAATGAAAACCTCAAGTAACGATAATAATGCTCACCATTAGCACTTCACTTCCGTTATTTCATTAATCTTCCCATCAACCATGCAGGTGGGTATTTTTGTGTAGGTTTTGTAGCTAAAGCAGGTAAAGCCAGAGGTTGAGGCTTCCTCAAGGTCAAGCAGGAAGGAAATGAGAGAACCAGGATTTAGTCCTTCAATCTAGCTCCAAAACTTGTGTTGCTTTATAGTGACAAGTTTTCTTCCCTCTCCTCTGTCACTCAACAGAAAAGTCGGTTTTCAGTGGTCATGATTGTTTGCTGAAAGGAGCAATCCCCTTTCCTCCTTCTCTAATTTCCCTCCAACTAATTGCAAATTAATGGTAATTTTCAAATGAAAAGAGTAATCTTGTGTGCCATATATTTGTGCTTACCCAGCAAGGCCCTGGGCCTGTGACAGGTCCATTGCCATGGGAACCTGGCAGCAGTCCCTCCCAGGGTCCTTGGTGGCCTCGCCCTGGACTCCAGAGGTGGGGCTGTGTACCCTCTGCGTTAGCCTATTTCTCTGCTCGGATGGCCCCAGCTGAGGCCCAGAATTTCAATGTTTAACAACGCTCCTACCACTGGCTTTGATCTCCTCTATCTCAGAAGTTTAGGGTTAATCATTATAATAGTAACGAAAGAAGCAAAGAAAAAGAAAAAGTCCTGACCAAAAAAAAAAAAAAAAAAAAATTAGCCGTGAAAATTGCAAACTAAAGAAAAACTTGCTTTCCCCCCTAAAACCGGGGGGAATCATTGTCCTTCACAACTGAACTGCTGTGTGGCACAGGCTCGCCTGCTCCAGGGCATCGTGGGTGCAGGCTGTCCTGCCATCAGTGCTGCGGGAGGGACTGGTGGGTGGCAGAGGTGTGCTGGGAGAATGTCCACCACCCCAACCCAGCCCAGGGCAGTGTCCCTAGCAGGGGTCCCGGGCCCCAAAAGAAGATCTCTGCAGAGTACTGTGTATTTACGTGTGTGTGCAAGTGCGTGTGTGCTCAGGCCATAACATTAAGACCACTCACTGTGTACCGGACCCTGAGGGTAACACAGTGAAGGATTCCTATCTCCTGTTAAGTGGCTGTTGACTAGTGAGGCAGACAAATGACCAATGAGGTGCTGCACATGCTGTGATGACAGGGGTGGGCGTGGCTGAGTTCCTCTGCAGACACTGGGACATGAGCTGAATGTAGAGGGGAAGAGCTAATTGTTGGAAAGATGAAGTCGGAAGAAACATAGCCTAGGCAGAAGGATGGAGGTGAGACAGAGCTCCATCTATTTTGGTAACTCCCATGGCAGGTATGGCTAAGATGCAGGTGACCGGGGGCAGGGGTTTGGGGGTAGAGAACAATGCACATCAAATAATTTTAGATATTACAGTGAAAATAAATTGAGCACTCAATGTTTGGGATAGGCACCAATTCGGAGACAGACCTTCATAAAATCTTTAGATAACTCAAGTAATGATGGAGGGCAGGGCTGATGTCACGTGCCTTATTCCAGTATGGCCAGAACACCTGTGCAGGAGGGCAGAGTCAGGGCCACGGACTTTGTGGTTTCTGGGCTGCAGGGGACACTGGTGGCACCTTGTCTAGTCTACAGTGTTTCCAGGGAGCCTGTCCCACGGAGGTGGGACATCAGCGAACAGAGGGCCCCTTGCCTTCACCACCTGCTCCAGGACACCTTCCAGGTCCCATCAGCATCTTTTCTGCATTCCTGCTAACTGGTATCAGGGCTCTTGCCCCTCAATGCAAGCTCTTCATTGGTCCCTTTAGGAGCTGAGATTCATGGGGTCAACAGCACAAGGCAACCCCAAAGGTGGATTTTCAGGGAATCCATGTACTGGACCTTTATTTTTTTGAGGGTCTAAGAAAGGATTTGCACTTGTTGGGGTTTCCCTTGAACTGCCAAAGTGACGTGGCTGGAGACTGGATCATGGTGTGAAAGATGGGGGTGCTGGCAAGATAACATGGCCTCTAAAGCCCAGACCGGGCCAGTGTGAGGGACAAGTGGCTGGGCTGTGTACACTCTGAGTCTGGGTCCTTCAACCAGGAGGTCCCTCCTGTGCTACAACTGTGCCCGCAAGGCTGCCCATGCCCACTTCCTGCAGCTACGTCATCCTGGTGATCTCCTCCCACCCTACCCTGTTCCATTCCACTCTTCTCAATTCTGCATCTTTAAAAAAAATTATTCTTAATTGAGGTCAAAATTCACATACAATGAAATGCTATTCAGTGATTTTTGACAAATGCATCACCATGTAGCCAAAATGCCAACAAGATATCAAACATTTGCATCCCCGCCCCCAGCAAGTTCCCACTGGCCCTTCCCAGTCTATCCCTGCTCCCCGTGGGTCACCACTGTTCAGATGGTGTTTGCTCTGCGTGGGCCTCTTGTACATGAAATCACACGGTATGTTCTCTTTGGGGTCTATGCCTTTGGTTATGTCTCTTACCCTCTGCTCCCCCTGTGCCCTGGAGGAACCAGGGTGGTGTCCCAGGACTCTCTCTTTCTATTCCCAGGGGTTTCTTTGGGACTCATGCCCAAGCTGAAGCATGTCCTCTCTCTAAGGTTTCCCCTGATATCAGCATCCTGCCTGACTCAGGTCACAGGGCCCCGGAGGAGGGGGTGCAGGAGCTCCAGGAAGCAGTAGCTCAGAGAAGCTGGGTGGCTCAGGCTCTGGTCCTACCTGTCATCTCTCATTGCCTCCCCCATGGAATGGGCGCCATGTAGTGGTGCCCCCTTCTGGGAGCTATGGTGGGATAATGCGTATGGAATTCGTGGCAGGGTACCGGACTCTGGAAGTGCTCAGCCTCTGTTTTTGTAAAACACGCTGAGAGAACATGCAGTTGGGTGCCAGCCGCTCAGGAGAAGGCGCTAACAGGCTTCACAGGGGAACACTGTGTGAGCTGCCTCCGCCCATCCTGCGAGGACAGTGATCGTTCTAGCTGACATTTACTGGGGTCTTAATATGTGTCAGGCACTGTTTTAAGTGCTTTGTATGAATATTTATTTTAAGTCCTCACAATTCTGATGATAGTTGTGTGACTGAAGCACAGAGAGTTTAGCAACTTGTCAATGATCACACATGTAGCCAGTGTCCTGGCTGAGGTTCTGTCCCCAGAGATCTGCCTCATGAACTTGACCTCTGGCCTGTATTGGGGACATTTCCTTTCAATCTAGGTAGCTTGAAATAGGGTAGAGGTTTCCCAGACATGGATCACCTGACTGGAGCATAGATTCGCTACCCCAAAATACTCTGATAAATCAGAGGTCTGAACTTGGCTCTGGTAGGTAACAAGGAAGGAGGAAAAAAAAATGAGGAATGGGATTTGGGGCTAAGCAATCAGCTGGAACAGATCTTTCTTCACAAACCAGGTTTATGGTCAGGGGTGGAAAAGTGCACACACTGAATAGTGTCATTTAGGATTAATCAGAGACAAAGCATTCCTTGAGTGTGTGGCATTCAGGGTACTCGTCTTGGATTTGCATGAAAAAAAAAATAGGATCAGGTTTTGCTACAAGCAGACAACAGTTGCAGCCATGATGTGCTAGACCAGTCAGTCCCCTTCCTGTTGTTCCCTGTCGCCCTTTAGGATGACATCTGAGAGCACCCCTAGAGGGAGAAATGGGGAGGGTCAGTGATCAGCTCTCTGTCCCCTCTCAGGAGCCTCCTACAGGGGGCAGACCAGGGATGACCCTTTCTTGTTCTCAGATGGGATGTCCTTACCCAGGCGGGGTAAGCATTTTCTCCCCAGATCTGGGGGGCTGGATATTTATGCACACTGGGGCTCTCTAGATGGTAGCCCTAGTCCCCTTGGGCTTGCCACTAGATTTTGTGTTCCCTCCAAATCCATTAGCATATAACAGTGATTGCCAATCTTTTTCATATCATGGAGCATGTACACTAATTACTAAAATTCTGTGTCACACACTAAAATATATTTTCTGCTGGTTTGACAAAAAATAGGTAGAATTTTGATTCTTTTACACCGGACAGCTATTGTTGTGTTGGCTGTTGTTGTTATTATTATTTTTTATTTGACAAACAAAGGGAAAAGAGGTCAGTGCCCCCCCTGCCTAGTCAGGTATTGAATATTTTAAAAATTCTTGCAGCATACTGATTGAAAATTGCCAGTCTGTAATAATAGACCTCCCCCCCCCATTTATTTCTCTTTCTTTGGGTTGAACATCTTGGAACCTCAGATATGTCTTAGTTCAGTGGGGATGACAATAGTGAGCTCAGCAGAATCAGTGGGGTTCTGGTGCACCTCTAGCCAAAGGCCCAGCGTGGGAGAAACCCTCAGGTCACGCCAGTCTCCTCCCCTGAACAGCTCTGTCTGTGTGAAGCAAGAGAGAAGTTCTCTTCACCGTTGTCTTTGCTTAACCCCCAAAGCCAATCTCCTGGGTGCTTGGGAGAGGTGCTAGCAGCTTCCTACCTTTTCCCAGCATCGTATTTTCCTTCCATTCCTCTTAACTTCCTAAGGAATTAACCAGCCACAGTCAAAATAGAATCTGTAAGGAATGCACTCCCAACAATAACAATAATGCTAGTTATTATTGTTAAGGCAATAAGTACTTATCAGAGGAATCAATGAAATGATTGTTCGTATTCACAACTACTGTGCAAAGAAGCTCCACCCCACCCACCCATTTTACAGATGAGAGAACAGAGGTTCATAAAAGTTAAGTGACTTCCAAGTGAAGAATATCGCAAAGCTAGCATTCAAAACCTGGCACGTGCATGTCGAGATCCTTTAAGGGAGTCAGACCACAAAAGCCCCGCAACCTGCTGTCCCCTGGGAAGGGTCTGCTCTGGAAAGGGTTGTCTGGACTTGTAATTTATTTGCAGATCCCAGCCTGTGGGATTGGTTCTAAATTTATGATGCACACTCATGTCTTTCCTGACTCGTGCTCCTGGAATTTCATTAGGCCGACCTGTAATTGCTGTGGTAAATGTTTACACATCTATAAATTATTATTAGGCAAGTGGAACGAGGCCAGCCTTTATCTTTTAAAGCGCTGGGAACAGACTCCAGAGATTTCCCAGCAGACAGGGGAGCTGGGATCTGATTAATTATGAGCTGGGCTGGTGTCATATCGGCAACACTATTTCTTGCTGTTAATTTTGAAGCCCCAGATGGGTCATCTTTTCTTTCACCCTTTTACTCATTGTTTGGCAAGAGATTGAATTTTAAATCACTAATGGCTATTGATAGCTGATCTCTTTACTCAGGAAGCAAAGCCCAAGATGCTTTGGGGGTTTCAGGCTGAATATTATTTTTACTTTATTATTATTATTATTTGCTATTTGTTTAGGCTCACACCTCTATTTCTACCTTATTTATACTTTTGCTATCATATACTAATTATTAAAAAATGTCAATAATAACATTAACGACATATTTATAAGTGGAAAAGAGCTAATTTACATGACTAAACGCCTACTGTGTCTCAGGCACTTTTATATGTTTGTCATCTAATACAACAACTGCATGAGGTTGGCATTGCTGCTGTTAGTTTTGAGTTGTTAAGACTGAAACTCAGAGTTTAAGTGTCTCTGTCGAGGTCCCATGGAGGACAATGTGAAGTAGGTCTATGTGGCTGCAAACCTAATTCTTTCCTGTCTACACCTTTAGGCTTAGTCCCCAGAGTGTATAACTTTTGACACCCCTAAAACTTAACTACTACTGGCCTGCTGGTGCAGAGAAGGAAAACTCTGATTCCAAAAAACCTCCGCTGCCTTGCGGCATACCTCTTCAGGGGAAAGGCTAAGGGAGTAAACCCCGACAGAAAATCCAGAGCCGGAGTCCCTAAGGCGGTTTGACGTTGTAGTCAACACCGGCAACTCCTGCGGCGCACCTGAACCCAAGCTGTATCGACTCCGTCTTTCCCTTGGACCCTTCAGCTGCGAAGAGAGGGGGGGTCTGCTGCATGGGCAACAGCAGACCCTCCATATCACCCTGCCCAGGCTCTGTAGCTTCAGCGTCATCGCAAGATGTCGATTCAACACGGGAGGAGACAGATACCATGTCACTCCCGAGTCGGACTGCACAGCCATTCTTGGCGGTGCAGATAGACTCTTAAGAAGCTACACCATCGTCTCTCGAGACGGACGGCTGCCGACGACTGGCCTGCTGGTGACCTGAAGCCTTACTGATAACATAAGCAGTCGATTAACACACATTTTTGTGTGTTATATGTATTATGTACTGTATTCTTACCATAAAGTAAGCCAAATAAAGAAAATGCTGAAAAAAACCGTAAGGAAGAAAAACTGTATTTACAGTATTGAAAAAAATTCACATACAAGTTCAAAACCTGTTTTTCAAGAGTCAAGTGTACAGCCATTGCCAGAATAGAATATCATATTTCTAAATTCTCTCTACTTCATCATGCGAGGAAGAAGTGGATAAGAGACTTGCTCTGCCTTACAGAAAACTGAATTGGAAACCAGTATTTTCTGAAGCCACCAAAGGAGTTAAATAGAACCCCTGATGACGACAGCTTCAAAGTCTGTAACTCAAAACCAAAGTGTCCCCTCTGCACTTAGGGAGAGTCTGGAATATGCTCGCCTGCTGCCCTTAGACTGGGGACATGCAGCCTCTAGAGGATAATTATTGGCATTTAAGCTTTTCTTTCCCAAAACACGAAGGCAAACTCTTTCCATTGCTCTGCCTGCCTCCTGGGGTCTCTGCCTTATTAGTGAGAGAACTGCAAGGTTGGGCTCATTGCTGCGGTCTCCTCTTTCCTTTCTGGCCCACCCTCTCTTCATTCAGGTTATCCCTTGAAGTAGAAATGCCTTTTACGACTCAAAAGACAAGGATTCCATCAGCAAATGAATACTCAGGTTCAATGCAAGTCACTGAATACCCACTGTGTGCCAGGACCTTTCACATTTAATCACCAAGCAGAGAAATGTTACTCTCTCCAGCTCCTACTGTGCGTCTGTTCCTTTGTCCAAACGCTGTGGGAATTTGTAAGGAACGAGTGGTCTGGAATTAGTCCTCTAGATCACATGGTCTGATGAAATCGGCAGTGGGTAGAATCTAGAAATGGTGAAGGCCAAGGAGATGTTGCCAGACCTTAGAACATGGGATACCGTCTTACATAACTTCCAGAATGAGCGAGGATCTCACCTTTAAGGAAGATGAATCCTTCCTATGTCTGTAAGAACTAACAACGCTAAGTTGTTTATAAAGACTTTACTTGGCCCCTCTACTGTTTGCTACATAGACATAAGAAAACCCCCACAATAACCCACACAGTAGTCCCTACTTATTTGTGGTCTCGCTTTCTGCAGATTTAGTTACCCACAGTCAACGGTGGCCCGAAAATATTAAATGGAAATGCCAGAAATAAATAATTCCTAAATTTCACGTTGTGCTCACCATTCTGAGCGGCATGATGAAATCGCGTGCCATCCTACCAGCACGGACGTGGAGCCTCCCGTTGTCCAGCATCTCCACGTGGCGCACGCACCCCACCCATTAGCCACTGAGAAGCCGCCTCATTGTCAGATTGGCTCTCACAGTATCATGTGTGCGTGCTCAAGCAATCCTTATTTTACTTAATAACACCCCAAAGCCATTCACATGAGTCTTATTACAGTATATTGTTACAATTGTTCTATTTTACTATTATTGTTACTCTCTTACTGTGCCTAATTTATAAATTAAACTTTACCATAGGTATGTATGGATAGGAGAAAATGTAGTGTGTATATAGGGCTTGGTGCTATTCTCAGTTTCAGGCATCTACGGAGGGACTTGGAACATCTCCCCAAGGAGGAGGGGGGCCAGATGGTATTCCCATCAGGAATACCTTGCTCGGCTTGCAAACCTGGTCACAAGTATCTTGACTTCAAATTGTTTGAGCTCTCTACCTGCCTCTAGAGGAGCATTTATTCCTCAGAATCTTAAGAGAAACACAAATATTAGTCTAGTGAATCAACTCACTTTATAAAATGTACCCCAAATTAACTTAAACATAGCTATTGGTCTGTCTGGCCACTTTATGACAGACATCCTGAGTAGAGGTCTAGTTTCATGACCAATCTCTTCTCTCTGAACCTCAGGGCCACCTTTATGAGGAGTTACAATGAGAATGTCCAGGTCCCGAGCTGATCCACAGCCTTATCCCATCACATCGTTCTTCATTGGCTGTTGGCTCCTGACTGTATTCTACAACTAATGTCAAGAAATTGGGTGGAAAGGTTAAAACAAAAGGCTAAGATGGCTTTTGCATTTTATTCATGAGCTTAAGGTATCCGAGTTCTCCTTAGTAACATGAATGATTGAAAAGCCAGGTGTGCTATCATCTATGGGGCAAGCCATGTCCTTCTCTTGGCCTCAGTATCCCCAACTGCTCTGTAGCAAATTCCCTTCCTTAACTCCTTCCTCGGGGCTTAGAGCCCTCTCCTCTAAAGTGTAGGGGTAGAGGCCCCTAACCATTCTCCAAGCTCTTAAATGCCATGGAATTCTGGGAGATTCAGCTCCCCACCTCAGAGACTACTGACTCCCTCGAGAGACACTTAGAACAGCTCTTCTCTGGAGGTTTTAGAACATGGATGTGAATTCTTTGACATCCCTCCCATCTAGAGATGGGCTCTATGTCCTTGATCCTTGAACCTGGATGCATTTGTGATTACTTTAACCCATACAACATGGCAGAAGTGACATTTTAGACGGTGGAAAGTAGATCATAATGGCTAAAGAGCTTCCATTTTCTTTGCTAAAATTCTGTATCTGGAAGCTCTGGGGCTGCCATGCTGGAAAAGGCTATCTCTTCCATCCCAGCTGAGCCCAGCCTTCCGATTGTCCCCATCAAGTCATGGAAATAAAGAAGCCTTTGGATGATTCCAAGTCACTCCTGGCCAGTTGAGTCTTTCTAGCTGAAGACTCAGCCCTTGATAAGCAGACAAGCCATCTCCTCTGGACCCCCTTCTGAATTCCTTACTCCCAGAATCTGTGAGAATGTTAAGTCATTGTTGGCTATGCTACTCAGTTTTGGCTGGTTTATTACACAGCAATATGTAGGCAGACCCCCTTAGAGGTACAGGCCTTTTGAGATGAAGCTTATGTGGGTTGTTGGGAGAGCCCTGGTCTCTCCTCTTTCTGTGTGCCTGTATCAAAGTGTGTAGTGAGCCTTTGTCTCTTTTTCCCGAGAGGGTGAGTGTCTGAAGAGGCCTCACAAGTCACCTTTTCAAGAGGGTTCTCTTTTCTCTTTAGCTGGCACCTTCTTCTGTCCACTGTATTCCTCCTTGTGCAGAAATTCACATGACCCTCTATGCAAATGCTGCTTGGGAGCAGACCACCATCACTGCTGCCCATGAGATTCCTTCGAGCAGGGACCCTCTTTGCCCATCCTATCAGACTGTGTCCATCATGAAAGAATGCTAGACTTCCCAGCAGAGAGTCTGCACGGGGCCTGGAAATGGTGACAGGCCACACGTACCATGTTTTTACTGCACATGAGACTTGTCCCAGCCCCCCCCTGAGACAGGTACTACTGCGCTCCCACTTAACAGATGTGCACTGGGAGGCTTGGAGGAGCTGAGTCAGCACCCGCATGGTGTCTGCTCCGGAGGTCCCGTCTGGACATTTAATTGTGAACAGGTGAGGAATGGTTAAGTGTGGAAGGCTGTGAAGAAGAGCTCCTCAGATCAGGATCTCAGGAGGCAAACACAGGAGCTCACCCCCTCTTTAGGTCCAGACTGGAGGAAACAGGCTGGACACATAGCTGCCAGAGCATGTGAGGCCTGACTTTGGACCCACACGGGTCTTGTGCACTTGACCCCTCCTCTATCCTGCTGCTCAGAAAGCCTAGAGGTCCGTCTGCAGTGGTGAGGAGTGAGGTCTTGAGTTGCTCATACCATCTGTCCCTTCGTGTCCCCACCTGTCCCTTGGGAGTAAAACTTTTTCTCCTGCAAGCAGTAAAGGGCTTTTGAAGGACCTCAGGGTGTCCCATTTGTGCAAAAATGTTTGTGACCTCTTGGTCTTTGCATACTTCGAGGAATTGGCCTGAACTTCTCTTCCTCAGAAGCCATTAAATTTTGAGATGCATAGTTTTCATGTTTAAAAAAGAAGCTTCACAAAACTTTGGTTAAGCACTAAGCATGCCCCTTTCTTTTGTCTTTGACAGAAGCCCAAAGCTTTCAGGTTGTGTGACTCTTAACCCCAGAGTACACTCCACCCCCTCACTGGCAGTGACAAGGTCTTGCATCTTAGAGGTCAGGCCCATCAGGGCAATGAGCCTGGGATGTAAAGGAACTTCAGCTTGGTGGTAATCATTCCCTTTTCTTTTCATTAGATTCAGATGAGCTGTTAAGGGTCTGCATTTGCAGCGGGCCCTTACTCTGCATATAATTCAGCTCACCTCCCGTGCCCCAGGCCCAACCCTGAGTCCAGCTAGAAGCCCATCTCTCCCTGCAGCTCCTGCTGTGCCCTCTCACCCCTGCGAACCAGTTGCCAAGTGCTGTGCATTCTTCATATGACCTTCTTAACACTTCCTGCCTCCACTGTCCTCATCTGTCCCTGCTGTGCCTCCCTTTATCGGGTCCTTCATCTGCCTTTGCCTGCCACATTCTTGCAGCAACCAAGCTGGCCTGGCAGCCTGACACTTCCCATGTTACCACCGCTCCATTGTCTGCATCACCATCGGCAAGATTCTCTGAAAATGTCCCACCTTGTCCATAAGAAGGGGCAGGGGTTTCTTGATGTGGTGGAAGTGATCAGAGCCCACTGCCCTGTGACCATGTCCCCATGTTTCGTCCTTCCCATGGAATACAAGCTGATTGAGGGCAGGGAGCCTGTGCTATATACCTCCACGTTCCCAGCAGCTCACACATTGTCTGCAGTGGAGGTTGTACCTGGACATTTAATTGTGAACGAATGGGGAACAGTTACGCGTACAAGGCTGTGAAGATGAATGCATCAGATCGAGATCATGGGAGGCTGACAAAAGATGTCATTTGTTCTTAGTCTGAACCTGGGAAACAGGTTGGACACCCCATTGTCAGAGCCCAAGAGGTCAAGGATCCAGGCCGGTGAGATAAACAGTGAGGTCAGTAGGATGGCAGAGATCCATCAGACTTAGCAGTGTGATGGACAGACAGGCAGCCAGGCAGTAAGAAGTCATGAGCTGGGGGTTCGCTGAGGACCGACGTGAAGATCTGAGTTTATGGGAACCCTCTATCCCATATCCCAATCACTCCTTTACTCTTCCTAGCTCTGCCATGCTTGCTATAGCCCTGGTAAGTTTGCCTAATCTTTTTGAGACTCAGCTTGTTAAAAGAGAGTCGAACCACATCCAAGAGTGAGGACACTTCCTCCTCTGACAGTGCAGAACTCTCCAGGGAGGAGAGGCCTGTAGAGAAGGGCGTGGTGTCTGGAATCAGATCCGTGTTTGAGTTCCAGCTCTGCCCCATGCTACCTGTGGGAAGTTGGGCATGTTATTTAACATCTATGAGCTTCAGTTCCATGATCTGTAAAATGGGTCCAATCAACCTCATGTAGGTTTCAAGAAGACTAAACATGGTATGTAGAAAGAAGATAGCACCTACTGGTCCTTTCTGAAAAATAGCTGCGGCCACTTTCATTGGGTAAATGAAGACTTCTCCCTTGGCAGCCCCATCCCCTGCCCCTACCCTGGGCTCTGTCCTCATCTTACCTGTGCTCCCCAACCCACTATGCTCGAGTCTTTGCCTCCTGTCTCTCCCTGGCTCCGTGAGCTGCCCTCCCTCTCCCCAATCCAGAAGAACAATTTTACATCCTTGCTTTTGTGTGAGCTCTTGACATATGTTAATGTTTGGAAAATCACCCTGGAACAGAGCAGGGAGCCCTTCCAAACACGAGCCTGGAGGCAACAAATAAATTACTTTGCAGCAAGGGTTCTGTCTGTTGCAAGTTAAAACTTAACAAAGAAAACAGTTCCCTTCTGTTTTGGATGCCCTGGAAGCTGTGGGCACCCTCGCCTCTGGGTCAGAATGGCACTTGTGCTACAGCCAGGGAGGGACCATCATCAAAGGCACCGTGTGCCCTGTCTTGTGCAAGACCCTTAACACACATGTTACAGATGAGAAATGACGGCTTAGCAAGGTTAATCACTTGTCTAAACTCACCCGTAAAGTAAACAGCTGAAGCCAGATTTGAAAGCAGGCCTGTTGGATTCCAAAGCCTGGTGTTAACCCTTCAACGTCATGGCCTTCTAGTACATAAAAGGTGGAGAGCATCATCTTTTTTTATTTTTTAAGAGGGGGGCCAGGTAAAAGGTTGAGTGCTTGGCAAGTGGACAGGGAGCCTGAACGAGGGCTAGGAAGGCCGAGAATCATCAGACACCCAGATGCCCAGGGCTTCCTTCAGGTGCACTAGCATGCGGCTGTGGCAGTGGGGGACCATCCCCAGGCCCTGTCCATACCCTCTGTAGGCTTCTGCCTTGGTCATTTACGGTGGTCTCTGTGCCTCGTTGTCTCTAGGTCTAGCACAATGTGGTGGACTGTTTCCTAAAACGACCACAAAAATTCCTCCTGACTCTTTATTCAGTCTGCTTTGCAGCCTAACTCTGCGTTTCCTCCCATCAAGCAGTAGAGTCTTTCTCTTCACTCCTCTGAATCTGGATTCCGTTTGGTTAATGGGACATAAGAAAATGCAATAGAGACTTGAGAAGTGCTTGCATATTGGGGCTGACCCTCTCCAGTTGCCCTTGGGGACCTTGGGACTCCCAAACGAAGATGCCCGAGCCGGCCTGCTGGAACATGAGAGGCCATGCAGAGCCACAACGAGCAGACCCAGCTGAGGCCCCCTTAGACCAGCCAGACTGCCAACTTCTCACCACGTGCGCAAGGCCATGGAGACCATGCAGCACAGACGAGCTGCCAGCTGACCACAGATATCAACTGGGTCAGACCAGACCAGGAGACCTGCGCCGCTGACCCGCAGAATCAGGAAACAAAGCACGTTGGTTGTTTGAAGCCAATAAGGTTTGGAGTGGTTTGCTTTTCAACAAAAGAACAGAGGATATCCGGGTGGATAGGAAGAGTACGCTTGGTGGGAGGGGGTGGCCTTTCTTGTTTCCGAGCTTCCACTGCCTTAGGTACTTAGGTACCTTTAGTGCAGCACCTTACACCCGCCTTAAACTAAAAAAGAAGCTAACCTGAGTCAGAATTGAAGCTGAAAGTCACTTCACCCAAGGTCTTATTTCCCAGCTAGACTCTAAGCTCTTGGGGGCAGAGACCAGACTCCTGGCAAAGAAAGAGCTCAGACTCCATCCTGAAGGTGCTGAGAAGACTTGAAAGTTTTTGCTTGTTTACTGGCCTTAAAATATGAATTGAAACTATTCTCTATCTTGATCATGTTGGTGGTTATACGACTATATATGCATTTGTCAAAATTTATAGACCTGTACGCTAAAGTGGGTCAACTTTATTTGTATTATGCCTTAACCAGATATTGAAAAATTAAAAAACGATTTTTAGTATGGGAAAGAATGAGTATTTCTTTCTCAAGGCCCACCATGAAAGCTACCATGTTACTGCATTTTGTTGTATGAATGTCATTTATAAAAGTTCTTTATAATTCTAATCTTAACGAATATTTTAACTAGAGAAATTACACCATGATAGAATGACAAAAATATCAGATTAGAAAAAAAATGCGTATTTATTGTTAACATAATTTAGTTACATTCCACTGAGGGGAAGATGGAGTACATGTGCTTTAGCCTGTTCTTATTGCTGACTACAACTAGAAACTCTGGATATTACAGCTAAAACAAACCTAATAAGGCACTGAGAGGTGGAAGGAAGAAGCCAGACCAGCTAGGTATATTGGGACCAGAGGAATGACACCATCATGTGTCCTTAGGTTTTCTTTTTTGCCTCATCTATCCCAGACTTGTAGCTAAAGAATCCAGCAACTCGGAAACATAAATACAAACAACAGCAACGAAAAGCTTTAATAAAAGCCTGTTCTCTGTAACTGAAGGACCAGAAAGAGGTAGCCTAACGAGACAGCAATCTTTAGTAAAATAACCAGTCCACTGTCCCCAAATGCCTCAGAGAAAGTAGTGGCTCCATCCTCATCTATTCCAGTGAAGGCTAATCATGGTTCCTAGGCTTCCATTTTGCCAGGCTGGTAATGCCAGAGAAATTCAGTGGGGATTTTTACCCGTGCTGGGTGGTAATGTAGAGCTTCTTCTTCTCTGCAGTGCAGACCATGTGGAGGACCTGGACTTCTACCATTAATGGGAATGATGAATAGCCTCTCCCCATCCCTGCTGGGTGGTATCAGAGGAGGCCTACCCGAGAGTCCAGACTTTGACCACTGCCCATCTGTTATAAGAGCACACACTTTATGGTGTCAGTGGAGGGCACATGGAGAGCAGCAACAAGTCACTTCTACCTCTCCTAGAATGAGTGATATTGATTGGAGGTATATTAGGGGGAGGGAACTCCCACCCACCCAACAGGAATGAGGTTGTCAACAAAGGTCAAGTGGGGAACCTGGGCTTCTATCCCCACCTGCAAGTAATTATACTGTGCCCACCCCCCCTACCTGAGGGGCATCAGAAAAAGCAGAAGGTGCAAATAAACTCCAGAGTGTCATGACAAAAGACCCAACACACATCCAGGTTTCAACAGAAGCCAAAACCATACCAATAACCATAAGGATCTCAAACTGAATGCAAAGAGGCAAACAGTAGATGCCAACACTGAGACGACAGATGTATTGAAATTACCTGACAAGGATTTTAAAGCTGCCTTCAAAAATGCTTTAATGAACAATTAGAAAAAACACAAACTAAATGAAAAAATAGTCTCAGCAAAGAAATAAAGTCTCATTAAAATGAGATGTAAAGAAGAACCAAATGGAAATTTTATAACAGAAAAGTAAAATAATTCAAATAAAAAGATCACTGATAGGTTTAAGAAAAGAATGGAGGGAACTTGAATAAGGAATCAATGAACTTAAATATAGAGATTACCCAATAGAGAAAATAGGCTGAAAACAAAATAACAGAGCATCAGAGACCTGTGGAATTGTTTTTAAGATCAAATATTTGTGAAATTGAAGTTTTAAGATAAGAGGCGAAGAAGGTAAACCTAAAAAAAAATCAAAGAATAGTTTAAAACTTAACAAATCTGATGACAAAAAACAAAAAAACCATAAAACTAGAGAGTCAAAAAGCTGAGTTTTATCCAAACAGGATGAAACCAAAAACATCTTTATTGCTATTCATCATACACAAACTTGTGAAAAAAATAAGACAAAGACAAAATCTGGAAAGCAGGAAGAGAGACCCGTGGAGGGCAAACAAGTTGAGTGACAGAAAGGAGGGAGGCCAGAGAAAGTGGCACAACATTTTTCAAGTGCTGAAAGGATAGAAATTCCAACATGCAAGTCTGTATCTGGCAAAAATATCTTTTAGGAATCAAGGGGGAAATCAAGTCATTCTCATGTGAAGGAAAACTAAGAGAATTTGTCACTGGCAGACCTACCCTAAAAGAATGGATAATGGGAGTTCTGTAAACAGAAAGAAAATGATAAAGGAAAGAATCTGAGACCATCAGGAAGAAAGAAAAAAAGAAGCAAAAACATGAATAAATACAATAGATTTTCCTTCTTCTCTAGAGTTCTCTATGTTTAAAGCTTGAAACAAAAATTATAATACTGTCTCCTGGCTGCTGTGGCTCAGTGGATTGAGCGTCGGCCTGCGAGCCAAGTGTCGCTGGTTCGATTCCCAGTCAGGGCACATGACTAGGTTGCATGTCAGGTGCCCAGTTGGGGGCGTGTAAGAGGCAACCACACAGTGATGTTTCTCTCCCTCTCTTTCTCCTTTCCCCTCTCTCTAAAAGTAAAATAAATAAATAAATTTAAAAATATATATACTGTCTAATGTGGTTATAAAGTATTTAAAGGAAATATTTAAGACTATTATAAATGAGGGTAAAAGAATATAAAATGAGGTAACAATGATAACTAATTGGAATATAATGTAATAGCTAGAGTGACGACCAAAAAATCTATACAGATACACTCAAAACACTACAGATAGATTAAAATGGAATTCTAAAAAAAAAAAAAAAAACTTTCAGTAATGCACAGGAAGGCAGGAAAAGGAAAGTCAAGAAATGTAAACAGAAAAAACGATCAGAAAACAAAGAATGACAGACTTAAGCCCTAAATACCAATGATTGCATTACACGTAAATGGGCTTCCTCCACCAACTAAAAGACAGAGATTGGTAAAGTGGATTAAAAAGCATGTCGCATTTACATGTTGTTGACAAGAAACTCACTTTGAATATAATGATACATACAGACGAAAGTAAAATATGGAAAAAGATGTATAATTAATTTAAAAAATCAGGAGTGGGTATATAACATGAGCTAAAGTAGACTTCAGAGCAAAGAAAGTTACCAGAGACATGCTCCACTGAAGGGTTTTAAATAGAAGAATGACGTTGGATCTTGGCATTGGCAAGAACTCTTTGCTGTATAGTGTTCCAAGGGAGGTCCTGAGGCTCCTTCAATTCAGAGTCTAAGAAAACACAAGGGGAACTGCTTGGCTATGAGCTCCAGGGTTTATCTCTTCAGGCATCTTAATTATCTGGGCTCCTAAATCTCTATTATAATGGGTGAGATCCTGCATTGTCCTGTTTCTTTGTGTATGGCCTCCCCTCCCCTCCCCTTCCCCTCCTGCAGCCGAGAATCCAGGGTGATGCTGAGTCTGATTCACTTTCTCATCCCCAGTAGGTAGGTTGTGGAATGGAGTGGAGGAGCAGATGGTGTTGGCCTCTCGGACTGCAAGAAGGCGAAGATAGTATGGGCCTTTGAAAGCTGTGTAAGGGGAGAGGAAGATGGGGATGGAGGTTCTGGTGACCTCAATAGCTGGCTGTGTTCCTGCCTCATGTGCGAGTTCTCTGCCCAGGACAGTACTAGACCCCATCCCCATAAAAATGTATGAATCTTCCAGCCTCCTTCTCCAGGCAATTGATTCCCTCCTTGGACACATTACGTTTCTCAGCTCAGGTAACCCTCTTGTCTGCTTGGTGCTCCCTGGAACCCCAGACCATCATACTGATCCTGTTTTGAGGGCTGTTCCCACTTAATTTACCCAGCCCCAGAGGCTGGATCCAGAAACTCCGTGCTGGGAATCAGGAAGTCTTCTTTGCACCAGTAACTTGCTGTGCAACCTTAAATGTGTATCTTGTCCTTTCTGTGTCTTAGTTTCCAAATTTGTGGAAAAAGAGAATGATTTTAAATGAACTATGAAAAGGTTTCTTCAAAGGAAATCCTAGAAACTCTTGCATGTAAAACAAAAAACTTAGAGCTAGAGGAACCCTACCCCTTACCCTGTAGGGGTCCTGCAGGGAAGACATCATTCGATCACCGGCCTTCTAGATGGACTTCTTTGCAGCTCTGGCATTTTCCAGCATCACTTCTCAACACAAAGGTCCAGGGTCCTTCTCAGGGATTTCCTCCTCTGCCACCTTCCCCTTCCCCATGCTGGCCAAGGAACACCGAGAAACTCCATAGAGACTGTCTCCTGTTCCTCTGCCTACTATCATTGTAGAGTGAGTAAGGTGTGACTTCTCAGGGCTGTGCCAGAAGGTGTCTTCCTTCTCCCTGAGAGGTGGAGCTGGCATTCTCATAGCACAGTCTTGTCCTGGGCTTGCCAGTTGTTCTGGCCAGCCCGATGCTTTCTAGAAGGGGGCTGGTGTCCACGGATGGCTATGGCTCGAAGGTCACACTCTTGGAGTTTAGCAGGTGGGGACCCAGGAGTCTATGCAGGGAGGGAGAGCTGGCCAGGAGAACAAGCTCATCCTCACCATGGGGCCCTCCTGACCACCTCCCCACCGCAGGGGTAAAGCACTGTTCTTTTCTTTATTCCCACAGGGGCCAGGGTTTTCCCATGAGAGCACATGTCAGGCTCTGCTGTTACCAGTCCCCTCCCCATGAGATCAGGAGTCTGTTTTGTACCTCTTATTATCCCTTCTGGCCAGCACAGAATCTGGCTCTGAGCTGGAGACCTACAGGGACTTGCAAATTGCAATGCACAAACTCTGTCTGTGGCTTCTTCCCAGCTGCAATTAGCAGATGGTAAATTCCTCTCCAGGTGGTTGTTGACCTAACAGGTGCACACAGGGAAGGCCTTCCCCTTTGCAGAGTATTTGCATGTCTGATTTATTATTAGCAGGAAGTGGTGGTTCTGGAGCAGATCCAGAAAACAGTCAGAGATGTGAGTTAAGAGGCAACAGCCCCTAGGAGGAAAGTTTAAAGTAAATACAGTCCCTTAGTTGGGGGCAGGAAAAACAGGCCACAATGTAGGAGGTATCAAACCTGTGAGGAGTCTTTGGGAAAAAGCCATCCCCCCTTCTCTTGTCTCCTTTCTCCCTCCCTCCCTCCTGCCCAGAGCAAGCATTGGTAGGGGGCTTACCATGCATTCAGCGCTGTGAGGGGATGGGAAGGACAAAGAGGTTTATTATGCATATTCTATGCCTTCAGGACACTTACAATGTGGTCAGAGACAGAACATGAATAGCCGTAATAAAAAATTCAAGACAGGTTGTATGAGAAGTCAGGGGGAGGGAGCAGAGATCACTTCTGGCTTGGATGTTTGAAGAAAGCTACATGAAGGAAGAGGTGAACTTTAACTTGAATTACAGGAGGATTTGAATCTAATAAGGGAAATCATTGAGAATGCAGACTTTATCCAGCCAGACCTGCTCCGAATCCTGATCCGTCGCCGAGTGGCTGTGTGGCCTTAATGAAATCCCTGCACCTCTCTGAACCTTGGCTTCCACCAGTGCCAACTTGGTTAAAACCCTCTCCTATAAATTTCCTTCCTCCTGCAATTAGTCGGTCTCTCTCTACTTGGTTGTTCCTACTAGCACGCACACATGGTAATAACTAAAATTAAAACAGAACAAAAGCCTTCCTGTGTCTCTCTGTTTGTCCTCCGCTCCCATTCTTACTTGCCCCAGCTCCAGTCAGGCTGTTGTCCCTGTCATTGCACTGTACCTGCGAGGGCCACCATCACCAATAACCTACATGATGGAAAACCCCAAAACCAGTCCTTCATCCAAATCTTACTGAGCATCATTGACCCCAGTGACCATTCTTGCCTCCGTCACGTGAATTTCAGGACACCCACTGCTGGTTTCCTCCAAGTTCCCAGGTAGCGCCTCTTTTGAGTTGAGTCTCTTTTCTGTTTCCTCTTTATTTCCCAGCCTTTATTGAAACACTGGACCACCCCAGAGCTTAGTTCTAGGCCCTCTTCTCTGTCTATTCGCACACCTTTGGTGACCTCAGTCACTAATGCTCTGACATTTTCCCAGCGATGTCCTTATTCCAGGCTTGTGCCCAAACTCTCGTCTCAGACATATGGCTGCCTAATGAGCATCTTCTCTTAGAAGTCTCCTCAGCATCTGAGTGTGTCCATGGTACTTTGTCAGTATTATCGAACACATATTCTAGTTATATATTTATTGGTCATTTCAAGGGGAGAATTTGAAGCATGAGGAATTAAACCTTTTGAAACACTTGCCATCCTTAGATGAAATAGGGTTTTTATATTCCTTATGTTTTCATCAGGACAGTGAAACCATAGTGCACAAAGCTTGGAATGTAAGGGGGAAGGCATATTTTCCCCAAATTGACGCAATGACTATTTTCACGCCAGCATGGTCCCCTTAGTCTCTGTGCAGAAGTCTTCATCAATGTGAGCAGCGTCATTGTTGGGGTTCACATCACTTGGTGTGATGTGTAGCTGTAGAGAAGGGGCCAGGAGCACAGACTGCTCTCAGCTCCCTTCTCCTCAGGGGCCATAGTCACTGGACTCATGGAGAGACCCACTTCCAAGAGTTCCATCCCAGGCCTCCCAGAAGCCCAGCATGGGAGGAGATGCAGAATAAACCCCTGGGCCACACCCCGGCCTACCTGAGTCCCCAGCATCCCAGAGCTGGTATCCATGGTGTGCTTTTCCACCCTGCCTGTGTTTGAGATCACCGTGGGTAAACAAGACACTGCCACTGCCCTGGGACTCCCAGGCTGTGAGGGGGGACAGACACATAAACAGCACTTACCACATAGTGAAATATGTGTCACTCTGGAAAGTGGTGCAAAGTGGGACCTCGAAGAAGGAAGGGTAGCCACAGACTGACTGGCCAGAGAAGGGAGGTGACAAAGGTGGACGTTCAGTAAGGTGGGACTTCGTGGGCACACTTCTCTGAACTGCATTTCTGATTGGCTGGTGGAAGTGCAGGCCAAGCGTAGACGCAAACCCACTGGGGGCCTAGCGGCCTCTGTTCTTGCCCCAGACACGTTTCCCGCAGAGCCAAGCAACTTTATAAAAATGAAATTCTGGAACTCTGATGTGCGCAAGATGCTGTGTTAGGCAATGTCACCACGTTGCAGGGTACAGCGTGGCCTCTCTTCTTTTCTTGTATTGTCTTGCTATTGAAACTCTGAAGTATTTAAACTACACAGAAATGGACAAAGTGATGAAACACACACATATATACACAAGACCGATTTAAGCAAAGACATTATTTTGCCAAATTTGATTCACATTTTCTTCAAAGGAAGGAAAGCATTACACGTTGAAGCCATCTTTGTTACCCTTCTGGATTAGATTTCCCTTCCTCTCTCCTTTCTAAGAGGTAAACACTGTTTTGAAGTTGATACACGTTTATCCTGTACTATGTGGTTTTTCTGCTTTTATTACCTAAGTATGTGGCTTTCAGCTTCCTTCCTTCCTTCCTTCCTTCCTTCCTTCCTTCCTTCCTTCCTTCCTTCCTTCCTTTTCTTTCTTCCTCTCTACCGCTCTCACTCTCTACCTACGTGTCTATTGTATGATACATGTATTTGGTAACTTACTTTTTTCCATCTCTTAATATTAAATTTTTGAGATTTATCCATATGGATTATGTGGAATATGGATTTTTCATTTTAACTGCTATTGACTATACTCCTTTGTTTTAAAATACTATGATTTATTTATCCAGTCTCATTTTAATAGACACTTGAGTTGAAGGAAACAGTCTTCCCTCTATCTCTGTACACATCTGTGTAAGGGTTTCCCTGTCATGTGTCAGAGGCACATTACCTGGGTTTCTGGAAATGTGCATTTTATGTTTCACTACCTATTTCCAAATAGCTCTTCGAAGAGTTTGCACATGTTTTTCACTCCTATCAGCAAATTCCATTTTCCAATGTCAGTATCATCACACGTTGCGATTTTCAGTTATTTCATGAGAATCGAACATATCTCATTGAGGTTTCTTTTTATGTCTCTGATTAATAGAGATTATATTTTCATATGTTAATATGTAGAAGTTCTTCACTGTATACACTAAACCTTTGTTGCTTTTATGTATTGAAAATATTTTCACCCAGTCTCTGGTTTATCTTTTTAATGCTGTTTGTAGCAACTTCTCTCTTACAGATATTTGTAAATCTTTCCTTTGGTGCCGTTGTATGTTTTACATTTGGTTTCAGAAATCCTCTTTGTCCTGGGACGATAAATATATTCTCCAATATTTTCCTCCAAAATATATAAGCTTACATTTCTACATTTAAACCCCCAACTCAACTGGATTAAAAAAACAAAACTTTTTAACTATGAAAAATTCATTCTATTAAAATGTACAGTTTAATTATTATAAAGCAATGTAAGACTATAACCATGACCTAGGTCAAAAAATAATACACCAGGGCCAAAGAAATGTCCCCTGTCAATTGTAACACCTTCATCTTGCCCACATTAATCACTACCCTAACTGTGGTGCTTTTCATTATAGTGTTACTGAGTAAGTGTCCATTAAACTCAATTGTTTAATTTCACTTTTAGTTTAAAAACTGGACATAAATGGGCTGATACAGCATGTCATCTTTCATGACTGGCCTCTTTTCCTCAATGTTCAGTCTGAATTCAGTCCGCCTGTGGTAGAGCTGCGGTCTGTTCATTTTCGTGATGGTGTATTACGTCACTGGGTGAATACGCCTCAGCGTGTGTCCATTCTGCTGTTGTTGGACACCTGGGTCATTCCCAGTCTGAGATGTGGAGTAAGACGGAGGTCAATTTCACTTTTTTCCCTGTGGATTCCGGTGTATCTCGTTCTGTAAACAAGTGTCCTTTCCATGGTCATTTTAGTGCTGTATTTTTTGCATTTTGGGGGGGTGATTTTCCTGTTTAAAACAGCCCCCAGGCGTAGTACTGACGAATTGTCTAGTATTCATAGGGCAAGAAGGCTATCATGTCACTGATGAAGAAATTATTTGTGTTAGACTGCTTCCTTCAGGCCTGAAATTATAGAGCTGTTGGGCATAAGTTCAGAGTTAATGAATCAACAGTACGTAAGTTAAATAAGGTGTCTTAAACAGACAGAAACCAAAGTTATGTATTTATCAGTTGAGGAGAATGTTATGACCAGAGACTTGTAGGAGCCAAACTCTGAATTTCCCCTAGGAGCAGTGGTTCTGTATTCACTAATTCAGTGTTCACTGTGACTTTATAAAACATAAGCATAGTTGTAAAATGTAACTATTGGGAGTAATTAGAATCAACTGTATTTGATTGGCATGGTTTTCTCTGTCCTTTTGCTTGAAGACTTTCTGTCTGACTCTTAAAAAGAGCATATAGCTGGATTTTTTGCCAACCCAATCTGAGAATGTCTGCTTTTTTTTTTTTTTAAAGTAAATCTGCTCATGAACACCATTTTTTATTTTATTTTTATTTTTTATGGTTTACATCTATCCTGCTTTTGGGGGTTTGGGTTTTTTCCCCCCTCTTTTCCTGCTCTGTGTCAAATTGCTTGAATTTTATTTACTTATTTTTCACCCTCAGGTTTGTAAGTTTTAAATTCTGTTTTATTCCTTTGGTGGATATGTTACCCTGAAATGTTTAGCGTGCGTGCTTAACAAACAAAGATTAAGGCTATCCTATATTTCTTTCCTTTCCTCCCCAAATACAAGGATCTCCGAATGTTTTCCCTTTAAAAGGTGTAAATTATATGATACATGTGATGCTTTATCTTCGTCCCTAAGATTGGGTGGTCTTTCTGAGCTTTGAACGAGGCCTTAGTTACCAGTTCTGGAGACTGGGGATTGGAGTTGGGTTAGAATTGGGAAATTGTCTGTCCCGTGCATCTCTCAGGCTGAAATCGGAGCCTGAGCTAACTGCAAAGTCTTTTGCAGTATCTGATTGGGGAGACAGAGGCTCCGATTTCCCCGTGATGCCAAGGGCGCATTGGTCGGTCCTCCTTTAGTGTGCACAACAGACAACTGTGTAGGGACTTCAGACCTAGGCCATTTTAAACATTTATTTACATGTGAAACAGGGAAGAGAAGATCATGACAGCTATACCTGGGAGTCATGGTGGCCCTTATCTTCAGACCAATGTCACTGTTTAGTAATGACTGATCACTGCTACCAAATGTGGATCTTTTCTTTCTTTGTCTTTACTTGTCTTGTCACCATGGAATATTTATTAAATGGCTTTTGAACCCTTGCCAGATCCTGCCTAGAGATTTAGGTCAAGGGTGGCTCCTGTCAGCTAGAGGTCTGTTTTGTGCCAGGCCCAGGGCTCACAGATTTTACATCTGCCCACTCACTGAGGTGCATGCATGCAATAGCCCTCTAAGTAAATTCAATGTCTGCAATTGGTAGCTTAGGAAACAGAAGCCCAGTGGGGTCCAAGGCCAGGAACTAGAAAGACATTGGCATGTTTTTAAACCCAGGGAGTCAATCCCCAGTTCTGTGCAATTCATCCTAGAAAATTAGGTCTTGCCACTTAGGGTCTCTCCGAATGACTAGGGAGCTCATAAAACAGCGTTTTCCCGGACCCCACCCTCCATGCCTGTATTCAGGGTTCATGGTGCCCGGAAATACGCATGCTTATTAAGCTCCCTGGATAATGTGGAAATACCAGTCTTAGGGAACAAAAGACCCTGAAAAATTCTCCTGAAGGGCTGAGCCAAGAGAGGGTCCAAGGTTACCCCAGCTAGAAGATGACCAGCTGAATAGCTGTCCCTGACTGTCATACTGATGCCACTCTCCCTGCCCCAGACTCCCCATCTCGGGATTTTGTCTCTGCCCTGCTCCTCCCTGGGTCTCCAGGCCTCAGTGCTATTTCTGGACCTCATGCCTGCCCAGAACCAGACCCTCCCTGGAGGACACTGAGCTTGAAGGGTGAGCAGGTCCAGCAGAAAAATGTTCAGACCTAGGGAATGAGGGAGCAAGAGCGTCAGCCATTGCGAGGCTGGGGACGGTGTTCTTGGTTCTGAGAAGCTGGAGCAAAGAGTGTTTGCGGGAAGTGCATGAGATGAAGCCAGGGCAGTTTTGTCCTTCCCTCTCTCCTGGCCCATTTCCCTCACATTGAACAGAGACAGAAGCTTCTGCCCAAAAAGGTTTAGACAAAAAGAGATAGAGAGGGCAAGAAAAACGCCAGAATGCACAGAATGCACAGAAACAGACGGGCTTGCAGGGAGCAGATGCTTTGCTCTAAAATCACTCCCATCTGA
Organism: Furipterus horrens; assembly: GCF_987537825.1. Classification (NCBI taxonomy): domain Eukaryota; kingdom Metazoa; phylum Chordata; class Mammalia; order Chiroptera; family Furipteridae; genus Furipterus; species Furipterus horrens. The sequence continues at coordinate 13,214,280 of NW_028327183.1, read as the reverse complement.
CTCACAACAGCTGGTGCTAACAGAGCCACTGGGTCTCCTTTCCCCACTAGCTCCCAGAGTCCTTTCTCTCTTGCTCTTCATTTGCCCCTTCTCGCCTTCACCAGCGGTGTCCTGGTGGCCCATTCTGCGTGCAGAATGATGTCACCCAGAGGGGCTGGGCATTGTTGTTCCAGTCCTGGTTGTTCTGGAAGATCTTGAGGCTCAGGCTGTGCACAGCGTTTGCTCTTGGACTTTGGGAACTGGGGCTGGAGACAAAGAACTCTGACTGCTGCCCTGCCCTGCTTCTGGGCCATGTTCACGGTGACCCAAGACTGACTGGAGCCGAAATCTGTCTTCACCATGGAAGAAAAGTGGGGAAGTGTATTCAGAATGGGCAGCAGTTTGGGGAGGAAGTATTGCAATAATTCAGACTGGAATCCTAAGCTGTAGAAAAAAACCCCATGGCAGGCCTTTTCCAGGTTCTGGGAATCCCAGTGTCAGCTGGTTTTGTAAGGCAGACAGGGATTTTATTATGTCTCCTTGGCTTTAGAACTCACTGTTTTTGAGAAATTTAAAACCCATTAGGGAATGACTTAAGAAGTTAATAACCTGTTACCATTCTGGAGAATTACATTTGATGTTGTTTATAGCTATTTGGCTTATGAAAATAAATACATTAAAATTGGGAGCCAATTCTTATTCATGCCACTCATTGAAGGCACATCATCCAATAATAAACAAATATCATTAATCTCAAGGCCGCGTGGGGAGAATTTCATTTTTTTAAAAAACTAATTGTACTTGAGGGATTGTTTTTTTTTTGTTGTTGTTTTTTTTTAAAAACTAGAACCTAAAAAAAAAGTGCACTAATAAATACAATTTGCATCTCTGGTACAGAATTCGATTTGTGTGGAAAAAACAAATTAACTGTGAAATGTAACCAGGAAAAGTAATGTTGATTACAAGAAGCACATAATTAGGGCAACTCGAATAGGTACTGGAGTTCTCTCTGCTCCCATGAAGCCTGAGCACTGGTGAATAGGTATTCAATTTGGTTTTAATTATCATGTTAGTGTCGGTCATAATTTCCATAAATGACTCTTAAGCTGCAAGAATGGATACTGCTAGAGTTGGAAGACAATTTTTTTCCCTTTTAAGTGTTTGAGCATTTATTCCCCAAATATCAGGGCAGTCTGTACGAAGGAGAAAAAGTCACACAAAGATGGCCATTTCTCAATATAATTCCAGTCATTTGAAAGCCAGGTCATTTGCTTCATTTTGGTGGCTACAGTTTATTTATTCATTCATCCTTAATTGGGGACACTTTCTTACATGTTAAGTAGGCTAGAACTCAGAAATTTAGAAGTCTTTGTCCTTGGATTAAAATTTAGTAATGAAGGTACACAGGAAAACTACTTTTTAAGTAAGGAAACTGCCCTGCGATCTGTTACAGATGTGTACATGGGGGTCGGGGATGATATAAGGTGTTAGAACACGGAAGAGGGAGATGAGCTCTTCCAGGGGTGAGGGCATGGAGAGGGGAAATTTGTGTTGGGTTTTGACGGATAAATAGGAGTTTATTCGACGGAGAAGAGAGAAATGGCTTGAATCAAGAGAGGGCATAAAGCATTCAGAGGGAAGCCAGGAGGCTGGAGGGCAAGAAGAATGGGAGAATCAGCCCAGCGAGGCTGAATTCTTGCCAGCCCGCTGACCCATCTGAGTCGCCTCCTTACTCCCAGTCATCATCTCCCGCCTTACCCAGAGCCGCAGCCTCCGCCCGGGCCTCCCCATTTCCACGCTTGCCCTTTCCTTACCTGTCTCCCGAACCACAGCCAAAGGGGTCTTTTTGAAACCCACATCTTCGTCTGTCGTCCTCCTTTGCCCTTGGGATAAAATCCACCAAGAAGCCGCCAGAGCTAGCCCCTGCCGACTCTTCCCACCTCACTTCCTCTCTGTCGCCTCCTCTCTCCCTAAGTGCCCCCCACACTGTGCTCCTTCCTCTTCGTTCTCAAACCTGCCAGCCCCAGCCTGACCTCTGAGCCTTTGCACATGCTCTTCCCACTGCCTGGCAAACTCTCCGTTTTCTAAAATAAACATCCCCCCTTTGCCCCTCCTCCCCTTTCCCCACCTGTACCGAGTCCTTTTATTTTCACAACCTGTATACAGTCTGCATCATTTCTTTCATCAGGATCTGTGTGTTTCTGTCTGTCCTCTTCATTAGGATGCAAACTGCATGAAAGGAGGGATGATGCTTCTCTTGGTCACAGCTGCACACCCGTTACCTGGTCCTGTAGCAGGCACCTCCTGGGTTCCGAAAAATCACTTCTTGAGAAAACCGGTGAAGAGGCCAGATTCCAGAGGGCTTTGTGTGCCAGGCTATCAGCATTTGACCTGATCCTGTGAACAATAGGAAGCCAAGAGAGATAGTTAACCAGGACCCCACAATGAGCGTGGCATGGGTCGGCCTGACACAGAAAATTAAGTTTAAAATACTTGCAGTAATTTTACTCAGACCATGCCTTCACTGGCATCCTCTCCATGGAGCTGTGATGATGGGAGCAAAAAGCGATTTTCATTTCTCGAGGAAAACGTAAAACCTATTCCTGCAGGGCCTTATGCTCTCAGAATGAAAACCAGACCAAACCACCGCCCCGTGCAGACAGACCAGAGCGCTGGTGAGCGGGGGAGGGGGAGGTCACTGTCAGCAGAGGGGCCTCTGGTTTGCAATTTAAACGGACATAAAATGCTGGCTGGCTTGCATAGCACATGGGGCTGAGCTACAGAAAACTGTAAAATCTCCCTGTTGTAATATAAATATGGGATGGAAGTTGATTAACCAATTTTATGTTGTTACCTGAGCCTTCAATCCATTTGCACTTGAATTAAAAAGACAGAATTGAGTTGGACCTGGACAGGCATTTTCCAACAGGCAGCAGAGGTAACGGAGAAGAGGGTTAAATTCCTTTTTCACCTGAAATCTTGATCTGGCGGAGGATTTTCTGTGATGTCACTCTGCTTGACTTCTGTGGAATCACTGCCAGGGTATAACATGTGGACCCAGACTAGAGAGAATACAAAAAGAAAGGGCATCTCCTGAATGTCCTTCTAGGGCATTCTTGCTGCCAAGGACGCTTTACGTTTCCACTCGGTCACTGCAGCAGCCTCCTCACTGGCACCCATACAGCTCTTGGGGCTCCTTCTGGCCCACCTCTGCCCAAACCCTGTGACTTCTCACGAGACAGCCGCAGGAATGTTCTTCCGGGGCACAACTGGACTTTCTGAGAACCTCTCCACTGACTCTAGTAGGCTCACAGTTGGATTCGGTGACGCAGTCCTGAAGGCCTTCAACAATCTGTCTGCACGTGCCTCTCTTTCTAAACTCACTCCCTTTCTGCTCTGTCACCCTGCCACCTAGACACACCCCGCCGTACTCCCTTCTCCAGGCCCACCCGTGAGGCTGCTTTGCTTCTGCCCTTTCCCAGCCTTTGAATGGTCCCACTCCCACCACCCTCACTTCCTGTTTAAATTCCCTGCACCCTTCAGAGCCCAGTCAGGAGGCATGGATGGTCTGTTTCCTAGGATGCACCTGGGAGGAGGACTCAGCCTTCCCCAGGTTGCCTGGTGGGGAGATTCAGTTGGACAGGTGCCAGGTCAGGAAGAGCTACCTTCACCAGGTGAGAAAAGAGAAATTTCACCCGGAGAGAAATGTGCTTGTCCAAGGACATATGGTATGGTTCTAGATGGCACCTGTGCCCACTCATGTTTGTGTCCTCTAGTCTGGAGTATCATGTCATAGCGAGGTTCCAGGAGGGTCTACACCATCTGTATAGCCACACAGAGCTGGGGCTTGCTGGGCTTAGCCCATAGGGGGTTCCCATTCTGAGTCCTACATGGACAGCTTGAAAGGCCTGAACTCAATCTTTAAAAAAAAAAAAAAAATCCTCACCTGAGGATGTTTATTGATTTCTTTAGAGAGGAAGAAAGAGAAGAGAGTGGAGAGAGAGAGAGAGAGAGAGAGAGAAAGAGAAAGAGAGAGAAACACTGATTGGTTGCCTCCCGTATGCGCCCTGACCGGGTATCAAACCTGCAACCGAGGAATGTGCCCCAAGAGAATCGAACCTGCAACCTTTATGAATACGGGATGATGGTCCAAACAACTGAGCCACCCCAGCCTGAACCTAAACTGAATCTTTATCCCCATTTTTCCACACTGTTCCCTCATTCATAGCCCTTGACCACTTGAACCCTTCAGAAAATCCCATATACATTAGAGAAGCCACTCTGGGCGCTGTCTGTCCAATCCATTCTGGGACTCCTGGCCATTAACCTGGCTTCATAACCTGCTGTCAACAGTCAACACAAAGGGGCTGGTGACACCCTTGGCTTGTTGACAGCCGATGTCCTGAGCTTTCATCTCAGCCCCCCTTCTCACTCCGTTTCTACAGGTCCCTACCCGCCCACTCTCTGTTCTCTAGTTCCGTCTCCTGTCTGTGGTCTGGCATCTAGCCTTCTGCCCCAAATCTTGATTTGAGTCTCTGGTTCTAGGCTTTTGGCTTTGACCTCTGAGACTCAGGATTCCCCAGAATAGCTCTCTATGCTCTGCTTGCCCTGCCCTCTCACCAGTGACAGGTGTAGGTCCTGGGTTCGCCTCAGCTCAGTGACGGACCCATCCTGTGTCAGTGTATGACTCCCTGTTACTCACTGAACCAACACTAAACCCATTGGTTTGGCCTTCAAGGTTCTTCACATCCTGACTTCCCACTAACCCGGCCACCCTTGCTCCATACCTTATGCTCCAGCCCTTCTATATCACTTCCAGCGCTTGAGTACACCATGAACTTGACATCTCTTTGCCTTACTGTGGCATTCAGTGCTCTTCAGCGAGGCCTTCCATGGGGCTGTGAGACTCCTTCATAGGCAGATTCCACAGTCAGATCTGGGTTCAAAGCCCAGCTCTCCTGGCCTCTGTGTGACCCTGGGCATATCACTGAACCCAACCGAGCCTCTCCTGGCTCATTTGGAAATGAGAATAGTAGCCCCACTTCAGGGGGTTGTGGCAGGATTCTGGATGACAGGATGGCCCGTACCTGGTGCTCTCCCCTGGGTGCCGGATAATGTGAGTGCTCCTTCTTTGCCCTCCACAGCCTCTGAGGCTCATGGTCAGAAAGTGGCTCATGGGGCCTTGACTGACGTGCCAGTGTGAGTCCCCCTGAGAGTCAGTGAGCCCCAGGGTCCCAGGGGAGAGCTGCTTCTTGACTGAGACCCACCCCCTCAGAGGCTGCACTGGGGCTGCTGTGGGAGTTGCTAATTCAGAGCTAACTTCTGATGGTCCTGGGACTCTTGCTGCATCCAGTCTTGTGACGAGTTGCTGTTCCAACTTCAGAATTCCTAACAACGCTCCCCAGGGAACTGTCGCTTTGCAAACCCCTGAGCTGAGATGACCCCAGGGTGCTGGGGAAGGGGGACGTGCATCTCCTGAGAGCCCATGACCAGTTTTCTCACATCCTTCTAAGGAGAAAGCTGCTGGGCCAGGAGGCCACGCTCACCTCAGTGGACAGAGACGTCTGCTCGCTCTTGAGACACCAGTTTCTAGTTCCACTGCTGGTTTTCTCCTCATGCCTCGGTTTCCTTAATTAAAAAATCAGGGCCCTGGACCCGGGGCTCCATACTGTCTCTTGGTGAGATGCTTATTAGTGGGTGAATGGACGCATTCTTTCCCTGCCCACGCCTTGTCATGCTGAAGTCAGATGCGGCCCATGGAGTGCTGCACACCACGGCTGATGCAGGTCCGCGGGCGCCCAGAAATTGTCACGCCCACAGGTGTTTGTTCATAGAAAAACAGAACATATTTGATTATCTTCTTTTTTTATGTGCCTCCCCTGTACTGGGGGATTTGCTGATGTTGCAGCATGAATTCTACCCTGCTGTAGTTTAGATTTTCCCCGAAGCAGGCTCTGAGGCAGGTAGCTTGTTGTGGGAACGCTGAGTGAGTGGGAGAGTGAGATGGGGGAGGAGGAAACCCAGTAAGAGTGCGTAAATGAGCGGGGTGACTTCTGGGGGCACCGGGGGCACAGCCTCCACGGCGTCTCTGAGACATTGTGGCAGGAGCTGGGTGTCACTCCCCACTCCCTGGCCCTGGTTGGGGGAGAGATGCTTCTGGGTACTAACACTCTGGCACTTCGGTGCGGGTCTGGTGCGGGCCAAACACGCTGCCTTCGCCAGGGACCACTTTCCGCAGAGAGACACAGGGGGCCCTTGGAATGTCAGGAACCGCCGGCCTGTGACCTCTGGGCCAGGTTGGAATCAGTGATGGGCTGATGTCAGCTCATACAAGGGCCCAGGAGTCCATGGTCAACATTTTAAGAATTTTTTCTAGCCTGTCATGAAACACAGCCATTATTACACATTACATTTTACACACTTATAATTAACTTGAAAGACAAAGGTAACAAATACATCTCTTCTAATGATCTTACGACCCCTTGCTATCCTCTATGCTGTTGAGGTTCTTTATGTCTTCTATAGTTTCACATGGTGAAAATGCCATGTGATGACTTGTATGTACACAGTCACATGTAGAGTGCAGGGGTGGGCAAAAGTAGGTTCATATTTGTTCATATGAAAATAATGTAACAATTAATAAACAATAATACAGAAAAAAAATGCTGTGTATCACATACTCACAACTATAAACTATTTTTGCCCATCCTGTCTTTGTGCCACGGAAATCGGTAAATGCCATCAGGACGTGGTTCCTTCAAACAGCAGATGACCCAGCAGTGGCCAGCACCCTGGGTGCATTGTCCTGGCAGGACGCTGACCGCCTCTGTCATGTCATCCACTGCTGTTCTTCACATGACTTACCAGTGCGGGTATTAAGTGATGCACAGATCACTGAGATCTCTGAAGAGGCAGATGCCAGGCTGGGCTTCCGGGGATGATTCCCAAAGTATCACCTCAGCCCTGAGGCTGCCGCCGCCTCTGCCCATCAGGGAAGTGCAGACGCGGGAAGCTGCCCCTGGAATCGGGAGGTTGCCCTGCTGGTGGAGGGCCGGCAGCTGCCTTTGTCCTGACCCACACCCGCAAGTGCCTGCTACCCTGCTGGCATCACTCAGTTCCAGCACCGTGCCTGTGATGAGCAGAAAATCACCACATCTGGATCTCCAGCTGCAGGGCAGGCTGAAAAAGAGCTTAAATGTCTGGCTCTGGCGTGACTGAAAGGGGTTATGGGGCATGCTGAGAAAGCTCTTTACTGCGGTCACAATGGTCACCTTCCTCGGTGGCCTGAGAACCGAGAACAGCGCCGGCTGCCTCGTGGCCCTCCTGTGTCTCCAAAGCCCAGCATGAGGCCTGGCATGCAATGGGAGCTCAGTAAGTGAACATTAAATCAATCAATGGCTCTAGAAAAGGACATTATATATTTCTCGGTTGCTTCTCATCTTTGTCAGGAAGTGAACTCTGAAAAGGGGATTTGAGCTCAGAAAGAAATATGTGGCCTGAAAACTTCTCCCTCCCCTCCCTTCTCTTTCCTTCCCTCCCTCTCCTCTTCTCCCGCCTCCTCCTCCTCCTCCTCTTCCTCTTTCTCCTCCTCACTCTTTCTCCCTTTTCCTCAGCTTCCACCACCAGGAGACCTGCATCTCCTGCAGACACACACGGGACTGTCCAACCCAATCTGCAGCCTCACACATTCCATACATTGCCTCTTTTAATTAAACACCCTTCTTTAAGGCAGTCCCTCAGTGCTGCAAGATTATCAGGGCTGCAGGATCCAGTATCACTGGAAAATGTGGCCCAGGCAATGGCCTTCCCTTTGGGGAGGCTGGGCTCCTGCCCTTGGGGCTCTGCCGCCTCTTGGGCTGTGTGCTCCAGGCAGGGCGTTCTTGGGCCTGCTGGCTGGAAAAGTTCACGTGCCCTTTTCAAAATACGAAATACATGCCTAATCTGCAGCAGCACCGTGTCCCATTTTCCCTAATGACACCTGCAGAGGGGCTTTTAATTCTGGGTTCTATGGAAAGAGACATTGGCATGCGGTTGGCTCAGGCTGTCCCACTGGGGTCCTGGGCCCTTGGAGAGGTCTCTTTGCCCTCCGTCCCAGACTGTTCATGTTTGAAATGAACTTCAGTAAGTGCTTTCAGTTCCATCCAGAGCTGAAAAGTACTCAGATGGGAAGTGCCAACCCTGCTGGGTCTGGGGAGAGCCTGCCGACCTCCGTGTGGGGTGGGGTGGGAGCTACCGGTGCTGGGCTGTGGAGTGTGGAGCCCGGGGACCTTCAGTTCAGCCAGGGCTTCTGTGCTGGGGAAGGAACTTATATGCCCCTGTTGCTATGCCAAGCCCACCCCATTCTAGGACAGGCCCAGGTCACTGTGCCTGAGTGGCAGGGGTGTGGCTCTACCCTCTCTGCTGCTCAGGGTGAGTAGGGGCAGGATGTGTCTCTCAGAGTCCCTGCTAAGCCATGCTGTTCCTTTCCATGCCGAGGAAGTGACAAAGGGCAGGAGCTCTTCTGCAGACATGCCACATCTCTCTCTCTCAACCTGCAGATATTCCTGAGTTTTTAACCTTGTGAGCAGGTTCAAAGTCAAATCCAAACCCATTTTGAAAAGTCAGATGTGCAAAAACCCAATGAGAAAACAAAACCAAGAAACCAGAAGCCAGAATCAGCATCATTGAGCAGTAGCTAAGGTATTAATAACATGAACATTATCAGCCCACCACCATCCCTTCTGCAGAGAGCTGCCCCAAAGCTCAGGAATGGCAGTGGGGATGTGTAAGCAACATGTGCCCCTTGCAGGGTGCTCAGTCCAATGCTGTCCCCAATGCACGCAAACCTCATTTCTGGCAGCGCAGAGTTGCTTCATAAAGAGACAAGGGGGAGAAGGTAGGGACTTCTTAGGTGTATCACTGTGCAGGAAGCCCACGTTATGCCAGTTGTGGGGTGGGGGGCAGGTGGAGAAACATTGATTCTAGTCCCTGGAACTGATAGAAAATACTCCTGACAGAATGTCGGGAATACCGCTGGCGGGAACTGAGTATTAGGTTGCTTTAGTTGAAAGTAATAGAGAAGAAATACAATCTATTGAGTGTCTACTATGCACCTGAAATTATTTTGCATGCTGAGGGCACAGCAGTTATCAAAACTGATGGGAATTGCTGTTGTCATGAGCTGAGAGTCTAGTGGCCCTTCACTAACCAGGCCCTGGGAAGGGCAGATGCTGAAGCTGGCTTTGGGGCCATTCAGGACCGGAGACTTGAATGTTAGCCAGATTTCTGTGATTCAGTTTCTCTGTTCATACAACTTCTTCCCATCTCTACCTTCACCTGGAGAGGGACTAAATAGCCCTCATCCACATTCCTGTTCTCACCTGAGGGCCCCAGGCTGGTGAAGAAGGTATTAAATGAGGAAACATTAATTGGTCAGCATACGGGTGTCGAGTAAGGGACAGGCCATGTCTGATACGAGATCCACTGGGCAAAAAAGTCCCAGGTCTGGCAGATGGAGGCCTGAGGAGGGTGAAAGGTGACCACCTCTTTGGGACAGGGGCATGCACACTACCCAGTGGCAGGCTTCCTGGGACTGTCATTAGAACCTACAGAACAACGCAGCTCAAGAAGGGTTGAGCTCATGTCACCAACCTAAACTGAAACCAGGAGGGTGAAGGTTGCCTTGTGTGCCACCAGGCAGATGGCATTCTTGTTCTGAGCTTGGCTGCTGGAGGTACTACCCACATGTAGGAAAACTTCCCCCTGCGGCATCCACAGCCGGTCTGCCTGCGGCCACGTTATGAAGACACTCAAGCTAGTCACAGGAGAGGCTGCAGACAAGAGAACTGAAGCATCCCAGAGAAGAGCGCCAGATGAGCTCCCCGCGCAGAGACAGCACCCACTGCCAGCTACGAGGAAAGATCATTATGGCCGATCTGGCCCCCATCTGTCCTCGGATGACAGTGGCCCTTACTGATACCAAGTGGAGAGAAGAACCACCCACTGAGCCCAGCCAACCCATGGAATCATGAGAAATCTTTGTTGTTTTAAGCCACTAAGTTTCAGGGTGGTTTGCTATCTAGCAATACATGACTATACACTGGACACAATTTCCAAGTGCCAGTTATCACATAGTAGGGGCTTAATTAAAATGTGCATGAGGAAGAAGAGGTACATTTTGTAGCTTGGCATTCAGATTCCCTTACAACGGTCCACTGCAGCCTTTACCTTTGACAGGACAGCCTCTCTGTTAAACTGGATTGATCTGTAAACCAGGCCAGCCGTTCTGGCCCAGGGCAGTTCTTCCCAGAGGGCAGACTCTACAGTGGCATAGCAAAGGGGCATTGTCTTTTTTGAAAAGTCAGATCATTCGGAAGCTGGAGTTACAGTCACTGCTTGGTAATTGCCCTGCCCCCTGCCCGTGCTGCCATCCTTGGCTCCTGTAGTTAAGTTCAGTCTCATGCCCACTTTTTATCTTCCTAACGGAGCGTGGTGTGGCACAGCCGTCTGTGTTAGGGTCTTAGGCAACCACGACTTCCCAGTCCCACCACACGGCCACTGCCTCAGTTCCGGTTCCCTTCCTTTCTCCCTTGGATAATGGCAGTGGCCCCTAACAAATCTCCTAGCATCTTGGCTTATACTCCTCCGTTCCATTCTCTGCAGTAGGCGGTAGGCCGTTTCTGAAGCACAAATTCAGTCATTTCATTCTGCTGTTTAAAACCCTCCAATAGGCTCCCCATTGCCTCAAAGCAGCACCTCTCACCCTGGATGAATGAGTGTTCTGTAAGGTGGGGACTAGAAATGAGATTCATAGTTTAATAGATTTGAGAAACCCAGAGTTCAACAAGGTTAGCCAGTTACTTTTGTGTGTGTTACAGGACTTCTCAGTGCCTTTAATATGCTGATGTGGACTGTGTATCTCCCAAAGGGTGATATAAAATGCCACATTTATAAAATTACTCTCTTGGCAGGCTATCTTTGGTTCTGTTGAGTTAATGTTGAGAGCTACTGAAGTATTTCCAAGTTCCTTAGTTGGGCACACAAGCTTCTTCAGAATGGGACCTCTACTTATCTCTCCAGCCCAAATCCCCATGGTTCTCTTAAATTCTTACTTTCTGACAACTTGGACGTTTTTGCATCTGCATACATTTTATCCACAAACACACACTGCCCTCTCATAGCCTAGTTAATTCTTATTGATCTCCCAAGTCCCGGGTCAGTCTTTCCTCCTCTGGGAACTCTCCTAACTGCACTGCACCCCACTCCTCTCACTTCATCCTCCCCCGCCGCTCTGAATTATATGTTCCCCCGTAACATCCATGCCCTTTGTTGTTGCTTTTATATTAACTTTCGCACAGCCATGTAATTGCCTGCCTGGCTTTCCTTCCAGATTGTGTGTTCCTTTGAGTCAGGCTGATTGCTTGACGCTTAGTGGAAATTCAGTTAGTGTTTATTGAATAAATAAGTACTGAGAAATAAAATTTAGAGAAAGTCATCGTTGACTGAGGTTTTTATGTTGTGGTAGATACCTTTTCAGGTGCAGATCCACCCAAGTCTGAACGCCTTTCACATCAACCTTATCCCTCAGATGTCCTTCAGGATGCAGCGTCCTGGGCCCTATCAATGTATTTGCTGATAATTTGGGCTTAGTAGTGTGAGCAGATGGAGCAATGGGAGCTGTTCTGGAGAGAGAGAGAGACAGAGAGAGAGAGAGAGCAGAGAGACAGAGAGACACACACACATACACAGAGACACAGAGAGAGAGAAGGCATTACTTAGGAAGAAGCAAAGACAGGGAGCTCTGTGGCCTGTGTTCCTAACTGGTTGTGTATTTCTCCTTTCAGCAAGCTGAGGCCTGGTTGTGTTTCCTGTTTCTGAGTTATGAGTGTATCATTCCAATGAATTTTCTTTTTCCCACGTAAACTTGTTTGAAGGGTTTTTGTTTGTTTGCTTGTTTTGTGATATGTTACCAACAGGGTCTTTATTAATCATCATCCAGCCCCCCCCCCCCTTGAAAAAGACAAAGTCCAAATGGCTCTGTCAACATACTTCTGTTTGTCATGGCCACGTTGTGAATATTCACGACAATTCTTAAGCAGGTCAACTGTGCATTGAGAATGTGAAATATTTGTGTCACTTAGAAACAAACGATTGTCAACGTACAGCCTGGGCTGAGTGAATCTCACCCAGGCTGTCACAGGAAAGCTACAGTGATGCGTTTTTGCCAGACTTTATGATCATAGGGACCCCAAGGTCAGGCCCTAAATGTGTAGATTCAGGAAGGTTCTTTCTTGTTATTAACTTGATGCATGGATAGATTTATTTAGAGAAAAAACATTCATAAAAGGTTTTTTGAGCTACGCTTCTAGTTTGCCGAGTTGTCATTCTATTAAGCAAATTTGAGGCAGCGTAATTGCTACAAGATTCTACATACTTGCAAATAAACTTGTGAATTTCTTTGGGAAATAAATGGGTTTTAACTTGGCTTGTTGGACCACTTCTATCTTGGCGGTTCCAGGAGATGGTCTGATTATGGGATCCTAAGGGCTTGCAGGATGGTGAAGTAGTTTACTCTTGATAAGAGAGCAGACAAATCAGCCTGGATTTAAATCCTGACTGCCATTTATCAATGGTGTGAGTGTGGCTTAATTAGTCCTCAGAGTCTCAGTTTTTTCATCTGTCAAATGGGCATGATGGTAATACCTACTTTTCTTATAGGGTCCTTTAGGGATTAAATTAGACATGTTTTTAAAAACTGACATCCACTAATTGGTAGTTATTATTTTTATCTTGAGCTGTTTTTTTTTTTGTTCCTATTAGAGCACAAAGGAAACTTGCCATCCGCGCAAATATTTACAAATTTAATTGTGGTGTTACAAATGTGGAGTTTGGGCTGCACACGGTTCAAGGGAAGGATGGATGTGGTGGTGGGCCCCCACCACACCTGTTATAGGTAGTGTTCAGGAGGGCCAAGAGTGGGCACATACAGACCACATTCAAAGCAAAGCTGCTCAGACTTCAACTTCATGATAGCAAAGCACATGTCTGAGATGCACGAAACCCAGGGGATGGGCCAGGCACCTGACAATCAGTAACTGGCTGGTTGACCTGGTGTTTGAAGCATTTGTATTTTTCAAGTGTTCCATAGGACTCTAATCCCCTTTCTGAAAGTATCTGGTGAGCAGCAATTTTTGAGGGCAGCATGCATGATGAGAATTACATGGAATTCGAAGCAAAGCCTGAGTTCTAGTTATTTTGACTTCTTTTCTATATTCATTTGCCTTTGGGATCATCATTTCACCATTTGCATATTCTGTCTATAAGATGAAGATACTATCACCACGTGACACAAATGTATTTTCATTCATGTATTTATTCAACAAACGAAATGCTAAGGGCCAGGGTCTCAGCAGTGAACAAAACAAACAAAAATTTGGCCCTCATTGAGTTTATATTCTGTTGAGGGAAGACATGAGATAAACATTTCAAGAAAGCAAAACACAGAGTTGGTCGGACAGTGACAGTTGACTGCCAGGGAGTAAAACAGTTCAGGGAAGAAGGAGTTGAAGCATCGGTATCAGGGGAGCTCATCAATTTAGAATCGAATGGCTAGGCCAGGACTTTCTGAGAAGAAGGTAGCAACTGGAATAACGACCTGAAGGAAGAGAGGGAGCCGCTCATGATGACATTGAGTAGGAGGTGGGAGCATCCAGGCAGAGGGGCCAGCAGGGCAGAGAACTTGAGTTGTGAGTGGTCTGGAGAGTCTGAGAAGCCATAAGACCAGATGGTGTGAGTAGTCAGTGAGGAGGAGAGAGGCAAGATGTGAGGACGGAAGGGTGGGCAGGGTGGGTGTGGAAGGTCTTGTGGGCCGTTGTCAGGACTTTGACTTTTACCCTGAGAGTCGTGGGGGACCTCTGGAGAATCATGAACTCAGCAGCAATAGAATTGGATGTAGGCTTGACAGCGTTATCTAGACCTCGGCTGCCCCATCCATGAAGGACTCTGAACCCCCTGAAATGTGGCTGATGAGCCCGAGGGACTGAATTTTCCTTTTTATTTCATTAGAATTAATTTCAATTTAAACCAAAAACTCAGTCCTTGATTCTGTGATTGGAAAACTTTTAAATGTGTTTGGAACAACCTGGGTATGCAAATCGACATTTTCAACTATACATTTATGAGATCTAAATATAGATCAGGTATTTCAATAAAATTTACCCCCTGAATTGAGATGTGCTAGCATTATAAAAAGCACTTGGATTTCTAAAATATAGGGTGAAAAAATTAAGGTTAGAAAAGCTCAAGGATATTTTGTATATTCATTATATGTTGAAATAATGTTTTGAGTATATTGGGTTAAAAAGAATATAGCAACATTAATTTCACCTGCTTCTTTGTACTTTTTTAAAAAATGTAACTACTGGAAAATTTAAAATGACAAAGAAGGCTTACATTCTATTTCTCTTAGTGCCAGTTTGGAAGAAGCCTTGTGCCAAACATGACACATATGAATGAACTAATGTATCCATGCATCACAAATGTATTGGGTGCTTTCTGTGGACAAGGTGCAGTGCTGACAGAGAGAGACATGGGTGCTCCTTGTCCTCATGGGACTTCTAGTCTCATGGGGGAGGCAAACAAAACAAAACAAAAAAATAAACTAATACAGAATTGTGGTGAGTTCTATGGTAGCAAAAATAAGGGTGTGAGAAGGAGCATATTGGGAAAGGAGTAGTAGGTGGGTGGTCAAGGGCGTGCCTTTGAGGGGTGCGGAGTTACAACCGCCTGGGGATTATTATCCAGCTGCCACACAGAAGTGCTTTTTAAACCTTCCAGCGCTATCAAAGTGACTTACTGTTAATATCTGTGTTATGGTCCCCTTGGGAATAAAGACTGAGCCTCGGTCACCATTTCATGTGGGGGCGTCGGCCCCATCGGGCACAGGCGAGGTGCTGGTGAGGATGTGCGCCATCACGGGCCTCTTGGGAGATGAGGGGAAGCACCGCACAGGCTCCGGCTCTCATTGCTTCCATGGGAGGGAAATGCCCGGGTGCGGACAGGAGGCGGGGTGTCTCGGGGCTGCATCATGATGCGTGGGGAGCATGGGCAGTGTCCTAGAAGACCAGGCAGGTAGGGGGGAGGCCTTAGAGGAGGAAGATGAAGCGTGCAGATCTCAGGCACGTGGGAGCTCTGAGTAGGTGGAGAGAAACTGGGAGAGTACTCAGGGCAGGGGACAAGGGACGAGCGAAAGTTTGGAGGTGGGGCCTGGTGGCCGAGACTGAGGATGTTCCCAGAAGGAGGGGGAACAGATGCAGTTTACTCCATTCTTTGCAACCTGAACAGTGGGTCTGGTCTTCTGCATTCTGGGAAACCCCTAAATCGATGGGCTTAGAGAGAGGAGATCTAAATATAGACCAGGTATTTCTAATAGAAATTTACCATCTAAATTGAGATCATCTAATTGGAAAAGCATTCCAGATTTTGAATATTTAGGATGAAAATGAAAGGAAAAGCAAAACTCAATTATATATTTTATTATTTTTTGTGTGTTGTAATAATATTTTGAATATGTTGTGTTAAATAGGTTATATTAACATTAATTTCACCTGCTTCTTTGTATATTTTTAAAAAATGTAACTACTAGAAAATCTCAAGTAACGAACATGGCTCACATTCTAGTTCTACTGGAGAATGTTGTTCATGGCCCTGCTGTGGCCGGGACACCAGCAGCGGCAGCCTGGCCCCAGCCCAGCCCAGGTGACCTGTCTGTGAAGGTCTTTAGATGTGCCCAAACTGAAGGTCAAGGCTCCCAGAAACCCCTGTAACTTGTTATGAGTGGAAATAAGATGCTGGAGCCATAGCCTCAGAGTGTAAGAGGGGCAGCTGCTCAAGCCCCCTCCTTGGAGGGGAGAAAATGATTCTGTGATCAGATGTCCCCGTATTTTCTTCCCCCGGAGAGTCCTTATTCAGTGTCATTTGTCACTCTGGTGAAGTAGGGACTCTTGTCCTGATTTTATAAATCCCATGGATATATAGTGAGATCTCTGGCCTTAAGTCACGTGTAGAATCCAAACCTAGATCATAGGCAAATCCTTACCCCTTACGCAGTCACTGAACCCTTGCTGAAAGGGACTTTGCTCACTAGGGCAGCTCAGATGGAAAACTGAGACCCAGAGAGAGACAGACTTGTTGAGTGGAGTGAAAGACAGTCTACATCCTCCGGGGCTGGGGGAGAAGGGACCACTCTTCTCCTGGCCCATGACTGGGGAACAATGCAACCAGGATATATGGAACACCGACCGCAGCCAGGGGAAGTGTATATCAAGGTGATGGTGGCCTGGTTGGGAGTGAGCTTCTCATCCCCAAATCCATCACTCCCACCCATTCCTGCTCCTCCTGATCGACACCGACTTCCTGGAGGCCAGAGCGGGAGGTCTGGCTTTCCTTCCAGCGGGCAGACTGGCAGCTGCAGACTCTCGCAGGCGGGCACAAGTGCTGGCTGGGTGGGGACAGTGCTGGCTCTGGGTGACATACAGAAGCGCGGCTGCTGCTGGTCTCACCAGCATTCAGGGCTGAGAGCCAGGCAGAATGAGCTACGTCTCACCCTGGTGACAGCACTTCCCACATGCTGCCGATAAGCACTTCTCCCTGCCATCTGGGCTCCGTCCCCACACCTGGCCTCCATCCTGGGGAGCCGAGCCATGTCATACACCCTTTGCTTTGATGCATCCCAGGCCAGGGTGTGCAGGTGGCAATGTGAGCCCTGTGGCGAGGCCTGAGAAAGCAGGGTCCCAGGGAGGCACAGCCCCAGCTTCTCCACACCGCGACTGCTCGGAGCCCTGGGCTTGCGAGAGGGCACTGGGCTCCCCAGCCCGGGTGAATAGGACGGTTCTCGGTGCGACAGCAGTTCAGGACAGCTGTTCCTGCTCACCCGGTGTCCTCTGTGGTCATAGCCCTCTGTTGATGGACAGCATTTCACATTCCTAGAAATGACATTCTTTATCTGAAAAGAAACACCCTGAAATGTTAGCTAATCGTCGATGTCCTTGGATGCTGGGTCTCTGGAGGATGTGTCTATCTCTAATTTCCTTTTCTTTACTCTGAACATTTTCTTCACTGAGCCTATATTCCTTTACAACAATAACATTTGAACAAAGGGTATATTTTATTTTCTTGTCTGGAAGACAAGCCGTGACTTCCAGGGAGCTGATTGTCTCCTTCGAACTGAAACCACCATTTCTGAATCTGCCCAACCCACCCACATCCCCCAAATCCTTCATCTTCTTTCGGCTCCAGCCCCCTCATCTATCCCTATTTCTTCTTTCTCAGGGAAAAAAAAAAAGCTGTCCTTTTGAAGCTGGAGGCTTTAATACTTAATTTCATTGAGTCATCAAAAATAAAACAAGAAATAAGATGGGACAGGGAAGAGGAAAGCTCTGTGATGCTGTGTCTCTGTCCCCACCATCAGCTCTCAGATCCTTGCCCACAGCCGTGTGGCTTTCATGTCACATTGTGCGTCCCCTCCATCCCGTCATGCCCTCGGAGCCTGCCGGGGCCGTTCCACAATCGCCGTCTGTCCTCCCCACTTATGTGGTGTGTTCGTCAGAATGCTCACGTGGCCCTTGTGCTGGGAATTTGAATCCCCGAGCTCATCTTTTTCTTCCTCCACTTTGTCCAGTGACATTAGGAGCAATTAGCTAATCTCCTTATATTTGTTAGTTTTCCAAAAATGTTTAAAAGTCTCACATACACGATCATCCAGCCCCGTGCTTCTTAGCAGCGGCTGGTTAGGGGTAAGTGGCGCTGATGTCCTGTGTGCCTCTGCTGCCCGTCACGCCACGGCCTGCCAGTGCTCCCCTTACCACTGGAAATTGTCATTAGTACTTTTAGTCGGATTGGAGAGTCACTTCCAAAACCCCAGAACCAGTTCAGAAAACTCATTCTTGAAATACTTTTGGTACCAAAAATTGTGTTCATCAGGGCTCTCCAGAGTAAGAGAACCAACAGGATCGATCTGTCTATCCATCTAACCATTCAATAGGGTCTATCTATTCATCATGTCTCTATCTACAGCAGGTCCTCAAATAACATCATTTCATTCAAAGTTGTTTTGTTATACCCTTGATGAGAGGCTGGAACTCTTATTTACATCAGGTAGCCTATGATAAAATTGGTTTTCATATACATCATTGCTTAAAGTTGAAGAACCTATGAACAATGTTAAGTGTGGACTCTGTCTATCAACCAATTAAGAGATTAATTTTAAGGAATTGACTCATGGGCTTATGGAGGCTGAGAAGTCCTCAGATCTCAGTCAGCAAGCTGGTGACTCAGGAGAGCTGGTGAGTACCTCTAGTCCAAGTACAAAGGCCTGAGAGCCAGGAGCGCCGATGGTATAAGTTCCTGTCCAAGAACAGGAGCAGGCTGACGTCCCCACTCAAGTGGGCAGGTGAAATTCCCTTATACTTATCCTTGTTGTTCTATTCAGGTCCTCAATTGATCGGACGAGGCCCATTCACATTAGCGAGGACAGTCTACTTTACCCAGTCTACAGATTTCCCTTACTTTTCAGTGAGGTCATCTGTTTGTTGAGAATTGTCTTTGTCCTAGGTGTTTGGTAATGAGAAGGTGTCTCAGAGTATCTCTCTATTTGTGAAATTGGAGCAGAAGAAGTCATCTGTGTATTATGTCTGCTTATATATACATACAGGTATGAAATTTATTAAATTAGTAAATTTTATATACTAAAAATATGTCCTTGTATAATAATTATCATGTTCAGGATAGTTTAACTCTGGAAGGCAGGAAAAAATGGGATTAGAGAGAGGTACACAGAAGCTTCAAATTTATCTGTAATATTTTATTTCTTTAAAAAATGCTAAGATTTTATCAAGCTGGGAAGTTATGACTGAGGTGTATATTATATTCTGTCATTACTTCATCGTATGTTGAGAACATTTTACAAGGGGAATAGGGGAGGAAGGAATAGAGGTAGGGAGACAGGGAAGGAGAAAACAGGAACCAAAAAGGGAAAAGAACAGAGGAGGCCAGGTGACACCCAGGGTGATGGCCAAAACCAGGCCACAGAACCAGTTGGAAGGATCCCCTGTCACCACCAAACACTGGACTCTAGGTTCCTCCTCTGTCACCTCTGCTCTCGAAAGCTCACTGTTGGCCCCAATACTATTGGCATCTCCTGCTAGCAAAGCCTCTGCAGCCCGCCGCCTCCCAGTCTCATTCAGGCACAGCCCAGGTTCCGTAACTCCCTCTCGGTGCCTCGGGGGGTGAGAAAGGAGATTTCTTGCATTTTCACCTTTGATATTGAGAGACCATCCCTGATTCATACAGTGAAGTTTCTCCAGTGCAAGAAAGGGGCAGGGTATTACATGATAGACAGCCAGCCGTCAGTAGGCCAGTGTCAATGGCGCCTAGAAAGATTGAGGTCTCTCTACCCGGTCCTGGGCCAGGCCCTGGGCTGGGTCCTGTACTTGCGATGTTTTCTCCCATCCTGGCCCCACCCCACCTTCTTGTTCCCAGTGGCGTGAATGTCTTTACCCCAACTTCATGAATGACAAGAACTGGACTTGCTCCATGTCAAAAGGTAACCCAGAAGCAAAGCAAAGAGGAACATTCAGATCTCCTTAACTCCAAGTTCTTGCTTCTGATACATTTTTTTCAGACAAAATGAAAGAGCGGTCCTTTCCACATAAGCTTCCATGGCCTCTGTGTTATTTCACCATTATCAACAGGTGAGATGTTTTCTCCTGTTGCTCACTCGATTCTTGCATGAGGGAGGGGGGGTCAAAGAAAAGCATCCTTTTCTTTGTTATACTACAGCCACATCATTGGACGGAGCATTTGGGTTTAATAAAGCCAACATGGTAACAGGCAGCCTCAGATACTGCAGTGAATAGAGCCCTCTGTAGGGGGCGGCATTTTCCAAAGACAACTAGAAGGGGTTGGGGCGGGGGAGGCATCAGACGCTGTGTCTGGGAGGGAAAATGTCTTACCTGAGGCTGTGGGGGCTCTTCAAAGCATTCTGGGAAAGCATGTGCCTCCGCGGTCGGTGCGCAAATAAGGAAGGCTGAGAATCTTGTGTATGAATACGAAAAGGGGCAGGGCTGGGGTGCAGATGTACCTACACAGGCCGCGTCTGGGTGCCACAGACATGGGCTATATGTTGCGCACCGAGCCTTCTCCAAACCTCCTGGCCGACGGTGTGCGCAAGGCCCAGAAATGGGTCACACTTTCTAAAATTAAAATTCAATAAGTCGCATCTTTTCTTTCAATCTCCTGCCTTTGTGAGGCACACACAATACTCTGGTGACAAATGCAGGTGAATTGAATTTTGTTTTTCCCATAATGGTTGCATCTAGTGGCAAATGATTATATTTGTTACCACAGATGAAAATAAGCCTAATGCCTGATCCCGAACTTGAAATTGCTTAACTACTGCAAAATGCCTTTTGATCGAACTGCACATTTGTTTTCCTTTCTTCCCCCTTTCCTCTTCTTTTTGTTAGCTCTCCATTTATCTTTTATGATCATAGCTTATTAGAGGGCCACTTCAGAGCACACACAAACGAGAGAGCCCTCATGAATGCATCACTCCTCTCACCCTCAGGCTCTCAGACGCTTACCCTGAAGCCTTTAGCCTCTGTCTCCCCAAGCCTGGGCTCTAGGACCTCTCTTCTTCCAATCTATTTTTTAATGCACAGCCCATGTGTCTCATCAGAGAACGGGGGCTTTGGTTCACTGAGTGGGGGCACAGTAATGAAGATAGATCATTATTTGAGCATGTTCTGTGTGCCTGGTGCTTTATGTATATTATAGCTAATCCTTACTTACATCCTCTGAGGAAGGGAGATATTGTCCCCATTTAACTGATTATGAAACAGGGTCTTACAGAGGGTAGTGGATTGAGTGGAAGAATGAGAGAAAGAGAGGGATAAGCCTAAAACTCTGGCCATTGGCCTGAGGCCCAGGTGGATGGTGTTGCCCTTGAGAACTGGAAGCCTGGGGCACACTCCAGTGTGGGGTGAAGATGTAAGGACTGGCTTAGGAATCATTTAAGTTGGGAGGCTATTTGAAGGCTAAGTAGAAATGTCAGTTACAGAGTTGGGTTCAGAGGAAAAGAGAGAGATGAACGTTTGGGCTGGCCTCGGAGTGAGGGTGCTTAAGGAACTCACTCAGTGCTGGCTTTCTGGCCTGCCTCCCTCCTCTGTCCCTTATACCAGCTGAGTCAGTCACCCATGCTGGGGCCCTAGGCTGGGAAATAACTATGCATGTTGTCATTTAGTAATTCATCAAAGCAACATGCACACTTCTCCGCCTCATTTTGTCCCCACCTAAACGCAATGGAAGGTTGAAGTGGGAACTCCCCTGTGGGAGATCTCTTTTTCTTGCCGTAAATCAGGATTTCATAAGAATTACCATCACGTCACCCAGAACACTGATTCCTCTCTGGGTTCACAAACACATTCTTACTCTTCTGCCCATGGAATAGGACTCTGACATTAGGTACTCAGAACTCTGCCACCTCCTTTGCTTTGACTTCTGTTCCGATGAGCTCCATTCCAGAAACATTGATTAAACACGTGTGCCTGTCCAGCCCAATGGAGAGAAACGGGAATGTATGCATCATTTCCTAAAATGAAGATCAAGATTCACGATCTGTCCAAGAAACTGATTTGGGGTGTGATTTTAATTACGCGTGGAGTCAAAGAGGGCTACATTAAATCACTTGTAGCCAGACACTAAATAAGCCACCTTTCAAGAGACCAACTACATCACGGCCCTGTCACTGTCTGGCAATGAATGTGGATTTGCATCATATCTGTAGTTTCTGGTTTTCAGGGATGCAGGCTGTAGCCCATGACAATCATGAAGACTTACTCTTTGGAGAGAGGCAGGAGATATTGTAGGAGAATAGAATGAGGAGCAAATATGGAATCAAAGCCTGAGCATGCTGCACTCAGAGAAGATCCATTTATTACAAATCTTTTATGTAAAAAAGCTCTATTAATGAAGCAGGGATAATAGGGTTGTCTTATTGTGTTCTAGCTATTTACAGGCTAGTAGTGGACTAACAGATAACTTGTTCATGAGCAATTTTAATGTAATGCAGTAATTTTAGGGGCTGGGTGCAATGGGGGGGGGGCAGGCTGCGAGAGGTGAGCCTAGGGTGCTAGAATTTGGGTATGAGAAGGTAGGTATGGAAACAGCCTCACAGATAGAGGGACCAGCAATAGGAAAGGCTTGCAGATCAGAGCCCAGAGCCAGGTCCTGGAAAGAATGAGGAGTACACTTTGACCACATGAGACAGAGGCATATGAACAGGGTTCACGATCACCAAGACTGAAAAGGAAGTATGGAACAAGTCAAGGGGGCTTGTGGTTGTTCAGTGGTGACAGAGATTGGAATTTATTCTTTAGGCGGTGGAAAACTATGGAGGTTCCTTGAGCAGAGAGAGAAATGGTCTGGTCAGAGCTGCACTTCAAGGAGCTTTATCTGATGGCTGTGTGTGTGTGTGTGTGTGTGTGTGTGTGTGTATGGGTGTGTGATGGACTGCAAGGTGGGTCGCCATCCAACCCTGGAACATCTGTCCCCATAAAGGTAATGGTATAAGCAGAGGTGCCTATGGATGTGTAAAAATCTCAGGGATTTGCGCTTCATGGAGAAAACAATGCCGGTCCCTCCAACACCTTCTCTGGAATTCTTGCCCTCTCTCCAAACCAGATAACGTGTCCGATTGTCTAAAGAATCCAGTCAAGCCAACCTTGGGTCTAGTATCCTTCAGTGGCTATTCTTTGCCTGTAGAACAAAATCCAAACTTCAGGTGGATCATGAGAATATCCCAGACTTCTGGCTTCTCTCAGGACCCCTGCTCAGCCGGGCAGGGCTTGGGCTGGACTTCAGGATTTTTCAGTTGAGTCTCTAGGAACAGGGGAAATCCCAAGGGATTTCCAAGGACTGAGACAACAGACAGTTCCTGGCCAGTTCCAGTGGAGAATGTTTCTGTCAGCCTCTCTTCCCCAGGTCTTCCAGGGGAAGGGCTTTATCAGCTCAGAACATCTGGGTACTTGGCTCGCATCGCTGTGTAGATAGAGGAAGCTGGCCAAGGGCAGAGAGGGCATCCAACGAAATTCTGCAACCTCAGTTCCAGACCCTTCACTAAAATGTCTCAGTAAAGGGACACAGTACAGCCCGGCCACCTGTGTCCTCAGCGACATAGGCTCATCCTAATCGTCCGTTTATTTTATTTTTATACCATTTGTGTCATACATCCTGTAGATGATGTACCTTTGTCACCTCCTTGCATCCACACAATACACCTGTGAGTCCTGAATCCACCCCGACATGAAGTCCCACCTGAGGACTTGAGATCCTACTCCATCTCTACCCCGCAGAGAGAAGGAATGGCATCCACGGAGTGCTGGCTGTGCCCAGGAAGGGAAGTCCAAGATCAAGGTGCCCGTAGGTTGGTTCCTTCTGCAGGACGGGAGGGAAGGATCTGTTGCAGGCACCTCTCCTCGTCTCCTAGGTGGCCGTCTTCTCTCTGTCCTCATGTCATCCTCCCTCCATACCAGTGATTTTCAACCGGTGTGCCGCAAGAATTTTTAAAACATGCAATATCTGACTAGTATTTAGTCAGGGGCACTGACCTCTTTTCTCTTAGATTGCCAAATTGAAAAAATGACAACAGCCAGAGCAACAATAGCTGTCCAGGATGAATGAATCAAAATGGTATCTCTTTATTTTGTCAGATTGCCAAAAAAAGTACTATATTTTTTGGTGTGCCACAGAGTTTCAGTGCTTAGTTTGTAAGTGCCATGAAATGAAAACAGTTGAAAATAGCTTCTCTATTTTCATTTGTGTCCACATTTCCCCTTCGTATAAGGATACCCATCATGTTGGATTAGGGCCCATCCCCATGACCTCACTTTAACTTGGTCACCTCTGTCAAAAGCTTATCTCCAGATAAGTTCACATTCTGAGGTTCTAGGGCTTAGGACTTCAACATCTGAAGTTTCAGAGGACACAGTACAACCCATCACGGCCTCCAAGCCGGGCCTGGAAGGAGGGCACGGAGACAGCATGCTGCTCCCTCTCCCTGCTCCTGGTCTAGTGACTGACATCTAAAAGCAGATTTCCCAACAGCCTTCTCTCCAGGGAACCCTTTGGGAGGCCTTGTCAATCTCTGCGTTGGTCAATTCTCTGGAAACCTCCTCTGGCTCTTCCTCTCACTCTCTTTCTTACGGGAATCTAAGCGTCTCCACTCCTCTCTCTGAACCTCTAATTTCTGTGGGTGCCTCTCTCCAGCCCTTCGCTGTTATTCAGTCACGCTTTTGTACGCTGCATAACCGGGATGCAGTTTTGAACTGCTTGACTCTTTTCTGCGACAGTTTCCTCATCTTTGAAATGCGTCACAGCAAACACGGAATGTCCCATTTGACCCAAACACAGTTACTCTTTTATTAAAAAGTCAAATCATTTTTATTGAATTATACGCCAGGGACTTTACTATTTAACCCGTGGCTTTTAGGAATTGGAAGTGGTTTGCACTTGTCTACTTACCTGATTATTTTATTTATGTCAACCCCAAATGTACTCAGATATCGCCCCACCCCAGCCACAGGGTTAGATCACGGCATCCGCAACAGGAAAAGCTTGGCCCAAGTTCAGTTATGCCATTTGCTGCCTGTGTAACTGGGCAAGATGCATAAACTAACTTTATTTTATTCTTCAGAGGTAATATGATAATAATAATAGTAATTAGGGATCCCCAAGGAAATGGGTTAAATAATGTAATAATGCTCGTAAAATTGACTCACCAATGCCAGACACTAGGTAGTTACTCAGTAAATATTTGATTAAAAAATGTTGTTTTCATCAATGTTCATCCAGTTTCATGTGACCCCATTCGCAGGTTAACTGATGAGCTGACTTCCAGGCACTGTGGCTCCTGAGGGATGGCTGAGATCCTGGGGTGGGTGACAGAGCCACATGGAAGATGTTACCACTGACAGAGGCCTGGGAGCACAGCTGTTATTGGAAGCTCTTGCTGCATAGATGTCATTCCATCAATCAGAACAAAATCGCTTGACTTTTTCTAACTGGAAAGAACCTTGGAGGTGATCAGCTCTACTCTGCTCCTTATCCATGCGTATTAGTTTCCAACTGCTGCTATGACAACTTACCCCAGACTTAGTAGCTAAAACAACACAGGTTTATTATCTAACAGTTCTGTAGGTAAGAGTTTGGCATGGCTCTCACTGGGCTAAAATGAAGCATTGGCAGAGCAGTGCTCCTCCTAGAGGTTCTAGGGAAGACTCCATTTTTTTTGCCTTCTTGGGCTTCTAGAGGTTGCCCATCGTACTTCCACTCACAGCTGCCTTCCTCCACCTTAAAAGCCAGCGGCTGTGGGCTAAGTCCTCAAGCTGCTGCCATCTCTCTGGGTCTCTGCTCTGTTGTGGTAACTGTGCTTTGAAGCTGCCCAGATAATCCAGGATGACCTCTCAATTTCAAAAAATACTTAATTGCATCTATAAAGTATCTTCTGATACATAAATGATGTAGTCACAGGTTTCCAGGATTAAGATGTGAACATCTTTGGGAGATATTATTATTATTCTGCCAACAAGAGTGGACACAGGATCAGAGAGGGCAAGGATGTGACTAAGACCACACAGCAGCTGGAAGACCTGCTGTGACTTGATGCTTGGCTCAGATCTGGGGTATGAGGTAAGAGAGGCTGGGAGGAAGTAATCAGAGGTGTAACATGAGAATAGTATCTACCTAGTGTCCAGCATTTATTTTGTTAGGCAATTTCACAAGCATTGTTTTATTATTTTACTCATTTCCCAGGGGATACCTAATTATCATTATTATTCTCATGCTATATCTGAAGACAACACTGAACAGCTCAGCATACTGTTCCCTGCCTCCAACTCACTGATGTCCAGAACAGTAAGTTCAAGAGTTTGGTCCCTAAGTCAGAGACAGGAGAAAACAAATTGATGAAGTCAAGGACAATAAACCCCCATTACTTCCAGCTGCTCTGTTGATGGATGGAAGCTCAGATTCCTTGGTGTTACATTTGTGGACATAATCAATTACCTGGTAACTCAAGTTGAGCCCCAGGGACCCACTGGGGGTCTCAGAGACACCCAGGGCTACAACTAGGAATTGTCAAACTCTTCTCAACTCATTTACTCCTGGTCTCTCCCAGACACAGGTCAAAATGTCCACCTGAATGCGGCCTATGTGATTCAAATGCCAGCTTTTCCTCTACAACTGTGGGACCTTGGACAGGATTCCTACGCTGCCTGCTGTGCCTTGGTTTCCTCGTTTATAAAATGTCACTGATGGTAACTACCATACTGTTAATGTGAGAACGAATACAATCTGTTCTCCCGGTGTATCCAGGCAGCTGGGAACAGACTATTGAGGAGGCAGACTGGAGGTGTCCCAGGCTTATGCTGCTACCTGAGCACAGGTATGCGCACCTGCCCAGGGTGGCCCCTGTGCACAAGGAGGCTGCATTCCTTTAGATGGCAATCTTGGTCCTTTGTGAAGTGCTCCGCAGAGCCCCAGGGCAGCAAAGCTGCTTGGAGGGTTTCTTGGAGAGAAAAAGAGAGCCCAGGCACTGTGATGGCATGAACTCTGATGGCACACTCTTCTCTGCAGACGCTCGATGCGTGTCAGCATCTCCACCTCTGAAGCCCCACCACCGCAACGACAGTGTGGCTGAGCCTTTACCCTCAGAGATGTCTTACGGCACCATCTGGCGGGACACTGGTGTTCTGAGGGTGTCCTGGCACAGTCTGCGGACACTGGGCCAAGGTGCCACTGATTGCAGCCTCCTCGCTGGGCAACAGGTGCCTTTTCATGCAAAGGGACAGCCAGCCTTTTTATGCAAAAGCTGAGGCAACTCATCTTAGAAAATATTGAACAATGCCAAACTATATAAAACACATTCCCCACAGCCCTGGAGCTTTCCCTTCCATTAGCAGATGAACATAGCCTCCACTGCATGAAAATAGTAGACCCCTGTCTCAAACCCTTTGGCTAGCTCTCTCCTTGTGGGTGGTTCCCAGCCAGCAGCTGGTAAAGATCCTGTTGTCTGGGCCAGGCTCATTGCCTCAGCAGCTCGCTGGCCCCCTGAGCCTCCTTGTCCTGGCTCTTTCTGCCCCGAGGTTTTGGGGTGCCCCCTCCTCATGGCTAGGTGCAGAAGGCATGAATGTCAGAGTGCCTCAATTCCAAGCCGACCTTGGAGATGATATCTCCTTCAGCCCCTCTCCCCCAGCTGCTGCCCTTCATCCTCATGGGGAGTGAATGCCCCCCGAGTTGCTTGCTCATTCCATCCGCACGGTCTCCCATTCATTGCTGAAACCTCAGGGCAAGTGCGGTCGATCAGTCCATGCCCATTGCTGCCCCAAGGTGTCACCAGACTTAAATATGGCAGCCCTGCCATTTCACCCTCCAGACCACAATCAGAGACCCCCTTCTTCCTGAAGCCTTCCCTCCTTCCCCGCTGTCTTCTGCTGACCTTCCCCACCGTCCTCGTGGCTTACTCCCTGTGGTACTAATCTATGAGCATGATTTCTCCTCCCTAGCAGGCTGCAGAGTTCTCAAGGGCAGACACAACCTTATTCTAAGTGTTTATTGAAGACCAGCTGTGTCCCAGGTGCTTTATATAATAAGGGTTTTATCCTCTAACTATGCCGGGGTGTATCATTATCCTCATTTATTAATGATGACATTGCAGTTGGGTGTATGAAGGGACTTGCCGAAGAGAGTGATATTTCAGAAATGCCAGGGTCTGACTTTGAACCTTGACCTAACTGCAAGCTTTGTATCACTAGGCCATCTTTTCTGCAAATAGAACTTTGCCAAAAATTCCATCACCAGGATTCCGTATTCCATTCCTTTGCAGTAAGGAAAATTCAACTTCATCTCCCATTTGAATATCATTATCGGTTTTGTTGAAATTGGTGTTGGTGCAGGAGTTAGATAATGATAACTTGTGTGGACTGAGAGACATTTTGGCAAACATCCTAGACTGTAAATTTATCCTGTTAATGCTGGGTTTTCGTTATGCTGATTAGTGCCTCTGCCACCAACCTGCTCAGCTGTGATTTTTCTGATTAGAGGAAATTTCCAATCAGAAGCCTTTTGTGACCCTGGAGATGTGACATGTCTTTACTATAAAAGGGAGGATGCCAACAACATTAAGGTGACCCTCCAGATACACCAGGGTTTGCAAATCCACCCTCCATGCAGGAGGGATGTGCTGCGACACAATGGACTGAGACGCTAGTCCTCGGGCCGCACTGTCCCGGTGGAACTTGAATGGACCCCGAGTTCCACTCAGACCTGGTGAAGCAGACTCTCCAGGGAGGGCTGGGACATCGCTTTGCACAGAGCTCTGCAGGCTGTGAAGGCAGCTGGAGCTCGGCATCACTGGACGCTTGTAGGCAGAGTCTTGGTGTGTCCACCTGGTGCTGTGTGGGCACTGGACGCTTGTGGGGGTGCTCAGCCTGGGGTCCTGGGGTGGGCCCTGGAGAGCCAGAGTAAACTAAGTTAAGGGGTGCTCTGGGGAGGATGGGACTCTCAGAGGGAGGGCACTTCTGAAATTCTGAAGTCCTGGGACTGTAATGGCGTTGCCTGATTCCCCATCCAATGTGGAAAAGAGACTTAGAAAGAGAGGGGTGACCTTTGCAAATAACTTTAAGCACCGGCTATTCCCCAGGCTCTGGTACAAGGCCTGTGACATCATGATGTCAGGTAACAAGCTGCTGGGTCTGGGGCTGAATGCGACTAACCAAATACTGGGGGCTCACAGAGACAGGGGAAGGAAGGGGCGGAATCCCTTCCAGATTCAGAACACATGTGAGACCCTTGTTCCTCCCACTGCCTTGGGGCTTTGGGCTAAATTATCTCACTAATCGATGGTCCTCTAATCTTGCTCCCTCCCTCTTTCCTAGCCCTTGTGTTGGCCAGGGTTTCAGCAGATTGGTTGTCTCTGATTCACTTTCAAAAGTTGTGGATAGATCATAGGGGTTCATGACTTGTACTCTAAAGTCCTGGATTTCAATTCCTGTTCTATCACGTGTAAGCTGTGTGTCCTCGGGCCAAGTACTTAACCTCTCTGAATCCCAGTTTATCTTTCTATAAAATGGTCACAAGGATCCCCAGGTCACAAGGCTTTGGTAAGGATAAGATGAGTTGATGCATAAGTCAGCAAATCTTTTCCATAAAAGCCTAGGTAGGACATATTTTAGACTTTGTGGGTCATACAGTCTCAGTCACTCAACTTTGCTATTGTATTGCTAATAGCCATAGAAAAATACATAAATGAATAGGCAAGCCTGTTCCAAGAAAACTTTATTTACATAAACAGGTGGTGAGGTGGTGGGGCATGGATTCAGGCCGCTTTCTAACCCCTGACGTAAGGCACATAAAGAAAGCACTTAGCACAAAGCCTGGCACAGGATAAGCCATGAATAAATAGTGATAGTTGTTGTTGTCATGATTATCATTTTTACGACTAGTCATATTCAGGCAGAGCTGAGCACATATCCAGGTCCCAGCTGGGAATGGGTGCATAAGGATAGTAGGAATGCAAGGGACTCTGGCAGGTGATACAAAGACCATTTCACAGCCACCGTATGACATTACAGAGAATGTTGATGTTCTAAAATTACTGAGATGACAGAAGGAGTGTTGGCTTAATGCAAAGCAGGGTGAACATATGTGCATGTGTGTCCATGTACTCATGTGTATGTGTGTGGGGTATGTGTATGTGTGTGGTGGGCAGGGCAGGAGAGGAACATACTACTATTTTTTGCTGGATGGGGTTCTGTGTGCAGGAATACCGAAACTCCCCATCAGCATTTGTCACCTGAATTCTGACCTGTAACTGGCAAGGAAAATGTGTCACCATTAGAAGGGACTTAATTGGAAGCACTGCGCCCTGAGACAATGACTGTCTCCTTTTGTGGGTGTGGCTGGGATCCTCTCAGTGACCTCCCAGAGGCACCCAGATTGGGGAGAGTGTGGAAGGTCTCTGTAACTGGCCTTCTGGATCCCTCTTCTCCAAGTTCTGGAACATTCCGTAGAGCCGTTTCTCCTTGGCTTTCAGGTGTACTCTCTGTCTGTTTCTGCTAGAACCCAGTGCTGGAGGCTTCCATGCAGAGAAACTCAGGAAATTCCTACAAGAGCCTGTGTGTAGGATAATTAAGATCCTGGTGCTCCAAGTATGAGCGACACACTCAGGTTCTCAACAGAAGGCCCTAGAAGAACAAAAACAGAGACCTTTTCTGAAGGCCACAGGTGCTGATCTGTATGCTAAAGCCTTGGCAGAGAACATTGTCATCCACCAGCAATGCTGGAAAGTTGCCCAGATATCAATTCCTGGATGAGTTACCACAGCCTCTGAGAGTGTGATCAAGCCAGCTTCTTAAAGATTCGTGAGCACTTGGCTTATTGTCAACCAGGTCTCAACTTTCTCATTTTGCTCAGAGGAGGCTGACGGCCTTTCTTGCAGGGTGTGCCTGACTTCCTGTCCTATAGGCAGGCAGTGAACATACTGGGCCCAGAATCAGAAGCCCCCAACTAGTCCTGTGCTGTGATGGTGGCTTCTCCCTGCCTCTGAGTCACCCCTGGTTGTTTGTTGGTGCCTGTCTATCTGAACCGCTCACAGCTGGGTCCCCAGCCCTTAGACCAGCCCTTGGCTCATGGGGACTCTTGCTAAATATTTGCTGGTTGAATGAATGGCCATAAAGGCCAGCCTTCCTAAGCTATGCTATCAGTGGGATAAATGGGCCCTTCATCCTCAGAGAAGGATCACCCCCCTGTGACTCCTGTGGGTTGGGACTACAGTATAATGGAGAGAGGAAGGGGCAGAACATTTGAATATGACTCCCCAAACCTGTCTAAGGAACATGTCTGAGGCTGGGTTTTCCCACCAGGAGGTTGGTTTAAAAAAAATTGACATACAATATTATATTAGTTTCAGGCGTCCAACAGTGATTCTACTTTTATATACCTTACTATGTGATCACCATGATAAGTCTAGTAACCATCTGTCACTGTATGAAGCTATGATATTATTGACTATATACTCTGTGCTGTACATTACATCCACGTGATTCGACTGCAAGTGGCTGACTTGGGAGGCGAGTGGGGGAGCATCAGCAGGTGAGCAGGCAGGTGAGAGAAGGTGGGAAGAAGGGCAGTTCAATGTGCATGAATGAGCAGGCTCTGCACATCAGGGGCTCGACCAATGAGACAGACTTTTCCAGGGCATGGTCTCCTCCTTGGACCCGGCCCCAGCTCATCAGCATGTCCTGTCTGGTTAGGATATACCAGACCAGTCTCAGATTAAAGCCCAGCCATGCAGGGACTTCGGCTTCTCCCAGTTGCCTGGTTTGTTACGGACACAGTGCCCATAACTCTGTAATAAATACTTGTCAAAGAATGAATCAACATGACTAAACTGTGTTCAGATTTTGATTTTGTCTCTTGCTACCTGGGGGACCTCGGGCAAGTGACATTACTTTTTTGAATCTGAGCTGTGTCAGGTATAAAATGGAATTTACAATACACGGGGTTGTTGTGGAGATTAAATTAAATAATGTGACGATGTCCAGCTCAGTTCCTGGTGCCCAGTAAGAGCTAAGCGCAGCTTGCCAAAGTCAGGTTCAGATAGGGCTGGATAAAGTCTTTCAGACTAGTTTTGTGCTCACCAGTCCATAGGCATCTCATCCTCTTTATTTAGCTCTTCTGGAAATGATGAAATGCAGCTGTAAACAGATGTTCCTGCCACCTCAGCTACTCGGGAAACGTGCCTTGTTTATTCTTAGTCTCCTCATCCACACCCTGGGACACAGTCTTCTCATCTAGAGAGCTCCAAAGGCAACACGGAACCCTCGCCCACCTCTTAGGACCCTGGAAAAGAATGAGCAAGGTTTTGTTTCCAGTGTGCTGGGGGGATTCATTGTAATTACCTGTGTGCCTCCGAGAGTTGACCTAGGAGCACACTCTTCTGTTCAAACAATAGTGTTTAGCAATGCTCAGCCAGGCATAACACCTCCATCTGCTCCTTGGCTTTTGGTGGACAGAGCCTGGAGATGGGGGGTTGGGGGAGGCACCCTATCAGCCTCCCAAGTGTGCTTTGCTTTGTTGACTAGTTCACCTTATGGAAACATCAGTGATGGCTGAAGGACCAAGTAATTTGTCTTCTGCTTTTTTTGACTGAAGAGTAGGGAGGCATTTATTAGAAAACATTCCCAGGCAAGGACTTGAGTAGAGACATAGTAGGTTTTAAAAAAATGTTAAGGATTATTTTATTACTTAAGTATTAGGGGGAAGGTAGCTGATTTGCTTTGAGGTTGTTGCACTAAGGTGACATATTAATAGAAAAATATTTGTCGACTAGAGATGACTCAAAGCATCAATGATCTTTTATGCAGCAAAGATTTAGAGACAGGTAGCAGGAAAGATATGGTGGGAGCAGAGGTGGTGGTGGGGAACCCGTGGCCAAGTGGGAGAGACCCATCATGGACATATAGAGAGACCAGTTGACACGGAATGGCTGATCTGGACAGAGTAAGAACAAGGAGCCAAGATGGGCTACTTAGGTAGGATAGTGGGAGGTTGCTTTCTGGAGGCAGCATGAATTCTGATAGAAAGAGACGAGGATGTAAGAACATGAAGAAGGTGTTCTAGATCAAAGGCCCGAAGAACAGTCTGGCCATGAGAACTGGTGGGTGTACAGTCAGACTTGCTCAAGGATAGGCTGGGGAGAAGGTCCCAGATTCCAGTTTCTGCTGTATCACTTAGTAGCTGGGCCACCAGACTCTAGTTGCCCTCCCTCTTGGGACATCAGTGTCCTACTGTTAAACTGGAATCTCACGCCTGATGACGGACATGAATGTGAAAAGTATATCAAGAGACAGACCTTGACTCAACAAACACAATTCCCCTGTGGCCACTAGATATAAGATTGGTAAGACCCTGTGACCTACCAGGGATCCCTGGGTGTGACTGGCCAGTGATACCCTTGTCCTTACCCCAGAGAACTGACTGACAGTCTGTATCAGAAGGTGACAGCATGAGACTCTGTGACTGCAGCTGTACCCTTATCCCCCTGCCAGGAAAATGAGCCAAATAGGTCTTGTCTTCCTGTAATCCTTAACGTGAGATCTGGAATCCTGCCATGGAGTGAGGTACATGCTGCAGCTGCTCCTATTGCAAAAATGTTCCTATAAATGATGAGGAATCTTCCATAGATGGCTACTGTGAGAGGCAGAATAATGGTCCCCAAAGAGGTCCATGTCCTAATCCTTGGAAAATGTAAGTATGCTACCTCATACTTACATAGAAGGGGGAATTAGAGTTGCAGATGGAGTTGCGGTGGCCAGTCAACTGTTTTTAAAATAGGGAGATTATCTTGGATTATCTCCGTGGCCCAATGGACTCACAAGGGTCCTTAGCAGTGGGAGACAGACAGAGCTGGCAGTGTAGCAGCATGAGGAGGACTTGGCCCAACATTGCTGGCTGTGAGGGTGGAGGAGGGAGCCATAAGCTGAGGAATGCGGGAGGCCTGTAGAAGCTGGAAAAGACAAGAAAACAGGTTCTCCCCTAGAGCTTCCGGAAAGGAGCACAGCCCTATTGACATCTTGGTCTCAGCCTCGTGAGTGAGACCCATGTTGGACTTCTGATCTATAGAACTGCATGATGATAAATTTATATTGTTTGAAGCTACCATATTTGTGATAATTTTTATAACAGCAATAGCAAAACTACATCTACTGTCCACCTCTAATTCTTAACTTCCAACAGGCCTTGTCATTCATGTATTCACTTACCCATTCATTCATTCACTGATGCCTACACGTATTTACCCATGTATTCTTATAGTTTAGGTTCCTAATTTGTAAATAGAAGTTATGGTAGAAGATATTGCATAGGGTATTCCTGAGGATTAAATTCAATAAAACAAGTACAATGCTGACCACATTGATAGGCACAGTGTAAGCACTCATAAATGTTAGCTGTCTTATTATTATTTTCCCTGCTGTTCAGTCAGAAAACATTTCTTGGGCACCAGGCTTGTGCCAGCTCTGCCTGAGCTCAGGCCATGGCTCCTGGATGGGAAAAGGGGTTGTGTAGGTACTCAAGGGGGTGGGGTTTGGGGACAGCCCCACTCAGTGACTTGTGACTATGTCTCATTGGCCCCCTCTACCTGTAAGGCAGGCTAGTAGCTTCAGTCTTTCAGTTGGGCTCATGGCTGCCCTTGAATAATGTCAAGGGTCTGTTATTAGGGAGACAGGGAGCTTGGATTTTCCTAGGAGA
The DNA here is from genome assembly GCF_987537825.1 of Furipterus horrens. NCBI lineage: Eukaryota > Metazoa > Chordata > Mammalia > Chiroptera > Furipteridae > Furipterus > Furipterus horrens. The sequence continues at coordinate 13,179,960 of NW_028327183.1, read as the reverse complement.
TTACCCTAAGTTGGCCAAGGCTTTGGAAACAAAGGAAGGAAGAGAGAAAAGAATGTAATCATTTGGGGAGTACCATATGTTCCTCGTCTTTTATACGTGTGATTCCGTTTAATTGCATAACTGCTCTGCAAGATCAGTGGTCTTATCCCCATTTCTACCCGATGAAATAGAAACCCAAGAGCATATTCCCAGTAGGAGGCAGAGGCAAAATGGAACCACTGGACACTGAGTTGCAAGTCTACACCCTGTCCGCCCTCCACTGCCTCATCTTCAATGTGGGGGCTGCAGACCAACTCAGCCGGTCGAACACACCACGTCTCCTGGCACTTTTACTTTCTGACTTGAGTGCAAAACCGAAGCGTTTCACCCAGCAGGACGCAGACTGCTTTTTTCGGGCCTTTCCAGCTGCTCCCAGTCAGTGCGGTGGGAACAATGTTGCCTTCAGCCACCAACGCCATCCGGTCCAGAGATAAGAACAGCCAACAGGAAGCATTATACATGGAGCTAAGGCAAACACAGAAGTCATCAGTGGAGGGGGAAAAAAAGGCAAAAAAATAAAGCACCTTCTTCATCTCTGGCAGAATCCACATGTCCTGCTAACCTGTCTTTTGAAGCTTCTCTGGGCTGCGGGGGCTGCCCCTGGCGCTGCCTGGAACACTGACCTATTTCCTCATGCCAGGGCATTTTTTGCATCATTGATGCCCATTGAGCTTTTCTTTTCGCCCTTCAAGATAACATTTTGCTTCCTGGGTAACCACCAGACAGCTGACCTCATCTTGTGTGAACAAACTGTCACGGAAAAAGCTTTTAGGAGGCTGAGACACAGGCAAGAGGGTCCTCCCTGGAGACTGTCTGAGCCAAGACCTGTCATCAATTTCCCTATTTGAAATTGTGGCACATTAATAGTAAGGCAAACAATGAATGGGCCAGCAGATAAAAGGGAGCCGTTAGCCATCATTTGGAAATACTACTTAGCCAAATAAAAACTGGCTCAATGATTAGGTTCAGTATCAGAGATAAAATCTCTTAGAAACAGTTGTGCACACAGAGGCCCAAGGGTGACATGGCAGAGAAAAGCCCCCACGTATCTCTGGGACACATACGGAGGCAGAGGCATGAGCTCCATAATGCTGTTTCTTCACTCCCTGCAGGAGGGCCTGTGGGCTGGGCTGTGGCACATTAAGCAAAGCCCTGGGGATAAGCCCGTGACCGTTTGACTGCAGACACTCACCCGAACAGCAGGTTTCCAGGCCTGGGCTGGGGAAACCTGACTTGTAAGTTGGGGTGGCATCCGGAATCGACCTCTCCGATCACCACCAAAGATGGCCATGATCATTGGATAAGTCGTGGTGTGTTGTAGGCATGGCAAGAAGTGCAGATCGTCTTCCCACGCCCCAGCCCTCCATCACCTGCTTTGCCCACAGCTCCTCCATGAGGACAATCCGGTGTCCCGTAGTTTTTCCTGGCTCTTTCAGTGCATGTTTCTTTTTCATGCAGCTGAAGTAGAATCCAAAAGAAGAGAATGGACAAAATAAAAGTCGACTTGACTACGTACTTACTATGAGCCAGACATTGCGCTAAGGGCTTTATAATTATTATCTGACTGTTTCCTTTAGGTAATACCATTATATTGAATTTACAGATTAATAATCTAAAGCTTGCAGAGAGTATCCTGCCCAAGTAGGTCCAGGGCCAGGACTCAACTCAAATCAGTTCATTATAAAGGAAGTCCATGTCACTTTCATTTTATAAATGAGAAACATCCAATAATCCACATTTACCCTTATACATTTTAGAAAATGGGTGTTTCTTTTTAGTCCCTGAAGGCAATATAAAATCCTTCCACACTTTACAAGCTCTCAGATAAATATTAAATTATGTTTGATTAAAACTTTGTTCAAAAAACCTGTTGCCATCTTTCAGCTCTGAACATTAAAATTGCATGCATGGAATATCTGGCACCTTCCTATTAAAGAGAACGTGCAGCTGACCAGGACAGTAAGGTTCTGAGCATTCCAGATACAAGAGTTCTCTGTGTATTAAGTGTCAAGAGCACAGTTTGGAGAAGAGCTCACAGACTGTGTGGATGGACTATTGATGGATGACAACTGGCCTCTGGTCTTCATTCTCTTCCTTCTTTCACTCCAGTTTCCATTTCCTGTCTGGTGGGAGGGAGGAGGGACATTATTCCTGCTTTGGTTTTGCCCTTTGTGTGCCCACCGCCTTTGTGGGTGGCAGGGGAGGTAGCAGAGGATCCATGAGTCATGGTGACAGTAGAATGTGCCCTAATCTTCTTGTCGCTTCCTCTTCCACACTGGCTTTCTGGCCTGGTCAAGAGAAGACTTGAGTCCATCTGCCCATGAGTCCAAAAGATCTCTTGGTTGTGTCTGTGGCATCCATTCTAGCTCCGTCCTGTCCCGGGAAGGGGCAGTGAAGGGATCTTGTGTGCAGATATCGTTTCATTTTCTCAACACACATCCCACAGGGTAAAAATTATTTCACTCAATTTATAGATAAAGAAACTGAGACTCCAGAAATTTAAACGACTTGCCAAAAGCCTGGTAGCCAGTGAATGGTGATGCTGTTGGCTTTAAGTCTACGCATTTGATACCCTGGCAGAAGATGGGGTCTTAGAAGAGGCTACAGTTCCCAGTGGGGGAGCATTGGAGCAGATCGCCCTTAAAGGAACCCTGCCCTCATAGGTAGGGCATCCAATGGGTTGTCCTATAGCTCCTGACCCTGAATCTTTAAGAGAAGGAGGCTATTGTGTGCATCATTTAGAAAAGAATTTTACTTAGTAAAAAAAATAGTGTTCTTTCCCTGGAACTTTATAAACAAGGCAAAGAGGATTGAGTGATTGAATGTCAACAAAATAAAGCCCTCAGAAATAAATGAACATTTCATATTGTGCTTGATTTCAGTTTCATGAGCTCTGAAACAGCACTTCAAGTGATTAATGTTTTCTTCATTAACCGTAACTAAACCCCAGTAAAGCCTCTCTCTTTTCTCTGACATGTTTTTTTTAGGAGATCAAGGGTCATTCATTTCTGAAAGTAACCCTTTGGAACCCGCTGTAGGCAGCCCAAGGTTGTGGACAGAGTATGGGGCTTTCCTGTCAGGGAGGCCTGGGCTCAGATCTCAGTGCTGGGACTTTCTAACTGTGAGGCTTTGAAAGAATGAGCCTTTGTTTCACATTATATTCTGTGGATATTAATCTTAACCTTAGAGAACCATGGCAGGCTGTTACCCCCATGGCCCGTGTCTCCTGGTGTTTGTGCACTTTGAATCTGGGCTATGCCTACAGCTTAGTTTAACCAGTAGAGTGTGGTTGAACTTCCAGGGGTACTAAGTGTAAGCTGCTAGTGTTTCTATAGCAGTGATTCTCAATGGGAGCTTAGTTTGCCCCCCAAGGGTGTCTGGCAGTGTCTAGAGACATTTTTCATTGTCCCAAATGAGAGAGTGCTACTGGTACCCAGTGAGTGGAGGCCCGGGGCTGTTGCTAAACATTCTGCAATGTATACGACAGGTAGCTGATACCCTGTCACCAACAAAGAATTGTCCATCTCCAAATGTCAATAGTCTGAAGATCAGAAACCCTGCTCTTAAGATTTGGACTTGGCCCTATATCTCCACATAAGAAAGCCAGTTATCTTGCTGGAGAGACCATGTGAAGAAGCTGCCTAGAGGTGATGAGGCTACATGGAGGTGACAAGGCCACCTTGAGAAGAGGCCCAGAGACTCCCTAAAAGGGGAAGAGAAGCACAGGCGCCCCATCATCCCAGCTGAGCTCAACTCACAGCTTCCTCACCAGCAGAATGTGGCCAGGGAGTGATCACCAGCAAGTTCAGCAGAAGAACTGCCCAGCTGAGCCCAGCCTAGTTTGCAGATTCACAAGCAAATTTAAAACATTTTTGGCCCTGGCTGGTGAGGCTCAGTGGATTGAGTGTCAGCCTGCAAACGAAAGGGTTGCAGTTCTATTCCCGGTTGGGGCACATGCCGGGGTTGTGGGCCAGGTCCCCAGTTGGGGGTGCACGAGAGGCAACCACACACTGATGCTTCTCTTCCTCTCTTTCTCTCTCTCTTGCCCCTCTCTAAAAAAAACAAAACAAAACAAAACAAAAGTTTTTGTTTGTTTTAGGCTATTAAGTTTGGAGTGATTCATCACACATCAGTAGAGGATGATAACAATAGTATACATTAAGAAACTTTAGTATCTCAGCCAATGTCAGATTCCTTCTGCAGGAGTGCTGTAGTGTATCCTCCACATTCCCCCTTCAGAACACATGTTCTCATCCACCCCCACCTCCCCACAGTTGCTGGTAGTACTGGTGGCTGACAGTTCACCCAACCCTTTCTCTGGGGCAACCTGCAGCATACGAGCAGTCCCTGTGCAGGAAGAGTCTTGGCACCCTTGCCTCTAAGCAGAACAGCAAAGAAGCACCATTTCAGCACATGTTCTCCCAGGGCCACTGCCCCCAAGAATCTCCTGCATGGAGACCTCGATCTCAGTGTCTGTTTCCCATGGAACCTGCCTTGGAGTACCTTTCATTCTCCCGTCTAGAAATTTGTGTTTTAAAACCTTCAGGATACAAGGTAGTTTGGCCAAGAGTGCTATCCTTGGGTGCTGAATCAGGCCATAGTCCCTGCTCCATTCTTGGCTTTCAGTCTCCAGGTTTTCGCTGCCTTGACAGTAAATAAGCAATAAGCCTTGCCTTGAACTCAAAGAGAAATTCAAAAGTTTAACTGTAACTCTGGGAAACTTACAAGTAGCAAAAAAGAAAAAAACAAAAACCACAGGGAAACATATTAATCTTCACCAGAAATGCAAAAAGTACAAATTAAATCCACCTTGAGATACCATTTTACACTGACTGAATTAGCAGAACAAAGTAAAAAGAAATTCAAATGTGCACATTTCTAGTGACATTATGGTGAGTATAGGCGCTCTTAATCTGCCTATTTAAATAGAACACTAAGAGAAAGCAATACAGCAACACAGAGTGGAAGCTGTCAATAGGCCCTTGCCCTCTGGCCCATTAATAAAGATGGATCTGAATAAATTTGTTTCAGAGAATATTTGGGAATTAAACTCTGATCTCTTAAATTTCACCAGGCTTCAAACATATATGTAGTATAAATAAAATATGTACGCCTGTAGTGGATAACAAGAAACTAGAATATATCATTGGAAGATTGGGCAGAGTGAGGAGGGCTATCTTGTATAAGACAAAGGACTAGTATTGAACAGTTTGCAATGTTTTCCAAAGCCTGGTCTTCTGACGGCTGACATCCCAATTACTGGGGGCTTTATTAAAAGGTGCAGTCTGGAGCCTGACCCCAAACTCGAGAAACAAGAGTTTATGTGAGGTGGGCCTGCATTTTAAGTAAATCCTGCAGGTGTCCTTGTGCCTCCCAGGTATGACAATACTATATTGGAACTGTTCCTCTCTGCCCTTTTGGGACACAGACTTTATGCCATTTGGGGATAGCATTAGAAGGAATATTATCTTTCTCAAGTTGCTATAGCTATTTTTTTATAATGTTTTCACAATTGTTAAGAGAAAAAAATTGTGATTTTCCTGCAGCACTTCAAAGAATAGCCATTTTAATGATAGGTGTCTTAATAGTCCTCCATTAAGGTGCATAGCTTCTCTTGTCTAGAGGGTAAGTTAAGTATCAAGAGAGAAGAGTCTTGTACTAAGAAAAGGGCATTCTTATCATTATTAATCTTCCTGGTAATAGATATTTATGATATATTTAAGAATCTACCATTATTAACCATTCCAAAGTCCCCTTGGGTTCGCCATCAAGCACACTTCTGGCTCCAGGCTTGGGAGGCTGGAATGACTAATAGGTGGTTGGAGTTCTGTCACTTGGTTTTGGGGAAGCTGTTCCGAAGGCTGAGTCAGAGACATTAAATCCCAAAGCTTAAAAATATTGTGCCCTTCTGGAGGAGGCAGGGATAGAGGAGGAGGCTCCCAGTCTCTCAGCGGAGAGTGAATGGCAGGAATCCATCTTGGACTCCTGCCCCCACACAGTATGCCACAGTGTGGTGAGAAGGGTTGCCCGGTAGTGCTGAGTGCGCGGGGCTCTGCCCCCAATAGCGTAGGAGGTGTGACAGCCCCGCCCAGGAAGCAAAGGTAAACACAAAACTGTCAGAATGGCACAGATCATGATAGAGATCCTGGTGATGCAGCTGACCAGACAGCAAATATCTAATCTAACAGATCAGCAGATAGGAAATCTTTCTGAGGCACAGTTCAGAGCTTTGGTTATACGAATGCCTACAGACCTGACAGCAGATCTGAAACAAGACAGGGAAGGAATGAAGGCTAGTCCTGCTGAAATGAATAAAAACACATATGAAATTAGTAGTGAGGGAAAGAAAAACGGGAGCCAGATAAACCAATTGGAACATAGGACAGGAACAAACAGTCAACCAGTGCAGAAAGAGAAATGAAAAGTGAAGAAAATGAGGGGAGGCTCAGAAACCTATGAGACAGCTATAAGTGGGCCAACACCTGAATCATAGGGTTGCCAGAAGGTGAAGAAGAAGAACTAGAAATTGAAAAATTATGTGAAAAAAAAATGAAGCAGAACTTCCCTAACTTGGGGAAGGAAATAGACTTATAGGTCCAGGAAGCACAGAGAGTTCCAAATAAACTGGACCCAGGGAGAACCACACCAAGACACATCATAATCAAGATGTCAAAAATTAAGGATAAAGCAAGAATCTTAAAAGCAGCAAGAGAGACGAAGAGAATTACGTACAAAGGGGTCCCAATAAGACTATCAGCTGATTTCTCAAAAGAAACTCTGCAGGCAAGAAGGGACTGGCAAGAAATATTCAAAGTAATGAAAAGCAAAAACCTACAACCATGATTACTCTATCCAGCGAAGCTGTCATTCAGAATAGAAGGGTAGAAAAAATACTTCCAGGACAAAGTAAAACTGAAGGAGTTCATCAGATCCAAACCACTGTTATATGAAATGTTGAAGAAACTTGTTTAGGGGAAGGAGGATCAAAACTATGAACATCAAAATGAAAGCTGTATTACAACAACCAACAACAGAAACTAGGGCATTGAAAAAAAGGCAAACTAAGTAGGCAATGAGAGTGGGAAAAGAATTATAGGTATGGGGAACATTTTGGGGGGAGGTCAGTGGGGTGGCGGAAGTGGGGAAAGGGAGGGAGATGGTACAGAACTTAAGAAGCATAGTAGGAGGGAGTGGAGTAGACAGGAAGATGTTGAGAAGAACTATATGCACAACCAGTGGGCATGGAGTAAGGGGGGGGACAACTGGAGGGAGGGGGTCACTGGGTGGAGGGGAACAAAGGGAAAACAAATTGGGACAACTGTAATAGCATAATCAATAAAGCATATTAAAAAAAAAATATATAGTGCCCTTAATCTGGAGAGAGGAACACACATATGAAGCATGAACCCCTTTGAGGAAGATTGGGGAGACAGGCGGAAACCTTAGATGTTGACCCTGTCACCCGCTCCTGGCCTTGTGCAGTCATCAGCAGAACTAAAATGGCTGTTGTAAAACTAATATATAGTTCTGTTTCAAGACATTTCAATGACAACTTAAATAACCATGTATTTGCCTAGCAAACTTTCTGGTCTTTTAAGAATATATATATTTTTCTGGCTATATCAGAAATGAAATGTCTTCAACATCAAGTTTTTATCAGAGAGAGATTGGTCAGGAGGATTTTTTTCAAGGGTGAACCTTCAATGCCAGTGTATGTTTACTTATACCCAGCCCAGTTGTTGATAAGAAGGCATGAGAGAGAACTAGAATACATGCACATGTATGCATGTACACACACACACACACACACCATGTATGAGCCTTAAAAGAGAAAATACTGAATACAGTGAAGAAATATTACAAGGTGATGGAAGGCAAATATTGATGCTGATGATGTCGCATGAGAGGGGCAGAAACTTCCCTTTCAGTTCAGTCAGGTCCAAGGAGGATGAAACCAAAATCTGTCAGCTTTAGGGACTCTGAGTTCAAATGAAGGTATGCAAACCTTAGAGCCAAGAGAAGTCTCAAAGTTTTGGCTTTTCCTAGCGAAAGACCTAGTGGTTATACAAGGACATTCTAATAAAGGCTGATTCCTAAGACTGAGGTTTCACCAAGTAGATTAAGGATAAAAAGGGTTGAAAAAGGGGCTCAACTCAATCTCAGGCTCTTTTAATAAAAAATCTTGTCCTGTTTATATCAATATTAGCATTTAAGCAGTGGTTAAATGTCATAACCAAAATCACAATTTTACTTTTATAGTATATTGTATATTTGATGGAAAAATCTCATAATTATTTTCTGAATCTCTGGTAAGATGGATCTTATAGGTGAGACCCTGCTACTCATTTGAAAAAGTAAAAAAAATTTCAAAATTTTAGCTGGCTGCTTCTAGTCATTTAGCTCTGTGTTCATGCATGTACCTATGTCTTTTCCTCCTCCTTCTAAGAGAATTAAAGATGACCTATAAAATATAGATTACTATGATACTATATTTTGAAAACATGAAATTTAACTGAATAATTTACATCTGTTAAAACCAGGGGGATATGAGGATATTAATTGATTCTGTTTCTGTGTTTAGTTATATGTTTGAAATATTTTTCTACTAAAAGCAAACACATGAGCAGAAAAATGATCTGGACCAGGAAGTATATAAATATATGCTGGGATGTGTGTGTGTGTTATATATATCTCACAGGTAATAGGCAGAAGGTGTGCTATTTTATAGGAATCAGTGTATTTTTCTGTAAAGGGCCAGATAGCAAATATTTTCAGCTTGGTGGGACATACAATGGTCTCTGCTGCATCTACTCTGTGCTGCTATTGTAGCTGAAAAGTGGCCTAGACAGTGCAATACACTGATGACTGAGTGTCCCAATACAGCTTTACAGACGGGTCCCCACTTAGAATGGTTTGACTTATGATTTTCTGACTTTATGGTGGTGCAAAAGTGATATGCATTTAGTAGAAACTGTGCTTAAAATTTTGTAGTTTGATCTTGTCCTGGGCCATCAACGTGTGGTATGAGATACTGTCGCATGAAGCAGGCAGTGGCAACTCCCATCAGCCCCGGGATCAGGCGGGTAAACAACCAGTGCTCTACAGCATACCGCGTTGCCAGCGGTTTTGGATATTATGTGTTCTAAGTACCTTTGAGGTAGGCTAGGCTAAGCTCTGATGTTCGGTAGGTTACGTGTATTAAATGCATTTTCGACTTTATATTTTCAGCTTACAATGGGCATATTGGGTTGAGCATCATCCATATTTACAGAAGCAGGCAGCAGGCCAGAACTGGCTGTAGTTTGCCAATCTCTGGTTTAGCGAGTGGACCAGGCACTATATTGTTAGAATTGCTTTTTCACACCCACCATTTTACATGAGGAGAAGCCGAGACTCAGAGAGGTGAAGTGACTTACCCCAAGACACACAGCAAAGCCAGAGAGTCCAGATTTCCATGTGGTTTCCTGGATCCCTCTAGCACAGAGTGGAAGCCCAAGGGGAAGCTCTGTCCACACACACAGTGGAGGGGCTGGAGGGGGTGGGGAGCAGAAGAGAGTGAGAGTGCCTAGAGTGATGCCTGCTCCACCCCCACCTCCCCACATCCTCTTCCTGACAATAATCAGGGCTTGTCTGTGTTTTACACATGTTTTCTTGTTTGGTTGAATTTTAATGGTGGAAGAGGTTTAGATCCACCATCCATTTAGCTCTGTGGCCTTGAAGCAAGCCCCTGTCCCTCTCTGGGCTTCACTGGCTTGTTGATTTAGAACAGTGGTCCCCAACCTTTTTGGGACCAGGGATCAATTTTGGGGGTGGGTGGGTGCAAGAATGGTTTCAGTCTCATCCCTTCCCTCCCTTTCTGGGAGGGGAGTGAGGCTGGAGGCTGGAAATGAAGTTCAGTCACCAGTGGCCAATGATGAAATCAGCCATGTCTGTGTAATGAAGCCTGTATAAAACCCCAAGAAGCAGGTCTGGAGAGTTTCCAGTTGATGAACTCATGGAGGTTCAGGGAGGGTGGTGTGCTTGGAGGGAGAGGCCACGGAAGCTCTGTGGCTTTTCCCCACACCTGACTCTATGCTTCTCTCTCATCTGGCTGTTCTTGAGTCATATCCTTTCTTAATAAACTGGAAATCCAGTAAGTAAAATATTACTCGGAGTTGTGTGAGACGCTCTAGCAAGCTAATCAAGTCCTAAGAGTGAGTTGTAGGAACCTCCAGTCTGCAGTTGGTTTTTCAGAAGCACAGGGGACCACCTGGACTTGTCACTGGTGTCTAAAGCGGGGAGGCAGCCTTGTGGGACTGAGCCCTTAACCTGTTTGATTTGGTGCTGCCTCCAGGCAGACAGTGTCATAATTAAGTTAAACTGTAGGACTCCCAGTTGATGTCCAAGAATTGCCCCCATTCCCACCAATGCTCACACATCCCGCCCAAAATTGAAACTGGTCTCATACTTTTAGGCATCTTATTCTGCATCATGTTTTGGTTCTTTGAGGTTTCCCTTGAGATACACAATCTTTCTAGATTAAAATTAAGATCAGGTAACTTAACCACCCAGTAACCCACAGGGATGGATTAAATGTGTGGCCAATTTGTTTAATCTTATGGAATTTCTGAGAGATAAGGTTGGTGGCCACATTTTCTTAAGTGGAGCAATTAGAGCTCGGGGAGGCAGATGACTTTTGGGAAGTTTCTGTAACTGGAAGGTGGGTGTGATGGGACCCATCATCAAGGACTCTTTGCATTAGATCTTAGCTGCTTCCTGATCCTACCATATAGAGCGTCAAGGTCCAGCATTTCAAGTTGCAGATGACAAGCATATGCCATCAAGATGGCAGTCATATCACATCATCTTATGTATTGTCAGCTCTTAAAATGCTTTCATATCTTTTGTATTTTAGGGACTCCGCATATGGCAATTGCAACCTCAGGTGGCTACTACAAGGCTGCCCTGGTTTTCAAGGTAGGTGGAGTTTCAGAGTTTTAGGGACATCTCCCAGGGAGTGATTGCTATAACCACATAGTAGGTGAGCTCACAGGCTATTCCGTTATTACCCTGCGCAATGCTGAGGAGGAGGCTGGATCAATGGCTGCTTGAGACTCCACCAGGGAAACATCAATTTACAAAGAAAAATGAGGGGAGAATGCTAGAAATATTCCACTGCTATTCCCACTTCAGGAAAAGAAATTGCTGGTCCTATTAGTATTGGAGAGGACAGTTGCAGAAAGTAGCTCCCTCCCTCCCCGTCCTCGTGGAATTGCACACAATGCTTGGGAAGGAATTCGGCCATCAATATGCTCCAGAAATCTGGATACCACAGCCTGAGAAAGTGGGCTGTTGTGGAGTGGGCTGGCCTGACATGACCCATCGATTCTGTCTGCCCTTGGACTGCAGGGACTCAGATTGGGATGCTTGATGCTAGCGGGGAGGTCTGCCTGTTTCCAAAATAATTAACTAGTCCCCTCTGGTTGTTCCTTGGGCAGGGTCCCCCAGTGGCATTGCTCCCCAGCTCCAGCCCTGGTCTCAACCTTCTCTGGATCCATAGCTCTAACACTACCCTAGTCTTAGACTTGGATGAACCCCAATCTTAAATGTGATAAAAGGAAAAACATGTAACATGATATAGCTGGCGCATTTTCATTACTACATTTATTATTTCACCTTTAGCAACGTCCACTATTTTGTCCCAACCCTGAAGTCATTAATCCTATCCTTGTATTTAATTTTTTAAAAAATTGTTCCATTTGTTGAATGCCTAGAGTATCCCATGTTAGACCGTCTCCCCCATCTTTATCAATTGATCTATCTATAGAATTATAGGTAATCCATAAATCTCCAAAAATCAATTTCTCCATTAGCTTCTTGTCTAGCTTTTATTACCTGCCCACGAGGGATTCAGTGTCAGCACTAGTGACATCTGGGGCTGGCTAATTCTTAGGGGCCTGTCCTGTGCATTGTAGGATGCATAGCAGAATCCTGAGCCTCTGCCCATGAGAGTTTGGTAGCACACCCTGCCCATGTTGTGGCAATAAAAAAATGCCTCCAAAGCATGCCAACTGTCTCCTTGCAGGAGGGGGAACAATATCAATCTAAGCTATCACCTCTTGCTTATCTTTCATGCTGCTTTTAGGAAGGCACAGAGTAAACATTATTATTCCCATCTCACAGATGAAGAAATTGAGGGTGAGAAATTAGGTGACTTATGCAAGGTTATAAAGGTATTAAGGGATGGAGCCAGGTTGCAAAACTAGATTTGCCTTATTTAAAAAAAAAAAATCTGTGTTCTTTCTATGAGACCAAACTATTTTAAATTAAATGTAATGGTACACATCTTATCCTTATGAAAATGCCATTATTCTCAACTTAAAATTAGTTCTGACTCTGAAGCCAGAACATGTCTTTGAGCCAAAACATATGTGAATGTATCTATACCCCAAACCTCTGTTCTAATCCTGTCCTCGGCTCAAGAGGTAACCCTATTTCTTAATAATCTAATTGCTTTGTAAATCCTCTTTTCTGTCAGCCTGGATGATGAGGGTTGAACTGGGAGAGAGCCCTCCACAGCCGGTTAATTCAGCAGGAGAGGTGCATGAGCCCCCTGCAGCGAGGGACCTGCTTGTTGTTCCATTCTAAAGAAAACTGAATGATTCCTCTGCTGATAACTGTGTGCATACAGACCCTGCTCTGCCAGAACCCCCTGAAACTGGGACCTTTGGAAATTCCAATAATAGAAATCTTCTATTGGCACTTTTCAAGGACAGTAGAGCTTATAAATGTAACTTCTGAGAACCTGAGCAAATGGAAAAAGGGGTTTTCAAACCAATCACTGGGCTGCTCAGAGCCTGACATTTGGGTTCGGCTCTTACTCAGTGGTGTGTTGGTTTCTGCCCCAGTACTCTGGCACCCATTTGAGGGCTGACAGCTTCTGGCCTCTCCGTTCAGAATTCAAACTGGGAGAGACATTGTTTTATAGCAATTAACAGCGACGCTTGGAAGAGATGGCAACACGCTGAAAAAAAGTTAATTGAAAATGTAACCTTCAAATAAAAATACTCAGACCTCAGGCTTGTATTTGTAAGCAGCTTACACTGTCTGTGCACAGTCTGTTGTATTATTTAAGTGTTTTCTACACCATTTCTGACTAATACAGCAGTGTTATTTTCCAGTCCAGTCTCCTTAATAAATATATTTGTCAAATATCTGCTTGTTCTCCGGAATACAAAGACGGTGAATTCCCCTTGTCTGCATGTGTTAACTGGTGATGTAATGAGATTAACAGCTCTGTCCTTTTTTTTTTTTCTTCTGCAGGTTTTATAAGAAAAGCCAGTGGGCTCCCTGACAAAGTTAAAAAGGTACCTTCTTTAATTTTGCATATGGGGAGCTGCAATCGGTTGCTACTGTTTATTTTATTTTCATCTGTCAAAGCAATTCCAGAATATGTCGTGTTTGCCTTGAGTTGGTTGAATTAATCCTCTGTTGGAACCAGTTCTGTCATTTCATGTTTGGTTAAGGTCCTGATTCCAGTGCTCACAAACTAGGGGCAGGTCTCTGCCAAAGGCGGCCGGTGCGTGTGTAATGTAACTTCCTGGGAAATATCCTCTTGACAAGGACAAAGGGGAAAGGTGGGTAGTGCCCTTAAGGAATGTCGATTTGGAGCCAGCCCCATGTCTCCCTTGGGTATACATAAGGGTGTCCTGGGCTTGATCCTGTCGGCCTGTTGTCCCCACAGAGCTAGAAGAACCAGCTAATGAGTCACACTGGGAGAGTGACTTTGTAGGGTCTCAGTGTGGGGCAAGACCCCCCAAAGCACGGCCTCCCTGGAAGGCTAATGATGCTGTGTGAGTTTGCTAGGGCTGCCTTCACCAAATAGCACAGGTGGGGAGCTTCAACTGCAGAAACGTATCTCCAAGTCATGGAGTCAGCAGACTGGCTCTGTCTGAGGCTGTTCTTGTTGGCTTATAGATGGTCCTCTTCTCTCTGTGTCCTCATAGGCTCTGTGTCAAAACTTTGTCTGTGTCAAATTTTCCTCTTTGTGTGAGGATACCTGTTATACTGGATGAGGGCCCACCTTACCTCATTTTATCTCAATGACATTTCTGAAGACCCTGTGTCCAAATACAGTCACATTCTGGGTTAGCACTCCAATGTATGAATTTTGGAGGGACACGGTTCAGCCCATACAATGCCAAGATGATGAGATAAGAAGGGAAAGCTCTTGAGCCAACAACTCTCTAAGTGGCCTCTTTCTCTCTTCTCTTTCTCTTTCCCTCTCTCCTTCTCTCTTGCTTTCGCCTTCCCTTCTTCTCCTCTTCTTTATTCTTCTTGCTTCTTCTCTTTGTGGGTAAAATCTCTCTACTATTACTGTCAGGTCAGCATATTTTACAGAACTCATGCTTTTGAATCACTGTGTTCAGAGTTCCATTCCTGACCTGACTTGTTATTAGCTGCACGACCAAGAGCAAGTTGTTTAAGTTCTTTTGGGTCTTAGGTTCTTCATCCTTAAAATGGGGTTAGCAGCAACTACCCCTGCTGACTTTGTTGACAAGGATAATAATGTCCTGTGTGTAAAAGCCTATTCCCTGAGTCCAGGGAATAGAGGCCGTGTTGTCAATAGAGAATTTAAAAATAATAACACTGCTGACTTTTTAAACTATCAGTGCAGATGGCTCCCAGGGCCAACCCACCCTCCCTTGTATGGAACAGGAGAGCACCATCTCTTTTTTCCTCTGTTGCATATTAAATACATCTCTCTCTCTCTCTCTCTCTCTCTCTCTCTCTCTCTCTCTCTCTCTCTGTCTCACACACACGTTCTCGCATCTGTATCTTGAATTCACAGGACAGCTTTACCAAAGGTATTTCACGTGACCGCACATCTTATTTTGTATTCATTTTACTCAGAAACTGCCAAACCTCACAGCTAAATTATATATGATAGAGGAAAGCCATCGTTTATTGCTGTTTTGAAAAGAGGAGGCCTAGTGGTCTCTGGTTAGAGCCTTCTTCTTCTTTCCCAGATGCCCTCAATTTCTCCAGTCAGCTTCCAGGACTGGGTCCTAGCGGAGAAATCAAAATATACAACTGACCACAGGAGTCAAATCCATAGCCGCTGACCACAGGAGATGTGTGTGTGGCCGGGCGCGTAGTGTTTATTATTCCATCCTCCTTTCTGAAGTGCTACCCAACCCCCCAGCATTTGTGTATAAAGTAGCTACTTCTACTGTAGTTATACTGCATAAGTGGCTATTTTATATAAATAAAATAACAGAGGATTGGTGCGTTGTTCTAAGAACAAAACAAAAACAGCAATGAAAAGCAACTCTGAATGATACATTTTTTTTTTTTTGCAATGGGAGATATCTGTCGTCACACAACATCAAAAAGGTTAAACCCTTGCCATGAATCACTGAACTTTTCCAGGGAATATTCCACTTCTTGCAGATTTTACTTCTTCAGTTGAAATCTGTAAGGGCGGAAGACACGGATGCCGGTGTGTATGTTGCAGGGTGTACGGTGCAGTCTGTGACAGCCATATACTCAAGTGCAGATACTTAATCATATCATGTCCAGTGAACAAAAAGAAGCAACATGTCATGTTACAGAATATAGATTCAAATGTTTAATGATAAAAGAGGAAAACACTTCTAATTATGTCTAATAATAGTTAAAACAGCACAGTGGCACAGAAATGCGTTTAGACAGAGCCCTTTCCTGTGAGGGGGTGGCAGTCTTTCCTCTGCTCTGTGAATATTGCAAAACAGAGCCTTAATTTTGAAAAAAAGTTTCAATTTCTTCTTATAAGACATGGTAAGATGTTTATGTTGTACCCACTAAGCGAGTTGCCTGCTTTTGCCCAAATGGCTCACTCTTGCCGACCCAATTCTCACTTCCCACACTATTCTGAACATGTGGGTTTGCCCTGTTATGACATTTCCGTGGACCAGGCCTGTGATTATGAGCTGCACACTCTTCTAGGTTTCTGTTACTAGAAATTGCTGGTTATAGACATGAATAACAAGAATATTAATTCTAAAGTCATGTTTAAGGGCTTTCTGTGTTCCCCCAACATGGTTCACCAGAGGTGGACGCCTCTCTGGTTTGCTCTGACTTCTGTCCCCTCAGAATTTCTCTTTGATTGCTATGGGGTATAGTGTGTGGAGAGGTTTTGGGGAGCAGGGAATATTTTTCAGAATGGGAATCTACAGACAGTGAAAGGAATGTCTCAGCTGCAAGACTGTGGATTGTATGCTTCTTCCTAAATTCCATGATTCGACCCTCCCGCTAGAGCTAGACGGGTGAGTCAGTTCACACCCCCATTCACAGAGGCTCCACGTTGAATGGAGGGACACGTATCGATATGTTACTAGTGATTGCATTCCACTCTTGGGTTATGGGAATATTTCTTCCCTTCTTTTCCAAATGTCCTTTAATGACTTTGATAGGAAAAATAAAAAAAAGCTTAAAAAAACCCATAATGATGCTACTTTTTAATGTGCATACCAGCTGGACCTCTTGACATTGTATGAACTAATTCTGTTAATTTCAACATTTTAATCATCACACGTGAGAAATTGAAATATTGAAATTTATAAAGAGGACTAACAAAAAAATTCCATTAAAATCATTACCTTATTTTTGGATGCTAGTAAAGTAACTTTCTAATTTAAAAATTCAAAAAGCATATTTGTAAACCAATAGAAATAAAATAAATAAAAAGTCATTATGGAGGATATTGTCCATGACATTAAAACCTATGAGTCTGGTTCAATCCATCCCAACCTTTATTTAATCACTCAAGTTATTCATTCAGCATTGTATATGGGTGAGGTCATGGCATTCACTGGTGAGCCAAGTACGTCGTCTCTGTCCTTAGAGAGCCCATACTTTAGATTAATTTCCTACCTCGATAAATATAGTTTGGGATTAACAGATACTAAATTAAAAGTGAGTGGAGAAAAAGAAAAAATATTCAGTGTATTTCAGAACTATATTTTGCATGCATGAAAGAAAATAGTATGAAAATAAATTTTCTACTTTGTCCAACACACACACACACACACACACATGCACACACAGTCACACTGTCTCTGCCTGGCTCAGAGACCCAAGATTTATTCCAATGATAAAAGTATTCATTTATTTTAAACATTTGTAATTGAAAGAGGCAGTTGACTCTCCTACATCTTGCTTTGCCCCTCTGATGTCTACTTATAGGAAATCCAACCAAGCAATGAGGGTGGACAGGGCTCCCGTATATTTCAGAGGCCATGGAGACAAGAAAACCCCTGGTAGCAGCATGTACAATAAAGGCAATTCCCAAGTTTGATGGAGCTAATGGTTGAAGGTGTCAGAGAACTGAACTGATGGATGAGGAGATGATGTCACCTTGCTCCCTTCATTACCTGAATGGAAGAAGACTTGTTGTAGGCTAGCAATTACATGTGGTATATCACTCAAGAACTTTTATTAAAAAAAAAAAAAGTCACTGTGGGTGGGTGGGAAATGCTGCAGAACAAAGGAAAAAATAATATCACCCTGAAAACGATTTTTAGAAATATATAAGTTGGGTGTAGAGTGGTAAAATACAGGAAGCTGGGAACCTAAGTGCTATTTGGAAGCCATTTTGGAAATAACAGCATTGCAGGCTGATATGAACAGATGGAGCTGAGTGAAACAGCGGGTTGCGAGGAAGCCGACACTCAGCCATAGGAGGCGAGCCACTGACTGCCCACAGCGGAGACAGAGAGACCAGAGAGTCAAATCAAAGCTGAGTGAAATAAACTTGAAAACATGGCTCCCCAGTAGGTCCCTCCTTCCCTCTCTTGCTTCCTTCCTTTGTTTCCTTTTTCCTCCCTCCCTCCTTCCCTTCCTTGCCACATGTACTGAGCATCCGGTGTGTGTGTCAGAGGAATACAAAGAAAAAGATGAGAAAAGAGACAAAGAATGGATACAGTACACAAGCATTTTAGATATCTGAAGATTAAAAGAGAGCAATTAAAAGGAACAATCATCAAGGGTATAATTAGATACAGCTTTCTGAAGCTGAAAGGCTCTAAATATGGAGATCGAGAATCCCCACTGTATTATAAGAAGAGATAATGAAAAAAACAAAAAGATTTGCACCTAGAAGAACATAATAAATGCCACAAAATGGGAACAATCTATGCAATTTTTTTCAGGAAAAACTGACCCAAGAACATTATAACCAGCCAAATGGCCGTTCATTGGTAAAGGTGACAAACAACAACCCCCCCCCAAACAAAACTAAGCACACAAACACAAAACACAATATGTGTTGAAAACTTTCAAAATATGTTACCCATAAACTCTGATTTGAGGGGGAAAAAACGAGTATGATCTATAAACAACTGAGAATTGCCTTGAAATTAGGGACTTGAGAATGAGGAAACCAAGGTATTAAAAGAATGATTGTGAGAAAACAATATAAAGTCAAACACGAAATATCCTTCCAATTTGAATGCAAATATCAATATAATTCTCAAAAGAGATGGTTCTCAATTATACAGTACTAATCTAATAGAAAACGAATTTCAAAAGGGGCCGTGAAAAACATAAACGCAGTAATTGCTCAGCTTACAAGGGGGTGAGCATCGACATTAAATCTTGCAGATCAGATAAAAAATGATTCAAATATGTAAAAATACATCAAAGCAAAATTTTTAAAAGAATGGGTTCCTTTCTGGGTAAAAAAAATAATCAAAGCCAAAATGTAGACCAAAAAATAAAAAGAAAGTTAAGAAAGAAAATAGTAAAGCAGTATAAAAAATTGATGTAAAACAAGATGGCCAAGTCAGTCAATAATAATATTAACTAATTCATATCTATCAGGTACTATAATCCAGGAAAGCTCTCTGCACTGTATGTGCATTTCATTGCTGCATTTAATTCTTTTTTACAGAGGAGTAAACTGAGGAAGAGATGTTTTAACAACATAGAGCAGATGTACCAAGACATACAGTAACTGGTCATAGGGAGTCATGTACTGACTTGGCTCCTTCATGTCCCATGGCATTGCAGACAGGCAAAGTTCTTGTCTAAACTTGCCTTAGACAGAGGGGATGCTATCTAAAATCTGTGATGTGAGTTTCTCCAGTTTTCTCCAGTGTTATTCCCCTACCAATACAATCCTGTTATGGTCTCACTGTTATGTTGCAAGTACTGGAGAAGATGGTAATGGGGCAAAAAAATAGGTGAAGTAAGATGATTATTGTAAACACTGAGATTTTACCTAGAAATAGAATCTCATTGACCGTTCTCATTTTACCTATGTTCTCAGAGTGTGGAGTTGACTCCATAGCCTGGAGTAGAGATTTTCATCAGGTGTGCCCCAAGAAGTTTTAAAACATGTAATACCTGACTATTTAGTCAGGGCCACAGGCCTCTTTTCCCTTAGATAGTGGGGGGAGTGGGGGAGGCAGTAACACCATAACTCTGGTATGAATGAACCTAAAGTATACCGATTTTTCTTTGTCAGATGGGCAAAAAATATGTTTTTGATGTGCTACGGAATTTTAATAATGAGTTTATGTGTGCCCTGAGATAAAAGGCACCCCAGTCAGTAGCCAGGAGTGAAATGATGCAAAGGGCTGGCAAGTCCCAGCTCTGCCTCCCAGAGGGCACCACACGGAGGGGTGCAGGAGCTACCAGGGAAAGGTTTCTGTCGGCATTTTCTTAGATCGTTTTAAAAGATTCTAAGTAACAATATTTCCCAACAAATGAGAAGACCGAACTTCTCATATTGTGTCCAACAGTAAATTTTCACTCAGTGCTACATAAAACTAAAAGACGAAGAAAGTGAAAATTTTGGTTAAAAATATACTCAAGGAAATGAAAACAAAACAAATCAAAAAAAAAAAAAACAAAAAAAACAAAGAAAGCAGGGCCAATGGCATTAGTTTCCAACAAACTTTATTCCAGGCCAAATAATATTAAAGGAGACACAGAGTGTCATTTTACAATCCACAGTAAAGACAAAACAGTCATGAAAATTTATTTGCCGAATAACATAACATCGGAATATATAAAGCTAAAAATGTTAGGAATAAAATGGGAAATTTACAGACATGTTTGTTTTGGGAGACAGTACACATGTCTCTTACCCTTGAGAGAAAACATAGGCAAGTACACAAATTTAAATAAAATAATTAATAAGATTATATATTTTAAAAAATAGTTTTTTAAAGGTTCTGTGCAAGATTTTAACATTTTTCTTGTTCTAAGCCTCAACAATAAGCATAATAAATTCCTTAAAGCAAGTATTTTATTGGATGTAAGATCAGCTCCCCAAATTTAATGTGAGAAAAATGTAAATTAAAAATAAAAGTAAAAACAAATATTCAAAATTAAAACCTCTCTCTAAGTAATTTTGAAGAATAATGAACTCTCCGTTACTCATTATTTAGAAATGAAATTGAGGTGAGAATATTTATTGTGAAAGCATGTTATACTGCCAAAGCTTTACTCTAAGGCAAATTCATAATGGTAAATCAATTCCTTATTAAATAAGTGGTAATAAAGTAAACTAATCAGTCTCTTTAAGATGCTAGACTCAGAACTCAACACTAACCTAGGGAAACTAGGTAAATGCAAATGATGAAGCTAAGACAGAAATAAATTGAAATAAAAACATAATTAGAAAATAGACTAAGAGATAAATTATTCCAGAAAATGGGATCTAACCTTTCAGTCCTCTGTCTTGCTCCCCCTTCTTCCCTCCCCCATCTATCAAAAGTAAATAAAATACTTCAACTAGATTAACTTCTGATTATCTCATTAAAGAAAAAATAAGAATCATCATTCACAATTAAGGAAAATAGAGACTGGATAATTTCAAATGTGGATGTTTAAAAATAAGAAAATATGATTATAAGGTACCATTCTAGGTTAATACTTTGATAAAATTGATTATCTAGGGAGGAAATAAGAGTAACTGAAATTGGCTCAAAAAATTAAAAAACCCACTAATTAATTGCATAGACAAGTAATACAGAAGAAAATAAAAGTGTACTGTTTAACACGATAGGCAATGTCATTAATGGGTTTTCTCAAACTATTGAAGATCAGAGAATTTCTATGATTTACAAATTCTTCCACAGCATAGGCAAAATATGAATATATACATCTAAGTTATTAATACCACAGACTATAATCGACATGCCTTTTTAGTAAAATATGTTTGATGATGCAAAAAGACAAATAGCACAACAGCATAAATTTAAAAGATGGTAGGACCATGTGTTGCTGAGTTTATGGAATAGATTGAGAAGCACTTTCTTGAAAAAACCAAACAGCTCAAAGAGCTTGAACCTCTCCAGTTCTTTTGCTCTGCCTCCTTTTCTTTTTCCCATACGTGTATTCCTACACACACATACATACATACATGTACTCTCAATCTCTCTCTCTCTCTCTCTCTCTTACACACACGGGCACACACAGCCACAACGCACACCCAGCTTTGAGACTAACCCTTACTGTCTAACCTGAACTTCTTGAAGTCCCCGTTATGTCTCTGTTGAGAATAACAGGCCACTGTCCACCAACACTGAGAAATAAGACATTCATTATAAACCCAATAGCTCCAGAGCCCTGCTCAATGCTTGGGCTTCAGTTAACTTCCCCATTACTACTTGCTTTCAGAAACATACAAATAATAACCTGGAGAGATGCAGAAATAAAGGTGGTGGCAAGAGAAGTGTTTCATTCCGAATTATTTATTTGCATGAGAAAAAGTAGCCTAAATAATGGCCCAGAACCCAGTCATTGGAGCAGGAGCAACTTAAACGATTAGCCCACTGAATGGACGACAGTGGCCAGCATTCCTGGGTACCTGGCTGGTGACCATTTACCTCTTTGAAAGCACAGGGCTTGGTTTCATTCCTTCCAATTTGGAGTGAGCAAAAAGAAAATCAACAAACAAACAAACAAACGAATAATTTTAAAGTCACCAAAGTGAGGACCTGTGCCTAAAAGAAAAGAAGTATTGATTGCTCTGAAGATTGAAAGAAAAGATGTACTATCTCTAAAAATTATTTGGTTAAAATAGAAGAAGTCTAGGCATGTCCTGAAAACAGTCAGCCTCTTTGAAACAGAATCAGGGTTGTACGGAGAGGTTGCTGCTAGATGAAGACAAATGCAGAGACCCAAAGAAAGCCGCTTGGGATAAGACCAGAAGATAGGAAGTTGCGGATTGTCACGGTGGGGTGTTAAATGTGCAGCAGAGGCCACAAAGTACAGAGCTGACCTGGCAGAAACTGCTTGTGGCGGTGAGACATGGGACAGACACGTTGTAACCTTCCATACCTTCTTGTTGGAGGACTCGGAACATATTCCTATTTTAGGTTTTGATAATTTAGAATTCCCCTTATAGTTTCCCGTTTTTCCACTCTGCTCCAGTATGATTCTGTTGGAAGCTTCTGAGCGTATGTAGACATCTGCCTTTGTGTAAAGCTATAGTCTCCTGCACAGTTCTTGAGTCATTTTTAAAACTTGTCTTTTTCCTCGTCACCTCACCTAGGGCTCCAGCCTCATAACTTCTTTCTGGGCTACATATTCCTCTCTTCTGTCCTCTCCAAACTTAACCCTTTCAATGTAACTTTTCTAATTTGCCATGCACTAGAAAACCAACCAACCAATTTTATTAGAAGTCTGAGAACAATAATTACCAATAGACATTAACTTTTTCAAAGAGTGCTGCATGAGGCTATGAAGAATTCTTTGAGTCGGTTAAGAGACACACGATCATTATTTTAACTCCTCAGTTTTTTTCCCTGGTTTTTCTATCATGGCAGTTGTCCTCCATATCTGTGGTTTCACTTACCATGCTTTCACTTACCTGTGGTCAACCACTGTCTGAAAATATTAAATGGAAAATTCCAGAAATGGACAATTCTGAAGTTCTAAATCGTGTGCCATTTTGACTAGCGGATGCAGTTCCGCATGGAATGTGACTCATTTCTTTGTTCAGTGTATCCACATTGCTTATGTTCCTTACCCATTAGTCACTTAGTAGCTGGCTTGGTTATCAGATCAATTCTCCAGTATCATGGTGCTTGGGTTCACATAACCCTTATTTTACTTAATCATGGCTCCAAAGCACAAGAATAGTGAGGCTGGCAATTCAAATATGCCAAAGAGAGGCAAAAGTATATGTGTGTATAGGAAAAAAATAGAATATTTAGGGTTTACTACTCTCTGTGGTTTCAGGCATCCACTGGGGGTCTTGGAAACCCATGGATAAGGGGAAACTACTGTACTCACTCTCAGTCTACACGGGAGATTGATTTAGTTATTAGGTGTTTCTGTATGCAGTCATCCTAATGAGTATTGATTGAGGCACACATTTGCATGCAGCCTTGGGGGTATCTGTGGAATGCCAACATGCTAAAGTCCTTGGGTTTCTTATGGAATTCAGGAGTCCCCCACTATATCGCAGTTCACTTATCGCGGCCTCACTGTATTGCGGGAATTTAAAAATATTATATTTATTATTTATCACGGATTTTTTGCTATATCGTGTGATTTTGCGGTACTGTATACGTATGTTGTTAAAGTTACATAGGTTTAAGAGTGTAGAATAAATGTAGGGTTCCTGCTTTGCAGGGGGGTCTGGAACGTAATACCGGAGATAAGAGAGGGAATACTGTAGTTCCCAAGGGTGGAGTGACCTGTTTAAACAGACCTAGTAACTATTGCCTCAGTTGTAGGAACAGCTGGAAGGACCAGTGACGAGATTGACATAGGACATTTCTTTAAGATTCCTGGCAGCGGGGATGACCCTCCACTCCCAGCCCCAGTTGTGCTTGCATTCAAGAAAAAGCTGGGCGTGCACCTTCCCCCACGCTCCCCTCCTCAAAGCCAAAAGCAGCTTCAGGGGTGCCGATGGCAAGCGCTCTCCCCTCAGTTGTTTCCACGCCTTGAAATGGAGTTTATCTGGTCACAGTGCGAGGGGAGTAGGATGGCCCCTGCTTGGAAGTGTCAGTAAGGGCAGTGGAGCCGCCGCCCCGAGCCGGGTTGCTTAACTGTTTACTCGGGGCTCCCAGCTTTATGCTCCAGCCGTTTTGCGCCCTGCTACTGCACGAGCAGGCTGCGGGTCTGCCTGTGGGACCGTCGATCAACTTGCTCTCTGAAAACCTGCGGCCTGGAAGACTCCTCTGTGGGCATCGAGATAGGGGAGAGTTCTAAAATTTAAATAAAATCACCTGAACTGCTGGACGGCAGAAGGGGTTGCATTTGTTCTGGGAGCCATGGACTTTAGCTCTTTTATTTAGTGGATCACTAGGGGCCATCTTTGGGGTGAGATCATTAACCTCCTTTGCACAGTGGCGGACGAGGAGGGGGATCAAAATAGGTGCCTACTTGACTCGAGAGAGCTATTTGGATGTTAGACTCTACCATGATCAGCATCCACTGTGAGATTTGGTTTCCATCCCTTAGCTAAAGACAGAAGACACAATAAAACAAAACAGACAGACAAACAAATAGAAACAGTTGGTTTTTCTCTCTTGGGACTGTGAGGAATGAAAGTCAGCTCCTGCGCTGCGATTCCTGACTCAAGGAAGATGGGACAGATGGGACGTGGATTTAGTGTTTATTTAGGATGGGTTTTGGAAAACTTTTGAGTTCAATTCCCCACCGTGGAGAAAGACAAATCTCAACCGTGTGGCAGATAACTCTTAATCTTCATGCAAAATTTTCTCAGTCTGGCCCAGGCCAGAGTCAGAATTCACTGGCTGCCTCAGTCCTTCTGTTTTCTCCACCCCCCCATCCCCCAAATGGACAGTAGTGGTTACATTCTTGCTTCTCCTTCTTCTAGATTCTGGTTTCTCTTTCACTGCCTGGAGGCCAGGACACACTGTAGATAGTATATCGGTCCTAAGGGCACTTTGGATGTAGAAGGTTCATGAAGTGAAGTTGCTTGCAAGGCTCTTAGAAAGCCAAGGCAAAGCGAAAGCCCTGGGTAAGATCAGGTTAAGGGAGGCATGAGAAAGTCAGTCCGGCATGGGCAGAAAATGGCTGGCATACTTGATCGTGTGCTTGGAGGAAAGTTGCGTGAAGGCCCTCTTTATTAAAGGCATGAGTGGGGTGCAGGGAAATAACGAGGGTGCACGGCCCAGGGCTGTGCCGGTGTCAGGAAGCATTGTTATCCCTGGGCTAGTAAGGGCAGGAGGGAAGGCCCTCGGCACCTGGGAGGGAGACTGGCAAGCAGAGGTCTGCGGTGGAAGTCATGGCAGGATGCAGCCAGCTCTAGGAGGCTCTGCAGGGAGGGAGTCTGAGCTGCCTTGCCTTGATCTCCCTCCCTCGAGTTGCCTACAGGCACTCGCATCAGCCACATGCAAAGAGGTGCCAGAAGGCAAGCGAGTCCCTTGATGCAGTCCAAACAGGTCAGCCCTCCAGGACAAGGGCAGGAGAGAAGAGGTCGAGGGTGGACTTAGGGGTGCACAGCTCAAAAGTGGAGGGGCGTGGAAATCTGTAGAAGTCCTATGACTTTGACCTAACTGCCACCTGCCAGCGTTGTTGCCCCTGTTAGTCCCAGGGACTATCAGTGTGAAAGGGAAGAGGTGGGAACTGAGTTCCCTTTGCCGCTCTGCCCATTAGACGTAGGAGAAACAAGGGTGGGCCCCAACCCCACACTGCCTCTTGTGGGGCAAGGCACTGATTTCCAACAGAAGGTTTTCTCCACATGCACACCATTCCGTGGGCTAACAGATGCTCACACACAGGAACGTGCAGAAGCACATTTTGGAGAACCATTGATAGCATGTGCCCCTAACTGGGCTCCAAGAGTAACAGCAACTCATAAAACCCCAACTGGTTATGGTGCATGTACCAGCAAGTGTGGTGTTCTCCCCCATCATTTGGGTGTAGTGGACGCTTTTCAAATGAATGCAATCCATCTTTCTCATGTCTGGTAGGAGTGGTTATTAACTACGGGGAAACTGTCTCCAACAGTAGGTCAGTTAATTACTGCATTTTAAAGCAGCTTCTTGAAAAACAGCAATTAATTTCACTGCATTTCTGGGTATTTCTTCTCTAAACCATATTCATTTGGAATCACTGTTATTATGGGCCGATACGGAGACTTGATTATTTCTGAGGGCTTTACAGGAGATCATATTCTGTTTTCTTCTTTTTAATGAATGCAAGGATAGAACTAGGTTTTTAATTATTGCCAGCACCTTTTCACTATTGTAAAGAGACTTAACAAGATAGAAAATGGGAAGAATTCACACTGAAAGGGGATATGATAACTACTCTGAAAGACTATTTATCCAAACACATCAAGTCAAAATACTGTGTGATAAGAAAAAAAAAATTAGACTCCAAACACATCCTGGGGTATTTCTGTTTACTTATTACTATTCTTTGTACTATCCTGGTCTAATGGGTTGGACTTCCATGAACTTTTTTTTCTGGGTGAGAATAATCAGAGAGACTATTTCCACCCATTCCTTAACCTTTTATCTCAGCTTTAGCTGCATTATCTTTGACTGGTTGGACCCTGCTGCCCTCCTGTTTGGTTTCCCAAGAAACTATAGAGAACCTGACTGGCTTTTGTCCAAAGGGCAGTGAGCAATAATTTTTCATTCATTGCCATATAGCCTCTGCTGTAGGAGCTGGCCGCATCTGGGTTTAGAGACTAAACATAAGTTGGGCATTTCATGCTGACCTTGCCAGACCCTCCTGAGGATATCTGATTTCGAGCAACTCTTATAGGTATTATAGACCAAGGTTTCTCAGCCTCAGCACTTTGGACATTTGGGACTGGATAATTCTCCACTGTGAAGGGCTGTCCTGTGCATTGCAGGACACTTAACAGCATCCCTGGCCTCTCTTCGCACTAGATGTCACTAGCGCCGCTCTCCCCTCAGTTGTGGTGATCAGTCATGTCTCTAGACATTGGTGACTGTCCCCTGGGGGGAAAAATCATTCTAAATTGAGAACCACTGGTACAAACACAACTATTTATTGTTCTAGAGATAGATGATAGACTATATATAAATATACAGGGAATGCGCGTATGTATACAGAGTTTAATAACATGAAGGTTGTAGGTTTTGGAAGCTTCGTGTATTAGAGTGCTCCAGAGAAACCAAACCAATAGGAGATATATATCAAGAGAAGGAGAGATTGATTGATTACAGAAATTAGCTCATGTGATTATAGAGGCCAAGAAGTCCCATAACCTGACATCTGCAAGTGGGAGAAACTGGAAAGCCAGTGCAGTGATTCAGTCTGAAGGCCTGAGAGCCAGGAGCACTGATGTCTGAGGGTAGGAGAAGGTAGATGTCTGAACTCAAGCAAAAAGAGCAAATTCACCCTTCCCCACCTTTTTGGTCCTTTCAGGCCCTCCAGTCTTCTGTACTCAGTCTACAGATTCAAATGCTGATCTGTTTTGGAAACACCGCACAGACACACCCAGAAGTAATATTTTCCCAGCTGTCTGGGCTTCCCTCAGTCCAGTCAAGTTGAAACATAAAATCGACTATCACAACCTAGTGATAGGTCTGCCAGCACACCTGGAGTTTAGTCCAGCTTTGTCCAAAACAAGCTCTGGGATACTTCCTCAGCCTCTTGGTGAAGAATAGATGAGCCAGCGCTTGCAAAGTGCTGGCCACTGAGAACAGTGTACAGCAGGTGCTCCAGGAAGACTGTATCCTCCACCCATGCAGAAGCAGTTAGTGCTAAATAGGGTGACTGATGGCCGCAATGGAAACACAAGTCATTCCGTTCATTGACACGTTTCTGGCCTCTTTGCTCCGTGTCAGCTGAAAGAGGTGTCTCCCTTTGTTTCATGCCATATACTACTGTGTCATTTCACATAAGATTGCTTTTCTCTAAGAAGCAAGTATGTAAGCAACATACAAACGCACTCACAGTGCACAACTTCCAGCGTCACCGGTGAAGCTGCAGTGTCCCTGGACCTTGGCCCCAAACCTCGCCCAGCTCCAGAGGCAGCCACCGACATGTGATCGAGGTGTTTCCCTCCAGGCCTTTTCTCCGTTTTCTGTCCCTATTATTTTAGGTGTGTGAACACGCATGTGTTTGTCTCGTGCATGGGGACATGTTGCGTTTTCACCGCATGGACTGTTAGTACACACAGACCTGGCTCATTCGTGTTAACTGCTCTTTGGCATTGCGTAGTCTGGGGCCATGACGAATGATGCTACTGTGGACAGACTTACCTCTCATTGTGTGTGATCTGCAGTAGACACTAAGAAGTGAAATTCTTGAGACAGAAAGTATGCACATTTTAAATTTTAATCAAAGTACTAGGTTTCCCTCCAAAGTGGCCAGACCATTTTACATTACTGGCACACGGTAACATCAAATCTATCCCCCCCCCCCAATATTATGAAAACAGCGAAAAACAGATATATTGTTTTAATTTGTGTTCCACCAATTACTGTGAACATGAGTAAATTTTCTTATGATTGTTGGCCTTTTCTTTTCCTTTTGAGATTTGCTTCTTCCTTTCTTGTGCCTGCTTCCGTATTGGGTTGTTTATCTTCTTATTGATTTGTATGATTGTTTTTATATGGGCTGCATATTAATTCTTTGCCAGTTATACACGTTGCACAAGAAGAGACTTTAAGAGGCTGCACAGTAAGCATTCGAAAGGGCTTCAGGTTAAGAAGCTGCTGTCTGAGATCATTAGTGAGATTTTCTAGCTGTGACGTGTCCCTGTCTCCTTGTTCCTGCTTTCCCCATCGGAGATCTGAATGTCCACTCCCAATTACACTTCCAGTATTGTCAACTGAGGTGTCCCCCCTGAGCTTCCATCTCTTCTGCATTCTGAGCAGAGCCCATGGCCAGTACCTGCTCAAGACAAATACAACAGTGCCCTTTGCAAGCTCCCCTCCCCCAGAGCAGCGTTCCCAGGTGTGCAATACAAAACCCTGTTTGTGGAGGATGAATAGTTGTTGTGAGCAGACAAGATCCATGACGTCAGCTCGCAGAACACTTGGCTGGACCAAATTAATCACTTTTTCCTCACCGCAGGCCATTTGTCCCCTCAGCCTTTTCCCTGCCACCCTGCATGGTGATCTTCCAAGAGCAGTTGAGTGAGCAGCGTTTCCCTGATGCATTTGACATGACAAGACTTTCTTGCTAGCGCCTCTCCGAAGACCACTTCACCATGGAAGATGCTTCCGGGCATTTTGTGGCGGTGCAGGCAAGGAGGATGCGGTCTGACAGCTGTCACGTGCTCTTCCTGGAACGGGTTTTGTTTTGCACGGGCCATTCGGTGCCACATTTCCTATTTACTCTGTGTGTGTCTCCCCCAGGCAGGGCATTGCCGGCGATACAAGTTCCATGGTAGCAGCTGATGGTGGGTGGATGCTGTCAGGGCCGATGTGGGAAATGGGGCTGGCGCACCCCGGGGGCATGCTGTTCACATACCTTTGGGGTTTGATGAGCTGTGTGACTCTGGAGAATGGACTCTGCCTCTCTGGGTGGTCCTCAGCTCCCTCTGCAGTGGGAATGATAACAGCCGAGTTTCAATACCTTTGAGGAAAATGGAATGAGGTAATGGATGCATCGGCACAGAGCAGGTACTCGGATGTGTCAAAACAATATGTGTTTTCGGTATGGGTCTTGGCACAGTCCGGGCAAACGCAAATCTCAAGCGTGCTCTGATGCCCCAAATACATTCATTTTTCAGAGAGAGACTGAGACGGCACTTAATATGAAAATACCTTTGGGGGAGAGAATATACGGCTCGCGTCCTTGCTCCCAGTTCTTCCTGTGGGCGTCCCCTCGGCTTCCTGGCCCCGTGGTGGTGCCCCCGCCTGGCTTGTCATTCTAGCAGGAGCAGTGCCTTCCTGGAGCAGCTGCTGATCACACTCAGCAGCTTTTTCAACCCTTACGGAACCAGCCCCGTTGCACACCATCAAGACAGCTCTCCAGGGGGCCCCTCCCCAATCTTCCTAGTCCCGGCCTCTTCTGTTAGACTCCCCAGCCCGGCAGCGGCCCGTAGCTACTTCCTGCAGTTGGTTGAGCTGAGACGCCCTAGGTTTCTCGTTTTACTGTTTTGGTTACCTAGTTGTCAACTTTATTCCCAGTGAGCAATTCTTTCTTTGAAATTCTCTGTCTCCATGACTGGGCTGGGTTCTGCCTTCTGAGTGGCCCCTTCCTGATAAAGGAAAAAGTGAAGGCTGGAAGTTAGGAAGAGAGGGATGGGTTGGAAGGGAGGATGGGAGTCAGCTGCCAGCCAGGGGAGGACTTGGCTGACTTGCGCCCTGCCTTCTGCTCCACATCCGCACACTCTGGGTGGTGCTTCCCCGCCCCATCCCGGCTGCCCAGTAACCCACTTACCATAGATCAACTGGTTAATCATGATAGATCTCTTGGCAGCGCCAATGTGTTTTTCTTTAGGGTGATGGAAAGTCGTCAGTAATTCATTAAAGTGCCCTGGTGATGTTGATTGCTGTAATAACGATGATTACATTGTTGTATTCGGTTTTAGTATTAACATTGCCTCTTTGATGGGGAGCCATTAACGAGACGCACACACTGGCGGAGGAAACTGAGCCCATGAGCTTGGTGTTTGGGGCCTGCATGTTGCATGAGGTCAGATGGGGACTGAGGACTTGTCTAGCGTCAGGAGTCTAGCTCAAGAGTGTGTGCTTTGAAACTGGATATGGGGCTCTGCTTCTACTCAGTGGGGCCCTGGACATGTTACTTAGCTTCTTGCTCTCAGTGTCCCCAATACCTATCTTGCTGTAGTGGCTCCCCAATGAGAATCCCTGGAAGCTAGATCCCAATAAGATCCCAGAGCCTCGGGCCTGTCCCTAGAGATGCCGAGTCAGTAGGTGTGGGATGGGCTCCGATGCTCACATCCCGACCAGCTCCTGGAGAGCCTGGGGGTGCCGTGTGCATGCCACGCTGCATTGCAAGGTCATTGTGAGGCCTCGGTGCAGCTGCGTATGCCGTGCACCTGGCTGGTGTTCAGTCACGTTTAACACCCTCCCCTTCAGTGATGGGGAGGTGCTGGCTTTTACATCAAGACATTTGGGTTTGAACTTTAGACCCAAAAGAAATAAAAAACCAGCTGCCAGGGATTTGGCACGTTGCTTAAAATTTCTGGGTGTCACTTTCTTCTCACCTGTATGTAAGATGTGAAGGGATGTTCTCAAGAGTATCACATGAAACACTGCATGAGAAAAACGCTTTGGAAACTGTAACATGCCTTTCAAATGTTATGTTTTTCAAATTTATGGGTTTATTTTCTTTTTCTGATGTGCTTCTAAATCCATATCCTTAACCCTAAACAAGAAATGATTTTTTTTTCCCAAATAAAGGATCATTTTTTAAGGTGAACTGGAATTAAGTTAGCCTAGGGGAGCACTTGTAGTCTGCCAACCAGTGCTGAAGGGGGTGTGGGTATCAATGGCCAGCTTGGTCCCTTAGGTTCAGAGCTTGAGGACAGGGCAGTGTGACTTGCCTGAGTCCCTAGAGCAGGCTGGAACACATTGAGATGTGACCTTGTGACGCTGCCCAGTGCTCCTCTCCCGCCCCTCCAGGCTGTCCAGTCTGGTCCACGTCTGGCTCTCCCCACACTCTGCTCTCCCTCCACGTGTCTCCCCCTTTCCTCAGCTCTGCCTGCCACACCTTTCTGGTCGCCACCTCCGCTTTTCTCATGAGAAGAGTCTGTGCTTCTGGAACTTGGATCCTGGCAACTGTCTTTCACTTTAAAGGGCTGATGATGGGGGCCCTGGCTGGGTGGCTTAGTTGTTTGGAGCATCATCTTGTACTGTACATCCAAAGGTTGTGGGTTTGATCCCCCGTCACTGCGGGGATGAGAGGCAACCGATCGATGTTTCTCTCTCACATCTCTCTCTCCCTCTCTCTCCCTTTCCCTTCTTCTCTCTAAAATCAATAAAAACATCCTTGTATGAGGATTTTAAAAGTTATATAGAGCTGATGATGGGGAATGCCAAACCTGTTCTGAGTCAGAGACAGTTAAGCTCAAATCCGTGCCCCAAATGTAAACTTTCTGTTCTTGAAACATCCTTACTACCTCTGACCCTGACTCTCTTCCTTACCTAAAAAAAATGGATCTGAATTTCCTGTCTCAATTGACATAATAAGTACATAGGAACAAGGATTGGAAGAAATAGGTGAT
This sequence comes from Furipterus horrens, assembly GCF_987537825.1. Taxonomy (NCBI): domain Eukaryota; kingdom Metazoa; phylum Chordata; class Mammalia; order Chiroptera; family Furipteridae; genus Furipterus; species Furipterus horrens. The sequence goes on along the minus strand of NW_028327183.1, from coordinate 13,147,787 downwards.
AATTAAGCATCTACTGTGTGCCCAACCTTTTGACTGTGTTATCCCCTGTGACCCCCACCCAGGGCTGTGTGTTTATCACTGTCACCTTCCCCCTGGGGCCAGGTAGCACGGATACAGGAGCAATCGACCCTCCCCATCACTAGGGTGTCCCCAGCACGTAGGACATGGCAGAGGGGCAGTCATGCTCCTCCCTTTGGCAGGGCGGGGTTCCACCAGAAGTGAGCATACTGGCAATCTGCCGACATCCACATGACCTGCAAACCGCGGAGCAGGAACCAAACCCCAGCCTACCTGGTCCCCAAGCCCCGACCCTTTTCTGCTCATATGTGTGGGTGGCTCAGCTCGAATGTTGGTGACAGGCTGGATGCCACCGTGATGCACTGGACCTGTGGGGACCTCTGTGCCCAGGGACAGCTCCTGTCTCCCTTTGCTTTTCTCCTTCCCTCTCACGCTCTGTCAGACTTTACAATCATGCTTTCTCTTCAGTCTCTCATAGGATCCATGATCTTTACACTTTGCCCACAGTCGTGAAAGCTAATGGCGCCATTTTCATGCACGGACATGGGCCTGCCAGCTGACAGTGGTTAGCAATTCTTATTACAAATACAGCTTCCAATTCCTGAGCTAGGATTGTAAAGCTTTTCTGTAGTGACACTGAACCAAAATATCGAAATAGCTCAAGCCTCTAAAGGAAGCAGCAGCAACAGGTGGCAGGATGCCTTTGAAGTGACAGCCCTCTGGAATACAGATCGGGTCCCTGTCACCTCACCTCACCCGGGAACTCAGGCTCTACACTTCCAATGCCCTTGGCGGGAATTGAGCGCCGAGAAAGAGAGGGGGGGAAAGAGAGAGAGAGCGGGAGAGAGAGGCCTCTTTGCAAAGTTACTTCTGCGCAGTTTTCATCACAGCCTCTGTCTGATCTTGGAGACCCCTGTTTGTGGTTCAGAACGGAAAGGCTCAAATGAGATGTGAATGTTGGTACCCCCTGGAGGCCTGCTACTTGAACACATTCTGCTCCCTGTTCCCCAGCCATGGCCACTGTGGCTCCTTCCTCAGGACACAGCTTTGCTTTTTACAATTCATCCCTAATGAGGGCACCTCTTCGCTTCTTCCCTCCAGCCCCAGGCCGGCAGAGGTTGTCTCCGGTGCCGCCCCCCCCCCCCCCCCAGGCTTCTCTCTATCACACAAAAGCAAGTCTGGAGAAGTGGGAAATGTTTGGCTTTGAACTTGGTCTGGACTTCCATCTTGGGCGTATGGCTTAGAATTTAGGGCAAGACATTTAACTTCTCGAAGCCTTAATGATTTCACCAGTCACATGGGCTTAATGATAGTTGCTTCATGGAACTGTTTGGTGAGTTAAAGGAGACAATTATCAGCCTCAGTATAAAAGACGGTGTTGTTTGCATTCTTGTGGCTTTCATCCCCTGTGACTTTTGGTGGTTCTCTTCCTTGGAAGATGAGGCTGCTGGAGGAACCGGCTGCAGGCACATCCCTATGGGGACCCCAGGACTTAGATCTCTCAGCAGGGCTGACCTCCGTGTGCCGGCTTCCTTCAGCAGGCAGGCTCTGGGTTAGGATGATGGAAGATGGTGTACCATGTAGAGCAGCAGTCCCCAACCTTTTTGGCACAAGGCACTGGTTTGTGGAAGGCAATTTTCCCATAGCTGGGGCAGGAGGTGTAGCTCAGGCAATAACAGGTGCCTGCCACTCACCTCCTGCTGTGCAGTCCGGTTGCTAAGATCCTTGCCCTGAGGGTTCAAGACCCCTGGTGTAGAGGAATCCTTTCCTCAGGGCTTAGCATTTTGTGGGGGTAGGCGGGGACAGAGTGGAGAAATCCTTCTCCCCCGAAAGCCATACATTGCTCTCAAGGAAGACTGGCTGGCGTGTCTGGGTCACATTTCCACCCACCTCAGATCACGTGTGGGAGGTGGGATAGTAATGCCAGCCCTCCACAGCGGAGGCAGACAGTGGGGGCCTGTCGCCCAGGATCAGATGAAATGGGGCAGGGACAGTCATCCAACAGAAGTAGACTGCTGGCACCAAGAGAAGGCAAGGATCCTTGGGAAGTCAAAACCGATTGATATGCATCACAAGGCCAGACAGTGCTCGATGAAGGAATTCATTACTGAACAAAGGACAGTGCATTTTTGTGCAAAGAGCTCTGGCTTGGGAAAAGGGAGAACTGACATCATGCCCTAATGCCTCCGTTAACTTGGGTGACTTTGCACGTTTAAACCTTGCCTCTGTGGGCCCGGTGTCCTGGGCTATAGAATTTTCTGGTTGGATTGGTAGATCTCTGAGGCCCCTTCCAACACGACGTGTCTGTTATCTCGTGGTGCTGCTCATTAAGGAAGACTTGTAAGTTAATTGAAACAGTGCTCTTCCAGCAGGCTCCGGAGAAAACCATGTAGATATCTATAGGTTAATAGAAGGAAGGTAGTGACAGGTTTTCCCTGGCTGAGGGGAAGAGTAATTCAGAGGATGAAATATAAGTAAGACTAGCTGCCCTATTTAGGACGGTGCAGTGTTCTCTTCAGGGAAGACCACAGACAGGAATAGAAGTGCACATTGACCGTGGGCGGGTCAGCTTGTCCAGCAGGGAGGGATAAGCTGGGGCTGTGGGTCAGGGATAGCACAAGGAAGACACATACTTGTTACCATCCTTAGGATTGAACCTAATTTGGGGGGTGATTACTTAGTATTTCATTGAATAGATGAGGAAGCAGAGGCTCAGAAAAACAAAGGGACTTGGCTTTATGACCCAGCCAGGACAGAGACCCCTGGGCTTCACACCTTGGGTCCCTGGAAAAATCTGAGCAATTCATGCCACGTGCTGCAGTGGGTCAGGGATGGGGCCAACTGTAGCATGGAGAGCAAGTGTCAGGTGACTCAAAGTTCAAACCCAGATAGATAAGAGTGAGCAGAGGGCCAGGCAGCCCACCCTACCCAGCCATCTGAGGCGGCTGTTGTCTGAAGCCCAGAGCCCTGGGGTCTTACCTCTCCTTCCCACATCCTTTCATCTTTCCACCTTCCTCCTCACAGCGCACCTGAGGCAGTACTGGGAATGCCATAGGGGAGCCGCACTATTTAAGGATGTGAGTGGAACTCAGTCCAATAGTTCATGGCCCAGACTGGAGCATGAGGGCCGAAGGTCAAGGCCCAAGGGGTGGGGCTTCACAGCCTTAATGACTGCCGGTCATCTGCTGCACACCCCCCATCCTTGTTTTCCTCTCCTAGTCCATGTCTACCCCTCTGACATTTTTTTCTTTGATTCATTTATCCCTATGATTCCATTTGCTTCTGAGTTTTTCTTTCTTTTACCACCTCTCTGTTTCTCTTCCTATCTGCCCCAGACCCTTTCCTTCCCTCTTGCTTTGTTTTTTTCTGCCTTGGCATGCTTGCTCCCTTCCCCTCCCCTCCCCTCCCCTCCCCTCCCCTCCCCTCCCCTCCCCTCCCTGTCCTCCCCTCTCCTCCCCTTTCCTCTCCTCCCCCCCCTCCCTCTCTTACTCTCTCTGACCCTCACTGGTCCCTGCCCTCTCAGTTCCATCGCTTGGCTGGCTGCACATAGCCCAGCACCCTCCCTAGCTCAGGCCTGTCTCTCCCTGGATCTCTTAAATATTGGGGTGGCTTCTGCCTGATGGCCTAGGCCTGGCCTCCCCACAGAGAACCTCCCCCTCTGGTCCTGGCACTTGTCCCCAACTCCTGTGTGAGGTTCTCTCAGCCTGGAAGTGTTGGTCAAGCGCCTTCTTGCCCCCAGATGGGGGCCTGGCTCTCTGGAGAGTAGAAGAGGCTGCAGGGGCAAGAAGCCAAGATGTGAGGGCTTAGCCCTGGCCCTTCCGGCCCCCTGGGCCAGCACAGCTCCCTTCTATCTGCAGGCCTCCCGTTCCCGAGGCTTCTTCCAGCCCTCATCCCACCTCTCACAGTGTATGTGAAAGGCCTGGGAGCCAGCTCTCTGCATAGAGAGGCCCCCGTAGATGCCGGTCCCCGTGTCTCCAACCATTTTCCAGGGCAGCCCATTAACATCTGGCCTTACTCATTCATTCGCTCCACACTCAGTAAGCATTTCTTGAGCATGTACTCTGTGCCTGGTATTGTGCTAGGTGCTGTCCTAACACCTGTCAGTGGGGAACAAGCTAGGCACAGCCCCTGTCCTGTTCCAGGAGCAAAGTCACACAGGCAAAGGAGAAATGATGGTGCCGGGGGCATGGGCTCTGATGGGGAAGGGCCAGCCACTGTGGGCCTTGGGGTGGGGTGGTAGGGTTTAGGGATGGCTGCCCAGAACCAATGTTCTCTCAAGCTGAGACCGAAGGCTGTGTTAGATTTCCCCGGTAAAGATATGGGTGTGTGTGGCAGGGGGTGGGGGAAGTTGGAAATTATCCAGGTAGAAGGAACAGTCATGGCAAAGGCTTGGAGGTCAAGGAGAACGTTTCTTCCCTTACCTTGTTCCTTAGGAAATCATAATTTCATCATTTAGGATTCAGCCCAGTCTAGAACCTTCCTTTTCTGAGTTGCTATAATCTGTCCTCCCATTTTTCCAGGACAGGCTGTGTAACTATTTGACAGTAGGCCTGGTCCCCTGAAAGGACAGGGGCCATCCCTGACATCCCAGAACCTGGTGCCAAACCTGGCGTATATCCACCTCTCAGTCTGTGTTTTTGAGTTCTGATATAGGAATGGATAAAAGGGCAGATGAACTCAAAAAAAAAACCCACTCCAGGCATATCTGAACTCTGAGGTTGCCAAAGCTTATTCTGTCTGCCCCGGCTCCCTCAGGAAATACCATTTCCTTCCAGGGCCCTGGGAGTTTTGTCAAGTCTGATCCATCATTATCACAGCTGCCAAGAACTCCTTTTCCTCCAAGAAATCAAGCTAAGACCCAAACATCGGGTGTAGCTGTGTGTGTGTGTTTTTTTGCAAGCTGAGGCCTGGCTTTCGAGAAGTAATCAATTCCAATTGATTGGCAAAATCTAACTTGTGTTCTTTCGGCACATTTTGGATGCTAAATTTCATTAAAAGCGGGCCTCTGGCAAGCTGACACCCCTCAGCGTTATGGTAATAAGGACTTATTATGCCAAGCAGCAGGGTCTGCCCTAAAGAGTCCCTGGCACGGTTTCACGGGGACTTGTCCATCTGTAGCAGTGTTTTTGTAAACAGTAATATGACCATGATAAAAATCCATAAGAGGTTTTTCTGAGTGTGGCCTCAAAGGCCCACTGGAGTGGGAGTTCTTTGCCTGTCACTCTGTGGAGACCCCTCCTATCCCTCCTTCCCCTTCCTGCTCCTACCCGACTCCCCCCCCCACCACCACCACAAAGAGATTTCTCTTGGCACCACGGTCCTGAAAGCGGTATGGCCCCAGGCAGGCAAGACACTGCTCCGCTGGGACCCGCCTCTCCCACAGGTGTTTGCTCTCAGAGGCTCCGGTGGGCTGGAACCAGGAAGGTATACATTTCTTCCTGAATTTGCACAGGGTGGCCACTGCTGGAAGTCATGATCTCTGAAAGCAACCAGCCTGGGACCCCTGCGTGCCACTGCCCTGAGTGAGCGTTCCCTTTCAAAAGCCGGGGTTTGCCTTTAACTAGGGTTGATGGGCTGCCCATCTGCTGCCAAGCTCTGTGCTGGGCTCACTCCCACGCACGGCCACTTTCACATGCCTTACCACAACCACCGGAGCTGAGCGTCACCGGCACGCTGATCCAAAAGCAAAGCCTACTTTCTGTTTTCTGTGTTACAGTGCTCACGTAGATGTTCTAAAAGGTTATGAAAAACAAGTGTTATCTTTTTTTTTTTTTTAGGAATGGGGCTAGAGAGTTTAGAGAAGGCTTTGTTTGGCATTTCACTTTACACCATAAACATATTTCTCATGATTTCAAGAAGTAATTATTTAAAATGCTTATACTGAAAATTTGGAAAATACAGAAATAGAGGAAAGAAAAAAAACCTGCCACCTGTTAGATACAATTAACATTTTCATTTTCATCCGAGTCAACTAAGCTTCAAACGTATCCAAGTTCATCTAGATAAATGATGAGCCAGGATTTGGCTCAGATTTGGTAGTGATTTCCTCCCTATGGGGGTTTCTGGAAGTGTTTTTTATATAACTCTTGGTCCTAGGAGAGTTTCTGTTAGAGGAAATACAAGGATTCATGCTCAGATGAGACTGGAAAAGGGTGGGTTCCATGTCTAGTAACTGACAACTCACAGTCAGTTTGCATATTAAAGGCTCTGAGAAGTCCTGCAAACTTGTATGAACAAAGACCCCTCGCTCCTATAAACGTCTGATGGAGCCTATTTCCACCAAACTCATTTTGGAAAACACATGTACCCTCTTGCCCTTGCATAGCTAATCCTCTCCTTCCACTTGAGTCTCTGGAGTTTGTGTGGGCAGGTGGGGACCCCGTGTTGGAGACAAGGGAGAAGTGACCTCAGAAAGTCACTGCTGGGAGGAACAGTGAGAATCTTTCTGGCTTACCCATTTGTTAAAAAAAAGACGAGGAAACTGAGAAAGAGAAGTGAGAATGCCTCATCTAGCGTAAGAGAGGAAGGCAGTGACAGGGTTGGGATTTGAACCCACGCCTCATGGGCAGGACCTGGGATGCTGTCAGGTATGACTCCCTGTGGAGTTCTGAGGCTCAGCCAGGTCCTGATGTGAGGCCAGTGGCGCGGGTCTCCAGCAGAGCCTGACCACGAACGCTAACATGTAGCACCAAAAATGCACTAAGCTGCCTGGTTGGTTGTTTTTGCTTTTGCCACATAGAAGAAGTCGATTTCTGAACCTTGAGGAAAAGCTTTTGCCACTTTTCCTCCCAGCCCCCCACTTCCCCCAGGTCACATCAAGATGGGGCACAGCAGAGGCTGAACTTGTCCTGGGGCATCCTGCGGGCTGGGCTCTGTGCCGGGCGCTTTATCGGCTCCCTCACTTAGTCTGCCTGACAGCCCCGTGGGGTGAGCAATCCCACCCACCTCCTCCCACAGCCTTTCCACAGCTGGGAGCCCAGACTTCAGTACCCACTCCCCATCTTCCATGAAGCTGTCACCGATCAATAGCTTTGAGGTCCCAACATTTTCAGCTGCCTGCAGGGCGTAGAGATCCCCAGACCACACATTTGCTGATTTGTTTTTCATCTTTCACTGAGCATCAACCAGACACCAGGAACCACCTAGACATAGCAATCCAAAGGTAGCAAGGTGTCTGGTTGGGGACAGACATATAAACAGCTCACCGGGCTGGGAGTGGGGTGGGAGCTGATAGCGCTAAGTTCCTGGTGCCGGAAAGCTGTGGAGGGCCTTCCACTGAAGGGACAGCTGAGATGGATATTGAGGACAGGGCAGGGCTAACACAAACCTGGCGAGAGTCTCAGCCTTCTTGGCAGTGGGAACAGCTCAGCTAAAGGGGTGGGTGAAGCTGTACAGTCGCCGAGGATCGGAGTGGGTTTGGGGGGAAGAGAGTGGAGGCAGACTGGTGGTGGGTGAGGGTGAGATTGGAAAAGATCTCTCAGAGGCGTGAATCAATGCACATTCAGTACAGCCCTCCTCTGCAGAGGGGAGGAGGCGCCGAGGGCCCCCAGGGATCGCGTGGGAACCAGGCAGAAGACTGCTGCCCTGGACAGTGGAGCAGCCCCGAGACTGTCCTGGGAGGGTGATGCACCTCAGGGCAAAAGCCAGGGAGGGTCCACTCAGATGTGGGGCTGAGGAGGGAGGGTCCAGGTCCACTTTCATGTCTCCAGCCAGCTTGGCTGCAGAGCAGGGACGATGGTCTCAAGTGCCCCGTGATTTTATTCTGTCCCTTCAGAATGAGCCATTTAGTACATAATTAAATATGGCTTGTTAGCTCGACCTTTGCGCGTCTTTTCTCATACATTATATCACCAGGCATCCGTTGTTTTAGGCCAGGTCTCAAATAGCAGCATGCCAAGGGCAGATGTGGTGATGGTGGGGATGGCCCCACTGGGCTTGGGCAGTCTGGGAGTGCCTTGTTGGCAGAGCAGTCAATAAAACTCAGGTGACTTTGTGTTAGTCCCTTACACTGGCAATTCTTAAAAAATGACAAGGCTAAAACACCTCCCTCACAAGCGGACCTCTCCCACCACTGGCTGGCCTGAATCTTTGAGTTGGAAAGTTCGGCCACCAAGCTTACTGGATAACTTGAGCAAATGTCAGAGAGGGCCGTATGCTTCGCTCTGGGAAGCCCGGGACCTGGCTCTGTTTAGCAGGCTGCTAACTCTGCTATCCCCTTACGCACGCACGCACGCACGCACACACACCCCGGTCTTTAGACGCCAGGACACATTGCCTTGCGGAGCAGGGACAGCCTCACAGCTACTTGCCAGCAAATCATCGGGCATGGTACTGACCAGGGCCTCTGGCCGGGAGGAGCCTGAGCCCCTCTCCTCCTCTGCAGAGGCACTACTGGGCCCTCAGCAAACCCTGTAAGTCCTGCAAATGCTCCCGAAGGAGCCTGAAGTCTCCGGCCTGTTACTTGTGGTGGTGCAGTGTCACGGCCTCTCAGCTCTAAAACAGCTTCCTAGTCAGTGGGGCTGGGGAGCAGCGGACACCGACCCTTCCCGAGAGGGTCTTCGGAGGCACCTCCCAGGAGGGCAGACCCTGGCAGCTGCTGGCCCAGGTGAGGGCAGGGACTGGGCACTTCTCAGGACCCTGCGGCCTGGCTGTAAACTGCCCGCGCTCGGGTCAGGCTAGGAGCAGCCAGCAGCGGCCTCAGTGCAGCCGCGGGTCTCTTGCCTTCCTGCCTCAAGTTTTCAAGAGCAGATTTTGGGGGCATGAATTTGGGGTGTGGATGGTGGTGGGGTAAGGATGGACACACGGACACAGGACCCCTCTCCCCCAGGAAAAGTATATCAGACGGTCCTTTTAACCCAAACTTGCTGCCCCGGAGGAAGGCCAGGTTTCTACCCTGACTCGAGTTCCTGGGGCAGGGGCTTGAGGCTGCAGTCTTGGGTCATGCCCGTCTCCCAGGGGTGTGGCTGGTCCACACCACCGAGGCCCAGGTTAGGGTCTGCACAGGCAACAGTTGTGGTCCACAGGTGTGGGATTTGCATTTGGTGGCTAATGACAAAACCCCCGGGGAAGGCACAGCTCAGCTCGAGAAAGACTAGTTCTCTTTACACTCACCCACACTCGGAGCTGACACGCATTTGCTTAACCCGAGCATGCATTACACACACACACACACACTCACACTGGATTCTCTACACTCCTACTTTTAATGAAAATATGGGGGGTTTTGCATTGAAAAAAAGCAGTGTCACAAATCTTTGCTATATTGCTTAGTACATATTTGGCAACAGTACATGTTGTGGCTAACATAAAGAGCTATTTTCCCTGGGGTCCTTGCTTCCCGGGAACTCTCAGGACCTAGCGATTGGGCAGATGTTGGACATGTCCTCAAGGTTGAGAGACTTAGAAGTAATTAAATTGATACGTAAAATCCTGGATTGGATCCTGGAACAGAAAAAGATATTAGTAGAAAACTGTTGCTATCCCAAGGAAGCCTGTAGTTTAGTTAATATTATGCAGCAATGTTAATTTCTCAGCATCGATGAGTCTACCATGATTATGGAAGTTGTCAACATTAGGGGACGCTGAATAAAGGGCATATGGGAACACCCTATATTACCTTTGTAACTTTTCAGTAAGTCTAAAATTATTTATGCTTGAAAAGTATGTGCATTTTTAAAAGATTAGCATGCAAAATTAATGCAACAATGACTATGGAATCACGAGCTCTTCTTGGGTAGTCAGTGAATGTGTCCCAGAAAGGGGAGACTTTGAGGTATGTAGCTTTCAAAAGACTCCTCAATGATTTGGGATTTGGTTCTCATTCTTCTCATCCATAAAATGGGAGAAAGGTGAGAGACATCTCTGAAACTCCTTCCACATTTTGAGGTAGCGGTATTTGCCCTATTAGAAAGTCCCTACACTTAAAATTATCCACATTGTCTGCAAATTTCACCCTCAACAGATGCCTAATGAATTTGGCCTCCAGCAGGCACAAGTCATCAAGTTGTAATGCTGAAGGAGCAAGAATCTCAGTTCGGAAGATTGTTTGAATTGCAGGTCAACAGACTAACCAGCTGCTGTCCTCGGCACAGCAATGAAAATCTCAGAGCCTCGGTTTGCTCATCTGCGAAATGGGATTGAGAAAAACTGCTGCCTCCAGGGCCCCTGTGATGGTTGCACATGGCAGTGTGTATGGAAACATACCTTTCAGTACCTTATGTATTGTCGGGCCTTAAGGAACACAGTTCCCTTCCTTCCTTCTCTCCCTCACCCTTGCAGCATCTCAACTCCCTTTCAGGTTAATACAGCCTCGAAAAAACCCCGGTTAGCAGCTGAAATCTCATTTAGAGTTCTTTACTGTCTTCTTCCAAGCTGTCATATCACTCAGTGGTTACGTTTCTTTCCAGGTGCTGGGGACAATCAAACAGGCGAGATGCTTTCTCAGTAATGCAAAATGTGATTTTTTTTTCCAGGATGATATTGCATGGGGAAGACATCGAAGTTGAAAGGAATTTTTAGTAGGCTCACTGTCACAAATCGGATAACACGAAATAAAACAAGACTCAGGCAGTACACTGGAGGTGTCAAATTTCTTAAAAAGCAGGCATGCAGACCTGGCAGAGGTTTGAATACCAGTCTTATTCTGAGCACAAAGCAAAGAGGTAAAAGTACAGGAGCTTGGTTAGGGGCTCTGAATCATACAGCCAGGGAATGGGGCTTCACCTCCCCCCGCCCCCCCCCCCGCCAGAAAATGGTGCCTCGTGGAGTTGTGCCATGTGCTGCCTCCAGGGGGCGCTAAGAAGCCTCAGGGCCACATCCGAGTTTTCTGGGGCATCAGCTGAGACTGAGTTACTTAATCCATTTAGATTTGACATCTGTCTGTGAAATGGGGGCAGGGTTAAATGAATCCACAGGACCTATAGTACCCATTGTAATACAATTTTTATTTTCCTGAACTCATTACAATGAATTGATGGAATACATCGCTTGGTAAATCCCCCCACCTTTGGCATTAGTGAGCTTATTTGAAAAATAGGGCATAATGCTGCTGTTTTTGTGTAGTACCTAAACACAGAAAACTAAATATACCACCCAGGGATACATTTGTATGTATATTTCATACACACACGCACACACGCATGCAATCTGGAGACCCATGAATGCACAATTCAGGAAGAGACTCAATTCTAGCGAGGAGGAGGCAGATGGAACCTGAGAGGAACACTCTGAAGGCCTCGGTGCCTTAGCAATACTGCTTCTCAGGCCCAGGGGTCAGGCTGTGGGACTGGGTTTTATGGCTTTGCTTTCTGTCTTGCATATACCTAATGTATATTTTATTATGTATAAAATACTACAAAAATTTAAAGAAACCCAAGGCAAGGACCATGAAAACAAGTTTATGCTCAAAGGTTTATCATACGTATAAAAAAATCCCACAACACATGATCAATCATTGGATGTAGAGAGAGCAGCAAAAAGACACCGAAACTCCCTGGGGCCTTAAGCTTCTAAACCCACCCTGTTGCCCCTCAGCAGGCCCGGCTTTCTTCCTTTCTCTCAGGCACTGCAGGCCCTGGGCTGGGACTTACGCCCTGCCCACTGCTCCCTATTTGGAACCAGGGTTCCATTCTGCTTTCTGCTCTGTGCCTGTCTGCTCCCAATAACTCTTGCCTAGGGACCGGGGATGGAGGGTGTTTATTTCACAGGAAGTTCATTGTTTGCTTTTCTTTCTTCTCCCTTTTTCCACCTAAGGTGTTGGGGCAACACGGCCAGTCCTTGAGCATCTTTCTGCTTGTGAAACTCCCACGCCACCCCTCCCTCTGCTACCCATCCCTACCTGCACAGTCTTGTTACCTGTGTAACGCCCCCAGCAGCAGGCCCTCATCAAATACTCACTTCCTTTTCCCCTTCCTTGACATGCTTGCTCTCAGTTTCTCCATCTCTAAAATGGGGACAACAATCCCCACTTTAGATGGGCATTGTGACAACCCTAGGAGAAAGCTATTGTGGTCACCCCCAACATGGGAATGGGAATAGAGGAGACAGTCCAGAAAGAGATCCTTTTCTCAGGCTACCTTGGCTCTCTAGGCTGCTTTGCCTTCGGGGGCCTTAGCAGTCCTGTCTGTCAAGTGGGGATGTCCATTTCTGCTTGTCTGTGCGGCTCCTGGGTGGTGGGGGAAGGGGAAAGTGCTTGGGCAAATTAGAAGCATCCTTGGGAAGTTCTGGTAGGGGAGTGTGAGTGTCTCCAGAGATTTGGAACACCTCCCCATGCAGCTGCCTGATGGCCCACATGTCCCTTGTCAGGTATGGAGACATTGGTCGCAATGGCAGCAGCCTCCACACAGCTCTCTTATCAGCCCAGCTGTATTCATTTGCCTTCTCTTCTGCATGGTCACTTGGCTTCAGGGTGAAGGCCAAGTTCATCAGCATGGAATCCTACGAGGTGAAGGTGCTCTGTGGGCATCTGTCATCCCTGGGCTGTGGGTCCCAGGGAGGTCATGGCCTCTTTCTCCTGTTTCCCCCTGGAGCCTGAATTCCGTCGCCTGTCCCTGGTCGGCTTCAGGTGGGGAGTTCTCCTTCTGCCATGGCAGTATATGGACATCAGTCGCCATCCTCCGGTGGAGCGGTTTTCACCTTTCAGGCCCCGGAAGGTGTTGGGATGCTGATAGGTCTCTCTCCTGCCCCAGAGAGCAGACTATTTTACAAAACTTGTCAAAATTGTGAAAGGGGGGACAGCATGGAGCTACACGGGGGCTGCTGGCTTCAGAATTCTGGGATCCGCAGTGCACAGCGGCCTTCTGGGTGCAAGGGTCATGCTGCCTTTCAGCCCCACCAGCCCATTACCACACGGAGGACACCTCACTAATTAGACTGCATTCCCTGTGGCCTGTCACATTCCTTTTATCTTTGCATTCCCCCTTGGCCAAGTTTTAGCTGCATGACCTTGGCCGAGTGACCTAACCACCTGGAACCACAGTGTCATCATCTGTAAAAAGGAAGAAATGAGGCCTTGCCGAGTTATTTCGGAGATCAGAGCTAATGCACGTGGAATTCCCAGTGGCCTGCTGGGGGCCCCCAACGTTCCAGTTACTCTGGAAGTCACTGTTCTATAATATTGTCGGGTCACCAGCCCCTTACGCCTGCCTCTGGGGGCACAATGTGGGTGTTCAGTGACTGTTGGATTATTGTTTGTAGAAATTCAAAAATCTTAAAGTGGGAAGTTTGAAGGAACAGATATTTTGAGCTGATACCTCTTTGTTCTTTTTCCCTTTGAGAAACATTTTCTCGTATTTAAGACTCATGGCACTGAATACATTTATTTCCTCCCTCTTTTATCATGGAGGTAAAGCCACATGTGTTCACTGGGTGGGCTCTTGAAGCCTGCAAGCCCTATTTTTGTTCACCTCTATGTTTGGGGTTCGTTGCAGGCTCACCCACCTGCTCCTTGGGCCCGGGTTCTGAGGACAAGCTGCAGCAAAAAAGCCTAATCACCAGTCCGGGCTGTGTTCTTGCCTCTGAGAGATGAGGCCAGGCCACACTTGGCATTTTTAAAACATGTTTTTCCTAACTTGCTACCTCATAACAAAGGAAGAGCCAGATCACATTCTCGTTAGCTTCAAAGAGAAATACTGATGTTTGTTCTTTTTCCTTTTTCTTGCATTGGCAAGAGATTTAGTTTTGCTTAAAGGAAACACAGATGATGCTAATGAGACCACAGTGTCTTAATTTGCATATTAGATGAGATAAATATTGAGCTAATTAACACCTAGGATGAATTTTCATTGCCTGGGACAGTTGCTCTGTGGTGAAACTGTTCTCTGCTACTTACCCAGGAGCAGAGCAATTTGAAGGGAGACTTGCTTTCCCACAAATACTCCAGGCTAACCAAAAATCCTCCCAGGAAATGCCATCCGGATTCTTACTTTAATCTGTAATAAAGCCTGGATCCTCTTTCAAGTGAACCCTGATCCCATTGGGAACTTGGTCTGTTCCATCCAGGATTCTGGAAGGGGCTTTGGAAAGGACAACTCGGGTTGGACAGTCATTCATTCCAGTAGCAGCATGGGCTACGTAACTTCCCAGGCCCAGGGCGAAATGAAGATGCAGGCTCCCTGGTTCAGAAATGAATATGTTCATGATGGCAGTAGTAGAACCTTGAACTGAGCATGGCCTTTGTAAGCAGAGATCGATTCCCATGCATGGCTCACATCTCATGAAGCCCATCCCATCGGCTGAATGGGATCTTGTAGAGCAAAATGGAAGGGGAAAGATGTTTAAAGGAAATAATATTTTATATCTAGCTTATTTCAATGAATTAAGCAAATTTGAATAAATCTACATGAAATTACAGTGGTCTCCCCTTATCCATGGGGATACGTACATTCCAAGACCCCCAGCGGATGCCTGAAACCACTATAGATGGACCCTATAGATGCTATGTATTTTCCTACACACGCATACCTGTGATAAAGTCTAATTTATAAATTAGGCACAGTAAGAGAGTAGCAGCAATAACTGTTGGACGAAATGTGGGCAAAGGGGCCGCCTACTAAACCTGACAAGCTAGGGCCTGACAAACCTGCACGGTGGGCCCTACAAACTCAGAGACCGAAAGAAACCACACAGAATGGTCCAAATGAAAGCTTCCTAACTAAAAGTGAGTTGTGGCAGGTAGTCATGTCCTAGGCTGGTATCTTCCCTGACAAAGGTCAGTCTTTACCTTAACTGAGCCTGTCTATTGTCCTTCTGCATCTCCGAGAACATAGCTTTAAAATGTCAGAGTAATCTCCTTTTTCCAGACCTCTCAGGGCGCAGTCTCCCACCAGAACAGGAGAGCACAGAACCCCTCATTTTTATCCCTTATACCATCTCTGTGCGCTGTAGATGTTAATTATTAACAGCGTGGCTACATTGGACAAAGGGATGATCCATGTCCTGGGCTGGACAGTGGGGGACAGCATGGGGTGGCACAAGATTTCATCACACTACTCAGAACGGTATGTAATTTAAAATGTATCAATTGTTTATTTCTGGAATTTCCCACTTAATATCGTCAGATCTCGGTTGGCCGTGGGTCACTGAGACTTTGGAGAGTGAAACCGTGGATAAGAGGCAACTACTGCCAATGAAAAACAAAGTAATGCTCAGCATCAGACTTTCCAGGGCTTGGCAGCCTGCTGCCTCTCCCCTCTGCACCTGTTTGCGTCTGTGTTTTCACTGACTACACACTTGAATCCCTCCTCCCCCACTTTCCAGAATTGCTTCCCCACCTCCCACAATGCTTGCTCAACTTTCAACTCCCAAGTGTTAAGCTTTGCTCTGCCTTTTGTATTTTAATTGCTTTCTCTTTTGCTCTTAATGAGCAATCAGGGCTATTTCTTTATGGAGGACCTGCTGGAGAATTTTAAGTAGAGTGTGTGCCTATGAAAGGAACAGGTGAAACTGGCATTGTCTTGTGTGATTAGCTGTGGAGAGACCAGGAATAGCCATCTATCTAAGGGAAAATGTCCACTTAACTTGCAGCCTTAATTCATAGGAAATGTCAAGCACTCAGCTATATGCTTTGTGGCAGCTGAAGAGAAGCTGGGAAGGAGGGTTGGCGAAAATCACTGAGACTACAGCTACTGTGGGAGCGAGGGGAGGGAGAAATGAGCCCAGAGAGCTGTGTGTTCCTGGGTGGTTGTGTGCACCCGCGTGTAGTACCCAGCTTTGCCCGTCAGAATTAGCTCCCTAGAAACAAGTAGGCAAGATATAAAGGCCGAAGTATTGTGTGTTAAATAAGGAGAAGCCATAAACTGATCATTATGGAGTAAGGAGCAGTATTTATGTGGGGTATAGTACATTTTAGGATTGCCTGAAAGAAATGGTCGTTTTTTGCCCCAGACTTTCTTTGCCTTTGGAAATTCATAATGCTGACAGTGGGTGTTTGTTTCTTTGAGTTTCTATATTTTTCTACAACCACCTTGGCGCCCCGCACTCAGTGGGCTGCCAATACATGCCTGTGGATTGATTGACAGAGATGTAGGAAGCCATCACATGAGTTTCCTCCCTGAAGGAGGGGAAGCCCTGGGCTTTCAATTAGTGCCTTTCCTCCTGCCTGGAACTCTTCAGTACGACAAAGGCATCAGGTTACAAAGGGATGTGGGGAATTGTCCTAGCTGTGCCACAGATGTCACACATGTCCCAAGCTCTCAGAGACAGCTGAGCTCAATGATAGGAAACATGGCTATGCGTTTGTGTCACTTTAAAAAAAAACTTCACCCAGGATATGTTTACTGATTTTAGAGAAAGAAGACGGGTGAGAGAGCGAGAAGCATCAATCAGTTGCCTCTCATACATGCCCCAATCGAGGGTTGAACCCACAACCTAGGTTATGTACCCTAATGGAGGATCAAACCCATAACCCTTTGGTGTATGGGACCAAGTTCAACCAACTGGGCTACCCCGCTGGAGTGTGTCTGTGTCATTTTTATGGGGTTCCCCAGTGCCCAGAAGAGCCAGCTTTCCAGCTGAGAGCTATAACAGCCATTGTTCCAAATGGGGACAGGACCTTCAAGCCTTCTACTACGTAGGTCAAATTGAGCAAGTATAATGATAAATTATAACACTGTATAAAGGAAAGCTCCTCAATCTCACCACCCCATAGCTACTGAAAAATGATTTGCTTCTTTCAAAAGGGAAGGGCTGGACATTTGATAGGTCTGAGTATTATTCCATGATGTCCTCCATAGATGTGGTTGAGGGACTGCGTCATGTGTCTTTGTGTGTGCACATGTGCTTCTGTGGACTTGGTGGTTTTCAGCTTGGTACATCCCTTGGCAATCTGAACATGTCATGCTTCAGATGTCATGCTCTTAAGACATAACTGTGGGCCCTTGTATCAGTCTTCTAAGGCTGGCACCAAACTATCACAGACTGAGTGGCTTAACAATAGAAATTAATCTTCTCATGCTTCTAGAGGTGGGAGGTATGAGGTCAAGGTGTCAGCAGGATTGGGTCCCCCTGAGGCTTTGTTCCATAGCTTGTAGGTGACCGCCTTCTCGCCTTGTCCTCACATGGCCTTGTTTTTACTGTGCCTGCCCATCTCTGGTGTCTCTTCTGTGTCTGATCTCCTTTTCTTATAGGGCCCACCCAAGTGACCACATCTTGACTTACCTCTTTGAAAGCCATATCTGGAGATTAGGGCTTCAACATCTGAATTTGAGGGGACACACAATTCAGCTCATAACAATTACAGGCATTCTGGGTTGTGTTCCAGACTACCACACATGCAAGCAAGTTGCAATCTTTTGCGGGTGGAGGGTCTTGCCTTCAGTTTGTAAAAAGTGCAGTATCGGTGAAGCACAAGAAAACAAGACATGCCTGCATCAAGCTGTTTCCCTTCTCATCTCCAAGTGCAGGTTGTTCAAGCTTGGAGATGAACTGAAGGCATTTGAAGAAGGAGGGATATGTGTTCCTTCCTTTATCACAGGCCCCGCCCCTTGTCCTGTGGGTGCCGTCCCCACAAGGTCTGGCATTAGAGGGCACAGGATCCACAGACCTGGGCTTTTCCTGCTCCTCTCAGCCAGGACAGATGCTAATGAGACACTCTTTTGCTGAGTTTTACTTTATGGTTAAATATTGTTATCAGTTTTATTAGTGATGACAGACAGATATAAGGGGTTAGAGGTGAAAACAAGACTCTGGGGGAGGTTAGGACTAGTCAACGTTTTGTTTTGAAATTTTGGTTTTTGACCCATCACCCCTCCTGCCTGTCTCCTGCCCCCTCTCTCAAAGGTGCGCCTTCTGAAAGGCCTCTGACAAGTGGATAAAGTAGATGGCAGCAGGATGCTGGCCTGTGCCCAGGTCGCTTGCTTTGCTCAGCTCGGCACTGCCCATTGGCTGTTGCTAGGCAGCTTGTAACTCATGGTTTGTAGTCAAGGGGGGAAGGCCAGGAACCACCGCTCCTTCCCCCACCAGCTCTGGGTCCATGCCAGGGCCTTTCATAGCTTCTTGGTGCAGGGGAGGGTTTGGGGGCGGCCACCCTCCCATGAAGCCCATTTCCCCAGCACCCCCAGACCAGCCTGTTTGGCATTTGTGTTCTGTCCGGCTTCTGAAGGCCACTCAACATGTCACTCCTCGCTTGTGGAGGCCCCAAAGAGCTGTTCTCAGTGGCGATTTCCCCTTTGCCTCTGTTCTCCCAAAGAGGTGATAGTTCATACCTGAAGAAGTCATGCCTATGAGAAAAACGCCAGGAAAGGGAAAGCAGGCTCCCATTACTTCAGCAATATAGCTCTTACTTTAGGATCTCCACACGCCTCTTTCAAGAAGCCTTCCTCACTATCCAGGCACACACTGATCTCTGAACACCACAGAGCTCCTTAGCAGCACCTTTGGGACAGACTGGCTTACCCTGTGCAGACAGAGCCTCTGGCCTTGAACCTGACCGTAAGAACCCAGCATGGAGCTGGGCATACACAGTCACTCAGTAAGTACGTGTCCAATGAGTGGGGTGAAATGAACATCTAAGAAGAAAGCTCCTCCCCCTCCCACAGCAGGTGTGACTGCTTTGGGAAGGCCACCTCTAACTAGAGAGTTCACTCTTGCCTCTGTATAGCCTTTCACATTTTGTAACTTTTATGTGCATAACATGTGATAATTATATTTGTTTACATCGCACTGTCCCCCCACCCTAGCAGAATATGACTTGTTCTTGGTATTCCCCAAGCCTAGAGCTCAGTGTGGCCACGTAAAGGTACCATAGCACAACATGCCTGTTGAACTGAACTGCACTTAACTAGGAAGAGAAATGATCATGTTGTTTCAAGTAGGCTGGATCTGGCTTTGGCTCATTTAGAAGCAGTTAATTAATTTATTCTCATTATTTATGGAGCAAGTCTTATGTCAAGGCATGGTCCTGGACATTACAAGTGAAATAAATGTATATTTGTTTTACTTCCATGGACGGGCAGCTTTTGAAGAGGTTACCTCTCTATACCCCGCTTGAGTCGGCTCAGGGGTCACGCGTGGTTTGGTCATTGCTCAATTCCCAGGGGCTAGAGTAGTGACTGGCAAACAAGGCGCTCTACAGTACTTGTAGAATAAATGAATGGACGGCCTGTGAGACGGGCAGTATTGTACCATTTTATGGAGCAGTCAATCACTTATCAAAGGCCATTCAGCCATCGCCTGGTAGAACCATGGTTCAGATCTGGTTTGTATGAGTTCCGTGGGCACAGTGTCTCTGTGTCCCCCATTGTCTCTTACTTTTCAAAGATGACACTATCTCTCCATTATTATCAACTGAGGGCACAGCTGCTGTCATGCAAAATGGGCCATGAATATGACCCAGAAAAAGTTCTAGGTGGGACTGGAGGAAGAGTGGGTTGTTACTATTAAAATAACTATGTTTTTCTGGAGAATATCAGAGGAGGACTCGAAGAGAAGATGGTAATTTGCTGGGCCTGGTACAATTAGAGATCTGTAAACTTTACATGATAGTCAGCAAAGGGACCTGAGTGACGACCACCAGGCCTGAGGGACAGGCAGAGTTGGGCTTGACTACCTCGTATTTGCCTGAGGAATTAAGGAACTTCAACTGAGTGCCTAGGCTGGGCTGGATCCTGGAATGGACAAGCATGCCCTGTACCCTCAAATAACTCACGCTCTACTCCAGGAAATAGCATCAGTCTCACAACTTGGCCATGTGGTCGGATGATGGTCACTGTACACCCCTGATGTGTGGGGTCATTTAGCAGTGTTGTGGTGGTGTTTATTATCTGGATATTTCTCTGGGAGAGAGTTCCAAGTTTGATGGTGTCTGTTGGCCAAGGTCTGATGAATGGAGCCTTTGTTTTTCACCAAAATCATCATCTCTAAAGAGTGGGAATTCAGCTCCTGCCGTTAACCCAGAGCTAGGAGAAATAAAAGCTCTTGATCTGCAATTGATCAGCTACGAAAGTCACAGCGTGGGGTGTCTCTGTGCTTTGTCTGGTTTTTGTTTTGTTTTGTTTAGTATTTGCCTTATTGGCTGAAGTGGCACTCCTTCATTTAAGACACGTGGGACATGCTTCTTGATGATTTATGCCATGGAGGGTCCAATTTGTGGGATAAATAACAGGTGCTCTTTTGGGAGCATTAAAATGACATTGTTGTGAAATATTTATGCTAATGAATAGCTCAGGTGATCACTCCCGTGCTGATGACTCCGGAATGGCTGTCACAGCTTGAGGAGCAGGTTATGATGTCAATCTCTCCCATGTTGATGTTCCCTGACCTTTTATGAAAAAGCAAGAGAGGGGACAGCTTCTCTCTGATTTACCCCAATGATGGGCCTGCTGTTTTAGAGACTGTAACAAATCTATTTAATTCCACTGCAAGGAGCTATGATTATCCCCATTCTGCAGACGAGGAACTCAATCTACAGACAGAGCTCAAGTGTGTTGCCTGAGGTCACATGGCTTGTCAAAGGTGCAGCTTGATTAATCTGGCTGGCATCTCTTTTCTCTAGCATACATCTTCCTGCCAGGCTTTAGAATTCTACTCACTGGTTTTCAAGATGGCTTGTTCTTGTGCATTTTCTGTGATGGTTGGAAAGAGAAAGGATTGAGAAAGAGTGGATCTGATCTGGCGTATGAGGAGAAGTGGGCTCCTGTAACCCTCTGCAGACCTGATTTATAAAGACCCCCAGGAACCTGAGTAACAGGTCATGGTGAGAGTGAGAGCAGTGACTGTCACTAACCACCATCCTATGTGCCCTATATGGGCTCACTCTTTTAACTTGCAGAACAACCCCATGTGGTATATACTATTACTTCCATTCTACAAAGGAAGAAACAAAGACATAACAATGATAAATGAGTTACCCAATATCATTTGACAACCAAGAGACAGGGCAGGGACTCAAAACCACTAGCATCTGACTTAAAAATCCATACTTTTCCTATTAGGTCACCGTGTCTCCTGGTTGAGAGCAAATGGGAAAGTGAAGGAACATTCTGAGGGAACATGAACAAGTGAGGGTGGAGTAAATGGGCAGCAGTGTTGGGAGGGGACAGTAGGTGGAGGAGGCCGTATTGTGTGATGGGAATCATGGCACAGGGCCTTCGGGGACTGGCCTTCCATGCCAGTCTGTGGTGAGCAAACCCTTGTAGTTGGCCAATGTGGTGGGAGGGCCAAACTCCAGACTTGCATGAAGCATTAGAAAAGGTTGAGCTAAAGGTAATGGGTGGGTGTCCTCTCTTTGAGATGTCCATGCACCTTATACATGAAATAAAAAAAATGAAACAATGAGCATATTTGCCCTCAATACTCTCTTTACAATCCTGCCTTCCTTCCAAGGCAGGTGGGGGTTGTTTTTGTTTAGTTTTGCTTAATAATGGCCTGCAGTAAGGCCAAGGTTGGCTAGAACGAGACACATCCACTCCACTTCGAAAAGTGTGACTGACGAAGCAGGAAAGTCTGTTTCATGTTCTGCTATCAATGACATCTGGGACCAAGGGACCACCATCAAGATTGTAGTTAATGGTAGAAGGCGGACATTTAATAGTGTTACACAGACTGGCTCATTGTTCTATCAGGAGTATGTTTAATAGTGTTACACAGGGTGTGTCCTATCTCTGCGCTCTGGGTTTTTGATAGCAAAGGGGAAGTGATTCCTGCCAGTGATGGGGGTTTAAAAATGCACAGGGTTAAGGTCAAAGTTGAGGTTTGCCCCAGAGGCCTTGTAGGAGCTATTCCTAAGGTTGGCCCACAAACCCTAGGACCTCACAGGCTGGGTTTAGAATAAGCCAGCAGTGAATTAAAACTTTAAGAGTTAGGAACATGGTTCCTGAAGCCAGAAGTGGGCATCCCAGTGCCTACTGGCCACAAGGAATAAGAGTCTCAGGGGCATCTATTCATTCATTCAAGATGTATTTATTGAGGGCCTGCTCTAGAGGGGATGAAGATAAACTCATTGCCCTCTTAGACCTCACATTCTAGGAACTAGTGACTGGGACCAGAAATGAACTGCGATGTCTCTGAGATGGGCTGCAGATTATCAGACACTCTCTAGAGCAGTGCTTTTCAAATGGGGATCTTACTAAAATTCAGATTCTGATTCATAAGTCTGAAGTGGTGTCCACGGTTCTGCATTTCTATCAAGTCCCAGGTGCCCCCGATGCTGCAGGGTCCCAGCCCTCACTTTCTAGTGAAGCTGAGGCCCCAAACTCACCATGTTTTCTATTTGGTCTATTTGGTTTAGTGTGTGAAAGAACATGAATCAAGTCCTCCTTTACCAAGCATGAACTTTAGCATACACAGTAGATCCATTCATCATCTTGAGGAAGACGCTAGAGATAAAGATCCCCGCTTAGTGTAGAGAGAGACTTCGAGAGGCCCAGTCCTCTGCCTCTTAGAGTCAAGGCTCTCTTGCCTGGAGTAGGACAGATTGCAGGAATAGGCCTTACTGCAGTTTGGCGTTCCGCTTTGGCTGGATTTCGGGGGCTGCCCCTAACTGGGTAAAACTTGAACTTGGTGCAAATTTTTGACACATTTATCACTTTGGTTGTTTATGAACAGCCCCACAATCCACAATTTGTTCTTTGTGTCTCAATGAAAACACAGCTGTTTGCAGGTCATGAGTGTCTCTATAATTACAGACATACATACATGTATATGTTCTTCATCATTTCTGGTTAAAATTTGCAGATCGGTCTACATCTCAGCAACACACATCAGTCCCATTTAGTCCCCAAACTGCCAGTTAGTTGCTGGGATTTAAGCAGTTCCCAAATGTCCAGCTTAGGGAATCTTGGCTTCATACAGAAGCTCCATTGTGTCTTCACTGTAACCAACTCACAGGAGCCGCGAGGACAAGGACATCAGAGTGGGGAGCTGAGCAATGGCCTCCGAAAATTGGATCTGCAATTTAGTGCAGCCATCTCTTCGGGTCCCCTGGTAAATATTGCAAAGCGGAGAGTTCTGACCTCTGCGTGAGGGTGGGGAGAGAAGCAATGGAGCGCAGCAGGCTATCAGGAAAGGATATCGCTTTTGGAAATCAGGCCTTGATGCAGGATGAGGAGCAGAACGTGCAGGCCTCCCCATTTGGCCAGAGATCAGCAGCTTCTGCTCACACAGGAGATCCTAGAGGGATGAAATTTCATCGGGGAGAAAGGAGACCAAACGATACCCCGCTGGCCGAGGCAGACGCGTTTCTGAGACCAAAAAATGCAGTCTCGAGTAAATGCGATTTACTCTAAAATATGAGCTACAAAGAGAGTAATTGTTTAATCATCTGGGGCCTTGAAACATTCTCTTTTTTCTGTTTCCTTCATTCTAGCACCATTACTTCTGGGCTGCCCACCTGTTCCCCTGCCAAGTGGGTATGTCACCAATTAATGGCGCCATTATGCAGCTCACTGCAAAAAGGAGGGGAAATTGAACCTGAGACATGGAGGACAAAAAGATACTGTTTTATGAACTTTTTTGTTCAAAAAGTTTGGAGAAAATGGAGTTGGCCGTTTTGGAGCAGAGCGCGAAGCGCCACTTCCTGCCTTTCTCCAATGAACGTAGTAACCGCAGGGCACGTGCTTGCTGAAACCAATGCACTTGTGATTAAAGACCATAGATCTTCTGCTTTCCACCGAATGGAGGGTTAATAATTGCCGTGCACTGGGACACCCGCACAAAGTATCACTAGCCATTAACTTACTGTACTCAGCGTTTCTTTTAACACTCACCCAACAGCTCTGGTTTTAAGCTTTTGCTCTGTGTGGTTGCTGGAAACAAAACGAAAAGCCAATTTTTGTTTTCTTCTCTCTCTTTATTAATTACCTTGCTAATGGTTTCAGGAAGTGTGCACAACATTTTGGGGTTGTTTGCAGATAAAGAAAGATTTTTATCATCTCCACCCCCAACCTGGATTATATACCAGCCACCCTCATTAACCTGCTACATTTCAGGAAGAGACCATGGTCTCCGAGAGGAGCATCCTGTGACTTATCACGCCTCAGGACATCGTGGGAGTGACATATCGGTAGCGATTGGGGGAAGTTTCTGAAGTTTTATTTCGGACACCTTGGAGCTTGGGCTTATTCATTTGCTCAGGCATTTGACGTATGTCAGGGCCTGCCCTGGGAAGTTATGGCAAGAACAAAAACGTTAGCAGTTCCTAAGAAGACACAGCTCCTGGTGGCTTGGTGTTTACTGGCTAATGCGTGGGACAAAGACTCACTAAAGGATCAAACAGAGAAATATTAGATGACAACCATGGTAGATGCTGCCATGAGGGCTGATGGTGAGAACTGACCCAGTTAGGGAGGACCAGGGAAGCTTCTGGAAAAAGCGATACTAAAACTCTCATCTGCAAAAGATAATTCCTAGTTCCTTCAGTGTTTCAGAGTTTATCTCACCTTTTCTGAACCTTTCTGTGTTCTGATCCTCACAACACATAAACCAGGCAGAGGTGACTGTCACCAGGTCACAGAGGGGGACACTGAGGCATGGCGGGCACAAGAGTGGACCACCCCTTCGAGCCCAGCCTCTGGTGCCATCCTCACCATCAGTCAGGCTGATTGTGAAGAGGGTGTCTGTTTGTGTCTGCTTGTTTCTGGGGTATGTTTTACATATTAAGTCTGATCAGACTTAGTTGTGACTGGCCTCTCTGAAGTGGTAAAACTCTGAGTCACTGAAATAAAATATCTTTCAGCTGCTCCCGTCAGCTGGCCGCCTCGGATTGCCATTTTTATATTCGTGGATCAGTCTCTCTGCAGCCCTCTGTCTGCTGCTTCCTTCTAAATTGTTAGCTCCCTTCTGCTTGAGGCTCGCAGAGGGGAGGTCTGGTTGCCTCCAGAGGGGTCCCCTGTCTTTGGAGAGCTGCACACATTAGCAAGATCTTCTTTATAGAGTAAGCTAATAGGTTCTTAGTGTCTTCTGCATGGTCACATGTCCTCTGCAGGAAGACTGGGCCAGGGAGGAGGGAAAGGATTTGGGACCTCCTGAACCCCATTATCGTAATAGAACAGGACACATGAATTCTGCTTGAAAACATGCGTTCATTGTTAGTTGATTTGTTCAGGGATGAGATATCATCCTCCCCCACTCTCCCTTAAAACCAGAACTGTAAACAAAGAGGTCATGCGTGTGCTCTCCCGGATGGTCTCCCAGCCAATGAGATGGGTGTATCCTCTGCCCATCCCCCAGCATTGTCTTCTCACTCATAAAACGTTGACTGTGAACTAGACAGAGGAAGCCCTGCAGGGTCCCAGGCTGGCCGGGATCTATACCCCTCATGCTGCTGGACTTGCCACAGTGGCTGGAGGTGACCTGTTTCCCGCCCCCTCCTCTGAGCTACCAGCCCGCTTTGACACTCTGCTTCTAGAATCACTGACTCTCCAGGAAATTAAAACTGGGAGTCTGAAGAGCTACGGGCCCCTTTCTTTGGTTTTTCAGGTTATCACTGCAGATGCTCCTTGCTCTCAGAAACACTATTTCCAGCAGCTATAGACGGAGCGCAGACCCGGCAATGGCAGGCTCCCAGATAGCTCGGTGGTTCTCACAGGTGGCAGGCTCAAACTCAGGAGGCATGATCGGGTCAGCAGAGCTGGGGAATTCATGCTGCAAAATGTCTGCTACTAAAAGGAGAACCCCTTTGGCTTTGAATAGGGAGCACGATGAAACAGAAAGATCTCGCAGGAAGAAAATGTTCTCTTCCAGATATACACCTTGAAGCCTGATGCCGTCTTACCCCATCTGGAAATATCGTTGGCTCTGAAGGAATTAGAAAACAAAAACCCTGCTCTGCTCACGAGAGTCTGACTTTGCAGTCAACTTATCAGGTCTTTACTAAGCTCTGCCTGTGAAATAATGGCATTGTATTGCCTCCTCTATGACACAGGTCACATATAGTGTCTCAGGTGCTCATGGAGAGCCTGGCACATGGATTTGATTGTTCCCATTCCGCAGATGAGAGAAGCCAACCACTTAGGAAGAAACTGTACAATTAGGACTCTGGATTTTCTTCCCTAGGAACCTGTCTCCTTTTTCATGAATCAAGCCATCTCCCTGGGAGGCAATGCTTTGTGCTAAGGCTGAAGGGCTGGCTGGGGCAAGGGACAGAGCTGAAGGGGAAAGCCTCTGCTGCGGGCTGCAACTTGTGCTACTAGAGATGTTCAGAGCGGTAGGACGAACAACACTAACAGTCAAGAAAACAGACAGAGGCTTCTTGGTGGTGATATTTGAATTCATATGTGAAAGAAGGACCTTAACTTTTGGAAGACAGGTGCTATAGACTGAATGTTTATATCTTCCCAAAATTCATGTGTTGAAACGTTATTCCCAGTATGATGATACGTGGAGGTGAGACCTTTGGGAGGTGATTCAGTCACGAGGAGGGTGCTTTTGTGATGGGATTAGAGATCCTGCAGAGAGTTCCCTTGTCCCTTCCACTGTGTGAGAACACAGTACAAAGATGGCTGTCTATGTACCAGGGAGCAGGTT
The DNA here is from genome assembly GCF_987537825.1 of Furipterus horrens. Lineage (NCBI taxonomy): Eukaryota > Metazoa > Chordata > Mammalia > Chiroptera > Furipteridae > Furipterus > Furipterus horrens. Next base: position 13,121,312 of record NW_028327183.1, on the reverse strand, counting down.
CTGACCAGACGCCAGATCTCTTGGCACCTTGATCTTGTACTTCCCAGCTACTGAAATTGTGAGACATAAGTGTTTGTTGCTTAAGCCACCCAGCCTATTGTATTCTGAGCCCAAGTAGACTAAGACCACAGGTTTTCCTGGTGAGACTCTCGTGTGAGCAAGGGCCTGATGGAGGAATGAATGTCCAGGGAGAATTCAGCCCAGGAGCGTGGAGCCGGTCCCAGGGAAGGGAGGGAGGTGCGTGCTTCCTGTGCTGCTGCCGTATCACTGACCCAGTGTTTCTGGCCCTCAACACTGTTGACATTTTGGGCTGAGCAATTCTTTGTTGTGGGGCCGCTGTCCTGTGCATCGTAGGACATTTAACAGCATCCCTGGCCTCTACCCCAATTGTGACAACCAGAAATGTCTCCCGACATTGGTCAGATTGCCCCGGTTGAAACACCACCCTAACTTAATCTCCACAGCAATGCCTGCAGATGACTCCAGTCTTCCTCTGCTGATGCAGAAAACCTCTGGCTAATGGTTTCTAAACTCGTACCTGGGAGCATGGGGTTCTGAAACTACACTTGTTCCCATCCCTTACAAGACGTTTCTGACCGCCAGGGGGAAGGGGATGAGGGCAACCTCTTGGACTTGGTTGCAGTGAACTTTCATCTGTTTTCTTAAGGTCTGGAACTTGCTCCTGGCCTGGGTTGCCTTTGCAGATAAGAGGAAGCACCTGCCCTGTGATGCCTGCGAGCAAATTGTTGGATTTTAATCCCTTTAGGTAGGCCTGATTAATGCTCTTGCGTAGCACGCCGTGGACCTGATCCATTCATTCTCAAACACTTACTGAGCTCTGACCGTGTCCTGGGCCTGATGCTCATTGCTGGGGATGGAGGGTGAACCCATCACAGCCTGATCCCTGTGACCACAAGCTTTATGTTACCGTTGGAGACGGACAAGAGCAGCAGCAGCAAAGCCAGTCTGCGTGCTCTCGTGGGAAGTACTGGGATGAGGGCACCAACTACATAACCTGTGATCTGACGGGCGAGAAGGTACCAGCTCTGACTGTGGGGATGGGTCGGGAGTTCCAGGCAGAGGGGACAGCCAGTACGAAGAGTCTCAGCTGGGAAAGAGCTTGGTCTGCTCTAGCAACAAGCAGAGAGGTTTGTGGGGCTGGATTAACACTAGCACTGACCAGCGCGAGTCCCAGCTAATTACTTTCTGGATAGATTTCTGAAAACAATGAGGACTACATCATTGCCTCCGTGTGTGTGTCTGTGTCCTCCCAAGACTGTCAAACCCACTTGGGTTGTTGTCAAAAGCAGGCGCAGTGGGTCCTCAGTGGTGGCCTCAGGGACTTCCTGTTCCTGGAAGCCCTGCCCTTCTCTCTGCTGCTTGGGCCTCCAGGTGCTGCCTCTGTCCTGGCCTCTGCACTGACCCACCTGTGCCTATGGCTCTTGTATTCTCTAGTCCACTGTCTGCTTGCTCTCTACTGACATACACCAGCTCAGCGCTCCAGATATGACTTGGCCTTAGGAGAACCCCCTGGCCTATGGCCACCCCCACCTTTCTGCAGGGGTGAGGTTCTGCACACTCCCCTCTCCCTTCCTGTGCTTGCTCCCCTGACTGTCCCAGAATGGATTCTTCTGCCCTTCCATTTCAGAACTGGCCTGAAGCCTGGGTCTCTCTGTCACACTGAATCCATTTAAAGCATGTGTGGCAGCCTGCACTCTGAACTTGCCTGGAGCTATGCACACCCTGGGGAGCCAGGGAAAATTAAGCCACAATTCCTGCCCGCAGGAACTTCTGGCCTCCTGGCTGAGGGGCTTGTGGGAGCCAGCATGTCCTGGGCTAGGAAGCAGCTGGGCAGCAGGGAGACAACGCTGGGATTTGTGGCCGGGAAGACCTGAGCTAGAATGCTGGGGCCAGGAGGCAGGAGCTGTGCAGTCTCAGTAAGTTCTTTGGCCTCCCCGAGACATGGTGTGCTCGTGGGGCCCGGAGGCCTGACTGCCAGATCAGTGACAGCGGTCCCAGCCCTCTCCCCCAGGGGTGGGGGTGGGGTGGGAATCCTCAGCCCTTTCTTGACCTTCCGAGACCCTGTGGCAGCTTGTGCCCCCCCCCCCCCCCCCCCCGATTCCCATGTTTCACTAGCATCTCTCAGATGGATGGCAGGGGCAGAAGGTTTCTCCTTGGCTTTAGTTCTATGGGGAGCCTGGTGCTGGAGAAGAAGGCAAGGTCGGGCATGTCAGCGTGGGCTCAAACCCAGGCTTCACCACCCACCCTTGTCTGTGTTATTTCAGACAAGGGGCCCAGGCTTGCTGGAGAGAATACCTTCTTCTTGGGAGCGAGGGAGGGACAGGAGGGAGGCCCCCGGCTCAAGGCCCGAGCCCCAGGGGCCTCTCCAAACCTCAGTGTCTCCCTCCCTCTCTCGGTGCTCTCTTCCTCCCTCCTGAATGAACTGAGGACAAGATCACTTGAGGACATGCGTCCTTGGTGTCCCTGCGAGAGCACCCCCCCCCCTCGTGTGATTGTCAGCAACAGAGCTGGAAATGAGGACGTCTGAGGCAGCTCTCAGCATCGCAACATCTGCACCAGACAAAACTCGGAAAGCCCTCAATCCCCAGTCATGAACGTACTATAAAAACAATGTGGCAGAAATGAAAATTGTTCCATCATAATATTTCACAGTTCTTTCTGACAAAAGCCAAGCCGCCCTCATGAATACACATTTCTCAGCGTCTTATGCATTATGCATCAGCCTATAGCAGGGGACCTGGGAATTGCCAGCCCCTAGTAAAGGGCCTTTGAAAGTGCCTATTTTGTAAACAAATGGAGCCCAGGCCCAGCACTCGGGCTCTTTAGGTAACTTAAGACTGACTCTGGCTGCTTGAGTAGGGACCAGAGCTTCTCAGGGCCATAAATGGCCCAAGAATCTCCAGTGTTCACTGAATGGGGAGAGGGTGTTTCAGCGTTCAGTATTCCGATGTTAAATTTTGTAGTATCCAAGACGGCCATTCGGAGGGCCAGGGACGATTCCTGCTGGAGCCAGAGCCAAATGTCACTGGAATGCCAAATAAGTCCGCCAAGGCTGGCTTGCTGGCTGGGCAGTCAGTCAGGCAAATTAGTCAGGACTCAGGACTTCCATGAGCCTCAGATAGGATTGAGCCTTGTGATGAGGGATGTGAATGGGTGAGGGGACATGGAGGCCCAGGCACCGACAGGTGGCCCTGTCTTAATGGCCTCACAGGAGTCATTTTTGTTTGCCTGAGGTAGGCAGATTGGAAGTGTGTTTTAAGTGTGCATTACCATCATTCAGAGCGTCAGAGGGCTCTTGAAGATCATTCACGCGCCCCTCTGTCTGAAGGATGGGGAGGCTGAGGCCAGACATGTTAAGTGACATGTTCAAGGTCACACTGGTGCATAAGCAGCAGGTCTGGGACTGCTGGAAGCCAGTCATCTTTTCCCGTGCCTCCCACTGCCTCAATCATGAATTGGCAGCGATTGAAAAGACCAGGGTAAAATTGTTACTGATTGCTACGATTTGAGCAAAGGGCAGCCTGGGATCCTTACCACAGCCCTGGAAAAGTGTAACGCAGTGCTGTTCTGTGTAATTTGCAATCTGTCCTCTAAGGTAGCCTTAATTTAAATGGTGACCAATGTATGGTAGATATCTGCTCTTGTACATTATATTTGTTTTCGTAACAGGTGGTGATTGATTCTCTGCTACACGTATTTATTTCCTAAAAATATTCAGCTCACCATTGGTGTACTGTAAATGGACTTGAACTGAGGAACAGCAAAATTGTCAATTCCACTGTTGCATATGCCCTCTTCTTCCCTTCTTTGCACCTCGAATTCTTACCTGTAAAATGAGGGGCTCTGGAGGGAGGGTCTCTGGGTTGCGTCCCGGGCGATGAGGCCACGGTGAAGATGGAGGAGAAGGGCGCCGCATGCTGTACAACCATACACCTGCAGGGCTGGGCTTCCTGATGGAGGTGGGAGAGGCAGAATCGACCCCAGCCAGGGGACGTTCAGGGACATTTGTCTTAGTGCTGCTGGTGCCTGGCGTTCTCCAGCTGTAGGGCCTGCTTGTTGATCGGCGTAATTTGACTAATGGAAGCAGCAACAGCTGAAGGCTGATTAAGGTAATGAGGCAACTCGTTACTCCTCAGACACCTGAAAGAATCTACTTAGGTGCTGGGTGCTTCCCCGTCTTCTGATGACACAGGGAGGTGGCTAGAAGGGGGAAGTCAGGGTCATCAAGGCGCTCTGACACCCATGACTCTCCAAGCCTGGAATAAGTAATGCTCAAACTGCTGTTTGCTTTTTGTTAAAACACCCCCACACCTGGAGTTTTTGATTCAGGAGAGAGGTATGTGAATGTGGTGGCCGGGGCGGGGGGAGGGTTTTGTGGTATTTCCAAATTCTCAGGTGATGCTGCTGACCCAGGAAACCCACTTTGAGAACCACTGGTACAGAAAAAAAAGATTATCTATAGGTCCCCCATTTCCCTACCTCAGCATCTTTAAACTGCTCAAAAATACTCCCAAATATTTGTAAAAATAAACTATTTCAACTTCTACAGCTGGTGCAACAGTAAGTAGTGGCCCTAAGGACTATAAGTAGTTATTTAGTTTCAAATCAAGAAATAATTTCCTCTGAATTATGTAAGTAAAATATTCAATGTAGATATTCAGAAAACTGGAAAAACGAAATCAAATTCAAGGGACATGCATCACCCGAGACAACAGCTGCTGAGACGCCAACCTCCACTCAGTCCTGTCCCAGGAAGACGTGTACCGCGGTCTTGGCCCTGGTCCTAGTTTCTGGAACCGGGATCCTCGGGATGTTAAGTAGTGTGATGAGCAAACTGATGAAAACAGGAACAATCAAACCAGAACCCACAGCAGAAAAGGTGTCTGATTCAAGGTCAGCATCTTTGGAAAAGGCTGTGATAACCAAAATTAGAAAGTCAAACTGTTTCAACTGGAGGAATGAAACTGTCCTGGGCATGCAGTATATTAAGGGGCTCCAGATGATTGTATCCCAGGTAGGCTTCCCGATGGAACACCGCCGCGTCTCCCGATCTCCCCACCCTGAACTTTGGAAGGTATGGGAGTTAGCCCTCTTAGGAGAAATGCCTGGAGAGGGATAAGAAATTCACCCTGGGTATAAAATATATAATTTCAACCTCATGTCACATGATTCTCTATCATTTGTCGTCTTGGGTTTTCCAAAAGATGCAGCCTTGTTTTATTGAAAATTCAATACATAAGCAAGAAATGGTCATTTTCCCTCCATTATCACCCTCTAGACCAGTGATTCTCAACCTTCCTAATGCCGCGACCCTTTAATACAGTTCCTCATGTTGTGGTGACCCCCAACCATAAAATTATTTTTGTTGCTACTTCATAACTGTAATTTTGCTACTGTTATGAATAGTAATGTAAATATCTGATATGCAGGATGTATTGTCATTGTTACAAATTGAACATAATTAAAACATAGTGATTAATCACAAAAATAATATGTAATTATATATGTGTTTTCCGATGGTCTTAGGCGACCCCTGTGAAAGGGTCGCTCGACCCCTAAAGGGGCCGCGACCACAGGTTGCTCTAGACAATCAAGAGTCAGGATTCCAAGACCACGCTTTTCATGCTGTAGGGCCTGAGCTTGCTGTAAGCTGTCTTCCTCTTCTTAAATGGGCACTAATTCCACCCTGTGGGTCCTACCCTCATGACCTTATCTAAACCTAAATACTCCCCAAAGGTCCCACCTACAGGTACTATTGCTTTGGAGGTTAGGGCTTCAACATGCGAACCTGGAGGGACACAGGCAGTTAGCCCAGAACAGCAGTTTTACTGCTTGACAAGCCAACTCACCTCATGGAGACTGCTCACATTTCTAAAAGAGGGTGGTGACGTCTGCGTGACCTACAAACAAGCCTCTGTTCTGGCCCCTGTGAACTGGGCATCGCCTGGCTCCCTACTCCAGCACAAACCATTCCCTTGGCCTGGAGTCACCCATCCTCCCACTCACCCATTTAATTTCTGTCGGCCCTTCAAGGCTCAACGTTTTATCCTTCTACCAAACTACCTCCACTGAAGCTCTTACTACATTGCGTGGATGCATATCGCTGTCTCGGCCATTGGGCTGTGAGTTGCTCCTTAAGGACAGAGACCGTATGTCCCATCTGAGCCTGCCTGGCACCCCCTAGATGCTCAACCGGTGCTTGGATCAATGAACATAGTGCTATACACTGCACAGAATTAAAAAGATACAGGGGATATATCGCTGCAACCACTGGCGAGAAAGACAGAAACATAATTGGCAGAGAATATAAGGAAGCAAATTAAAACAGCAATAGGATCACCCATAAATATTTAAACAACATTCCTACCACGATGGTTTAAAGGGTCCATCCCAAGGGAGAAGCACCCTATCGGGAAGAAGTGCACCTTTTCTTGGTGTTGAGTGCCACACCTGGTGCTCAAAAACCAGCCGTGTTTCCTGTGAGGCTCTTGTGTCTGCTCGAACATTCCGCACACACGTTGATCCCCATGGGGCAACTGTGTCTGATAGAAGCAAACTCTCTGCCTACAAATCATGAAACAAAGAGTGAGCTTGAGCAGTTAATGATCATCTTAATTAGCCCACAAAACTTTATACACGGCCAGTATTCAGCCAACCTTTTGATCCCAGACAGAAATCTATTAGCCAGTTGAGAGAATGAAAAGACAAAATCTGATGAACATTTTTATCTTGGTGGATAAAAAAGTTGGCACGCTCGATAAGTCTAAGAGTGATCTATTTACCAATGGCAATATTACATTAAATTGGGGAAACGGTCATTCCCTTAAATGCAAGCTAAATGAGTGTCCTGAATGATGGCTTAAAATCAGGTGTGTCCGGGACTTGTCAAGGCCGGAAAAGGTAGAATTAACATGCCTGTTCTAGGAGGAACACATCTTCTCCAAGAGAGTACCTTCTAAGCTTGTGTTGATTCAGGAACTAATCTGAGAACCTGGTGTCATCAAGTTTCACCTACAGTAATCCATGAACATACAGAGAAATTTACACGTCTTGGGGGCTCATGGGTTTCTGAGGCATCTGTCTGTGGAGTCCAGTCATGAATCCTGCCCCTAGGAGGCTGTAGGGTCTAGCGCACAGGTTTCCAGGTGCGAATGTGAGAGTCTTATCAGAATCACTTCTGAAACTTTTCATAATACACACATGCCCCAGGTGACATGATGGTGGGTCACTGCAACCTTCCAGGAAGGGGGAACTGAGATGGTGCTAAGACATGGGTGCTTTAAAAAAAAATACCCAGCCCTGGGTGGGTGGCTCAGTTGGTTGGAGCATCATCCCATACACCACATATTTGTGGGTTCAAATGTTTGAACCCACAAACACATGCCTAGGTTGCACGTTCGATTCCTGGTTGGGGAGCTTATGGGAGGCAACTGATTGATGTTCCTCTCTGACATTGATGTCTCTCTTCTTCTCTTCCTCCCTTCCTTCCTCTCGCTCTAAAATCAACAAAACATATTCAAAGGTGAAGATTAAAAAAATAAAGAAAAATAAAAAAATACTCCAATGGGTCTCTAACCTTCCATCCTGTGCCACATCCATGAGCAGGAGTGACTAGGTCAGGAGGAGAGAGAGTGGTGGGTTCTAGAGCCGTTGCTAGAAATAAAACTAATCTCTGTCTAATATTGAGATACATCTACTATAGATGGACCTGGGCTCAAATGCAAGCTTCGTATGACCCGGCACAAGGAACTTTTTCTTTCTCAACCACTGTTTTCCCATCTGTAAACAGTTGTTGGAAAACTAAGCTGAAGGTCAGGGAGTTTATGATGCAATCTTAATTCCCTTTCTTTATTTAAGGAAAAATAAAGGCACAGACTCAGAGATTCATTACAGGGTTTTCTCCAGAAGGAAATCCCAGACTCTGGATACGCTGTGTTCCATTTCACATCTGGTACAAAGCACAGTTGATGATGGGAATTCTCCATGGTGTTCCTAAGGGTGTGAGGTGTCAGGAAAGTGTTGCATTTCTCGAAATCTGCTGTAAGGGAATATATTGCTTATAAAGGCTTCAAGGAGCTGTTTCACAGAGCAGGTTATGAGCGAGTGGATACTGCCTGTATAGATGGGAGTATTTCACCATATGGTGGCTTTCTCTGATTTAGCTTCCAAGGGCATGATGAGTCATCGGAAAAGCAGTATAATATGGGAAATGTTGTGAAAAGCCCTTTTTTAAATTGAAGTGGTAGCATGATTTAGGTGGGCAGATGCTACAGGGCTCTGAGGTCTTGCATGACAGGGCATGTCCTGCTTGTTCATAGGTCTGGAAGGGTATCTCCTGGGCACTAAGTGTCCCTGAGTCTCAATTTCCCATCTCTACCATGGGATAAAATTGTTATCTCACAGAGCAGTTGAGGCAGCTGTGCAGACAAAAGTGTTAAGTGTTCAACAAGTAGTAGCTACCTCAGTGTTGCTGGTAGTGGCAGTACTCGTAGAAGGCTCAGATTTCTGCTGGGCAAACCAAGTTCACAGCACATAGTGAAGCTCAAGACCTAAAGTGGGAGACCAGAGCCGGTGGGTGGGTGGGGGTGGGGTGGCATGGTGAAAGCGGGAATAGACAGGAGGATGGATTGGAGTTGGAGTAGAACAGAGGAACAGGTTGGGCTTGGGCTCTCCCCTTTCCTCTACTCCAAAAGATGGTGTCTTCCACGTATAGCTTTTTGTTATAATCACGTTGCCTTCTGTAGCAGAAATCAAATAGCACGTTCAGCCATCACAACCATTGTGGAAGGACATTTATGGGTTAACATTTAGAAGGGGCCAGTTGGGGTAGATTAACATTAAGGATATAGGAAGAATCACACTGATGTACAATATTTATCCATCCCATGTAGGTGGAAAAGGTACTTTACCCAGGATTTTCCTGGATTAATAGTCTGTTGTTCCTGGAAACCCCTCAGTTCCTGGGAAATTAGGATGGTTGGTCACCCCACTCTCATGTGCATTCTCCAGCCCATGAACAGTGGGCCAGTCCTGTCCAGGTGGCTGTGGGGCGATTCTTACTGTCCCCTCACTTGGCACTCACGTCAGCCTTTCCTTGCATGCACCACAGTCTCTGGGGGTGTCCAAAAGGGCCTCAGCTTCAGCTTCAGCCTAATACTTGGGTTCCTACAGAGAATTAAGGGCTATTGTCTAGTTCATTGTGTCAACAGCATGCCCCAAATTCCTGCCACCAAGCAAGATGCTCAGTAGTGTGCATTCAATGGGTACTTGGAGACGCTGCCTGGAGTTCCATTATGCTCGGTTAGGGTCCCGAGGTCCTGCTTAAAATCAAACTAGCTTCCCCTTCACAAAATCAAGTCACACTGCTCTGTCTTACTCCCATCTGAGCGGACAATCCACAAAAGCATCATCCTCAGGCTAATCTTTGCCGTGTCCTTGAAACTCAGGGCGCTCAAGCCACCTTGCCGGTAAACTTCCTCTGTCCCCCACAAGTTCAGCAGACCTTAAGTCCGAGACCATTTCAAGTCATAGGAGGAACAATGGTCAAGGTACCAATGTCACATTTTAACTGTTCTCTAGTGTTGTCCCCATATATCTTTATTTTTTGAGACATTCCAATCTGTAGGCATCCACATTCTATCTTCCACCTTGATTCCCATCCCTGTAAGAGGCACATTTATTCTTTGTGGGGCCGCGGCAGCAGACCATGATTCATACTTTGAAATACAGGGTCACCATGGTTCTAGTTTCAGAACTATTAGGAGAGGACAAGATGACACCCCATTTGTTCTTATATCCCATTTTTCAGAGAGGTTCATCCATTAAGATACTCACATGTTGAAAGTTGCAGGAAGAACAGAAAATTAGTTGGGCATGGTTGCTATCCCTCCAGCCATGGATCACAGGCAGACACGTAGTCCATCAAGATCTGTAGAGGCTGTTGTCATCCTGGTGCGAGGAGATAGGTTTGACTCAGACACCCCTGAATTTAGCTCTCAGGCATACAGTCGGTTAGATCTGTGGTTTTGTTATTGCTGTTTTATTATTGTCATCACCACCACAGCTGGTGCAACTCAAAGGAGGCCTATTGCCAAGGTAGTCAAGACAACTCTTTATGGAACAATGAAGAACATTTTGTGTCCTTGGTCTCTACCCATAAAGGCCACTTGCGTCTCCCAGTCATAGTGATGATCCCAGTACTCTCTGGACATGTCCAAATGCCCTGGTCATGGGTACTGGCCTCACCTGAAAGCTCTTGAGTTAATTCAGTAAGGCAAGATGGCAGAAGGTAAAGGAGTAATGGCAACTTGAGGATGCTGAGCTCTGGGAATTCTGAGCCAGGTAAGAGGGGATCTTCCTCATCGTCTTTCCCATAAAAACACATTCCTACTCATGTTTAGAAGAAGCTCATAGCTCATTGGTCAGGCTCTGAGCTCCGAAGGACTCAGTCTGTTTTATTCACTTTCCCATGGGGCCAAACTTGTATTGTCTTTTCTGTAAACCTCCTGTGTTTGCTCACAATATTTTTCTCTCCCTGAAATGTTCCTCTGCCCTTCCACATTCAACTCCTCATTCAAAGATTAGCACAAAAGTCCTCTCTCTAGGGATCCTTTCACTGCGTTCACTGTGTGCCCATCAGGCATTTTTCTGTATGCATATTTATCACTTCTCTGCCCAGGCTGGGTGATATTTGAGGACAGAGACTATATTACCTTCTCTGGTTCCTCTTGAATATGGAACCCAGGGTGGTGTTTGCTTCTGATCTTGAGGAAACTTCTCCTGGTTTGCCTTTCCACATGGCTTTGTTGAAATTTCCAACACATATCAGATCCTGAGAAAATGTACTTGTTTTAACACAGCTGCTGGGCAGAGGTCATTGCTGTAGACAAATTTCCTTTTCTTTCTTTTTTTAATGAGCTTAATCATTTTTAATATCTTTTCCAGAGCAGAAAACATGAAATGACCCTGACTTGGCTGAAAGCCTTCTCCCCAGCGCTTTGGGAGGATTAGAGGAAGTTCTTTTACAGCCTCTTAACATGACTGGTTGCCTTTTCCTTTCTTCGGGTTATCAGAGAGTGAGATTTGATCTAATTAACAAAGGGGGAGCCCGGAGCCTTGCAGTGTCTGTTCACTGGGAGAGAGGCAGGGGCTGGAGTCTTTGGAGAAAGAGGCTGGTCTTTTCAATAATTTCAGCTTTCATCTGAATGTGGGAGTGACACGGCAGCTTTGGGGAAACACAGTGGACCCCAGGGAAAGGGAGAAGTATAAGGCGCAGGAGAGAGAGCAGTCATTGTCATGAGAGTCAAGTCTGACGGTAGAGACCATCTCCAGCACCAATGGAATCAGGATTCATGCCATACAGTACAAATTAAAAGTCAGTGATGACAATTCTTTATTGCAGAGACCGTAAAAAGAGAACCGAAAAAAAAAAAAAAAAAAAAAGGGGACCAATTAAACAGCAATGTGATGAGAATAGATTCCAATTTTTGGCTTGTTACCTTCTGGCAACAGGAGGAATCAGTTCACCCTCGAGAGTCTTATCTGAAAGAAGGGGCGATGTAGGTCATTTGCACTGGGTCCAACAGAGGTTCCCGTTGGCTTCTATTTGTCCCCTTGTTATCTGTGCTCTCGGCCTGTGACTGAATCTCTCCCAAAAGAACAAGGAGCCAGAGGAAGACACCCTTGCTTGTCTTCTTTCTCTCCGTGACACCCATCAAGTGCTGGCCATGTGGTAGTGCCTTCAAGCTTCACAGGAGGACACACCCTCAGAGACACTCCTCCCGAGGGTCAGAATTCATAGACGGAGAGGCTGAGGGTGGCTGAGATTTGGAGCGGGCTCGGAAGCCAGAAGCAGACCCCTGCCATCCCCCACCCGTGTATTCAGGCAGAGATGGCTTGTCATCGGGAGACCTCAGAGGAGTTAGCAGAGGGAGAACTTGTTCAACTGTCGCAGGCAGCTGTATTCCCGAGGACTGCCAGTTGCATCACTGGCTCAAGCCCACGTCTTTCTCAGAACAGGGCATTAAAATATTCTGCTCAGCTGCTCTGCGCTCCAGAAATACAATAAGCAGCAGCACTATTTTTAAAGGATCATTGGGCTTCATTAAGCAAAGAGAGGCTTCTCTTTCACATGATTTTGAGGATTCACTGTCTAAACAGAGGGCCGGGGTGTCGACATCCTGGCAGAAGCATGTATTAACAGGCCTGGCTGTCTCTGGTGCCGTGGGCCCCTTCCTGGGCACTCTCAAGCCAGTCATTGCAGTGGCTCTGGCCCTCATTTCCTCATCTCTGTGTAGAGTGAGGATAACAAAAACTGTCCCCCAGTTTCTTGTGAGGATGACATGCACTAAGGCTGCCACCTAAGCATGGCGAAGTGCTCACCTGGTCTTCCATTCTTTAATTCCCTGAGAACGCTACCATCAGGGGATACTTGAATAAATATCATTTTAATTTCTCTCTTGATTTTTCTTCAGATTAGGATCTCATGGGATTTAATCATGAAAAATCAGGGCGAGGGTAAAGCACTTTGGTTCATTTTCGCCCAAGTGCCATCAGACTTGTCTAGCTCTTGCCCAGGGTTAGGAAGTAGGTAGAATTATTTTTTCCATGGAGAGGAGGGACAGGGCCTGGGTCAATGGACAGTCCTGGCAATCAGGCAGACCGGTTCTCATGCCGGGTCTGTAGCTGAGGGGCTGCAGTGAGGCAAGTAATTTATTTGCTTAAGGCCTTGTTTTCGCCGTTGGTGAGGACCAATAAAATGATGCCTAGACTGAGCCTCGCTGTGCCTGGCCCAGAGCAGACATGTGCACAGGAGGGGTCCTCCAGCAGGAAAAGGAGCCATGGAGGGGATGGTCTCAGGTCCCCAGCCTGCCTTCTGGTTCTTCTCTCTCAGGCTCTGCCCAGCTGCACTCCCCCTCCCCCACCCCAGACTGCCTCGTTGAATGTCCATCATCCAGACCCTCTCTCTGTAGGGGCATGGACAAGCCCCTTGTCCTTCTCGGGGGCGGGACTGTGTGGGCTCGCTCTTCCCAGGCGGGTATGCTTTGCACCTCTTTTGGCTTCATAGGATCAAAGACTCTGCGAGAGGAGTTTTAAATTTCTGGAGTTCTTAAAAATGTGTTTATTGGAATATATCGAAAAGTGTATATATTGTCAGTGTACAGCCTATTGCATTTTTCAAAATCAACAGGTCTATGTCATTAGCATCCAGATTAACAGACAGGTTATTACCAGCACCCTGGAAGCCCCTCTCCCCATTGTCCCATCTAGTCACCCACCCCCAGGGTAATTTCTATGAGCCGCTTTTGATGGCTTTTGTACTTCATATAAATGGAATCATATACCAGGTACCCTTCCGTCTGCCCTTTCCTACTTGACGGTGAGAGCCGTCAGTATTGTGTGTAGTTGTAGATGCCTTGTTCTCATTGCTGCGTAGTATTCCATTGGGTACATAGACCACAGCTCACATGTCAGTTCTGCTGTGGTTGGGCGTTTGGGTTGTTTTTTTTTTTTCTTTTTTCAATCCAATGGCATTGACTTTCTGTGATGGTTGCAGAGCCTTTACCCTAAAAGTCTCCCCCGACTCCTGCCGGCCCCAGAAGCTCAGAGCAGCTTTGGGTGGGACTTGAGGGCAATTGCAGAAGAGAGACTTTTTATGAACTTTAACTTGTGACCTCAAGCTTCCCCAGTGACAAGCCGGTAAGGGAGGTAAGAGTCTCCCAATTGTACACAGGGCCAAACTGTGCCTGGGAAAGCTGAGCTATTTGCCTGGGGTAACAGATGTAATAAATGCTGAGCCAAGATTCTGATTCGACTTTTAACTTCTCTGAAGAGTCTACCTCTTTCACACCACCTCTCTGCAAGGTTGAATGAAAGCTCACTTTAACTAGGGGTTAAGGGAAAATAATTTTTCCCCAAAGTGTCCAGAAGAGGCCTGGGCAGGTCATGATCCTCCCGGGCTGGCCACCAGCTCATTGTCTTTAAGAATAAAGCAGTAGAATCATTACCCAGGAGGAGTATAGGGCCGTGAGCTGGACTGCAGCCAGATTGAAAGGTTGGAATCTTGATTCTCCTGGCTACTAGCTGTGTGACTGTGGGTAAGTTACTTGCCCTTTCTGTGCCTGTTTACCCATCCATAAAATGAGAGTAATAACAGTTGCTACCTCAGAAAGGTGCTGTAAGGATTAACTGGAAAATATGTGTAAAGCACTTTGCATAGTGCTGGACCCAAGTTGATATTTCTTGGGCACTTACTGTTATAATAAAATTCAAACTCTTCGGCAGGTCTGACATTCTGAGAGCTGGATACTGTCATTTCAGCTGGTGCTCCGAATCAAAGATCTTCACCAGCTCCTAAATAAATGTTACATGGCTGCTACCAGTGCTTCTGTTTTTTGGAGATGTCTATTAAAATTACGATTCAATTGTCAGAAACAAAATATTCTTAAGATGTCTTCAACCATACCCTCAAATTATATGACAGTGTCTGGCTTTAATATCCATCTAAATAGTTCTACTGTTGACAGGTTTCGGGAGCAGCGTTTGCGCTGCCGTTCCTCTCATTAACTTATGTAGCAACATCATAACTCTCTGGAAGGATTTTAAAAAAGGACGCTGGCATATTCCATCTGAATTCATTTCGTATAGCGTCTGTGACAGAGTGTTTGCATATGAATGAGATACTTTGACGTTCGCTCATTAGCAGGCGAGCACCACGGTGACACGTTTTAGAGTTCAGGTTCAGGAGTCTGAGGCAAGAGAGGGAAGAAAGGTTGGAGGCTCAGTCCATTTAAGATTTCCCTGTAGGGGCCTGGCATCGAGTCTCAATCTCCGGGGTCGGGGACCACACTTCCATCTCTTGCCCACAAGCCCTGCATCCCATTCATCCTCTCGATGTACCCAATGTTCTAGCCACACTGACGTGGTTTGTCATTAATGTCTCTGAGTATATATATATATGTATGTATATATACGCCATTCTCTGCTTGATAGGACTGTCTGCCCTCTCCCTTGGCAGACCTTAAGGGTGCCTTGAACGTCAGTGTTTTCCTCTCTGGGCTGCACAACTGATCCTTACGTCTGGAGTGTCCTGTGTGCCACACTTTGTGCCTCTTTAGTGCTGGAGCTCCCTACTGTCTTCATTGGCCCAACCGCAGAGATCGGTACAGAGTAGCAGGTGCTCAGTGAATGCTTACTCAGCGGATGAATGCGGAAACCTAGACTAAGACGTGGTGAGGCATGTCCTGAGTGGCCCTCTCTAAGGGACCTACGGTGTTTAAACTGCTCCCAAATGTCGGTAGTGGGTGGCCAGTAACTCCCTACCAGTAAAGGTCAGCTCCAGTGGATGAGACTCAGGCTCAGAGTGGGCCCTGGGCTTCCGTCTGAATTATGTCTCCCTCAAATCACAAGCTTTGGAGAGGGGCTGAGAATGTCCTCACCAGCCACCTGGCTGCCCATGGCTTGTTAGGTGATATGACAGCTGTCACAATACAGTCTAACAAAATTGTTTTGAATGAAGTTAAAGATAGCTAAGCGCTACTAGAGCCATCATATGGAAAAATCGTAACCAACTTTTTGGCCATCCCAATAAAGTGAAAGCTCATTCAGACTTTACGATCTGTGCCCAGTGTGATTAAGTGTCATGGCCAAGGCCTTAGAGCTCTTGTCTGTCCTGTCATCACTTTTAAGCAGCCCAATAACCCCTCCACCTGGTTTAGGAGGTTGTGCTGCAGGTGACAGCCCAAGACTCTGCTGCCTTTGCCAGCCCCACCCCCATTTTCATTCCTCACCCCATTTATTCTAGGCCTGGGCTAGGTCCCTAAACCCTGAACCTATTTCCAGCCCTTGGGACTTTTTGTCTGAAGTATGGCTTCTCCTAGACTTACTGATCTGTCTTCTCCTCCACGGCTCTTTGTTTTTGGCCTTGTGCTGTGTAGCCTTGGGAGACAGCAAAGGCCAGGGGCTCAGATCGGCCTCTGGGAAGCAGTCTCTCCCATTCTCCATGGCTGAGGCTAAGCCAGTGGGTTCTCAGTCTTGACTCTCCATTTGTACAATCCAGGGACTTAAAAATTCTTGCGGGCTGGATCCTGCCTTCAGAAATTCTGATTCAAGTGATCTAGGCTATAGCTCGAGCCTTGTGTCTTTTTTTTCCTGACTGTCAAATGTCCCATACACCTCAGATTGGGGGGGGGGGGAGAAAAGTATATATATATATACGTGTATATATATACATATATATATACACGTATATATATACACATATATATACGTGTATATATATTCCTATATTCATCAGTTTGACTGGGCCAAAATCAAGGTGTCATCAGGGCCACACTCCCTCTGGAGGCTCCAGGGGAGGATTTTCTCTCCTGTCTTTTTTCGGCTTCTAGATATGCGTTCCTTGCCTTCCTTGACTCCCGGACCCTTCATCCCTCCACCACCGGGCAAAGGCCGAGCTCTCAGAAGGGGCAGGAAGAGTTCAGGTTAGAGAGGCACATTAGGTGGGCTTTTGAACTAACACCGTCGCAGAGTTGGATTGGAGGCTATGTGTGGGTTCTATTATTTCTAACAACCCAGAGGAGCAGTTTATTATGCTCCTCATTCTACAGGGAGGAGGCAGGTTAACGGCGATTAGGTAACTTATCCGGCGTCACCCAGCTAGTAAGAGGGTTTGCAGGAGCCGGAGAGTTGGCCTCAGCCATCTCCTCTGCTTTTCACGTCGTTATTCACTGTATCTCTGTGATGTATCTTAGGGGGTTTGCAGCCGGCACCCAGGTTTCTAGCTTGACCACAGCGTACTGGGGTGCACAGGAGAGAACAGAGGCACAGCTATTCTGCTCAGTCGCTTATGGGGTCTCCAGTTCCTTGCGGAGCAGCAACTGGAAGCGGAGATCAGAGACTCACGGGCCCTGTACGCTTTATTGTGTATCAACTGGGAGTAAACTGTACAGAGCGGGGGCCCTCAGAGGATGCTCCCTGAGCCAGCAGCATCTAGGACCTTATTAGAAATGCACAGTTTCAGACCCCACCCAGACCCACTGAATCGGAAACACGGAGCCTGGGGCCCAGTGATCTATATTTTAGCAAGCGCTGGCTCATGGTGTATTCATGCTAAACAGCTCTCTGGGCTGTCATTCTCAGCAAACCCCGTTGCCATTGTCTGCACAGACTGAGACTGAACAGCACTTCGCAGGTGCTGTGCAAGAGAAGACAGAGCTGGTCGATTCCAGAGGGCCGAGAGCCCAGTCAGTGAACAGTCCTGGCAGAGGGCATCCTTCCTGGAGGAGACGCGCTTTTGCCTGGGAGTGGCGTGTTTTCCAAAAGGCAAATCAGAGTGTGCTGGGCCCCCGGCCCCCAGCTCCTGGCTCCAGGTTCCTCCCTTTACCTCCTCCGCATCCTGGAAGCCTCCTGAACTTGGAACACACCTCCAGCCCAGGGTGCACGTGATTTCCATCATTAGCACCTTGTAGTCGGAATCCTTGCCTTGTAAATCTCTTTGTTCTCACAAAGTTCAGGGGTGGGAGGGGCAGGAAGCCTGGAGCAGTTCCCCTTCCCTCCAGTCCCTCTGCTCCAAGGAGAACAAAGCCGGGGAGTGGGGACCGTGCTTTGATCCCAGACAATGAGAGCTGCTGGATTAAGTGTTTGGAGAGACCGGACAGCTTTGGCACAAAACAGATCAGTTAGGTTTTTTTTTCTTCTTCTTTTTTTTAAAGACCTAATTCATGTCCTGGAGACAAAGAAGTAACATGTTTTGAAGGATAGCATTTTCATAGCTCTGTAAGGCTCAGGCATAACCTGAAACATCTGTGCACTGGGTACCCAGTGCTGGGTGGGAGGCCCCGTCCCTGGGCTGGAGGCCTCCCTGGTGTGGGGGGTAACAAGGCCTTCGCCAGGGGTGCGCTCTGCCCTGAGGCCCTGAGTGGCCCTGGGACAGGACCTGATGGATCAGGGAGGAACCCTGGGAAAAACTTGCTCAGGTAGTCAACACAATTGCTAGACATAGGCAACTGTGAGTTTAAAAATAATCATAAACATAAACATTCCTGTATAGAGCACCTCCTCAGGGCCAAGCACTAAGTAGGTTACATGTCAGCCCAACCTCCGGGGCCTCTGTTTTCTCATACGACTTATGGCAAGTTTAATAATACTTAGGAGATGGGCGTTATTGGTGTCCCCATAGTCTGTTATTTATTTATTTAATAATTAAAAAATTTTTTTTCCAGTTAATGTTGATATGCAATGATTATCCTTGTGTTTCGATTGAGAAAAACCGGGACACAGAGGGACTGGTGCATTGCCCGAGTTCACACAGCTAACTGCGTGGCAGTGTTACGGGAGAAACTCCCAGGAACTCGGTTCTTCTCACCAACAAAGTAAAGAATTACAGATCATCAAGTCTGGCAGTGTGCAAGCAGGGTTTATTGTGCCCCGTTTTCATGGAAGAGAATGGGCCTTGCTAAGGAGGGGTGAAAGGCGTAGGGGAAGCACGGTAAGAGCAGCCAAAGGCCAGGTGGCAAGCCCGGGAATGGGGGGGGGGGGGCTGAGTCCTGGCGGCCAAAAAGAGGAGTCCTTTGTTCTGATTTATATAGCGGGCATGGATGAGGGAGGGTGAAGAAGTACATATTGATTGACAGGGAAAGGCGGTGCTAGCTTCCCAGAATGGGAGTGTGTGTGCAGGCCCAAGGGTGTGAATGGGCTTCTTCCTTGAGGCCCTATGGCCCTTTCCAGCCTTTCCAGCCTTGGGATGGAAGCATGGTTTCTAAGGCTTTCTTTCCCAGATACTGGGAAAGAGAGAGAATCTCAAGGACTGCTGAGTCAGGGACACGTGTCCCTCCTCCTCCCTGCCTTGGTTTGCTCTCTGTCCTACCCAACAGCGGGCCCTGCACAGAAACCCATGCAGTCTGGCTCCAGGACCTGCTCTTCACTCCAGGAGAAGGTCCCTGACCTTGTGAATTCCAGTCCACCTGCGGAAGTGCTGGGTGGCGCAGGGACCCAGCACACCCTGAGCGCTCCGGGACCTGCGTCCCCTGTCAGCACTGCTGTTGTTACTCACGCAGATGACCCGGGGCCCCAGTGGCCAGGCTGGACTGCGGGGCAGCTGGGGTGGGAAAGCAGAAGAGGGAGCCTGGCGCTCAGAGCTGCTGGGCAGCCAGGAAGAGGCCAGCCTTTATTCACAGCGCAGGTGAGGGTTGGGCTGAGTCCCCAGGACCACATCCTGGAGAGAAAGGAGCACGCTGGGGCAGGCAGGGGAGCGCAGCATGTGCCAAGGCCTGGGAATCAGGCTAGCGGGACCCAAACTCGGCGAATCTAAGGACGCTTTTGCTTACCTTGCTCTCATCAAGCCGCTGACCTTTCTGGAAACTCTTGTATCAAAGTCTCACCCTTTGTATCAAAATGATGGAGTTAGAATTAGAAATGGTCAGAGCTGAAGGGACTCAGTGTATGTATTAAGTTAGTGAGGAAACATATCCAACAGCAGAAGCCAATTACTACAGTTTTGTTACAGAGTAGGGGTCCCCAAAAATCCCCAGAGCCTGCAGGCTGGGGGATGGGGAGAAGGAAACGGCTTTCAAGATGCTTTTGCATATCTATGGCTGGTAGCTAGTGTCTTAGTGTTTTGACCATAGAACTGTGAGGAAAGAGCTTATGGGGCCTGAGGAGGGTTCTGTGAATGGTCAGAACCGGTTACCACACCCACTGCATCACAGAACACAGTCAGGGACATAAAAATAAGGCACAGGTATTTTGGCTAGGAGAATACCATGAGGCTTTCAAAGGACAAAGAGAACCATGCGTGATCCAGTGCAACATGGCACATATTTTTCTGGACTGTTATACAGAGGCTGATGACATCGTACCCCAGGCCCTGAAGGAGAGAACTGACAGATAAGGGATGGGGAACTTCTGGGCATGTTTTTGGCTTCTAGCCTTTTGGGGAGCAAGGGAAGCACTGGGTCCCGTGGGAGAACAGGGCTCTGAGCTGAAGTGCTCACTGCCCTCCCCAGGTTGGAATACTGTAAATAAAGACCTGTTTTCCTCAACACTAGTTATCAGGTTTTACACCAAACCACCATGTGAAAGAACCCCCTTTCTCTCTGTACCAGTTTGAGCACTTTTGCCTCATGCCATCCACATGCCTTCACCTCTGGGCAGCCTGCACATGTGTGCCCCTTGTCTGCCCACAGCCTGAGTCTTCCATCCTCTTAATTGTACTGATTCCCCTCCAAGCAAGCCCTCTGAACTCTCCTGTCTTTGGTGGCCAGCTCTCACCCACAATCAAGGCCCCATCTATATGCCATTTCCTCCAGGAAGCGTTCCATGCTCCTCCCAGCTGAGAGGAATTCCTTCTTCTCTATAACTCCCTTGTGGCAATGATGGCATCTTGTTGCACATCCTGCGCTCATCTCAGCTCTCCTATTGGATACTGAGCGCTTTGCACCTGAGATCCCTGTTTAATTCAGAGTCCCCAGCACCTAGGCATCTCGCAGACCTAGCCCATGGTGAAATGCAACAAGCAGTTGAAAATATGGCGCCAAATAAAGTAATAGGAACTGCTTACAGTGGTGCCCCCTTATCCACGCCAAATACATTCCAGGATATGCCTGAAACTGGATAGTACTAACTAAACCTTATACGTACTATGTTTTTTCCTATACATACATACCTACGATAAAGTTTAATGTATACATTACGCACAGAAGGAGATGAACAACAATGACGAATAATAGAATAGAATCATTATAACAACATGTTGTACTATCATCAAAGTTATGTGAATGTGGCATTATTAGTAAAATAAGAGTCACTTGGGCACAAGCACTGCAATACTTGGACAGATCTGACACCTCAGCTCGCTGCTCTGCTAAGTGACTACCGGGCGGGATTCGCTGGACAAAGGGACTGTGCACCTCTCCAGCCGGATGAAGCAGGATTGCGTGCAATGTCCTCATACTACTCAGAACGACATACAATTTAAAACGTATGAACTGTTTATTTCTGATATTTTCCAAGCAAAACCGTGGATAAGGGAGACAACTGTACTTGTGTCCACACTGGCTTTTTTGTTGCTCAGGCAATTGTGATCCAGAAAAATACGCCCTGGGAAGACACCCCTGGGGGCAGGTCACAGAAACTTGAACTCCTGGGCAGGAGGTGTGCCCCCTCCTAAGGCACCAGCAGTGGGTCATGTCAGGTCCCTCTGCCTCAGGGGTGAGGAAGAGAGGAAAGACCTCAGCTGCCGGTTCAGAGTGTATCAGACGTTTCTCAGCACGTGCTGAGGCAGAATGTAGGCTGGCTTCAGACAACTAAAAAGGGCCTCCATTCAGATGTCCTCTTGAATTCCAAAGGCCCGATGGGCCTGTGCTTTTTTCTTCCCCTGTTGCCAAATCAGCTCTGCTTATCGACTGCTATTTTAATGAAACCTCCTGGTACCAACTCAGGGAAAACATATTTATTAGAGATGACTGGGTGGATTCTTATGTCGAAAGCATTTGGTGTAAAACATGAACACATCCAGTCCTCAGAAAGCCTTCCAAATGCTCCCTTTGAAATCAGAAAATTACCAAAGAACTTGTGATAAGAAGATGAAAAACGGAATTAAAAAGCAGGGATGAGGTCTCCCCCGCTGCCCCACACTCCTGTATGGGTGGGGCTTTGGGACTTCACAAATCAAATGCAATTAGAAGATGAGATGGGGCAAGGCCTGGAACTGGACGATCCTGGGTCCGGCTCTGCTCCAGAGAGGCTCAGTCAGATCGGTGGTCAGAGTTCCTGGTCTTCTGCTTTCTCCTCTCCTCGGGCTTCCCCTAGGGAGTGGGGCTCACACAGAGAAGGTCAGAGCCTGGCTGACTCGCATATAGTCAACCATTACATTTTAATGTCCCCCTGTCATTATGGCGTCCAAAGCTGAGAGTCCGGGAGAACTTTGTGACCAGTGTTTATAGAAATCACCCCTCCCTTCCTCCAATGAAAATCTCTTCCAAGATCATTCACCCTCCCTAACTCAGAATACAGTATACCCAGAGCTTGAAGCTGGGGTTCTGGAGTCACTGCCTGAATTCAAGTACTGACTTCACCACGTCAGAGCTGAGCAACCTTGGTTGGGCGAGTTACTTTACCCCCATCACTCATTGTCTTACTGTTAAAATGAGGATAAACAATAATTCTCATCTCATAAGGTTGTTGTAAGGAGATAAGTTATCTAATACATTTAATCACACCTGACAGATAGTAAATACTCCATAAATGTGAGCTATTAATACTGTTACCATCAGGACTTATCTGTCTTGACAAGTGGCTAACGGAAAGGATGAGGAGTCAAATATTTTCCTTCGAGCACTTCCCTAATAATTAGACCTTATGGGGATATACAACAATCACGTTTTGAGACATAGTAAGAAATATATATTTGATCTTTGCTGCTGGTTCCTGACACCCAGCTCCTAAACCTGGTAACAGGGTTTTAGTGAAAGGGTTGCTAGGAGCATCTTTTATTCTAATATTTGGTTTTGATCTTGGTTCCTAAAGCGCTTATAATTTTCTGGGTGATAGGAATATCTTTTGTTCTAATGAGGTGAATCTTAGTGGGGGAGTCTTATGGGACTGAACCCTTAACCTCTGGGGCCTATGCTAACTGGGACGTTAGAGGCATAATTGAACTGGAGAACACCCAGGTGGAGACTGGGGCATGGGAGAATTGGTCGGCGAGGGGGAAATCCCCACGCATTTGGTTTCAAAACTGCTGTCAGCAAAAGAAAATGTTTTTCCCTTTTTCCTGTGAATCGTGGACAATGTCCACATACATCTGGGCTTTTCTGAACTCCAGACACTTGATGTCATTTAGGTCTTCCCCAAGTTAATCACTGTGTCACCAGTACAGCCCACGATGGCATAAACTCTCCTGCTCCACTAGTTCAGGATGGAGGCCAAGGGCTCTAGCCTGGAGGGGGCTCAGATCATTCGTGAGTGGCCTTCTTTTCTAGTTCGGGCTGTTTCAGAGTTCAATTTCAGAGATCATGAAATGGGGGCCAATATAATAAGATGGGTTTAACTCTAGAATTCAGGTTGCTTAACCTGAGAGCCAGGATGGTTCCCTAATTCCCACTGAAATTCCATCGTCAGACCTGCCCCCATGTAAATATCATCCTGCCGTTTGCTAGAGGAAAAGGCTGGTACTCAGAGAAATCGGTGTCAGTGGGAGGACTGGGTTTAAGGAAGAGGTGTTGATGGGATCGTTCAGGAAGGAGAACACGTGGAATCTGGGCTCACGCTGGATTCCTTCAGCCAGGCTTGCGGGGTCTGTGCTTCCCTCACACCAACAGGAAGATCAAAGTGCCCTCTACTCGCTTAGCTTGGAAGTACAGTTTTTCTTGTCCTTGGGTTTTCCTGGATATTGGTACGAGATTGAAGGAGTTCCTTGGAAATGAAAACTATTTTGGGGGTGCAGTTCTTCCATGAGTCCCAGGGGCCCTGGGACTGGCTGGCTGTGCCTGTGGACCCTACCCAGTTTCCTAGACTCACACCTTCCCCTTACTTAAAAAACATTTTTTTTTTTGTCTTTTAATGATTCTAGAGAGAGGGGAAAGGAGGGAGAAAAAGATGGAGAGAGACATTGATGCATTGCCTCCTGCACGTGTCCTGCCCGGGGACCGAATCTGCAACCTAGGCATGTGCCCTGGCCAGGAATCGAACCAGCGACCCTTTGATTTGCAGGACAATGCCCAACCAACTGAGCCACACCAGTCAGGGGTCCCCTTACTTTTCATGATCTGACAATCTTTCTCTCCATCCCCTTCCTGGTCTAAATCCTTTAAGACCTGAGAAATGTTGGGAATCCCAATGTTCTGGACTGGTGCCCCTGCCAGACACTTTCTGGGCTCAATTTCCTGTTTTGGCTCTCTGTCCATGTCCATTTTATCTTCCTTGACCTGACGTACTACCTGGTTCTGTTGTCTCTCTGCCTTGTTCTCAGCTCTTTTCTGGGACATCAGCTTAGGTGGTCCTTATCACCCCTGACCCCAGGCTGGTGTAAGTCCCCCTGCCCAGTGATACTTGGTGTCTTTCTGTCCTCACTGGCAGGTGATCTGGTTGCAAGGTACCAGGAAGTCCTCCTTTTACTGGGTTACATGAAGAGTGGAACATTTGTTTAATTTTTCATGCCAATTTCAGTTCCTTAGCCATGTGAGGTTCTGGAGTCTCGGGCAGGCCTGTCATTGACCAGCAGCATCTTTTCTGGCTGCTGGGTAGGTTGTGGTGGCCTTGTGTCACATACTTGACATCCCTGTGGTATATGTGTTCTTCCATCTAGACTTGCAGGTAACTGTCTGTAGCCAACCAGCAGGTACAGAGTCAAAATTCTTTCTCTTTGCTGCTGGGCTACGGGATTTGGTGCCCCTGTGAGGAGAACTGGGACTCTTTGGTACTTCTTTTGGGAAATTGAAGCACAGAGGGGGTGCCTCCTGAGGGAGAGGAAGGAGTGTATCTTGAGCATCCATGTATACGGGTTCTGACATGGTCTCTGTAGTGCTTGTATTAGTCTTCTTGATTCCTGAATTCCCGACGAGACAGGCTTCATCGCCTCTGTCCGTGCCTCGGGGAAGTCCAAAGCCTTCCTCTAGACTTTTGTGATTTTCAAGGGATCTTGGTCTCATGGCAGAATAAAAGGATTTTTGGGGGGAGGTGAGATGGGGCAAGAGGAGGGGGAGCAAAACACACCCAAAAGGCAACTGGGATTGTAAAGATCTTTAAAAAAAACACACACACACACAAAATACATTTTTGATTCAAATTCTCATTAAAAAACACCGAGGGCAAACATTTGTAATCCCACTTTACAGATAAAATAAAAAAGAGTATGTATTAGGGATTTTAACTACGTTGTCTTCTCTCACATAGCAAATAGGTGGCAGATTCATTATTCAAATTCAAGACTCCAAACCCATGTTCTTTCCACTAATTTAAAATGGAGCTGGGTTTTCAGGTTCAAAGAACAGTTGAAATGTGTGACTGACATAGGTATTATAATGTCATCTTTATATCACTGCTATAGATGAAGTTGTTTTCTGTGAGGTATTTTTACTTTGTACGAGGCAACTAGGATTTCCACCTACTGGGTCTAAATTTTGACCCCAAAAGTTTTACATCACAGGAGTGATGGGAAAAGTAAACTAATCAGCATATTAAGGCTTTTTGCAAACCTGGAATGAATCAGACACCAGCATAAGGTTTCAGCGCCTGCAAGGAGATTGTCTGGTGTCTTAATTAAAATATGCTAGATTCCAGAACTTATTAGGAGTCTACTTGAAATTCTGTACTGCCCCAATTTTATCTTCAGAATTGAATTAATTAGCCCCCAAACATTTGCATATGTAATTTGTTTTTTCTTCAGATGCACTGTGATAACAAGCTATTCTTTTACATCATTAAGATGGAAACATATTATATTTTCATGCAAAGCGGAATCTGTTATTTTTGAAGTATATAATCCCCTTATTTTTAGGATGTTCAAAAAATAAGTGTTTGTCAGACTTTGAGTGCCCCGGGCCTTTGGAGTCAAGCTTGTTGTAGCTTCTGTGACTGTAGCGGGGCTGGGGTGGGGGTTCATCTGTGTGTAGCACACAGAAGTTGATCCAGATGAAGCCATCACAAGAGTTACAGCTTCATTACGATGTTCACTGAAGGCCAGCTTCTAATTTGAAATGGTGCTGGGAATAAGATTTGAAGGAAGAAGAGCTGGAAATTGTAACTGGTCTTGGCCTTTATGGTGTCATTTAAAACAGAAATTTTATAGTTGATTTTTGTCTTTCGACCTTGGAGGCTCGAGAACTCATAGCCATTTTAAAAAAAGTATCCACCTTGATTAACATCCTCGTCTATAAAGTTATAGTCCATGAAACTGCCTTTTCTGACACTTTTTATTAGAGGAGATTATCATAAAAATACATTTTAAAGATGTTATTGATTTTAAAATGTCAAAGACGTTATCTAATTACAGAATATGTATTTCTGCTGTTTGATAAATAAAGGGGAATCTGGTTTTTATTGACTATTCCTGGGAAACTGTTGAATTTCTTACCTAAATTTACAGCGACACACATCACTGATTTTTATTTTAAAGATCGGAAACAACCTCAGAAGGTATTTTATAAAAGGATATTCTTTAACTGGTTAATTGTCTTTTCTTATATAGCTGTAACTCAATTCTACTTTTTTTTTCCTTCATGTCAATATAACAAAAAAATAAAAATAAATAAAAACAGGCCCATTGATACTTTTCTTCTTCTTAAAGTTCACAGTAAAGTTACCATAATGTTGAGGGAGCTCGAATGTGTGGTGATAGGACATGCTTGGATTTGAAGAATGATGTGTGTTGGAAATCTGTCTCTTGCACTCCCTGGTGATGTTACTACCATGGAGAGCCTAACTTACGTGCTCTGAGCCTCAGTTTCCTCTCCTATAAAGTGGAGGTGGTAATGAAAACCCTTGGGGATGTAATGCCTAAAGCTTCCACCGAAGGTATCTCTAAACGGTGATTTTTAGGTTTCCCTTGGATAGGATAGTCATAAGGGTATCTGCTAACTTTCTTTGTGTATTTTAAGAAACGTTATGTGAAAGAGTAGTTGTCTTTGTCCTGACCATCCCATGGGGGCAAGCAGAGGCCAGGAGGTAGAACTGGGATTGATTGGTGTAAGTGTCAGGGAAATCCCCTTACTGGAGCTGCGTGGTGCTGTAGGAACTTCATTCCCTGCCACCAGAGGTGATCAAGCAGGGTCTGGCATCCCTAGTGTGGTAGAGAGGTATCAGGATCAGATGGAAGGTCAGACCAGATGACCCCTCATTCCCTTCTTTGCCTGATGTTCTGAAATTCTCTGATTAATCAGACCCTCTAATTGGGTAAAGATCACATCTCAAATAAGATCCCTAAGGTCAGATGGGTCAGTCTCCGAGGCCTTGTAGACTTGGCCTCCTTGATTGGACCTTGGTCTCCCTTGGGTCTCCTCCTGGCTCTGACTGATCCCCACAGTCTCTGCTCCAGGGAACCTGCACCCAACAGTTTTCTCTCTGTGCCAGTTGCCCACCAGCCCTGGCTCCTCACAGCCTCCGTCTGCCACGCCCCCTTTGCTCGCACGTTCTGACTTCTAACTCCCATCAGGACCAGGAATATCTGCCGTAGATCAGCTTCCATTCATTCAGGTTTACTTGAAAACCTCTAAGAAAAGCTAACCCTGAGAAAATGCTATCTTTGGGACCAACTCTGAAAGTTACTTCTTTATCTGCTGGCTTCATTTAAGAAGTAGCACATGGGAATGAGAGTGGGCTTTGCATGCAGACCCAAGCTCAAATACTCTCAGCCACTTGCTAACTGTAAAATCTTGGATAAGTCCCTCCACATTTTAGGATCTCCCTTTCCTAATATCACAAAATAATCTACCTTTTCAATAGTTATACTGCTTGGGAGAACTTGATGTAAATCCCTAGCCAGGTCATAGATGTCCAGTGAACAGCTACTCCTAACACTGCCACCTTTGCTTGCCCACCTTAGTATCACCTTCGTGGATGGTTTATGGTCTTCAAAATCATTTTTCTTCTCTTCTCATTTCCTTCAGAAGCTTTTGGGACACTTTTATAACCAGTGACATAAAAAATGTATATCAAATTCTACCTCTTCCAGGAAGCCTTCTCTAATAAAGGAAGTTATCAAGGATATTAATATCCATAATAGATGATATTAAACTAATATTCATTCTGGTTTCTTTTCTGTGAAACCGAAGAAGGAACCCACTGTGGGAAGTTAAGGAGGACCCTAAGTCCTTATTTCATTCCTGTGTCTTCTAAGCAGATATACCCTTGCAGCTGCCTGTAATTTGCTACGTGAAGCCTTCCTGTTTGTAAGTAAGTAGGTGGGGACCTTTCTGAATTTGAGCACACTGAGGGGCCACTGGAATTGGTTTGTCCTCTTTACGGTGGGCACTGTGAATGGGCATGGTAGTAACATGGATGAGAAACAGAGTATTTGGGGTCAGAATCCTGTCTTTACGGTACA
Source organism: Furipterus horrens (assembly GCF_987537825.1). NCBI lineage: Eukaryota > Metazoa > Chordata > Mammalia > Chiroptera > Furipteridae > Furipterus > Furipterus horrens. Next base: position 13,093,252 of record NW_028327183.1, on the reverse strand, counting down.
TGGTCACATACTACCTGTGACCAGGGCCATTGGTCTAAACTAGGGGTTAGCAGACTTTTTTGTGTAAAGGGCCAGATAGTAAATACGTTAGCTTTTGTGAGGCCCTGTGGTCTCGGTTGCACACCCCTACCTCTGCCATTGTGGCCTGAAAGCTGCTATTGAGGATACATAAACAAAGGCATGAGCGAGGGCGGTGTGTTCCGAGAAAACTTTATTCACAAAGCAGGAGGTGGGCTCTATTCAGACCTCAGGAGGTCATTTGCAACTTGTGACCCAGTTGTCCAAGTCTCAGTGTCCTCATCACTCATCTTCAATGTGGGTGACAGCGGTTCATGAAGATTAACTAGGATAACGGAGCGAAACATCTGAGCACACCGTCCGACCTGGGAAAGAGTTCAAAGAAGTAACTTCTGTCCATCCCTTTAGCCTCCCAAGGGCTCCTGTACAGTGAGGAGCTAGGAAGAAATGCACACAAAGGTCCTTCCCCGCCCTGTGACTTTTACAAAATTACCCATAAAAAAATTTTTTTTTTAAAAAGCAAGGAAGAGAGAGCATGCCAGAGAGGGAAACTGTATGCATGTTCTTTTTCTCTGCAAAGTCTGACCACAAGAAGCACTAAATCAATCAGGTGACAAAATGGATATGAAAAATTGAGTTGCTTTGGTCCCTAGTATGCAGGAAACCTATGCTATTAAGATCAGAAATAGAAAAAGGGGGGGAAAGGAAATGTTTTCTACACATTATATGCATTGGCTATTCTGTGACTCCCACATAATTCATCACAGGAAAACGCTGAGTGCAATAATCCCCTCGTTCAGTAGCCGCTCTGATCAAGAACAAAGCCATTAGCATAAATGCAGATAAATACAAGGCAAATAATGATATTCCCAATTGCTTCCGTGTCAACCAGCTCAGCCCATCAATCTTGCCTCACTGGTTAAGAAGGAACTGAGAGAATTTATAACCTGGGAAGATTTCTTTCTAAAGCATTTCTGCCTCACAGAGGAGGGGAAGGATGAATCATCTAGAAAGTTCCAGGAAACCAAGTGAACATGCTTCCTCTTTGGGTTCCATCTCAGGTGCCCTCTGGGTCACTGATGCCCCTCTGGGGCTGGGGCTCAGGCTCCTCCAATGTGGCATTTCTTTAGGCAAAGCTTATGGCTGTTTCTGGAATTTGTGGAGCCCTGTCTTGGCACACCTCAAAGAAGGGTATGTCCTAGGGAGCCAGCACTGCCTGTTATGGGTTAAGGGAGCAGATGGGGCGGGGTTTCTCCCTTCTTGCCTCTGATGTTATGCTTATTTACGGTGGGGTGGACAAGTTCAGTTCCAGAATTTCTTAGCTTCTGGCCCTGCTCACCTCTTCTGTATTTCCTTTATTGACTTCACCTTCTTGTCTGCTTTTAAATAGCAGTGTCCCAGGTCTTCTTCTCCCCACACCCTCCTCTCGCTCTATTCACTCTACCCCAGTCATCTCATTGACATATACCATCTACGTCCCAATGACTCCCATGTCTTGACCTCCTGCCCAGCCTTTTCCTATAAAGGCCCTGCCTTCTCCTATAAAGCACACAGTTTTATATTTAACTTTAGGCTGTCCATCAGACACATGGAATTTAACATACCTACTGCAGCTCATAACTGCTTCGTTTTTACTGAGTTGTTATAGGTACCACTGTTCTCCATCCAGTGGCCCAGATCAGAAACTGAGCAACGCTGGGTGCTTCCCGTTCCCTCAGCCCTGATGTCTCATCAGGAGGCATGAAGAACTGCCTAAAAATCATACACGCACATTTCCTCCTGGCCTACTAGGGCACACTCCCAGTGAGGGGCTTGTGGTCTTGGACCTGCGGAATGCCTTATGTTGGTCTCCTTGCCTCTAGTCTCCCCCTTCCTTCCTTCCTATTTTCCACAGTGAATGATTCGGGGTTCTCTGTGTGCTCTGGTGGCGTCACATAAGTAGTGTGTCCCTTTGATGCAGATGGGCACAGTCTGCAGGAGCTGCTGTGGTGACAGAACTGGAACAGGGCTATGTGGCTTGCAGTCTGACACAGCCACTCAGGCTTGGGAGAGAGAGGTCTCAATTAAAAGAACAAAACTCCTATTTTTAGTGTCTATGCATCTGGCCAGGTGATTTAGCTTGCTCAAACCAACTCTCCTAAAACCCCTTCAAGGAAAAAGCTGTTGTCCCCCATCTTACGAGTGAGGAAACACCCTTGGAATTTGTTAGTTTGGCTGATTTCTTAGTTAGATTGTGACAAATCCAAGATTCAAATCTAAGGCTTTCTGTGTATAAAAATCCTACCCTCAGTCCCCACTGCCCACTTCTCTGAGGAGGAGAGAGCAGGGCTATTCTGGTAGACATGTGGGGAGGAAACGTGGTGAGCCTGGGCGCAGACAGAATGCACTTCCCTAGAGTACAAGTGCAAGGACATCGGAGACTTTAGTGCCTACTTTATTCACTGATCTACCCCTAGAACCCTGGCTGGTTTAGCTCAGTGGATTGAGCGTCGGCCTGCGAGCTAAGTGTCGCTGGTTCGATCTTCCAGTCAGGGTACATCAGAGAAGGAAAACTCTGACTCCAAAAAACCTCCGCTGCCTTGCGGCATACCTCTTCAGGGGAAAGGCTAAGGGAGTAAACCCCGACAGAAAATCCGGAGCCGGAGTCCCTAAGGCGGTTTGACGTTGTAGTCAACACCGGCAACTCCTGCGGCGCACCTGAAGCCAAGCTGTATTGACTCCGTCTTTCCCTTGGACCCTTCAGCTGCGAAGAGAGGGGGGGTCTACTGCATGAGCAACAGCAGACCCTCCATATTACCCTGCCCAGGCTCTGTAGCTTCAGCGTCATCGCAAGATGTCGATTCAACACGGGAGGAGACAGATACCGTGTCACTCCCGAGTCGGACTGCACAGCCATTCTCAGCGGTGCAGATAGACTCTTAAGAAGCTACACCATCGTCTCTCGAGACGGACGGCTGCCGACGACGACCCCTAGAACCCACAATGTTCTCTTCCACAGGAGCCACTCAATAGATGTTTATTGAGTAAATGAATTAAATCGCAAAATTCTACAAACTTGGTCTTGGAACCTATAGTACTCTAAAGAGCATCATCTTGTAACCTTGCCAATGTCTGTCCACCATGATTCTGACAGCCGTGTGGACAGGACTTACTCCCACAGGCTTTCGTTGCCATGGGGATGAAGGCAATGGATATTTGTTGAATGAATCTTGGGCCACTGAGTCCCTTGCCATTTTTTTTTTGCCACTCAGCACAGTGGATCAGAGTTTTCTATGCTCTGTACATAATCTACTTTACCTTCCCAGGGACCCGTTAGAGTCTGCCCTGGGACCCAGAGGTGGTGACTTGCCCTCTGATCTATCATGGAATCCTGGGCAGGGCATACAAGCCCAATGAAGAAGTGATACATCTTTCTCTTCTTGCTACCCCTGCAGACTGTCTTCTCCATCTGCCTCATGAATGATTTCTCTTTCAGTTGCAGAATAGCAACAGCAATATTCAGAGAGAAATACTTTTAAATATCCCTCTACCTCTGCCTCTTTGCCTTGGAAACCACCTCACTTTGCATATCTCTGTATCTCTTGGTGACAATGTTAAAGTGTAATGTAGGAGAAAGAATAAGATTTCCATGGCTCAGGAAATCATCGTTTGATTCTGGTTCTATTTCTTATCACCTGTGAGAATTTAAAAAGACCACTTTAGCTCATCCTTAGGTTCTTTATCTGTAAAATTGGGCTAATAATCCCTACTTAGCCTTTTGGTATTTGAGAAGCCAGTGTTGCGCCCATAGGAGACAGACTGTAGGTGGCCTCTACTCATTCGTTTCCTTTCCTTGGGTTCCCACCCCTACATAAACCACATCTACACCAGCACATATATGACCCCCGGTTAAATGAACTGGCCCCTGGCAGTGAATTTCAAACCACTACTTGGGATGACAGCGCTGGGCTGGCAGTCACCTCACCTGTCCGAGAGGCCCCAGCCAGACTGCAAGGTGCTCTGGCCTTTGGCCAGCGGCATTTGGACCCGTCTGCCTGAACACAGTCTTTTCACAAATGCTGGGCTCCCAGATGCCAATCATGGCTCATGGTGACTGGTTGATCGGCATGCTGTCATGTGTGCCTGCAGAGTTCCTGCTGACAGAAGGGGACGAGTGTGTTGACCCAACATCATCTGTCTGGCTGGATGCTCATTTTTCTTCTTCTGCCTGTCTTTCTCCGGATCTTCGCTTAGGATGTGTCCCAGGTTGCCTTTCTCTGGTGCGCTCTTCCTGCTCACTCCACCTCCTCAAGGAGACTCGAGATGTCAGCGCTGGCCTTCCCTTCATTCTGTGACACATTCACCTACTCCATCTGCTCATCTAGTCATTCCTGGTTTTCTCTCCCCAGCACCCCATGAGCAGTTCTCGAGTATCCACCATGTGCCTTGCTCTTGGAGACTTTTAGGCACAGTCCTCCATAAATGGGTTACCTTTCCCCTCCAGCAAGCAGTGATAACACAGTGTGTTCAGAGGTCTATTTATATTGTGGTCACTGTGTGTACCACTCGGGCTGGGCAGTAATGGCTGCAGGCTTAGGGCTGGATGGGGTGGGGGGTAGGATTGGCTGTTGCTATGTATTTGTCCAGACCTGTCACCTAGTTTTGTTGCTAGGTTTCTAACCATCCCAGCATCCTTCCCACCTCTGCTGCAAGGCAGATATTCTTGCTTCTGTGGCTTTTGCGCCTTCTGCAGCCAGGATCAGTCAGTGCTCTGCCAACTCTTGATCCAGGCTTTTGGTGCTCGGCTCTTCAAATCAGAGCTGCTCTGAGGCCACCCTGGGAGGGTCCGGTCATTCAAGATAGTGCCCAGAGGTCTCCTCTTGCTCCAAAGTCACAGCCTTCTCCAGTGAGTCCTTCAACCCTGGGCCGAAGTCATGCTTTTCTAGGTAGAATTCAACAGTGTGCATTCGAACTGGGGTTTGCTGTATGCCTTACGCCCTCCATCCACCTCCGAGGGACTTCCTTCCCAGCTGTGTAATAAAGAAACAGTCAGTCTTTCTCTCTCCTCTGTGCCTGGTAGCTGTGATTCCCTGTGCAGAATGCGCCAGGCGCTTTCTCTGGATTTTTCTCATGAGACATTAGGAGCCTTTTGCCGAAGGGATTCCTGCAGTCCTCCGTGGACATCCCAGGATTCCCAAGCCGCTGGTGACACTCCCTCTGTGGCCCACACTTCTCTACACTACTGGGGAACTCTTCTTCACAGTAATCAACATCTCGTCTTAATTGCCTTTGTTTATGGTTCAATAAGTACACTGTTTTGGCAGCATCAGCTCACAGCAATATCTTAAATTACCCAAGCCCGCCCACTTTCATGTATGTACCCTGGCTGGTGTCTGATGAGCACTTAGATTTTTAACCATTTATTTCTTCTGCCTGACAGGGAATGGGGAACATAAAGCTGATGGGAACAGTAAAGAGGGGGAACGCTGGAGACTCGGGAACCATAAAAGTGGTGCACAGTGTATGAGGCCAATATAAAAGCAATGAGTTTTTAATCTACGGCGTGTGTAATACATTCATGGTCCTAATAAAGTCAATTATTGTCGAATCTGTTATTTCTCAATTTTCCACCTCAGCTCAGACAAAAACAAATCTGCAGCTATTCAGGAGAAAAAAATGATATTATAGTAATTGCAAAGGCAGCAGCTGTCAAAAAATTGCTTAATAAGTGCCTGTTTAACATATCTACCCTCCCAGGAACGGGCCTGCCACGAACGTAATCTGAAGCGCAACTGGATCTTTGCCCTTGATTTGAGCAATTATCTTGCTCTTTGCTCATTTCTTTTCTTTTAAGATTCCAGCTGTCACTCCGTAGGCAGCAATGCGATGGAGAAGGGGAGCCAATGGCGGTATGTGCTCTTCAGTGACATTGCAGTTTATTAACGTGTGACCCTGTCCCCGTTACTTAACCTCTCTGAACCTGTTCCTGGCACTCCGCTTCTCTGCGCTTTGGTTTCCTTATTAGTTTAATCAGGGAGTTGTTCCCAGACCTGGCTGATCATCAGAATAGTTTATCCTACATTGATTTTTATTTGTAGCGCACCATGGCTAATTGAAAAAAAAAAAAAGACTTCAAAGTATCATCATGTGATTGCTCTTTTTAATTGTAGGGGAACGTTAGTTGTCTCTTGATGCATAACAATATTATCACAAATCTAGTGGCTTCAAACAGCATGCCTTTATTACTGTTAGTATATCTGTTTCTGTGGGTCAGAGGTTTGTACAGAGCTTGGCTGAGTCTTCTGCTTCATGGTCTCCCAAGGCAATAAAGGGTTAGATGGGGCAGTGGGCTCATCTGAGGCTGGACTGGGGAAGGCTATGTCTGCAAGCTCCAGTAGCTGTTGGCAGAATCCAGTTCCTTTCTCTGTTGGATTGAGGACCTTAGTTTCTTGCTGGCTGTGGGTGAGAAGCTGCCATCTGTTCCTTGATAATTCTTGGCCAGAGATTTGCCTCCGTGCCACGTGAGTTTCCCTGTTGTGATTTAAAGCCAGTATGGGAGGGAATCTACAAGGTGGGCATTATGGTCTTATACAGTGCATACACGGAGGCAGGATCCTGTCACCTTTGCTGTGGTCCATTGGTTGGAAGCAAGTCATGGGTCCCATGTACACTGAGGAGGAGCGGTTACACAATGGTGTGAACACCAGAAGGACATGTTGCCCACTTTTGAGTCTTCCCACCATGAAGAATAACACATGATAGTTTTTAAAAAGCAAAAGATCCAGAGAGCTGTAAAGTGTAAGGTTAAATTCTTTCTTCTACTCATTTTGGCCATTTCTATTTAAGATTTTGGTTAGTTGTTGTGTGAGTCTCCTAAGGCTGCCATAACAAATTACTATACACCAGGTGGCATGAAGCCACAGAAATGTATCCTTTTACAGTTCTGGAGGCTGGACTGGGGAAGGAGTGGGAAACCAAGGTGTTGGCAGGGTCTGCTCCCTGTAAGGCTCTGGGGAAGAATTCTCCCTGGCTTCTCCCTAGCTTCTGCCGGCTCCTAGCAATCCCTGGGCCTCGGTTTGCAGCTTTATCTCTCCAGTATTTGCCTCCTTGTCGCATGGCTCCTTCCTGTTTGTCTTTGGGTTTTCTTTTACCCTTCTAAATAAGACACCAGTTCATGAACTTAAGACCTACTCCTACCCAGTATGACTTCATCTTAACTAATTACATCTGCAAAGACCCTATTTCCAAATAAAGTCATATCTGAGGTTCTGGGTGGACATGAAATTTCTGTGGGACATCCTTCCTTCCCCTTCAGTTATTTTTCCCTCTGGCATTGGCCCCCCTGACACTAAATCATTTCTGCAAATCACTATGGCTGCCTCTCCGCTGTGGAACGTGAGCGCTGTCTGAGGGAGCAGGAAGCACTAGCCATGTGACCTGGGAGATGCTTAGCCTGTCTCCGCATGGAAGTGCTCATTCGGAGGATTAATGAGATAATACCTGTCGAGCTCTTAGCACACCACCTGGGAAGGTCAGCAGTCGCTCTGTACCTCTTACTTCACCTTTTTTCCCCACCACCTGCTTTCTGGGATTTGCAGACTTGATGTTTGTCATTCACTTTGTTGTTTTCTATTACATTTAGGTTAACGGATTAATTATTCATTCGAATTACAATTAATTATTAATATAACACCAGTTATAAATACGCACAACATAGATAAAAATATACTCGTGCAGTTTAGTTATAATTAATGAGACATTAAATATCTAATACATTAGAGTGAATGAAGTTAATTTAATAATTACATTATTTTAAGTTTTCTCTTTATGCTCAAAACCATTGCTTAATCTATTTTATTTGCACAGCATCTGGCTACTTCCTTCTTAGAAGAAGAACGTAACAGTCCTTTTCCTTCCCCTGTTTCCCCTGTTTTGTTAGCTATATCTTCACATTCTGTTTATTTATTTTTATTTATCCTCATTTATTTATTTTATTTTTTATCATCTAGTGTCCTGTATTTTAGGAGGCTTATTTTATAATAGCCTTTGCATTGAATATCAACTATTCTTCAATATTTTAATGTTGTAATACTAATAGTAATGTGCAATTAAACTATTATAATAAACTTGCTATTTGTGTCTTTACTGCAAGTCAGTTACTATGCTACATGGACTGTGAAGAGCAATCTCAGTCCAATGCGGAGGCAGAGTTTGGGCCCAGTCCGTGACCTCAGAGCTCTTGCCAGAGCGAGCAGGTTGGTTGTGTGGCCTCTCCTTGTCCCGGTCACACCCCCTAGCCGCGTGGCCTGGCTAGACGCACAGAGGACAGGAAGCTGGGCTGTGCCTCTGCAGTCACACCACATGAAGGAAAACGGGAAAAAAAATCACAAAAACTTACTCCCTTGACTTATACCCAGTGAAGTCCTCAAAAATAGGCCGTATTTTGTTTTTCATAGTCGTCTCATGCCTTTCATGTACATGCTTTTACGTTTTCTTTTTCTTTTCTTTTCTTTTTGGTTCCTTTATTTTTTTCTTACAGAAAAAAAAAAAAAGAGTGTCTCCATTTTCCTTTTAAGAGGTGGCAACTTCTTCCTCATATGAATGAAATGCAGGCTTCCCTCTCAAAGACATTACTTCTGGCGCCTGTCCACTCCCATTGTCATTTGCACTGATCGCTTTTTGCGACGTACTTATCCTGAGATTTCATTTAGCGGCCCCCTCACCCCCTGGTTTTGCTCCATTTTCCCTTGGATTTCCTTGACTCCTTATCTATTTTTCTTGGATTTCTTTTTCATTTGACAGAAGACTATTCTCAATTTTGTTGTTGTTTTGCAGGCAGTATTCTTTGCAGAGACATAGTGGCCTTTCTCTAGGTTGTCTGGGTGTGTAATTGAAATGCATTTTCCTGCAGAGGGTGAGAACGACATGAACCTGATCTCTGTCCCATCGAAGGTGACGCCTGGCTTCTCTTTAAGTGCTCAGGGTTGTCTCTTCATCTCTGCCCTTTCGCTGCTCACCAGGATAAGAGCTGGGAGTTTCTGACTCATTCATCCTCTGTGCTGCTCCATGGATCTCTCTCATTCTGAAGACCCCAGTTCTTCTTTTATTTCTATGATTATTGCCTTGGGAAGCTTTAGTTTTTAAATATAAATTCCTGGCGCCACCCCCTCCCTGTCCGTCCCCCCCACCCCCTGCCAGGACAAGGGAGGAACTCAGGGATTTGGATCCTAACAGGATTCTAAAAGGGCTTCCTTAGTCAGTGATGTCTGGGAACTGCCGCCTCTGAAATCACTCTCCAGCTCCAGCACTTCTTTCTATGAGATTGAGTGGCCAGAGTAGCGTTTTGTGATGTGGTCGCCTGGTGCTGTGCTCCTGCAGGTTTCATGATCTTCCCAGCATGATCAAGGTGGACGTGGGAAGCCGTGTCCCCCCTGTCTAACTCACAGCATTCTTGCACATGTCGTGTGCAATGTTGCTTGTAAAGCAGCTTTGAAAATGCTCCCGGGACCTGGGCACGTTGAAGTTAATTCGTCCAGGCATGCTGCGCTTTGGCCAGGCCTGTGCATTGCAGTGACCTAGCGCAGCGAGTGTTTGTTCTTGGGTTCCATTGCTGCTGAGCCTTTCCTTCGTGTTACCTGCTTCTTGGTCCCTGAAGGTAGAGGTTTGCCCAAGATAGAGCTGTCTGTTTTAATTTGTCCCCTCGCCTTCTCTTCTTCCTATTACATTTGCTGACTTAAGTATCAAATCAGGCTTGGTGTTCCCAGTCTCTAAATAGCAGTGTCTCCTCAAACTGCTCTATAAATCATTATTATTAATAATAAGAATAATAATGATAATACTAAGTGGCACTCAGGTAAAATCTTCTATTACAAAATGCTTTCAGAAATAGTACCTCTGGGCTGATGGTTTATATAGGAAACACAGAAACTGATTTAAAAAGATGACTGTTCTAGCCAGAATGTGTTTGCTTTTCTGGGTTGAATTCATTTGCTTGATTGAAGGTTTTCTAAGGAAGATGTGTGCTGGAGAGGCCTGGGATTGTGGTAACAGCACAGTGCTGAGCCTGAAATAGTTCATTGATAACCTACATGTCTGTTCCACTTGAGACATAGACTCTGCTGTGCCCCGATGCTTCTACTTTTCCAAAATAAGCCAGATCTGGAAACACTCTGTGGAATCACGAGGCAACGGAAGGAAGGGCTTCCTGGGTTTCAGTCCCTACGTGTCCCTGAAGGATGATGGTGGCTTTGGGCAAGTGATTTAATGTCTCAGGGCCCCCATTTTCTTACCTGTAAAACGTGGTTTTAAATTGATCTGACAAGGTTGCCCTCAGCACCACCAGAACCGTCTTCCTGAAATACACATTCGATGGGGCCACCGGACTGCTCAGAACTTTCATCCTCAATACTGATGGAAACAGCTCTGTGCTCCTTAGACAATCCCATCCACCTTGAACCAGGTCCTGCCGGCACCTCCCTCAGCATCACCTGCTTCCTCCCGCGGTGCTGGCGCCACGTTGGATCAGCCCCTTTGGGCTCCAGTGTTCTCTCAGCCTGGCGTGACCTTCATCCCCTTCTACCGGTGTTGAATTTCTTCTCACGGTTGACGACCCACCCAAGGATGTTGTGCTCCAAAGCACTTCTTGCTGTAGCCTTCTTGAAGCCTAGCTCGACATCCTGGGACTCCTGTGTCCATCCTCCCCCGTCCAGCCCGGACCTGTGGCATGCTGCATCTGATGCCTTGGAGGATGGCTCTCCCCATGCTCAGTCCTCCTGCATCCTTGTTCTGATGAGGAGACTGCTTCTTTGTGCTCTCAGAAACTGTCCTTGTCCTTGTTAAAGAAGCATATGTGCTAGAGCAGGCTCTTGTGGAACACATTCCTCGAGATTGGGGGAAATAGACTCAGTTTCTTATTTATGCTGATTACGTGAGAACTACTGATCGTAAGAGAGAAGGAAAACTCTGACTCCAAAAAACCTCCGCTGCCTTGCGGCATACCTCTTCAGGGGAAAGGCTAAGGGAGTAAACCCCGACAGAAAATCCGGAGCCGGAGTCCCTAAGGCGGTTTGATGTTGTAGTCAACACCGGCAACTCCTGCGGCGCACCTGAAGCCAAGCTGTATTGACTCCGTCTTTCCCTTGGACCCTTCAGCTGTGAAGAGAGGGGGGGTCTGCTGCTTGGGCAACAGCAGACCCTCCATATCACCCTGCCCAGGCTCTGTAGCTTCAGCTTCACTGGAGAGGACACTCCAGCGTCATCGCAAGATGTCGATTCAACACGGGAGGAGACAGATACCGTGTCACTCCCGAGTCGGACTGCACAACCATTCTCGGCGGTGCAGATAGACTCTTAAGAAGCTACACCATCGTCTCTCGAGACGGACGGCTGCCGACGACGACTGATCGTAAGTTAATAGTAACTTTTATTTGTATCATTAACATCCCCTCCCCTGCCAGGCAACTGAATGAGTAAAATTTGCTTTTCTGTCCATAAGAAGTCATTCCATTTTCAACAAGATCCCAGAGCATTAGTTGGAGTCTGATGGGTGGAATTTGGTTCATGCAGCAGGGAATCTTCTGGAAGGGCTGGAGTGATGAAAAATCAAAGCTCTCCCCTGCTTGTCTTTTGGGACTGACATTTGCTTCTCTTCAAACATCATTATTCCGGTGCCTTACCTTGGAGCACTAAAGCCCTGTACCTGTGCCTTTTTCTACCGGATAGGAACAGGTTCCTGCACGTACAGGAGTCCCCTTGTTTGTCTTCCCTGTTCTCCAGGCCCCTACCCCCATACCTGGCACACGCCCAGCACACAGTAGGTCCTCCATACATGCTTGCTGACTGAGTAAATGAATGTTTTGATTTCATTTTTTTGAATGAGCAATTAAAAGTCAAATTGTTTCAGTGTTTACTTTCCTGGTTTGGAAATTAAAGGAAGAGATTTTAGTTGATTCTACAAACAGATACTTATTCATTTCTAATACATCTCTCTAGGCCTTAAGGACACTCACATTGGCAGCGTATGTTAAGCTGGCTAGGACCCATGTTCCACCCTCGCATTGCATGCGATTTCAGGTGTGATTTAGGACGGCTACCTCTGGGATGGGGTTATGGTGGACACTCTACCTTTGTCACTAGCTTTCATCCTCATTCCTTGTATATATAGTTCAAGGAAAATACCAATTCTCAACAAATAAACAAACTCTTCTCCCAAGGCTGGTGAGGAATTAAGTGGCATAGATGGATTTAGAAGAACATGAGGGGACAGTGTCATTATATGAACCAATAGCTACACCAGTGGCGTTTCAATCAGTAGCCCCCTCATATTAAGGTGACATTAAACCATCTTATTAAACAAATACTCATTTGACACCTGGACTGAGCGCTGGGAGCACGGTGGTATAAATAAGAATCTATTTCTTTATTCTCAGGGAACTTACATGTCTCCTGGGGGAAGCCAGACAAAACAGAAAAAGGCAAGGAAACAAGCCAATGACTTAAAAGGGTTCCAAAATTCATTGATTTTTAAGACACATTTCTTTTCACCTTTTAATATTGTTGAAAATGCGATGTCTTAAAATGGGAACGTGTGTTTAATATATTGCTTTTCCCCCTGAGAAGTTATTAAATTGATGCTTTGACTTCCGATCGATGATGTCTCAGAATCAGGAAATATGGTGATAATAAAAGCTCACATTTATTGAACACTAAGTATGAGTCAGGTGCCGAGCGGGGCGGGTTGCAGCATCGTCTCTGGTATTCTGGAAGGCGAACAGGTGAAGGGCGTAGGAGCCTCTCCACGTCACAGGAGCGCGACCTGCATCTCAGGGAAGTGAGGCATCTGGTTTAATGTTGACCCCGTGCAGGGGCTAGTATTTGAACCCAGGCTTGCCTGCCTCCTCCCCCATTCCCCCCACCCCCACCCCCACGCCTTCTTGAGCTGGCTGGTGTGAAGCAATCAATGCTGTCAGGATTTCCCCAGGTACTCCTGTGTGGCTATGTGGTTTCCATAGAACCAGCAGGTACATCCTGCGAGTTAACTGACACGTTTACAGAAACACACTGCAGAGACAACACCCACGGAGCCTGTTCCCCAGTGAATGTTGCAGCAAGGCTTGGGACACCCACCTTGGTTCGTAATCTTGAAGTGCCTCAACGTGCTCGGGTGAGTATTTAGAAAAAAGGTGCCAAACACCCTCTGTGCTACCTGGAGGTCATCCTTTTAGAAGGATGTTCTGGTAACAAAGACAGAAAACTCTGGATCTCACTGGAGGATAGAGCTTGCCAGTAAGAAGATGCTAGAGATAGCTTCTAAACCACGCCAACTCCAGAGGGGTTCAGTGCCTTGCTCAGGATTCCCAGGGCCAGGAAGAGAATCAGAAGTAGGTTCCTGATCTTTCAGTCCCCACAGGGTTTATCCATCTCACCTGTATTTCCTTCCTTCCTCTTTCTCTGAACCTCTTCCTCCTCTCTTTCCCTCCTTTTCTCCACTCTCTCCCTGCCCCCCCACTTCTTTCTCTCTCTTCCTCCCTTTATTCACCTTCCTGTTCTATTCCTTTTTATCTAAAGAAAGATCTAGTAGATTGAAAATGTATTGAATAACTTTGGTGGCAAAAACACTGAAGAGCAGTAGCTAAAATAGAAAGTTCTAGAACGTGTGAAATTATGATGGACCACTTAAGATTAGTTTAGGATTGATGTATGTGGCTAAATAGTTAATATGTTCAAAGGGGTTTGAAAATATGAGGCTTGTGATTAATATTTATAGCTCAAAGTGATGAGAAATGACCAGAAAAGAAGTCTGTCAGGCTGACTTACAGAGTCAGAGAGCCCCTCACATGACGCAGGCAAGAAGGACGGAGGTGTTAGAAGAGGTCGGCTTGGGCTGCTAATGTAAAAGGAGTCCCTTCAGGAGCTCTGGGAGGCTACGTGTGCACCGGAGGCAGGGAGAACTTGAAGGCGACTTCCACGTTCATTGAGTTCATGTCATGCAGGCTGGATCGATTTGGGTCGCACTGAGCTGGTAAGTCGACCAGAACACAAAAGTCCAGCACATGAGCTAGTAACCTATTTAGAAAATTTGTGAGAGAATTGGAGTCGGAAGGCTTTTGAGTCCAGCAAGCTAGGCAGTTGAAGGAAACTGGGTGCTTCTTTGGCACGTCTAAGCCCAGGAGGCTGAGGCCCTAAGCAGTCAGCCCACTCGCTGCTCCAAAAGAAGAGATGCTTGTCACCACAGATCTGGGCTCTGGAGTTTAATATCTGCAGAGACCTCATCTCTCTTTGGCGTGCCAGTCATTTATATTTATTTGGGTAAACTGAACCCTTCTAACCGGAATATAGCACAGTGTCTAGGAATTTTCTCATCGCTAAATGAATGTTTAAGAGCCTGTCATTAGTTTATAAATACAGATACTGAAGGAGAAACTCATTTGAAGAAACTCTGGCATTCTGGACTTAAAAAAAATAAATTACAGAATGATTAGTCACTTTACAAAAGGGTTTCTTCATTTTCTTTAAAAAAGGATTTACCGTATCTCTTAAAAACAAAAATCTAACAAAACAAAGACAGAACTTTTCAACTTTATATTTTTAAAACTATATTCCGTATATAAATTGAAGCTACTCTGCCTAACATATACATAATGAACTTTAATGAACTTTGCACATTTTTAGCTCATTCATTCATTCATTCAACAGTACAAGAGACATTCAGGCAGATCCCATGAGGAAGAGAGACAAGTAAAATAGCATCTTAGTCTTCAAGTAGAAGAAATTGTCACTTCCAATTTTTTTGTAATCTTTACTGTATTTTATGAACACAAAGTGTTTGCTGCAGAAAATTTAGAAAATATAAAATAGGAATCACAAGGAAGGAGGAACTATGCCTATAATTTCCCTGATCAAAAACTCACCGTGGAAGTATGTATCTATTTCTTTCCTGTCATTGTAAGCAGTGTGTGTGTGTGTGTGTGTGTGTGTGTGTGTGTGTCTTCAGGTCCAGCTCAGTACAGGGTATGAGAGGAGGAGGGGCTGCAGGCAGTGCCCTGAACATAAGCAGGGCACGAGCTTTGCAAATCATAACGAGTTTGGGTTTTTCCCTTTGCTGATGGGGAGCTTGGATGAATTAATGGCAAGTGGGTGGTATAACCTGAAAGCTTGGAATTGTTTTTCTTAACTGGAAGGGTTTGTCAATGAGCGTCCAAACAATGTTAGGGAAAGGCTATTGATCGCTGGTCTCACTGGCCAGGCCCTGTGCGAGGTACTTGACATGCATTTCATTTATTCCCCTCACAACTCTGGGTGGGGAATCCCACTGTTGCAGATGATCTGGCTATTAATGCTTAAGGAAAATAAATCAGCATGTAGGAAGTCACCCACCTAGCCAGCAAATAATGGTATTAGAACTTAAGCCCAAACCACCTGGCAGTTGAGTCCTTTGCAGTTACCTATTGTTGCAGAAGAAACACCCGGACATTTTGCAGCTTAAAGCAAACCCTGTTCTATTACAGTCAGGAATTCAGGCAGGGCTCAGCTGGGTGTTTCTTCTGGTTGTGCACTCAGTGATATTCAGAGGGTGGCTGGGTGTGTTTGGGGACAGGGGTCCAAAATAACTTAATTCACTTGCTTGGGATGTCTGGGAGGGTGGGCTTAGCTGGGACTAGTGACTGCAGCACCTTCACGTGGCCTCTCCAAGGTGGTGGCTAGCTCAGGGTAGGCACATTACTTACATGGCAGCTCAGGGCCCCCAGAGACAGCTGCAAGTTGAAGGTACCAGTCTCGTCAAGCTTGGAAAGCGGCACAGGCCACTTCTGAAGTTTTTCTATTAACCGAATAGACACAGAATCCACTCAGAATCAGAGGGAGGGACATAGACCACTCCTTCTCAAATAATCTGTGGCCATATTTAATGTATCCCATGTCCCCATGTTTAATCACTAAGGAGACATTAAGAGACTATCTTTGAATTCATTGACTGTCTAATTGATTTATTGATTGATTAATCTGTCGATCAAATGCTTATTAAACAACTGTCATGTGTCAGACAGGGGGGTATAACAGCAAAATCAGGTACTTATGTTCTAACAGGAGGGGCGGTAGTAACTGGGTAACAGATGGAGAAGATCATGGGAAGGTCATAGTAAGGACGTGAGCAAGCTGATGAGAGAGAGGACTACTGGGGAGGTGAACAACTTCATCAGGGATGCCTTGCTGGGGAAGTGGTGTTTCACCTACCACTTGGGAGAGGAACAGAGGGGGAAACACGCCTTCTAGGAAAGAGAACTAGCAAGTCTCAAGCTCGAAGTGAGATAAGACTTCATTAATCTATGGAACAAAGAAGAGGCCAATATGCCAAGAGGGTGGTGGAAAAGGCAGGGTGTGATCCCAGCAAACAGCAGTGGAGGGGAGCCAAGTCACCCCTCAAAGGCCACAGGAATGCCATTTCATGCTAATGACAAGCACAAGCCACTGGGTTTTGGGCAGGGGTGTGGCATGATCTAAATGTTTACCTCTCCAGTGCATTAGCGCCTAAATGCTGTGTGACTTTGAGTTGGAAATTAACCTCTCTGGGCCTATTTTCACACTTGTAAGGAAAGAGTTTGAGTGATTTACAATGATATTTTCAGCTCTAGTATTCTGACTCTACATAGCCCTTGTTTATATTTTCACCTGAGGTTGGTCCCTCGGTTACTTTGCCAGGAAATAAGGTACCTCTCAGCCTCTGCAGCCCTGCCTTCACGGATGTACCTTCCTGGGCCCCGGAGTTGACACCAGCCCTGACCAAGACATTTCATCCACAAGGAGACTTGCGCAGATTGGAGGAGGCAGAGATTAGAAACAATGGGCCCAGCACATTCCAAGGGTTCTTAACTTGATTTAAACTTTTGACCTGTAATGCTTCCCAGCTGTTCTGAAGTCACACATCCCATCTTGATTAGACTCGCCCCCAAAAGGGATGCAAACAGAGGGGATTGTTTTGGGGAACCATCGCCCTGCCTGGCTCTCTCTGGGGTTGAGTTGGCGGCTCCTGGCTGAAGGAGGTGATTGCTCCCAAGCCTTTGCTCAACGTGGCCCAGCAGAAAGGGTCTGCATTCTTTCCCCCTCACTCTCTCCAGACGGAAGCCACCTTTTTAACAATCTGTTTCTACAATGTGGAGAAAGAGGTGGGAGCAGGGGACGAGCCAGTGTCCCCGCCCCCTCAAACTAACAGACCCCAGGTGGTGGGACTTAACTGGAAAAGCACAGAGTCCAAAGGACAAATTGAAATAAATGAAAACCAACTGGAATGGAGTCGGGCAGAGGCACCAGAAGAAAATTCAGCTGCAAGGGTTTTTTGTTTCTTTTCTTTTTGTACCAAATGCTAATCATGGGGTGAACTCAGAAGGAATGTGCTTTCTCCAGATGAATTTCCTAACACAGTAGAAAATGGACAGAATTCAGGAAGCAGCCCTGCCTGTTGCCAGGGGACTCATGCCTGCTTGCCGGCCATGAAGGTGATCTTCCCATCCAACACCGGGCCTGGGGGCCAGGTGCCTGTGGCTCACATGGGCTGGGGAGAGGGCTGAAAGCCCCCCACATTTCCCATGATTCTCTAGGACCCAGAGATTGAGACCCTCGGGTCCCACTTTTGTTTTCTCTGAAAATAAGCTTTCAGGTGATTTTTTTTTTTTTTTTTTTTGTACAACATGAGAAAATGTCCAGGAACTCACATTTTTGTTTTGCAAGTTTCCCAGCATCTGTTCAACTAAAGCGCATCTACATATTTATGTAAATTTGTGCAAATTAGTTAACAAAGATTTCCTATTATGCCATGGACTTGATTTATTTGACCACCCCAGACATGTACTAAGCTACTACTCTGCACCTGGCCGTATACTTATTAGGAGACAGCACGTGGGGAATGTCGTTTCAAACCAAACCTCCCGTCAGAACACATCAGCTTCTCGGTTGGGAGGCAGTGAAAGGTGCCGGCTCCGCTGGCTTCTCCTACTGACCCGGCCCCTGGGGGCCTTCGTTCACCCCGACCCGGCCAGCTCTCTGATCTTGTCTGCTTCTCCCAGTGCCCAAGGCAGCCTCTCTGAGTTCCTGGCTGTTCCCCACGTGGGCCAGGCAAGTTCTTACCTCCCTTTCTTTGCATCCTCTGTTCCTCTGGCTGGATGGCTTTTCCCAGGCACCCTCCTCTCTCTCACTCCCCCAGTTTTCCAAAGGGTGCGGTCCCTGGAGGGCCCTCTCTGTTGTTCCAAGTACAGTTATTTCTGTCTCTGCTGTTCCCACTTACAATACAGGGCGGGGCAAAAGTAGGGTTACAGTTGTGAGTATCTGAAGCACAGAGTGTTTTCTTGTATTATTATTTATTAATGACTTATTATTTTTCAAATGGATAACTGTGAACTGCCTTTTGCCACACCCTGTATAATATTAAGCCATTGTAAGAGGACTTCATTTTTATAGACATGTTTTCCTCCCTAGACGGTGAGCCTTTTGAGGTCAGGGTCCCTGACTGGTTCATCTCTATTCCTCCCAAATCCCTACCCAATGCCTGTACAAAGTAAATGCAAGATAAATCCTTTTTGACTGAATTGGAGCACTTCATACATAAGCAAAAAATTCTATGTAAATATCAAATTTACAGCCCTGGCTGGTGTGGCTCAGTTTGTTGGAGTGTTGTCCTATAACCGAAAGGTTGTGGGTTTGATTCCCGGTCGGAGCACACACCTAGGTTGCGGGTTTGATCCCTGGTCCACATACGATCCCCAGTCTGGGCTTGTACGGGAGACAACCGATCAGTGCTTCTCACTTGCATGGATGTTCTCTCTCTCCCTCCCTCTCTCTCTCTAAAAGCAACGAAAAGATATCAGCTGAGGAATAAAAAAATTTAAAGAAAGATCAAGTTTACAAATAACAGCATAATCTAATGAGTTCTATAGGCCTTTATGGACTGCCTGCATGTCCAGGCATTGTGTGACACCTTTGGGTATCAGCACAGAGTGAGTGGACCTTTCTCATTGCCGTAACACAGATCCCGATGTGGTCATAACTGAGACACACCAGTTCTTCAGTTGTCCCTGACGTTCTTCTCAGCTGATTCCCAGCTGCTGAGCATGCCTGAGAGCCACAGCAGGGAAGAGCTCCACGCCAGGGATGCGGAGACCAGCACTTCAGCGCGGAGTTACCGTGGCCTGGGCTTCTTACCTCAATATCTTGTTTTGTTTTGTTTTTATTCAATACCTCGTGCTGCTCCAGAAAGGAGCAAAAGAGGTCAATCCTATTGTATTCTGGATGTGGGCATTATAAGTTCTGTTTTACAGATGAAGAAATTGAGGCTCAGAGAAGTTATCATTGGCCCAAGCTCATTCACCTACTCACTGTGTATCTAGAAATCACTGGAAACCCAGCCAGGACTCTTCCTTGAAACCCATACATAGTCCACTGGGCACTGAGCCTTCTGTGCTCATGTCTCTCTCCCCTGACATCTACATATGTCTATATATTCAATTGACCAGACATGTGTGACCCTGCATGTGTTGTCATTACTGAAATGACATTAGCAGACTCAACTCTGTTTTTTATTCCATCCTTCCTTTCTGTCTTCCTGCCCTCTGGGACTTGCAGATGCATCCAAAGCTGCCCCAGGTGTTCATTCGTAAACCAGATTCTACCTGCAGAAGAAGGTCCAGAGGACACACAGAGGCTCATCAGACCCCAGTCCGCCAAGGCAAAGCTCCTGTGAGAAATGTCACTTGAGGCGGTGGGCATGTCACTAACCATCAGGAGGGAAGCCAAGGATTCAGCCCACAGGTGTAGGATTTCAGAGACATCACACCAGGGACCTCCCTCACTATTCCAACTATTATATTCATGTGGTTGGGGGCCAGGGGCGGGGAAGGGTGTTTTATTGTTGCTGTTTATTTGGCTTTTTTGGTTTTGCTTTATTATTTTCTTTTCACTATGATGGGGCTCATCTTGGCAGCCCATTCTTTGGTGGCAATTCACACGAATTATTTCTGCGGGTGATTTTGATAGAAAATTTGA
The DNA here is from genome assembly GCF_987537825.1 of Furipterus horrens. Classification (NCBI taxonomy): domain Eukaryota; kingdom Metazoa; phylum Chordata; class Mammalia; order Chiroptera; family Furipteridae; genus Furipterus; species Furipterus horrens. The sequence continues at coordinate 13,073,227 of NW_028327183.1, read as the reverse complement.
TGAGTTGGCCAGAGACACTTCAGTGGGGAAATTAAAATGAAGAGGAGTCATTTTGAAAGAGGAGAAAATAAGATGACAGTTTTGATCATTTCAGGCCCAGGGCGTTAGGCAGAGATGACATTTCAGCGTTCCAATTCACTTCCTCATTTTAATTCTTTATTTACATTGATTGCTGTTGCATCTGAAAGGAGGACCTGGGCCTGTCTTGGAACATACGTGAGCTGGAGGATGCTTCACTGCCTGGTGCGGCTCAGGCGTGCCTCGGACCGGCTGGGCTGCCTAGGTCCAGCAGAAGGAAGGAAGTCCTCGGTGGACTTGTGTCCAACGCCAACTGTCTTTTGTTAATTTCGTTTGGGACCAATGGCGCGTCCCAGAGAGTATGAGAAGTAGGGGGATTCTTTGATTCGAAGCAGGAATTACTGCCAGAGGTGAAGCGTCTGCCAACTGGATTACAGAAGATTCCTAGAGCCAGACGGTGCCTGGTACATCGGCTTGTCTATCCTGTGGTTTGCATGCTTGTTTATAGAGTAAAACACTTTCCTCAGCAAAATGCTATGTGGAGCTGATTTCATAACACAGGAAATAGCAGAACTACCGTGGTTGCCTTCTGGAGCCCTTGGGGTTTCAGAAACACTGACTCTTTTTTCCCTTCTTTCCACTCTTCCTTCCTCCTTTCCTCTTCTTTCTCTTGCTTCTTTCCCCCCCTTTCATTTTCCAGAGTTGGAAACTGAGGACTAGAGAGGTCATGGTGATCATGGCGGGCTTAGCCCCAAACCAGCCACTGGATGATCTCTGTCTGGAACCACTCCCTTGTTGATTTGAATTTCACAAGTTTCCATTCAAGGGGTCTCCAAAGCAAACTGTTGTAAGTCCCCGGGAGCAACACTATTCATGGAGGGACACGCACGTGGGCTGAATTTGCTGCTTCCGTTTCATCCAGCATGTTGACACTGATCATAAATTCAAACAGGTTGAGAGTGACAATGATGAGTGTGTGAATTCGTGGCCAGACACTGGACAAACATTTCCATGCCTTAGTTCATTTTTCTTCACAGGAAAAATATGAGGTTTATTTTTCTATCTCTGCTTTACAGATGGGGAAAACTAGATTCAGAGGTTAAAGTTTCTGAACCAACTCCTGTGTTAGGATACAGCTGAGGCTCTTAGAATGAGGAGACCCTAATACACAAGGCCTTAAACACAGGAGCAGCTCACTTCTTGCTCATATAATTGTCCACAGGAGGGTGATTCAGGACTGCTGAGTATGGCTAGACTCCTTTCAACATCTGGCTTCCATCTCTGTGTGTGCTGTGGCTTTTCTAGTTTGCATCATCCCTCAGCCAGCAGAGAAGCCACGTAGCCCTAAGTGATGGGGCCCAGATCTGAAGCCAAGCATGTGTGATTTGAAAGATTTGAAAGTCTGATGTTCACTAACCAGTGAACAAACTTCTTCCATTACTACCACCCTCAATCAATACAGACGGAACGGAATAATAACAAACTGCCACTGTCTTAGGCTCCATCGTTCGTCGTGGTAGCCAGCCTCCAATATGGCTCCAGGTGTGCACGCCCTTGCCTATTCCTGCCCACACTGCGTAGGGCTGACCTGTGCAGTCAGTAGGGAATCATGGATGTGATGGAGACTAACTTTCGAAGAGGCGAAATCCCAAAAGAGATTGTGGTTTCTGCTTAGCTCTTTCTTGGATCACTAATTCTGGGGAAGACAGCACTGTGCGGTGAGGACACTCAAGCAGCCTGTTGGAGGGGACCGCGTGGGAAGGAACTGAGGCCTGCAATACCCAGCTCCAAATAGCCAGCCATGTGAGCGACCTGCTTGGGAAGCGGAGCCTCTAGACTCAGTCAAGTCTTCAGACAACCATAGCCCAGCCCAATTCCTGACTATAATCAGAGTCCCTGAACCAGAATCAATTGGCAAAGTGGCACCCCCCCCCCCACCGAATCCCTGCCTTGTGGACACTGTGTGAGATAATCAATGCTTATTTTCACTTCATGCCACCAAATTTCACAGTAACGTGTTGCACAGCTATAGAGAGCCAAAGCATTAGAATGGACGCTAGGTTAAGAACACATCCTTTTTGTAGACCAAACTCAAGCCACCTCCTCCGGGAAGCCTTCATTGATTCCATCAGGGAAGTAGGTGCTCCTCTTTTCTGTGTGTCGTGGTTCCTTTATCCTATCTTGTGTCACTCGAGACTGAAGTGTGTATTGTTACAGATCCGTTTCCTTCTCTGGGCTGTTCATTCCCCAGTGACAGTGTCTAGTGCTCAGATCTGTCTCCTCCTACCTAACAGTGCCACCTTCAGCGTGTACTCAAGTGGATGACCGGAACCTTCTCACCTACCCTCCACTTCCTTGATTTATAATACCGCAAACCTATTTTCTTTACAAGCAGGCTCTGAAAACATTGGGTTGCCTTTCACATGCGCCTCTCAGTTACATCTTTGTTACAGTAAGAGGCTTTTAAAAGTGCTCTGTATAAATAAAAGATAAATATCCTCAGGGCCAGAGGTCATGCTGTTTTAGGAGCTTTTACAAACAGCTGGCACCTCCTTATCCCTGAAAATCAGGCCTGAAATCTCATCAAAACAAACGACCCCTGGAGATCACCAGAGCTGAAAAAAATGTTTCTTTTAAATCACATTTTCTCTTGTCTCCTTTGGAAGAGGAGAGAAGGAGGCGTGTGCCATGAGCCCCGCAGCTCTGGTCTCACCTGCTCCTCTCCCTTGGGTGACGGGCTGCACTGTCTCATTGACCCCGTGTGGTTCTGAAGCCACCTCATTCCCAAACACGCATCCAGCCTCCTAGGTCACCTTTTGCAAATCTCATCTAAAAACCCTTCCAAAGTGCTTCATTTAGAACCACTCCAGAGGGCAACGGGGATGTAGTTTGCAGCCTTTAAAACCCTCTGTACTGTTCCCAGTCTTCAGCCTCCAGGGAACTTGGTGTCAGTTCCATGGGAGCCAGTTTCGGTGCAAGCAAGGAAGCAGTTGCAGTGTTGGCTGGCGTGATGGTGGCCTCACGGATGAAAACAGGGCAGTTTGTGACGGTTCCTTGCTGAGAGGCACTGACGCGGCTCCCCACGTGCATCTGCGTTCTCCCCAGCTAAGCCGGGGGTCAGAGACTCCTTTATGGACTGGTCTACACTCTTCTGCCTCCAAGAGTCGCATCTTCATATTAAGTAACACGAAGGAGCAGATTTCCTTTTTTGCTTACTTTGCATGGTGACATTAATGGACTCACATGGGACAGTGGCTAAGGTCATGTTTGCGAAATGGTCGTGCCTCCATGGATCAGACAGAGGGGATGTAAATTTCATTCCCCATCACCTGCCCCAAGCCCCACACATGCTCCATAATGCCTCCCAAAGGAGTGGTATTAATATCTTGATTATAAACATTTTCCATGCTTACTCAGATTTAAGACTCTATCGATCCACATCATTGATTGAATAACACTCTATGCTTTTTTAAGAAAAACTCAACTATATTAAAGTCCTGTATCCATTGTAAGACACAGTCAGATTTTTTTAAAAAAAACATAATGAAAATGGAAAAGAAATATCTGCCCTATACTTAGGGATATTTGGTAAATTTCCTGAGAGGTGAAAGCTCTTGGAGCCTGGAGGTGGTAGGGCAGCAACAGGAGAGAGGGTTAACACATGGGAAAAGGAAAAGGGCTGTGAAGGCCTGTCATTGTGTCTGTCGCCGACACAAGGCTGAGAGATCTTTGTGGAAAGGGACAACGTCATGTCCCGTGCTGGGTCCCTAGCACCTGGCTTGAGGCCTGGCACCCAGGTCACTTGACAGCTCTTTGTTGACTGAATCAGGATCGCTCTGATTCCTTCCAAGTTCCACTCCTGCCCTCGTCACCCCTTCCTGTCAGAAGGCTGTTGCAAGCACCCGATGAGATTATGCACCTAAACATCCTGCTGTGTGTCAGTTTCTCCGCAAACAGATGCCACCTCCTTCGGTTCCTCCTCACACTCCCCTTCCTTCCATACTCTTTGCCTACTTGATCCTTCAACAAAAATTAAACTTTGCAGACATGCTCCCCAAGGTCTTCCTGAAGACATACTCTTTCTGTGAAAAAATGAGTTTATTGAGTTTTCTGCCTCAGAAGAGCAGGAGGTACAGCTCGTGGTGCAGGGGTGTGAGCCTGGTCGGGGCTGGCAGAGGCCCTGCTGCAGGGGACAGGGTGGGGGTGGCAGAAGCCAATGCCACCGTGGGGTCCTTGTTCCAGCCTCCTCCCTGACTGGGCAAAGCCTCACCATCACAGTGGGGTGACAGTGGGCTTTCTGCCCCAGCCCCCTGAATGAAGTCCAGGCTCCTGGAGGGGCCTCAAGGGTCCGATTCTTTGGTCTAAGTTATACTTTCAACGTTACTCTCTCCCTATATCTGTCACATGCCTGGAACGTAGGAGGAGCTTGATACCAAGTTGGCCCAAAAGTTCATATGGTTTTTCTGGAAAATAAAAGACATGCTTTTCATTGTCACCAATAACTATTGATTTGGATATTTGGAGTATGTTGGCTATCTCTCGAGTGGGTTAATGTTGATCATTCTCAATTAATGTCTCGATTTGATTGCTACCAACTTCAACTCTTCTCCCCGACCGTGGAGCGTCATCCAGTGAGAACTCTCCAGCACAAAACTTTGCAGACCACTTTTGACACATCGATAAGTCACAGCACCTTCTCCATACACGGCACACATCTTTGTGTGTGTGTGTGTGTGTGTTTCAATTGCATTTTTACCTTTCTTGAAATAGTAAAGCACAAAATGCTGAAAATGTTGCATATTTTCTTCCATCTTCAATATTAAAATGGCTACACAAAAATTCACCAATTTTAATAAGTTTTTAAAAAATGCACTGATATGGCAGCTGTCACAATACAAGCTAACAAAATTGTTTCAGATGGGGTTAAAGACAACTAAGCGCTTCTAGAGCCATCTTAAGAAAAAACAAAAAACAAATGAACTTTTTGGCAACCCAGTACATTCATATAGGAGATGTGAAGGTAGAATTTCCTCTTACTAAGACCTAGTGCATCTATCTTCTCTTTGATGGACCTTGGAATCATGGTTTGAAGCCCAGCTCTAGCCTTCTCTGAGCCCCCACCCAGCGCTCTTCCTCTCTGCCTATGTGATCGCCCACCTCCAGCTGGAATGGCGTCTTCACCTCCTTCAGTACCACTTGCCAGCCTGGTGGGGCTCACCACATGCCTCCTCCTTTCAGATTTGCCTTTTCAGAATAAAAACACTAGTAGCTTAGATCTATCTGCCTGAAGTTCACCCAGATGGAGATGAACCTTGTATGTTGTGCTAGAGGGGAGGGTCATTTCCCCAGAATGCAATAGAAGCCAAAGAAGAATTTCGAACAGGGAATGACAATATCAGACTTGTCTGTCTGATCACTCAGGCAGCGTTGTGATGGACAGAGTCTGCAAGGGAGAGATGAGAGGCAACGGAATAATTCAGGAGTTGAATCGGGTTTGAATTGATTGGCACTCAATCTCATTGATCGGGTTTGAATCTATCAGTACTCAATCTCATCTCTTACTTTCTCATTATCTCTGCTCCCTAGCTTCAGAGGGAAGCCAGGATTTCCTCTCGCCCTCTCTCTCTCTCTCTCTCTCTCCCTCTCCCTATCTCTTTGCTAAATAGGCCTGCCATGGTGTCAGCTTCCCACACGATTCCAGATCCCAGTAATGTCACCTTATCACTTCATCCCTTTACCCCTGAAATCTAAGGAAGGTGGTGTCTTCCCACTGCTGTGAATCTCTACCTCACCTATTTGGGTTCTCAGCTCTTCTTTCTTTCTTTCTTTTTTTTTTTTAAATCCTAACCTGAGGACATTTTTTCTTTGCTTTTAGAGAGAGAGGAAGGGAGAGAGAGAAACATCAATGTGAGAGAGAAATATTGATTAGTTGTCTCCCATACGCACCTGGACCGGGGATTGTATGGACCCAACCCAGACTGGAGATTGGGGATTGAACCCGTAACATAGGTATATGTCCTGAGTGGGAATCGAACCAACAACATTTCAGTTATGGGACAATGTTCCAACCAATGGAGCCACACCAGCCCCAGGAGTTTCTCACTGAATATAGGAGGTGGTATAACCAAACTCCTGTGTTCAGTTCCTGCTGTTTAAATCTTAGGGTGCTTTCTGGTTTTCTCTCTGGACCTTGACTGAGGCAGCAGTCTGTTGAAGTCATACATGTAAAATATATGAAGGTCTAAATGAGGGTGTTGTCCCAGGGCTGGAGGAGAAGAGAAGGTTCGGAGATATCTTTAATCAAAATCCTGCCTAGGGTTGTCATTCCTTGTCTCCTGACCAAAGGCTATTCCCACCATTTGGAATACTGTCTACTGTGTCTCAAATATCATTGATCTTTTAAGTCCCCTGTCATGCCACTGAAACTATTGGATGATTCCTTGTCAGCCATGCCTGCTTTAATTTATTATCTATTTGTATGTTTCCATGAAATGAAACACACAAGGAGATTCAAAACCAAAATAGAGTAGAGAGGAGAGACAGAACATGAGTTGTAAGTCAATAGACCAGGTATTTTTGTTTATTTGTTTGCTTTGGCTAGTTTCTCACTAGCTGAGTGATCTTGGGTGAGTCACTTTCCTTCCGTGGGGCTTACTTCATCCATCTTACAGAATATGGTCCTCATGGGCCTTGCAGGCCTGGCTAAAATTTATCATCTCCGCTGCTCTAAGAGCTTATAATGGGATCCATCCCATTGGAGTGTTGAATTCTTACCCTCTGGTGCCTGATGTATGATACCAAAGCCTGCACAAATGTTAATAACCTTGCTTCCCTTTGAAAAGCTACAAGAGTACAGATGGATTTTCCAGTCCCCATCTGAGCTTTGCACCCAGCAAATCAAATATCACACATTTAAATGTCCTTGGCAGTCAGTATAGACAGAAGCCTTAGCCAGACATTGCAGGGAAGGGTGGTTCACTCACCATCAAGCAGTTCAAAGTCAGACCCTCTGTTTTTGAATGAACCAACTTGCTTCTCACCGTCTGTGTTCTAGGACCTGGAATGATATACACTCTTCCTTCTATTTGCAGCCTAATCTGTTCCCAGAAATATATACTGGAAACCAGGAAAGAAATGTCATCCTTTGGCTGGTTACCCTAAGATACCACAAGCTACCTTCTTTTTATCTTTTTATTTTTCCTGTATTTTAAATTATCATCTTCTAAGAAATATATTTAAACATAATTCTCTCTCTGGGAGAATGGAAGAATGTGCTCAGTTCAGGGCTGTTACTGAGGTCCACCCTGGAGATAGTGTCCCCTTTTCCCTTTTTAGATGGAGAAAAACCTCCCCGGGTCCTTGTGGCCCTTGCTATGTAAATTTTATTTAGATGTTTAGGGCAACTTACCAACCCATAAAATAAATGTGTACTCCGTAGCTGACACTTAGCTTCTCTTTAGATTTTTCTGATATTAAAGATATGTGGCCCCTTCCCTTGAGGATCTGAAATCTGATGGGAGAAGCAGAGTTGTGAATAAAGAATGTTATATTGTTGGTGGGTTTACAATATATTGTATTGTTCTGTGACGACGCCAGTAAGTTTTGCCTTCATCGGCCAAAGCCAAAGAGTGGCCACTAGTGGTCAATCACTGAATTGCAGGTAGAGAACCAGTGGCGTTCGGATTAGAATGAAATCTTAACTTCCCAAATCTTGGGGGAGAAAAAGCTTTTCCACTCATTTCCCAGTGTGGGAGTTTATATCTCTGCATGTTTGATGTTTGAAACATAGGTTCCTAATATTTTCAAAATTTTGACCTGTCCATTTCAAGGTATGTCTCAAAAAAAGTCATAAAAATGGTACAGGAACTGTGTCCCAGTAGTTTCTCTTTAAGGATTTCACCCTAGGAAGACATATGTGCACTTCACTTACAGTGTTGTTTACATCTAATTTTAAGGTATAACTGTAATGAACTATGGGAGATTGATATGATGGGATGCCATGCAGAGGTGATATCGAAAAGGACTTAATGGCAGGGAAAAAACTTATGACATATAATTTGACAAAACAGCAGGTTATGAAATTCTGTATGCATTGGCACTAAATTCAAATATTTATGTGTGTGCACTATACAGTGGTTGACATGGATACAGGTATACACGTATTTAAAAATATAGAAGGACACGCACTATTAACACTGGGTATTTCCTGGTTGGGCTGTTTCAGGGGATATTAATTTTCTTTTGTGTATGTATTCATCACTGACCCTGGCTGGTTTGGCTCAGTGGATTGAGCGTCGGCCTGCGAGCTAAGTGTCGCTGGTTCGATCTTCCAGTCAGGGCACATCAGAGAAGGAAAACTCTGACTCCAAAAAACCTCCGCTGCCTTGCGGCATACCTCTTCAGGGGAAAGGCTAAGGGAGTAAACCCCGACAGAAAATCCGGAGCCGGAGTCCCTAAGGCGGTTTGACGTTGTAGTCAACACCGGCAACTCCTGCGGCGCACCTGAAGCCAAGCTGTATTGACTCCGTCTTTCCCTTGGACCCTTCAGCTGCGAAGAGAGGGGGGGTCTGCTGCATGGGCAACAGCAGACCCTCCATATCACCCTGCCCAGGCTCTGTAGCTTCAGCTCTTAAGAAGCTACACCATCGTCTCTCGAGACGGACGGCTGCCGACGACGACGAATGTATTCATCACTGTATATGTATTGATTTTAAAATCAGAAGATATGTTGAGTTAAAAAATGGATCTGGCTTCTGGATACACTATAGGAATGACAATAGTGAGTGCTGGTTGGCAGTCATAAGAGATTTTGAGGCCACAGGCTTTAGGGTCCCTCCAGAATGAACCCCGACTTTGAGGTCACTTTGGGCCATTTGGAAATGGGCGTTTCAAGCACATGTGTGCATGTAAGGCTGAGGGTAATTGTAATAAAGGATTTCCTTGGAGGACATGAAATAGTTGGCTGGTTTGGACAGACTGACTATGGAGAGTCTTGATTGAATGGAGCTCCTGGGACAGAGACTCATGTCTATGCCTCCGTCTATGTCATTGCCTTCCACAGGCACCTGCTACAGGTGGGTAATTAGAATAACTTTGAAGCACGATGACAAAGAAATTGTACTGACCCAGCCTTCAGACTTCAATACTCAATCAAGATCATGAGTGCAGGCCAGCCCTCCACTTGTCTGATTCATGATGTAGGTTGTATAATACATTAAAGGCCTAGAATGACAGTGGTACTTACTCCCTGAAACTAACCAGTGATCTGCCTGGATGCATCTCAAAACAGTCCTAGGAGCTGCTTTCTAGAGAAAAAAAAAAAAAAATAGCTCCTCTGCAAATAACTGAAAAACCAAATCACTGGTTGTCTGAGTTTCTTTGTGGCTCACAGCACATATATGGGGGATGTAGTCTCAGCTTTCCCTTTCCACACTTATCCCCTCCCCATTTTACCTTCCGCTCACCTTTTTAATTAACAAGAAGAAGCAAAGCATTGCTAAATCTGACCAGTTCCAAGAGAGCCACCGAGACCTGTTTTGCTGTTGGGTATGGTGACTGCATCATAAAGATTTCCTTCTTACGTTCTGTTCTCTTCAGCTCTTGCCATGAGCCTGGGCAGAGCCTATCCTCAGGGCATTTCCTCCCTCCCTGAGTGTACAGCCAGAGGGATAGTGGGGCCAGAGCGTCGGTTTCGCCCTACCCCTAGCTCACAATGCCACCTGAGCAAGTCCACATTCCTCTGTGCTCTGCCATTTCCTATCTATAAACCAGATGGATGGCCTGGTAATCCTCATGCTTTCTTACACCAAGATTTTTCAACCTCTTGACATTTGGGCCTGGAAAATCCTTTGTTGCTGGGGGGTGGGGCTTCCTGGGCATTATAGGATGGTAAGCCATAATGGCCGGTAACACTGGCCCTTCCACTCGTGACAACTCAAAGTGTCTCCAGATGCCACATGCCCCCAACTGAGGACCCTGATGCCTTCCCCTTAGGACTTCTAGGTGTCCTTCTACCTTCTGTTGTGCAGTGTTGGGTAGTAGCATGTAGTTTCTGGATGCATCTCAGCAGGTATTTATAGAAGAGCCACCTCATGAAAAGTCTGGTTCGCCTCCAGCAGACTTCAAGCACCTGGCAAGGGTGGATTTTCCTCATAGGCACCTTTAGGCAGCCTCAGAGGACCAACACTGGTACCTGGCCACTGTCAGGGGAGTCGGGGCGCCAGGCGTCGTTCAGCTTCCTGGCCCCAGAAGGCCTGTGGGGATTTTGGGCTTGGACCAGAGCCCACGAAGGGGAGAGGCCGCTGTGGAGGCAAGAATGCAGGAATGGGGTCAGGAATTTCCTTAGCTTCATTGGAAACAGATGCCTAGCAGAGGTGGGGGCTGGGGCTGGGGCTCGGCTGCAGGGAGCGCGCTTGGCAGCTTCCTCTCCCCACATCCCTCAACCTCCTCCCCTCTTGTTCTCCCCAACCCTGCAAGGACTCTGGGTTATCACTGAAGGCGTGGGGGGCTCTGGTTTAAGGGAAGCTGGGGTTGTTGTGGTGTAGGAACACAATCTGCTTTCATGAGCATGTGTGAAAAGACTCCGTATACATGTGATCGTAGGTTGGTGGGATTAAAGAATGTCAGGGCAGAAAATTCCTTTTGTGATCTGAGTTAAACACCTTCATGTGAGGTCCAAAACCAAGAATTGAGTCCAGGAATCCACCCCTGCCTCCAAGTCCTCTTTTAAGACGTCCACTCATTAAGATGTAACTGAGCACACCTAGCACCTCCATACTGTGCCGGTGGCAGACATCACTAATTGATCACAGAGTCTTTTCCTGCCAGGCCTTGGCTGCACTCCATGTAGGATGTTTGCCACGCTCATTAGTGACTCACTCTGTCAGCTTTTCTAGAGCTGTATGGAAGCAAGGATCTGGGAGAATATGCTAATTGGAGATTGTCTTTTGAGAAAGGATCCAAGAAGTATCTCAGGACTATATGTTTACATGGCCTGTCATGGCTTGAGAGAGAAGGCTTAGATCTCTCTCTCCCTCTCTCTTTTTGTGAATAACACCTGAACTGAGAGAAAGCTGTTAAAATACAACTTGAATAATGGAAAAGGGAAGGGGCTTCTTCCTAAAATCCTTGTATCCAGTGCCCTTTGCAGCACACGACAGTCCTTAACAAGGACCACTTTCTTCTTTTTCTTTTCATGACCAAAGAGAGAAAAGAAAATCATCCGCAGGTCCTCTAAGGCTGCCTATGAAACGCTGCTCAGTCGGTGTCTGTTAAATAAGGACTGGCTTTGAGGAAAGAGAACATTAGGAAGCATATAAAGTGCCTTTGGTCAGTCGGTTTGTTGCTGTTGTTGGTAGTAGTAGTAGTAGTAGTAGTAGTGGTGGTGGTGGTGGTGGTGGTGGTAGTAATAGTAGTATAATTTCTTAGAACTTGGTGGTTCTTTTCTCAGAGTTTATGAACTTGTTCAGTGACAATCTTTTCATCAGACACAGGCAAGCCTTGGAAGTTTCAACTGATTTTTCAGAGAAAGTCTCTTGATACATTAAACCCTTGTTGCCAAGAAAAGTAGAAATGTGAATGAGGTCAAATAAATTCTGGTGTCCCCCAGGAAGGAATCGGCTTTTGTTCATAAAACACCCTTGACGTATGGTGGCATTCAGTGAATGGTGACTCCATGAACGGAACTGGTATGTACCTACAACCTATCAACTTGGGATAAGGTAGGGCAAGGTGCCATTTACTGAGCACTTGGCCGAGAGCTTCAGTTAGGCCTTTATACACCTGAGCTCATTGAGTTCTCCTAGCCTTTCAATGAGAAGAAAACCGAGTCTCAGTGAGGGTGTGTGACTGGTACATTTTGGATCGTGGATTCAAACTTAAATCTCACTGGCTCCACAGCAGAGTGATAATCATTACCTTTTGGGCTTAGCTCTTACCCACAGGACTGAGGAGACCCTAGTCTGCCCTCCCCTCCCCTCACTAGATTCCTCTCTGTGACTCTAGGATTGACTGAAGCTCTTGGAGGTCAGTCCCAATGTGGCTTCTGTTATCCTACTTCTACATTTGACCTCACTCTCTGGGCTATGGGGCCTGGTGATAGTGATGGGGAGGTGGGGTCTGTGATACAATGAAAAGACAGCAAACATTTGAAACACATATATTTAGATTTCAATCTAAGCTTTACTTAACCCGAGGCAAATTACTTCATCTTCCTGATTTTCAGCTTTTCAATCTATTCAATGGGAATGAATGTATAAATGGACATAGACTGATGGATGGTTGACAGAATGGATGGATAGATGAATTGATGAGTTCAAAACAAAATGAGTAAGACGGTAATGGGTGAGAGGGTAAGGCATGTTGACATTGTCAGGAATAAATGGGTAAGAGTGATATTTTCTTTCAAGGCTATGAGATGCCACATCTTTGGATCAACAATGCAAGTTTAGACCCTGGTTGGGGCCTTAGCAGTTAGATTTCTCCCAAGTCAATATTCGCCAGGTTTGAGCCAAGGAGCACAAGCCAGGTTCAGGGTCCCATGCTTAAAGGTCTTAGGGAAATTCAACCTGCTCTTGTAGACTCACACCTACAAGAGCGTACTGAAGTCTTTGAGAAGTCTTAAAGGTACATGATTTATTATAAAAATAATTATTACTTAAAATCCAATGATTCTGAAACATTTGCTCACAGAGCCTATATTTCATCAACTGCTTGTTGAATTAGAAAAGAACTACATGGCATAGGGTTTGCATTTTATAAGTGATAGCCCCGATTACATGGCACCCTCCATGCTGCGTCCATTTATTTGCATGGGTTGGTGATCACCAGGAATTACCAACTGATCATCCTTCCCAATGATCACGTGATAGAATTAGAGCCAGTATTAACCGTCTCTGTGTGGCAGAGAAATGAATGGGGCTCCGGCAGGTGGGGTGAGTTGTCTAAGTTCATACAGCTTGCTCTGGACAAGTGGGACCCCACGCCAGGTTGTCCAGGGCCAGTGGGTTCCCTGAGAACCACCTAGCTCCCGCACGCGGCCACGGAAGCCTTCGGAGCCGGCTGGGGCGTGCCTCGATGCCCGGTCCGATGAAACGCGTCTGGGTGGCTGCGATTACTTCACTTTGCGTGTGTGGAGCTCTGGAGAGCCCTTCATAGCCGACACGCAGCTCTCCAGCCAAGCAGAAAGGAGCGGGAGCGAACGACCGCACGAACGAAGGCAGTAATTACACCGTCCAGGGCTTGTAGAGCTCTCGGCCGTTCTATGAGCACTTCCACGCGCGGCATCCTCTTTGATCATCACAGCCACCTGCCTCGTAAGCTGGGCTGGCGTTTTCTCGCCATCTGACGAGGAAGAAAACCCGCGGCGCAGAGAGGTTAAGGATAGAGCCGGTCCCACACAAGGAGCCAGACCAGGCGGCCCTCCGATTCCTTCTCCTCGCTCCTATCCTGATGTTTGGATTGGCGTCCCGCAGAGAACGTGGTGGAAACAGAGCTTTCTCTTGCCAGGGCCCACCCTTTTCTTTCCTCCTCCCCGCTGCTGTTCTCCCCTCTCCCCTCCTTTCAAGAGAGATTTCGAAATGCAGAAATACGTGAAGAAAAGAAAGCAACCACCTGTAACCCACCATCCAGAGATAACCACTCTGTATTTGCTTCTAGTAATTGTTTGATGCACATTTGCCTGTTATTCAATTCTCTCAAAATCGTTAATTTTAAATGTGGGGGAAAAATTACATTTTTTCCTGCTTTACAAAATCCTTCTGTTGTTGTCAGACGTTTAGAATGTTTCCATATTTTCTGTAATTTAATACAATGAATATTATTACATATCAATCTTTGTGCACTTTTGAAAACACCCCTGAAATAAATTTCTTGAGTGAAATTTTAAAGTCCAAGGGTTTCCAGATATTTAAGACTTTTGATAGATATTCTTGGCCGCCATCTAGATAAGTTATACCAATCTTACAGCTCCACAAACAGCTCTTTTTCAACACTTAGTATTATAATTCTTTTTGACCATTTAAACATTCACGGGCATTGATTTAATTTCTATTTCTTAAATACCAATTTGGATGACTTTCTTTTTTAAAAAAAGATATTCATTTTTTTTGTTGCTTATTTTATTTCTTCTTTTGTTAATTTCTTACTCATGTTCTTTTCCTATATAGTTTGTATTGTTATTTTAGTTGGGCTCTACTTCTCTTATTAATTTTTAAGAAATGTTTGTATATTAAGGAAACTAACATTTATGTTGCAGATAATGTTTTCTCCCAGGTAGAAATGGTAATGAGATTTGAGCCATGTTTCTAATTGATAAGGGAACCTCTAGAGAGAGGGACTGCAGCCCAGGGTTATGCAGAAATTTCTAGTGATGAATGAAAGTTATGCAAAGAAGGGCTTGGTAGCTTGGTGATAACCCCATTTCATGGACAGGTAAACCAAGACTCAGAGAGGTGCAGGAACTTGCCACAGATCACACAAAAAAAGGCGTCAGAAATGAGATTTGAACCCAGGTCTGTCTGTCTCCCAATTCTGTGTCCTTTTCACCGTGTGGCATCTTGGTGTCAGAGAAAGGTGATGATCCAGGTAGTTTTGCAGATACAAATCAGGTGTAGGCACAGAAAACAGACAAGGGAAGAGACAGGAAAATGAAGAAAGCATTTGGGAGATTGGGAATTCAAGTCGTCAAATAAATAAATGCATTCGAAGAAGTGAAGGCAAAGGTCTTCCTGTATGAAAGGGAGATGGAGTTCCATGGACGAGCCACCGCCTTCATCCCCACCTCACCTCACCCCCATCAGGGCCCAACCGTGGGTGATTTTAAAGCCACTCTTGGCTTCCTTTGGGCCAAGCTCTCTCCAAGAGCCATTATGCTAAGAAGACAGACATGGAGTAACCTTTTGGGCGGCACCATTTCCAATGTTCCCTATTCCCACTTTTGCCCCCCTCTCTCTCTCCCTCCCCTTCTCTCCCTTCCCCCTTCTCCACTGCTGCATTCCTATTTTTATTTATTTTTCTTAAACTGCTAAGTCTGATAAATTAGGGCTATCGAGAGACTGTCTGTTATTCTGTCCTGGGTTTTTATTTCAAGGGCTAAAACTCATAAATACATGGAGGCTGAGACTGTAAAGGGGTACATTTGAGCCAGTGAAAAATTCATTTTCTGTTTTTAAAGTATCCTGCTGAAATTCTGCACAACCTCTCACCATGATCTTCCACTTTGCCTGTCATCGTTATCCAATAAGAGCAGATCCATCATCGATGCGGTTCCTTTTCTCTGCGCCATAAATAACAGCTGGGGCAGGGAACCACTCCCACAACACAGCACTGTCAGGTTTTAACCAATTTTGGAATTTACGGTTAAGCCTTGTTGGGATGGGAGCCAAAAGTGCCTGCATGCCCATCAGTTATCTAATGGCCTCCTGTTTGGGACAAGGCCACACCAAGTCTGAGCATAGAGAAATTTACATCTTATTTTAGCCTCGCTTTCCGGTTGGAAGATGGGATGGGGCGTAGGGAGTTATTTATTATACATCCCAGCTCATCCGGCAGCAGTCCCACTGTTTGCTTGTGGTCCCTGTGAAATTACTGAGCGTGACCTCTTTTACCTCTCAAAGGTGTCTTGCTTTTGGTTTGCGTGAGTCATGACATGTCACTGTAGATGAAGGCTTAAAAACACAGGGCCTGTTTTGCCTCTCATTTTCCCCTTCCCTATCAGATGCTCATCCTGTGTGTTGAAACCCGCTTTTTCTTCCATCAACCAATCATCAGAGTCAGGAGACTTACAATCAGAGGTAACATCTCCAGGTGACAAAAACAAATAAACAAACAAGTATGATTTTATTGACCACTATTTGCAAGGCACGACACTCAATGCTTTTCAAAACAGTCATGCTTTTATTCTAAGAACAATCCCATGAAGTACTATAATTCATCAATATCAAGATGCCTATTTTTTCATTTATTAATATCTCAAAGTTTGGCTATACCTCATAATGGATGTTACGGGACATGCAGCATCATGATGTACTCGTTATTGTCCCTGCACATACAAGCCTCGAAACTCACAGAATGGTTGTCAGCCGCCTGGAAGAAAATTCTAGAAGCAGAGCATTCTTTTAATCTCCAGGAATCAGATGATTGTAGAGAAAGGGGGGCAGAGTCAGTAAATCAGAGGCATTTAGCAATGTTCTGGAAGCGAACATTAAGAGTAGACCAGTACTAGACACTGCAAAGCCAGATTAGACACTGAGTAAACATGGCTTTTGGTTTTCTTAAGGGTTATTTTAAGAAATGCTGCATCACCAGTAATCTTGATGACACAGAGCTGTATTGTTTGAAAAATTACGTCTGTGATGATTTTGAATCTCATAATGATTGAACACGAACAAGGTTTAGAGTTACTTCATCCTATTTCATTCATTTGTCATTTCTCCTTTTTATATGTGCCCAAGAGTGACACGGGATAAAAACCTAAGCCATTTAAGTCTAAAAGAACTTTGAAGCTAATTGTAAAGTAAAAACTTCCAAGAGATCGAAAGCATTGGTGAAAGGCATTCAGAAGTATCCTTTCTCAGGGATATGTTAGAAAGCAGGTGTCCTACATTAAGTGAGCCCATTTTACAGGTGCAGCTGGAAAGACAAGTGGTTTGCACTTTCTAAGGTCATGCATTTCGCTCATGGTGGTGCAGGAGCAGGGCTGGAATGTCTCAAAAAATGATTTAAATAACAGTCATGGAGTTGCTACAAAGTGCCAGACACCCAGCAGTGAAGGGAACATGTATAGTCTCTGCCCCTCACTGAGTTTCCTGTCCTGGGAGTGGAGGGGACATGGTGGGACCAAAGGGAGGTGACTGTGATCCATCCTGAAGGTTCTGATGGTAGCAAGAGAACCAACGCTGAACATGGGCCTCCAGGGCAGCTTCTGGGAGGAAGAAGGCCCCAAGCTACAGTCTGAAGAGTGAGGAGGATCATTAGTTAGACAAGAGGAATACAGGGAGGGAGAGCACTCCATGCAGCAAGACCGCGAGCACAAATACCGGGTGCTTCTAGGAGTGTGTAACCCACGCCTCCTTTCTTTTGCCATTATTTCTGTAAATGACGACCTGTTAACTAATACGTGGCTGTAGTCAGTCAGCAACTTGCTTAAGAATTCTAGGTACTAACTTTGAAAGAAGCAGACGCTGACCTTCAGACATCCAGCTCTAGTAGACTTCCTGACCTTTAACCCGTTAACTGAACAGACTGGGCTGACTTGCCTGTCGTCCCCTTAGTGGAGAACCCTCAACCCCTTCCTTTCGATTATTTTCTTCTGTTTTTTTTTTAGTTCCTCCTCCTTCCCTACAGAAACCCCTACCCATGTCCAGTTGTTAAGATGGTCTTTGCAATGAGAGTCTGTCATCTTCTCAAGCTGAATAAACCTGCCTTCCTTCCACCAGCCCTTGTCTCTCAATTATTGACTTCTGAGCGGCAGGCAGCCGACCCTGGGTTTGGTATCAAGTGTTCTGCTCTGCCCTCCTGCACTGTCGGCAGTGATGGGTTTGAGCAGTGCTCTGTGGTCGACGGCAGCAGCTGTCCCATGGAGAACTGAGGTTAACTTGCCTGTGTACTGATGATTTGGCCCTCCCACCTCTGCTTCTCCAAACCTGCTGTGCCCAGGGGCAGACAGGCAGTAAATGACGGAGGTGGGATGAACGGACTGGAGTCTACATGAGAGCTCTACATCAGACTGGCTCACAGACTCCCCAGACGGGAGGGGAGCCAGGGTCCATGTGTTCACGCCTTGGCGCTTTGGGATGGCGAGAAAAATAGAGGCCCCGCAGGTGATGGTGACCTGCCAAGGTGACACACAGCCAAGGACAAGCTAGGAACTGGGCTGTCAAGGAGCAGCCTGCTCTCCACTCACTTGTATCGTCATTACTTTTATCAACATGTAGTTAAGGATCGTCCAAGCAGAGCCAACCACAGCTTTAAAGCAATTACTTTTTGATGATCAGGAGGGGCCAAGGGGATTCTGTTTGCTTATTTGTGTGAACCTGAAATGCCTGCTTTCTTAATTAAGCCTTAACTCTGGGTTTCGCCTCCAGCTTTTTATTTTTTTCCTCTTTAACAGGCCTCAGTCTTTCGCCATCACTGCCGGCCCTGGGCTTTGCCTCTTAGCTTTCTCGCTAAGAAGCATCTGGTCCCGCCCCACCCCAGTTAGCCCCAGTCCCCAGCTGCTTTTAATTTCATAATTACTTGCCACGGGCGATACAATCTTTGGAGACTCGGGAGCAAAGGACGCAAGGGTTTCTCTACCTGGAGCTCTTCCCTGCTTCCCTGCTCCTTTCAGTAACACTTCCTCTTCCTGAGAAACTCATGTCAAGTCACCTTGTGGGGGCGGCCTTCCCTGGTCAGCTCTGAGTCTGTCTGGGGTGCTCCGTTCCGGCTCTCACGGCCCCTGTGACCTTGTGCTTTGTGACTTTACATCTGCAGCATCGGGCTCAGCATCTGGGATACAGGAGACGCTTGATAAATGCTTCTTGAGCAGACAAAGGCATGAAGGGATGAGTGAGCAGAGAACCCAGGTCTGGCATTCAGGTGAGTGCGAGTGTTTGCTGGAGGGGGGCTGGGGTGGGGATTATCAACTGTCTTATGACATAATAGGAGTTGCTTTACACATATGAAGAGGCATAATGATGTTGAATGGTGGCATGGTAACTCATGTTTTTGTTGGAATAAGTGTGTACCCAGCTTCCCAGGGCTGGGCACAGTTTATGGCTTGTTTCCCTCACAGACTTGAGGGAGTCATTTCACCTAGTTTACTGTGGCTATTTTAAGAATAGGGTTCTTTCTGTCCTTAGCTTATCCCCCACTGCTAAATAGGGGCCTCTTAGTTGTCCCAGGTATTGAGTAACTGCTGTGTTCCCCGCTGGAGGTATGTTGCTGAGACAGACAGACAGACAGACATGGGATCCTCACCAGTGGGGACCTCATAGGGTCATGGGAGAGAAAAGCTAGCAACTAGGCACATTCCGGTGGGAGAGGTGTGGGTTTCTATGGGAACACAGCGTAGAGGCACCCGAGACAGACATGTGTCATCAGAAGAGGCCTTCCAGAAATGGGCAGTGACTGAGCTCAAGGATGCATGTTGGCTAGTCAGCAAAAGGGAGGGAGGGAGAGTTTGGATGCTCTGTTCTGCGTAAGTAAGGCGGGAAAACTCAGTGGTCCAAACCACCGGCATTCTGTTGCATCTCCTGGTTCTGTGAGTTAGGGGCTCAGGTGGGGCTCCTTTGGGTGAGGCTTTGCCATGGGGTGTTCATTGAGGTTATCTGATAATACGTATACAGCTGGGAGATAGTCTGGTCTGTGGATCCAAGAGGGCTTTCCTCGTGTGCCTAGTGACTTGGTGGGGGACGGTTGGGAACCAGCGTCTCTCCTCTAGGTAGCCTCAAGGACTCACCCCCTGTCCCCTCCTGTCTCTCTCACAGCTCCGACAGGAGGCGGCGGCTTCTAGGCTCTTAGGTCCTGGGGCCACAAGCTGTCAAGGGGTGACTTCCCCTGAACCCCATTGGTCAAGGTATCACAGAGCCTGCCTGGATCCAAGGGAAGAGGACAAGGACCTGCCTCTTGTTGTCTCTCATCCGCCCTTTTGGGGAGTAGGGAAGAGGGTTCCAGGCAGAGGAATCTTCAAGTCAAGCATGAGGTTAGAGAGAGCCAGACTGCGTAGGGGACCCCAAGGCCGCAGGGGCCACAGCAGTGGATGAGGCTTCAGAATGGGCCAGCGTGAAGCGGAGAGGCCTTGTGGAGACATGTCACTGAGTCTGGAGTTCGTCCTGGAGACCCCAGGAAGGCAGGGAAGGGTTTGGAGCAGGGTTGTGACATGATCAGATTTGCAGCCGAGAAAGACGACTCCCGGGAGCTGTGTGGGAGGAAGGCCGGGGAAGGCTTGCAAAGGCCGAGGGCTGAGCCTGGAGCTGCAGGCCCTGACCTGGGGGAAGGACTGAAGTAACTCCGGGGGCAGATGCTGACGCCTTACGGAGGGGCGGTGGGGGGAGGAGCTAGGGAGATGTGGGGGCGTCAGGTCCGCGGGTGCACAGGCCCCTGCCCCCATGCTGACCAGTCTCATCATGTCCTGCTTGTCCTGCTCCCGTCCCCTGGGGGTCAGGACACCCCACCCGCCACCACTACAGACAGATGTCTGGGTGGACATGTGGCGCCTGGCCCTGCACGCACGGGCAAGCAGCTGCGCTTTGATCCCAGCGTTTTCTGCAAGCATCAGGCAGCTTCCCGTATGTGAAAAACGGGGACAGTAATATTAAATGTGACAAACACGTAACCGTCTCTGAAGCCATGATCTCGATAGCGCTGGGAGGAAATGATGAAGTGGTGACTAGGACGGAAATCAGATTTCCTGTTGGAGGAGCTGATAAAACATTTCAGTTTTCTCAACAAAGAGCGTTTGGGGTGGGCCTGATTTATTTCAAGGCCACAGGGGCCCATTTTGGAATCTTCACGTCTGGAACTAGGAGGCCCGAGAGTTTCCCTATCCCCATATCATCCCTGACTTTCCTGGGAGGTAATTGCTGAGACCCACAGGGCATCAAGTTTATATCTGTGTGCTTGGATTTGAAACCCTCCCCTCCTGGGACCAACAGGGCTGTTGACCCATTTGAGCTTCAGTCTCCTTACTTTTAAACTGAGGAGAACTGATTTCCACCTCACGTGGTTGGTGTGGAGTGTCCATGAAAGCTCCCCAGTCACTGCCTTAGTGACCATCACAAACTTGCTGCCTGTTCAGTCAGGCCCACCCCGGTTTGAATGCCCGGGAACAGAGGCTCCCGGGGCAAAGAAACTTATCCAGGACCATCTTTGAGGCAGGGATCGGCATTTTGTGACAAGAACGCACGTGAGACATTCTCTTCGGGTCTGCCACACAGCCCAGGAGAGTGGACCGGTGCCACGTGGAAGCAGGCGTAAACTCGGTTCAGTGAGTTCTTTCTTGCAAAGAGAGTTACACAAGAATGTGTGGTAGTGAGCTCCTTGTCATCAGAAGTATTCAAGCAGAGGCTGGAGTTACCTGTCCAAAACCATGGTTGGGAGAACTTGCGACTCACATGTGGGATCAGAGCAGATGGCCTTGAAGGTAGAGCCTGGCTCAGAGCACTACAGAGCCATAACACATGTGTTTCAGGAATAAATACTGCAACAGCCACCAGGGACTGTTCCAGTTACGACCTGACTCTCCATAAAGATCCTCTGCTTGGGGCCTCAGGTGGCCCAGTGCCAGGATAAATTGTCCCTCTGTGGGGAGGAGAGGGGGTTGGCTATGTCTCCAGACACAGCCTGGGCCAGCTGGGTGTGCTAGAGCACCTTGGATGTCACCCCGATGTCACCCTGCATCAGGCCCCTGGGATGGGGACTGAGATGGATTCTCCGTGGCTTCCTGGTGTCTATCTGGTTTCTCCACCAACATGGAAACCCGAGGAGGCCAAATCTGTCACATGCTATGGAGAAGGACTTCCGGTAGCTGAGTCTCTTAAATGAGTGAGATGGCCGGGTCCCGGGGTCAGAAACACGTCATGCTGAGCTGTGTGTGCTTCTACATTCTGTGTATTTCTCTCTGTTTCTCACTCCCTCCCCCGCTCCCACTCATCACAAGCCTGTCTCACTTTAACTGCTTGGTCATCTGGTTCAGGGTCAGACAGCTTCCCCTAAAGAACCAGATCGCAAGTCTTTTCAGCTTTGCAGCCCACACAGCCTTGTCACAACCTCCCCTGCGGCTATCAGGCAAAACCAGCGCAGACTATATGTAAATAAAAGGGAATGTGGTGTTAAAATATAGCTCTTGGCGATAAATAAACACCACCAATATGTCAATAAGTGAATAACACTTTATTTACAGAAGAGGTTGCAGGCTGGATTTGGCCTCTGGGTGTTCCTTGGATAACCCACCCTTTTTCAGCGAGCACTCAACCAACCAAGAAAAAGCAAAGCCCAGTCCCTTGCCAACTCCGGGTGCTGTGGGTGTTATAAACCTGCTCCTCACGGAACAGCAACGTTGGCCTTGCCAGTAGCAGGCCCGTGGAGGATGTCAGAAATGAGACTCTCAGTGCCCCCTCCTCTTCTGCCCCCTCCCAGGTCTCCTGCACCAATCAGAATCTGCATTTACCATTTTCCAAATCATTCACATACACATTCAAGTTTGAAAAATACTGGCTTGTAGGAGAGAGAGAGTCTTAGAAGTAATGATTACCGCTTGTATTTTAAATAGTCTACTTTTTGTCATTGTTCTTGCTGGTTGTGGAGTTGAGATAAAGAAGTACTACAGACGTTTAGACTCTGCCAGGGCGATCCGTGTTGAGAGGGTGGTGGTAAAACTTCTGGGTAAAACTTGTGAAGACAGCTAATCTTTGCAAACCGATCTAACAAAATCATATGAAATAGTCACCCTGTCCCTACGTATGCAAGGTCACAGCTGCGCTCAGCTCCAGGGTGCCCGTCCGCACGGTGCCCCCTGGAGTTGTGCAGTGGCCTGCTGTCCTCAGCCGCCCTGGCTGTGTGGTGCGGAAACCGAGGCCAGAAGGTTTGAGAAGCAGGATATAAATACTGAGCTGTGTTTGGAAGAACGATCCTGTCCTTGTAAAGGGCGGGGAGAGGGAAACTCTATAACATTTGACACGTCACAAGCACGTTTGCATTTTGATCCCCCAAAGCCTGTGGGTAGGAGGGTCTTGCTGCTTCAGAATCTGAAGCTAAAGGGGAGTCAGGGTTCACACCCCGGCTCGGCTGGCTCTGCAGCCTGCCCTTTGTTCATCGGGGCCCCACGTAGCGTGTCCTCCCTGAGCCTCCTAACTGCGTCCCTTTCCCCCAGGTGGGCTGAGGTCTTTCTGTCCCCCTGAGCTGACAGCCGCCTTGGAGAGGGGGCTCCGTAGAGCACAGGGGGGCCTCTGGAGTCAGGCTCATGGACTGCAGGCTCATTTCTCTCCCTGTGGCCCCTGAGGAGCCGAGGGACCCTGGGTGACGGACCTGTGCTTCCTGAGAGGTTTGTCTCCTCAGTGGCAGGTGCAGGGGAAAGGCCTCAGGTGTGCCCTGGACAGTGTCTCCTCCTCCTCGGGACCCTGGCTATGCTTGCTGTTTGTTTCTCCCTCAGGACAAGGGGAGCCCATGGCTTTCTGAGACGACCCCCAAGTCCTGTTTCTGCTCTTGTCAACAGTCTTACTACCATGGGCCTAAGAAAACTGGTGTTTCATTCCTTTTCATCTTTATAAAACGAGGGTGGTCTCCCCAGGTATACAAGGGGGAGGCCAAGGTTTTCCACCTGGCCCGGGGCTGCTGGCCCTTCTGGGACAGGTCAGCCCTCAGTGGCGTCAGGAGGTCAGTGGTGGGGGGGACGGAACAGACCTGAACTCCCTCCCGGCTGACGGCCAGGACAGCAAGCGTGGTGACTGTGACTGACTCACTGCTCTTCTTGGAGCCTTGGTGTCGGGCAACCCCGATGAGGAGCAGCCAAAGACATGGATGGGGTCTAGGGCCAGTTTGTCCTGCTCACCGTGTGCCCATCACGGGGAGTAGCGGTCTCCCCTTCGTCACAAGCCTCAGGCCACCCCACTTCACAGACGTCAGAACGCTCCAGCAGGAATGCTGGCCTCCCACCGGCTAAACTGTGAGGGGTTGTTAGGAGTCACGGACATGAAAACGACCCGAAGGGAGCTGTGGACTTGTGTCAAAGCCAGGGCCCAGCTCCCTGGCTGTTGGTTTGGAGTTTTGCTAAAACTCTGGCCAAAGATGAGACCATAAAAACGCGGAATGGCAATGCCATTATTCAGGGTGTCCGAAGCCCTTCATGTCCCTTCCAAAGCTCACTGGTGGTGTAGGTCATTAAAATATATTGTTGATTAATATTTGAGCAGCCACATGCGGGTGCGTCTCACCAGGTGCCACAGTCCTCATCCGTTTCCACTCCCTGCAGCTCTCAGTTCTCCCTTTGGATTACCTTTTCCCTCCTTCACTCCTTCGCCATCTGGTCCACAGACCCCAGATGAGATGGGCCCATGCGCTCCGCCCAGTCCCTGTAAACATCACGGCAGCGGGCAGGGACGGAGAACAGATACTCCACTGTGTCCCCTCCATTCTGACCTTCACCGATCTGGTCACCCCTGCACACTCCTCCTGCGAAAGTCTTCCCTCGGATCCACCCTCTGTCCATGCTGTGGTCTGTGGGAACAATCCCCTGCTGTTTTAGAAGCTGACTTGCTCATCAGGTCATCTGAGAACTGCCGTTGCCTGAGCTGGCGACGTCCTTCCCAAACCTCTCCGCAGGTGGAGTTTTACTCCGCTCCGCTGTTCCCTTGCGTCACCTCGGGCAAGTCTGTCCACCTCACTGACCCTCCGTGTTTCTGTTGCTGAAACGGGGGCAACGACAGTACCTACCTTTAAGGGATTATCGTGACGAGTGGATAAGATGTTGTTAAATACAAAGTGTCCCAAAAGCTTCAGCACAGTTGTAAGCGTTGATCACTTCAGGAGCAGAAATGCTAAGAACTTACCAAACGCATCATTTGAAAGTTAAAGTATTTTGTAAATTTATACATTTTTAATTTTAATTTTTGTTTCCGTCCATATTTGCTGTGTTCAGCCAGAGGGGCTAAAAAAGAAGAATTTAAAGACTTTATTTTAAATTTCCAAGTGACTAAATGCAAAGAAAGTTAGGGGAACTTTCAAGGGAGCCGTGTATTTATAGCACTTAAACCTCTGACACTGCACTACGGGTTAGTACAGCTACAGAGAGAAGCTCTTCTCTTGCTATTTATATCATGACAGTCATTATCAGCATCATCTGATCAAAGCAATCATGAGAAAAACCCTTCTGTGATATTGATTACAGGAGACCAGGAAACCATGTCCTGATCCGTCACTCCCTGGTTCCCCCACAGCGCCTTCCACCTCCACCCTACGGAGCTCGGTTTTGCGATGCTGTTCCAGGCTCACATCCCTTGCCAGGTGCCTCCTGCTCACCCCGCTAGCTCACCTGCCAGGCTTTAGCTCCACATGGCGGACCTCGGACTCTGGCAGGAAGCGGTGGGGGCAGCGCATTGGTGGCTTTGCTGCTGAAAACTTGCTCATATATTCCATTTTGAATGGGGACGTCAGGTTCGCATCCTTTCTCAGAATCCCACTCTGCCCTTGACCCCACTCACCACCGCCTCCATGTAAAGGACGCGTCCTCTTGGACTGAGTTCTCACACCTCCTTCCCTATGGCCGTCGCACTCCCCCCAGCTCACATGCTACCCCCCTCCCCCGTTCATGCTCCCCCTGGCCCACACTCCACCCCACCCCCCCAGCTCCCAGCCCCCTGGCTCACACTCTGTGTGGTTCACACCCACCCCTGTTCATACCCCCTGGCTCACTCACATGCCCCCCCACCCCCCCACTGTTCACACTCCCACCAGGCTCACACGAACCCCCCTGGCTCACATTCTCCCCCAGGCTCACACTGCCCCCCCCCCACTCCTCATCAGTTCACACTATCCCCCCGGTTCACACTCCCCGCACCATTGCAGAGCCTCCTCAAAGCAGGATCCCCCTGGTGGAATGTTGCTCCCCCTAAGGACCTGCATACAGCAGGAGCTCTCTCAAGTCCCAGGCTTTGGTGTCTACGAGACTCTCAGGAATGAAAAGGTAAGTTTAGAAGAAATGTTCTACTTGTGGCCACTGAGTTTGTAGCTACCTGGGCCGGAATGAAATCAATGAGCGTGCTGTTGGACGCCAGGGTTGTCTGTGGGATCCGGGAGGGAGTTGGATAGGTGGGTCTGAGTCTTCAAGGGGACGTCTAGGCGGGCATTGCATCTGGGCCTCCTCAGCAGGGGGCAGGGGTGCTGGCGGGGCTCACTGGGGAGATGGGGTGGTTTGAGTGGAGAAGGAGGATGGATCCCAGGAGAAAGATGTGCTGGCCTGCCGATAGTTCTGGAAGGACGCCGTCTGGAGTCACAGGTGCCAGAAGGGGACAGGGATTCAGTGGCAGCAAACAGCGGCTGATACTGGAGAGATGCCAAGAGGGACATGGACTGAACCAGGTGGCTCCTGGGAGACCACTGGTGACCTTGGGAAGGGCAGTGTCGGGGTTGGGGTGATGGCAGGACAATGAGGCAGTGGGACCACGGCCGCAGCCCAGCCCTGCAGTAAGACGGGCCACAGCAGGGACAGAGTGACGGACGTTAGGAAGGAGAGATTTCTGGGTAGTTGACGCTGGAGGAAGGATGGAGCGTGGTGCTAGCTCGTGGTGTTCTGAGCTCTGAGGACCTGATGAAAGCTCCGGGGGACAACTTTCCTGGCAACGGGGTCCACGCAGGTTCTGCGGCTTGTGGTGCAGAGGACAGAGACCCCCTCCCTCCTGTCCAGGATGTCAGCAGACGTGGATGGGGTCCGGCACACAGAGGGTGCTGGTGGGTGCCGGGCTGGGGGCTTCAGGCACCCTCATTTCCTTCTCTGTCTTACTCAAGGCCGCGCTTCTTTTCCACAAGGACTGTCCCCATTTTGCAGGTGGGGAAATGAAGGCACCGGGGCTGGGGGTGTGGGGTCCTCGGCTTAACTCCCTTAACAGAGGCAGGAAGGCAACCCAGGCCTCGTGAGGCGCCTGGTCTAATTAGACTCTAATTGAGTTCCCTCTCCTTCCTCTTAGCTGTCACAGTGATATTAAATCACAGGATTCAAACATATAATTTCCTAAACTTAAATGTGATTTATCTTAATGGGACTTCATACCAGGTCACTTTGTCATGCACAGTGTCAGAGATCAGATCTATTATTCACAGGGAATGTGGAGCGAGGAGAGACAGAGGGAGGTCAGCTTAGGCTCCCTTCAGCTGCCCCCAGGGTGGGGCAGCCCGCACCCCATGCTGGCGGCCTGCGTGGGGCATAGCTCGGTTTCCGTGTGAGCAGAAGAGGAGAGGTCCACCCTTCCCAGACCTCACATCGTACCTGGGCCTTGTTGCTTTAAGTCACCTCCTTGATTCAGGAGACAATGAGTCTAATGAGAACCTTACACTGGCCCCACCTCAGACGGCCTGCGTTCTGCTTGGACAATAACCAAGCTGGACTGTTCTTTGGCAAAATGCTGTAGAGTCATAGTATCTTACAGCAGGAAGATGGCTGGTATATGCTATAATTGATTAAATTATCAGGTCATTTATTCAATCATTTAATAGTATACAGAGGCCCCAGCTTGCTGTTCAGAAGGAGAAATAACAGCTACAAGAGAAGTGACTTGGGTTTAAACCTGAGCCTCCGCAGTCCCTGGCCCAGGTCTTCCTGTCCCGCCACCAGCTGCCAACCAGCTGACATGTGCTCTTTGAAGATGGCAGAAGGGGAGGGAGATGGCTGATGGTTTTCTCCATGATGAATGCGATTCCGGTTGGCAACTTGATCTTCAGCCTTTGCAACTTTGGGAAGACAGAGGTTGATCAAAAGAATGTAGTTTTCTGATGAAAGACACCTTTGGAAACGCAATGCTCTGCTCTGTCAGCCTCATGAGTCTGGGGAGGCGCGATCAAAAAGATGTGTTGTGAGCAAGCCTGCCGGCCTGAATGCGCGGTCGCGGTGCAGCCTCTCCACGTGCCCACCTGAATCCAAAGAGGTGCCGAAAAACCCAAAGGCAGAAATTGGGGAATAAGTGGGGCGGTTCTGAGCTCTGGCTCTGGGCCCAGGCCGCTGGAGCGTGAACCCGAAGGGCGGCTGGACCCCTTGATCTCTGTGTGACTCGCCAGGCACGGACTTAAACCCCGTCCTGGTTTTCCGTTCGGTACAATGCGGGCAGCTGAGTGTAGCTCGTCGGGGCTGCTGTGAGAGGGTGGAAGGAGATAGGAACGCAAGCCGCCTGGCGTGGGACGGGGTCTATGCCCTGCGGCTCCTCCGCGACACTGTCTTTAATTAAACACACCGACCCGTCTTCTCCCCAATCTGAACTGGGCAGGGATGGTTGTGCGTGGGCACGGCCTTCCCAGGCAGCGTGTGCCTCGCTATTTGGTGACCGTGGACATGGACTCCCGAAGAGTGGAGGGGCAGCAGCAAGCCCCTGCCTCCTGCGATCCAGGTCACTCGCCCTAAAACAAGCGAGGGGAGCCCCTTATTTTACTTCTCCTATCCCCGGTTTTGGAGTGAGATGCGTCCCAGTGTGTCAGGAGCTTTAGAGGTGGCTTGGACCTCCAGATTCAGCTGAGATAGACGCTAATTTTTCATCTGGGACAAGCATGCAGGCAAAGTGCTGCTGGGAGACCAGAAGGCTTGGGGGGCACCAGGGGCCAAGGGGCATCATGTGAGGGGCAGGTTCTGGTCAGGGGTCGATTAGGGGGGAGGTGCCATTTGAGCCAATCCTAGAAGGATGAGGAGGAGGGTCTGAGCTTTTAGTTCAGTCTGACAAAGACAAGCAAGTCTGTGGGGAGACTCAGGGATGGTGGCTCAGATTGGGAAGGATCCTGGCAGGCTCGGGGAAGAGGGACGCACCAGTGTGACAGGGCATGTGTGGGAGAAGCTTGGTCAGTGCAGCAGGATGGGGAGGAGGCCTGGGAGGGTGGGGCTGGGGCTGGAGAGAGAGGTGGCCCTGAGCAGTGACAGGCTTGGCAGTTACTGCTTGGAATCACCAAGTCACAGCAGAGGCAACAGCTGATGCGCCCTGGGATAGGGCAGCAGGAGGCGTGACGCCTAAGCAGGGAGCTGAAAGCCTGGCAGAGGGCTGGGCCGGGCCAGGAGAAGAGCAAGGATGGAAGCCCAGGGCTTGCTGACGATGGGGGAGAAGGACAGACAGAGGAGCAGTTCTGGCTAGAGCGGAGGGTGAAAGTGCATGGGGCGTGGTAGGAGATCATGCGTGGGCCCAGGTGTGGGCCAGATCATTCAGTTCCTTTCAAATCCTGCAGACCCTAGGATCCAAGGCAGGGCACAGGCAGGGGCTGATGTGAGCAGGATTTGGGCTCAAAGCCCCCCAGCCCCCGGCTGACTCCACGCCGCCTGAGCTCAGGGCCTGAGCGCTCCTCTGTGCACACTGCCCAGCGCGTTGTCCTCTGGTTGCTTGGCTCTGACTGTGCACAGAGGGGACTGGCCTCCACTTAGAGTCGTTAATGTGCTTTGGAAGCCCCCTTGCCGGTCTGATGCAGATCTGTGGCTCGTTCTGTGGAATTCATTCTGCACTATAAGAGCATGATATTACCCGAAGTTTATGGATGGCTGAGTCTAAAATACCCATCCCGACGTCCACTGAAGGATGAAATTCCTTGTTACTCTCATAGATTCTCTTGTCTTACTCCCCCCCGCCCCCCATGGAGGGACAGAATGCATTGGTATTTTTAGCTCAAAGCCTGGTCATTTTTCTAATCGTACCTGAGTAAGAAGGAAGGGCCTATTAGTGGGGTGATAGGTGTGATGAAGACAGTCCCAGCCTGGAAAGGTCCCCCAAAGCAACTCCCTCTCCCCAACCAAGGTCTCTATTTGTCATGTTTCATCCCCTTCTGGAGGCTGAGAGCCGCAGCCTAGAATGTCCCGGCAACCGTTAGTGATGCTGACTCTCACAGGGACGCAGGACTTACACATAAGGCGGAGGCTCCCTTGCTGGCTGCCTAGCCTGGACACCCATCCGGGAAGGAATTGGGTCCTTACCCTGCACACTGTCTCCGTGGTCAGCATGCCAGTGTTCCTGGGGACTTTGTAAAATATTCCAACATCCCGAATTCTGGACTGAACTGCTTTTAACTCCACCAACGGCCCCTGAGTCCCGGGTCTGTCACGGTCCCCCATTGCTCAGCAGGCCTTGCCTTCCTCTCCTTTTGTACCAGAGTAGCCTTTACTGCTGGTTCCGGCTAGAACTCTCCACCTGCTGCCTCTGCCTCCAGCGCAGCCTGCCTGCCATGCACTGACATGCCCTGGGTCGCTGTGGTCTTCGGTCTTGCTGGCCTTTGGCTCTTCTGTGTGCAGTGTGACCTGGCACCCAAAATGCATGCTGAATAAATAAACATGTGCACGAACTGACTCAGAAGCATCCCCACGGGCAGCCCAGAGTCTGCTGCGCTGTGAAGACTAACGCCAGCCCGCATCAGTGCCCCCTGGCCCGCGTGTACATTGCTGTGCAGTGTACTCAGGATTTCACCTACGCCGTCTCGCTTACTGATGATACCATTGGTAATGATGGCAGTATACACGACAGGGCTTGGGACTGTCTGCATCAGGGGAGTGAAACACGCAGTCCTCACCCTCTTGGAGCTTACAGTCTGGGTGGCGGGCAGCCAAGTAGACAGTGTGCAGGTGCGGAGCCAAGTTCCAGGACAGGCAGAAGGCCGGATGCTAGGGCAGCCCAGGTAGGCGAATCTCACCCACCATAGAGATTCTAGGGGGGGTCCTTGAGGAAGTGCATTATACACAGAGACCTGAGGTGCAGGTAGGAATTATCCAGGCCAAGGCAGGCAAAAGTGTTCCAGGCTTGAGGACATGTGTAGCAAGGACTGGGGACTGGATGTGACTCTGGTGGCTATCACGGCTGGAGGGTCAGCTCCTTTGATCTGGGTGGTTACAGAAGACACTGCTGCATCAGCCTTAGCTCTGGGAGCCTTCCCTCCCCAGGTCTGGTGATGGAGGGCCAGAGGAACAGAGGAAGCCCCTCTGCTCTGGCAGACAGGGTGCCAGCCCCAGGAAGCACCCTGGGAGGGTATCTGCTCAGGGAGCGTCAGTGTGTGTCCTGGGGGGATGTCCTCCTCCTCAGTGAGCCAGCCCCGCTTTCTCACTTCCTGTCTCCCCCTCTCAATGTTGTCTGGCCCAGCCCACTGCAAACCCCGCAGCCCCCTGCAGCTCCCCACGCATCCTGGGTACATGGAGCTAAGCAGGCAGGCACAGGGGGCTCATCCCTGGCCATTGAGGCGGATTTCAGCCTGTCACTTAGCCTCTCTGAGGCAGTCAGCCTTCTGCCTTAGAATGGGAGTCACGGCGTCCACTCCTTGAGGGTGAAATACAAATGTCTGTGCAATGGTAGCACCTGGCAGGTACTTTATCCGCCATTGCTTTTCTTTCCTTCCCCGTACAGAGCCCAGAACTCAAGGCCTGCTCACTCAGCGTGAGCTGATTGCAGTGCGGACCCTCACAGAACGCCAGGCCGTGCCCCCCACTCGGCCGCGTGGCGTCCTCGCGCCACGTCATATGCCCACTTCACAGACGCGGTAGGTCAAGTTACGTTCCCAAAGTCCCAGACCGGTCAGCTGGGGATCGGGCCCTGGCCTCGGCTCCCTCACCCCTCCCGGAGCCCGCCTGGCCCTCCCGGGCAGTCCGTGGGCCGGGGCTGGTGCAGGCCTCTGTTCCTGCTCCTGCCCGTCGTTCTCCGCGGGAGGCAGCCAGCAGCTGACAGAGGCACCAGGAGAAACACGCGCGGTTGTGAACGACCACTGTGGCAAACCAGGAGGGCTGTCCTTGATCCCACATCCTGACAAAGTCATTGTCTCCCCAGGTTCCCATTTAACTTGGAGGAACACCCGTAGTCCTTGGATGCACGCCGCTCTGGATTCCGCGAACAGGTACGGGCAGTGGCCTCACGGGAGGGGCTGCCTTGTGCCCAGGCCCTGCAGGTCCCTTTGGGGACAGGATCTGGTACTTTCCCAGGGAGATCCAGAGGTGATCTGGATCAAAGCGGGGCGGCCCTGCTTTCTTGTTCCAGAG
Source organism: Furipterus horrens (assembly GCF_987537825.1). Lineage (NCBI taxonomy): Eukaryota > Metazoa > Chordata > Mammalia > Chiroptera > Furipteridae > Furipterus > Furipterus horrens. The sequence goes on along the minus strand of NW_028327183.1, from coordinate 13,041,546 downwards.
GGGTGACTCAGGCAGGAGCGCAGACTTCTATTCAATGCATCTGAATACGGGTGTGCTCCTACTCATCTCGTCTCATTATCCCACAAAACCTACTGGAAGGCTTTATAGATGAGCACGCAGAGGCTCCAGGGGGCTAATGACTTTGCTCTAAGTCACGCAGAGAGTAAGTGCTGGAGGAGTCCAGATGCGAACTGAGGTCTGTCTGGACTCAAATCCATGCTCCTCTGTCTGTCTGCAGCGAGGCAGTATCTTGGGGGGTGTGTGTGTGTCCCGCTGTGATTTAAGCAGGAGCCGCGGGCCCACACTGATGAAGTGCCGGGGCTCTGTGGCTCCCTCTACCCCTCAGCGCCACCCTGGAAAGTGGGTGCTGTCTCTGTGTCCATTTTATAAAGGAGGAGGCTGAGGTCAGCATGGAATTGGAAAGCCTGGTCAGCGGGTACTCTGTGGTGGCACTCAGGGGAGCGGCCAGCATTGGGAGGTCTCCTTCCCGGTGTCCAGCGGGTGGCAGGTTGCAGACGAGTGCACGAGGTGACCACTGTGACGTAGTCTGGGAAACCGGGGGAGTGGGACAGGGACTCATGACCAAGGCTGGTGCGCAGGAGCGGAGTGCATTTCCTCCAGAGGGGACGGCAATGGCGACGGCACTCGGGAGCTTGATCTGTAGGTGGGCAGCCATCCTAGGACTTGCTCTGGGGTATAGGGTGGGGCTGCCTTTGGAATGAGGCAGGAGCTGAGTTCTCAGTAGGAGGGCCCCCTACAGGGAGGGAAGTGTCTGGCTGAGGATGGACAGGTAGGGAAGTCAGCCCTGTGAGAGGCCAGCTGGGTCCCTCAGCCCCGGTTGTGGAGAGGGGAGGAGAGGCAGCAGACAGTGTCACCCACCCAGCCTCTTCCTACTGAGAGTTTGATTTCTCCCCTCCTGCACAGCAGGTGGCTGCCGGCTTCTTTACAGACACCTGGCCCATGGACTGGACTGGAGCATCATTAGTGCTTTTGGGAAAGAGCCCCCCGAGCACAAGGACAGGGCCAGGGCCAGGGAGCCAGCCCTTCCCACTGCCTGGCTCAGCGCTGCTCAGGTTTCCTGCTGCGAAGAGCAAAGCCTCTGCCTGGCTCTTCATAGATGCCTCTGGGTTTCCCAGCACATTGCAGAATCACCCAGCATCTATGTCCTCAGGAGGGGACATGCACAAGAAATTTGAGGTTGGGGGTTAAGCGGGCAGGAAGGAGAAGCCAAAAGAGGGGCAGACATCACGGGGCCTGAGCTGGCTCCACACTCAGGCTTCTGGGAAGGTTCCATTTCTGATCCACAGAGACATCGTTCCTCTGTCCTTGTAGGCTGCAGCTAGTTGCTCCACCATGGTGAGGAAGAGGTCTGCATAGCTGGGGTCTGGACGGAGGCCTCCGTGGAAGAGGGAGCATGAAGCCTGGTCTGCTTTCCTTCGTGAGGGGCCTTCCTTCCCATCAAGGGCACGTCCCCCGCCTGGGTCTGGCTCCCATGGGTCACAACCCAGGACCTTCCCTCCTCTGACGACTCTTCTGCCTTTTACTGAGCCTTCAATCTCACGTTCAGTCTCTGTCTCCCTCCCTCTCTCTCCCTCTCTCTCAGAATTATCCTATGGCAATCTACAAAAGTGCTCAATGCCAACCCACATTCAACAGCAACAGATATCACCACTGCGACCTCCAAGCCTTGGACCCCCTCCCATCCTGTGAGGCCTCTCTCCCATGCCCCTCACGTCCCGATCAGTCACCTTAAGAGGACCACCTGCCTGGGTTTGCCCCATCGTGCTCCATTCTATTCACATGTCACTATCCCTTGTACCACCCCAATTCTACAGAAGTGCTTTTCTGAGAATACCAGGGGACCTGCTCAGGATCACGCCCTACCCGCATCACTTTTCTTCCCCCTTGACAACGTCAGATTCGTGGACCATCACTTTCTGCTCTGAACCCCTCTCTGCTTTGAATTTTCTGGCACTGTCTCTCTTTAGGTCCTTCTACTTCTCTCTCCATCCCTGGGGCGTTGATGGTCTCCAACGTTTCTTCCTCATTCCTCGTGGCTCAGTGTCCGCCTTCTGCATGAGCAACCTCCAGGCACCTCAGGACTTCACCCACAATCTACCTATAGATCCATGACGCCATCATCTCTTCCTCCTGGGCTCCCCGTGGGACTTCACACGGATGTGTGGCTGCAATGGAGTGGGTGCGGTGCTTTCAGTGAGCCAGGATGAAGGACTGGGAGGATGGCTGCTTCAGAAAGGCAGCCTGATACAGGAATTGAGTGAATAGTGGTGAGTGTAGGCAAAACAATAGCCTTTTGATTCAGTTTCGATAAGAAGCAGAATTAAATTAGAAGCTCACGGCCACACAGTTTTATTTTGCCCAACTCTTAGTCTATTGTAGAGGAGCTTCATAAATGTCAGCTGAATCTATTGTTGATTCCTTTTGCATCTGTCTTTCATTTGGAAAAGGGGAGATGAGCAAAATATTATTTACTGAATGACGATGAGAATCAACGGAGGAGATGATTAGCAGAAAGGAACCGAGGTTTCGCTGCTTCCAGCTGCTCATCTGTGGGTTCTGTGTTCTTCATGCTTAGTGTCCCGATTCTGCTTCCTCCTCGTCCGGACAGGCACCCCAACTCTTCATGTGAATGAAACTAACACTCGGGGTGGGGTAGGAAATTTGGTCTATTTGGCCCTTAAAGTTCGTTGGCAAAAATAAAAATTAAAAAAAAGAAACCAGTTTAAGATAGTCTCATTTGTCTCCAACGAGATCAAGAAGATACCTTTCAGTAGGGGCATCTAAAGATTCCAAGGTGAATTAAAGCAGTGGAACCAGGCTGAAAAGGCACAATCATTTGTGAAATGCACTCTTTTTTAAAAATGGAGAGATCACTGACATTATAACATCACATTAGTTACAGGTGTACGACCAAATGCTTTCACATTTGTGGATATTACTAAGTGGTCTTCACAATAAGTCTGGTTAAAATCCATCACCACACAGTCACAAATTTTTTTCCTTGTGATAAGAAGTTTTAAAATCTATTCTCTTAGCAACCTTCAAATATATAATACCATCATATTAACTATAGTCACCATGCGGTCCATTATATCTCAAGATTTACTTATTCTATAACTGCAAGTTTGTAGCTGTTTGACCCCCTTTGTCCATGCTCCCCACTTTCATTCCCCTCCTCTGTTTTATGTACCCATGAGTTCAGTTGTTTTTATGAACGTGGGGCGCATATATCTTTTAAAGTTAAGAGTTTTTGTTTCCTTTGAATAAACACCCATTTATTCAAAAATTTTGAGGAACCGCCATATTGTTTTCCACAGTGGCTGCACCAATTCACATTCCCACCAACAGTGCACGCGGGGTCTCTTTTCTCCACATCCTTGCCATAAAAAGGGAGAAAATTCTGACACAGACTGCAGCATGGATGAACATGGAGGGCATTACGCTAAGTGAAACAAGCCTTTTATAAAAAGGCAAACACTGTATGGCTTCACTTATAGGAAACACCGAGAACATAGTATATAGAAATGCAACAAAATGTGTGTTCCTTTTGTGTTCTGCAACTTTACTGAATTTGTTTATTAAACTATTTTTAGTGGTTTATTTTTTAGAGTGTTCTGTATATAATGTCATGTCATCTGCAAATAGTGACAGTTTTACTCCTTCCTTCCCAGTCTGGGTGCCTTTTGTTTCTTCCTCTTACCCGATTATTCTGGTGCGAGCTGTCAGGCTGGGGTCGAATGGACGTGGCATCCTTGTCCTGTTCCTGAGCTTCGAGAAAAAGCCTTCAGCTTCCTTCACTGACCAAACTGTTAGATGTGACTCAGATTTGAAACCTTTTCTGTCTGACTGCGGTCGTCGGCAGCCGTCCGTCTCGAGAGACGATGGTGTAGCTTCTTAAGAGTCTATCTGCACCGCCGAGAATGGCTGTGCAGTCCGACTCGGGAGTGACACGGCATCTGTCTCCTCCCGTGTTGAATCGACATCTTGCGATGACGCTGAAGCTACAGAGCCTGGGCAGGGTAATATGGAGGGTCTGCTGTTGCCCATGCAGCAGACCCCCCTCTCTTCGCAGCTGAAGGGTCCAAGGGAAAGACGGAGTCGATACAGCTTGGGTTCAGGTGCGCCGCAGGAGTTGCCGGTGTTGACTACAACGTCAAACCGCCTTAGGGACTCCGGCTCCGGATTTTCTGTCGGGGTTTACTCCCTTAGCCTTTCCCCTGAAGAGGTATGCCGCAAGGCAGCGGAGGTTTTTTGGAATCAGAGTTTTCCTTCTCTGTGACTGCGGTAAATCACACATAATATACAACGTGCTGTCTTAACCATTTTCAGTATGAAGCTCAGTGGGACTCAGTGCATTGCCATTTTGTGCAACCATTACCTGCATCCATCTCCAGGACTCTGTGCCCCCTGCAAAGCTGGAACCCTACCCACAGACGACCACCTTCCCTTTCCCCTCGCCCCCAGCCCCTGGCACCCGCCCCTCCGCTTCCCCTCTGTGTCTATAAATCTGACTGTTCTCTGTACTTCCAGTAAGTGGAATCATACAGTGTTTGCCTTCTTATATAAAAGGCTTGTTTCACCTACTGTAATGTCCTCAAGGTTCACCCACGCTGTAGCCTGTGTCACATCTTTCTTCCTTTTTATGGCTGGATAGTGTTCCATGGCAGGTGTGTACCATGCACTCAGGGTTTAACTGATGAGCTCCAAGTTGGAACCCGGTTTGCGGTCTTCGTGTTCTAAACGTGAGTCTCATTGCTTAAAGGAGTTTTACGAGAGCTAAATACACAGGTTTAAAAGTAGACCAAAAAAAAACCCCCCCCCCCCCAAAAAAAGCCCACGCCCCTCTTAATGGCTTATTTATATTCACTGAGTTTATTTTCAACATCTTCTCCCTCAGGGTTCAGTTATCTCTTCTCTTTCAATGATGCTCAAAGGTACACAAAGCAAGAGCCATCTTGCCGGAACTAAGGTCCAGAGTGGGAAGCAGGTCCCCACAGCCCAGAGTCTGTTGTAATGATGTCAGTGGGGAGCAAACCAAGCTACCTGATTAGGAAATGGAGAAACGGGGTCCAGGCAGGAGGCCACTGGGTTCTGGCATCTCACCCACCCATGGGGGCGACTCGGATGGCTTTGGCCTGGTCTTCGCTGTCCATGAAGAGTGCTAGAGACCGTGCTGGGTTTTCATATGTTCTCAGCTTGTGGCATGCAGGTGGGAGGGAACACTCCAACGCCCCCTCCCCTGGGGAGGCCTTCTGCACAGGCTGGAGCCGAACACCGCCTCTGACACGCTGCTGTTGGGAAGAGATCCTGTCGCATCCCGATTTCTATCTGATGGCCCATGTGTTCTCACGGCGCTGCTGATCTACAGGGGAATGTTAGTAGAAATGCTGGACACAGTAGGAAGCTTGGGAGTGAGAAAGATGGAGATCCTGAAGGGCCTTAACTGCCATTCCTCTGCTCCTCTTATATAATCTGTCCGTCTCAATCTTCCATCACCCGTTCTCTTGACCCCTCCCTCCCTCTCTCCTTCTCTCTCTCAGGCAGCAAGGTCACATGGGTGTCACAGGGCGGAAGGGGCTCTTGCCGCTTTTACCCTTGTCCTTTGAAAACATGGCTCCTGCCTGCTGGCTGTCTGGAAACCTTTCAGGTTTGAGCCCCGGAGGGGAGGACATAAATTAGCATTTCTCACCCTAACCTCCGTGAGAGTTTGTTAACAAAGGGTAAGGTGGGGGCGGGGGGGGAGCCAGCTCAGAGGCAGGCAGAACCCCGACCCCCCCTACCCAAGATCACAGCAGGAATATAAATGGGTATTATCTTTTCTCTAAAAAAGGGTTGGAAAGGTTATCAATTTCTCTTTCAAACTGAAAGCAGAACTATCATCGACTCCAGCTGTCGAAAGAAAGTTGACTAAAAGTTTAAAGCTGGTCAAGAGGTTTGAGAGCGGAAGCTATTCTGAGCATACCGAGAGGCCAGTCTGAACTCAGCCAGAAATGTGAGGTTCTCGGTTCAAATTCCACCCCCTTTCCAGGACTCATGAACTTGAGCAAATCATTTCCCCTCTCCGTGAACTTGAGTGGAGAGAGGCTTCACTTGGTTTCAGGGGAACCTGGGCTTCCTGAGGTGCTGTCCCTCTCTAGCTGGGTAACCTGGTCGCCTTACCTCAAAGTGAAGATTGGAAAGCCCCCTCATCTGGGGAGGCTTCTGTAAGGAAAGCTCTTAGCTCACTGAAGGCGGGTGAATGCATGCATTCCTGGGTGGAGCAGATGATGGTGATGATGATGAGTAAATAGCACTTGTTGAAAATGAGAGTATCCCCCTGATGCTTTTTTTATATGGGGTTTTGGCCATTTTTGAAAGGACACTCCTAACCAAACCCAGCTCCATCTGCACGTGGCTTCACGGTTTGGCCGGGCTCACTTGGTCAGAAATGGGCAGGGCCGTGCCGTTTTGCAGCTGAACAAAACCCCGTCCGCTCCGATTTCCCTGAGATTGTATTCACCTGCCCACCACGCACTGTTCTGTTTCCTCCAGGTGCATGCCCTTCGCCCGCATTCCAAGGTAGAAGAGCCATTCCACCTAACGAGAGTGCCTTTCCCATTCACAGCCACTTAGAATCTTCAAGAGCGTGCTTGAGTTTTAACCTTTCAATGCATCTCTGTAATGGCACGTCACCCTTAAAAAATGAGGTGTCAGCTTCCCGCTGAAAGGACTAGACACTGATTTTGAACCTGAAAACCACCACTCATCCTTTTAGGCACCTCATGTAGGTCGAGGACATTACAAAACAGTGTGGGACGGAAAGGCAGGTCAGTGCTGCCCGTGGAACGTCCATTCTGCTGGGACCCGTGTTACAAATGAGGCACATACCCAGTGGGGTGACACATTCTCATTGCATTTAAGCACTGCTCCCAATCCGAAAGGCGTTGCTGGCAGCTCTCTATTTTTTAAGAGGCTTCAATATCACCTGAGTAAACTACCGTTGCCTAGAAAGGCGTCTGAAGGATCGATGCATTAGAAAGCATTGCCTTCTGGGTGCTCACAAAGCTTGATGGATTCATCCTGCGCTCCTTCATCCCCATGGCTAGAGAAGCAATCCCGCCACCTCTTTCCATCATCCCTCGCCATTGCGGAACCTTCTCTCACCCCAGGGGAGCCTCTCCCTGCTCCCAACACTCAGGCTCCTCACCTGAATCGTGAAACCCCTCTCATTACTCAAGACCCCATTCAGAAGTCGCCTCCTGTCTAAACTGTGCCCAGGTTCCCTAATGTGGGGCACTTGCTCCCTCCTCCCTGGATACCCTCTAGGACTTTATTTCTGATGACAGTGGAGTGCCCTGCTCCAAACGCACTTAGCTCTGGTCTTAGGCTGTGAGCACAATGGCAGCACCCTGGGGAGCCCATTTTACTCAGCTTTGATCGGCAGCCCCTGCCTAATAGTGCCCAGGACATATCTGATACTTATTAGAACTCTGATTTACACAAGAAATGAAGAAAAGAGTGAGAGTCAAGCAATGCTAAAGCTGGTGTAGAAAGGGAGGAGCCCACGGGGTGACTAAGATACAAGATGGAGTGTGAAGGGGATCCCTCCCTTTCAGGGGACAGTAGAAGGAGGCCTTGGAAGGGGAGGCTACTTGCCCAAGGGCACGTGTGATCCAGAGCTGGATCTATCACTTGGTAGGCAGAGCAGCACCCTCTTACCCCTGCAGGGCGGTTTTCCTTGGATAGCATGGCCTCTTAGGCATTGTCCTGTAGACACGAGGGACATGGAGTGGTGGCTACCAAGGGGCACACAGGAAATAAGTAAAGAGTAAAACAGGCTTGAGGTCGCCTCCCTGCATGCACCTGCCTCCCTCCATAGCTAAGTTCTGTGAATGTGTGTGCTTGACTGGGACTGGAAAGAGGGTGTCAGCCGTGGAACCATGTGATAATGACTGTGATGGGGCTGACTGGCTGCCTTTCCACCTCCCAGCCCTCTGCTCTACACCCATGGCCTGTACTTCAGAGGGGCTGTGCACTGTGACTCAAGTCGTGCCTGGAGGCTCTGCCCCTCATGAAAGGTAGGCATGGCCATCGGTCACAGGTCTGGCCAGAGACACAGGAGGACCAGTCTTCTGTAAAAAGGGACCTGTGTAGAATCACCAAATGTAGGAAATAAAAATACAGGATGCCCAGTTAAATATGCATTTCAGGTAAATGACATATTTTCAGTCTAAGTGGGTTCCAGGCAATATTTGAGGGCCCCATGCAACATTCGCGAGGTGTCGTCCTCTAGAAACATCCAAGCTCTCAAGCATGGTGCCTGTGCCATGCATGGTCTGGGGGCAGAGTGGCGGCTTGCTTAACCTTCCTGGGGCTCAGACACTTTGGATAATGACAGACTTATATTCAAGAGACATGCCTACGTCAGCCTCATTTTGTCTTGAAAGGCTGTTAGATCCTCAAGAGCCATTGTTTGTTGGTTTTTTTTTTTGGTTGTGTTGTTTGTCCCCCATGCCCCCACTGCACCTAAAAGCATTCTCCTCTTTACCCAGCCTCCAGTGACGTTGGCCATGTTAACTGGCATCATAGGTTTTCTGTGTCACTGGGAGGCAGGGCTGTGCGGAACTCTCGAGCTGGGCACAAATGTGTAGAACATCCAGGACAGCGAGCTGAAGCGTGGTGAGTGGCCAGTCCCTCACTCACTGCCTGGCCTGAAAAATTCACTGGAGCTCAGGGTCCCCATCTGTAAGATTGTTACTGACCTCATAGGATTGTTGTGAGAATTTTAAAAGGGGGAAACATGCAAAAGGGTACAGATCCTTGGAAGATAGTTTAACATTTTCTTTAAAAATACAACACAATTTAGCAACCGCACTCCTTGGTATTTATGCAGAGGAGTTGAAACTTAGAGCCCCACAAAAACCTGCACTCAGATGTTTATAGGAGCGTTCTCTGTAATTGCCAAAACTCAGAAGCAACCAAGATGTCCTTCAGGAGATGAAAGGATAAATAAACTAGTACATCCAGACAATGGAACATTATTAAGTGCGAAAAAGAAATGAGCTATGAAGCCATGAAAAGGCATGGAGAAAACTTAAATGCATGTTATTCAGTCAAAGAAGCCATCTGAATAGGCTAAAGCCTATATGATTCCAATTATATGACATTCTGGAAGAGACAGACTGTGGGACAGTCAAGATTAGTGGCTGTCAGAGGGAGGGGAGGAGGAGTACGAATATGCAGAGCACAGATTTTTAGGGCAGTGAGTGAAAATATTCTGTATGATCCTATAAAGATGGATACAGGGCCATATACATTTTTTTTTCAAACCCATGTAATGTACAACACCAAGACTGAATCCTAAGGTAAGCGGTGGACTTGGGGTGATGATGGTGTTTCAGCACAGGGCTATCAGTTTTAACAAATGTTCAACTCTGGTGGGGAGTGTTGGTCATGGGGGAAGCGAGGCATGTATGGGGCCAGGGAATCTCTGTTCCTGCCCCTTCATTTTTGTCTTAAAATTTCAATGAATCTTAAAACTGTTTGAAAAATGAAAGTCTATTATAGAAACAGGTGAAACACAGAGTGATGAGAACAGCGATAGGACAGACTTACTGTTCTCGTCCCCCTCGTTCGCTGGGGCAATGGCCCTGCTGTACTGTCCCAGCCTTCTTCTCGCCACCACTGTTACTAAGTGGACTTCTCTGGGCCTCCACCAGGCTCATGGCCATCGGGCTTTGGAGAAAGATGAACTGACTGGGAGCCAGGAAGCCTGGATTTCTTCCCAGCTTCCTACTGCTTACTATATACTAAAGATTGGGAAGATGGATGAAGTCCAGGGGTCACAGCTACTTAAATGGAGTGACGATGACAATGATGACGGAGGTGGTGGTGGTGGTGGTAGTGCCCTTCACTTACATAGTTTTCATCAGTTCTCAGGGTTCTTGGGGAAGATCTATACTTGATAACGAGACGTGAAGCTATTTACTTCATTTAGTCAATAAACCTATTTGGAGCACCAACATTATGCTGTGTAGAAGGCATACAGATGTAAATAGGACTCAGCGCATGACCTCAAGGTCCAGTAGCGAAGATGGCTGATAAACTCACAGTGGCCACGCCACACATTAAGAGCAATTGCATATAATAAAGTGAGGTATAGCGGCATAGATTCAAATAACACCAGTGAGGGTAGGTGGGAGGAACTCATCAGGGGGTCTCACGGGTCCGGCTCCCTACATATGATTGGAATGTTATAGAAGGGAGCCAAACAAATGAGAAGAAGAAGAAGTGGAAATAATTATCTTTAGGGTCGTACTAGGTCCTTCAGAACCTTCTATGTTACTCTAGCAATCTGACCACGCTGCTGGTTTGTTAGTAATATTCTGTTAAGTCAGATATAACTGCTCTTGGTCAGGATTCGGGGTCTATGTAGTCATTAAGCCCTCGGGCCACATCTAACAATCAAATCCAAAATTGGTAGATCTCAAGAGCTTTCAAATAAAATTTATGGAAGAACTTGAGAAATACAATGAATTTTGAAAACATATTTTCATTCAACCCAGAGTCAAAAATTAAGTTTTTAATAATTTAGCATTCTTTGATTCAATCTAAAAAGTTCATCAATGCAAAAATGGAGGAATGTTAGCCACCTTAAGCACACCGATTGGATTTAAATTAAGGGACTATCACAGGCAATTAATGTAAAGAGAAACAGGACACATTTCTATAGCCCTGTTTCTATCTCTTGTCTTCAGTGAGGAGGGAGTGTATCAGCTCAGGTGTCAGAACAACCTAGAGAGGCTGTGCAAAAAGTTTTACGCAGCAATCTCAAAGATGGAAGCTGGAAGAAGCTGTTCTACCCTGAAAACTTTCCTAGGCACGGAAATAAGGACAAATGACAAGACCAGCTCCCAGTCACTGCATTTAATGAATTAGGTAATTGTCTTTCTTCAAGAGACTCTGCTTAAAATTACACATACTCTCTAGAATAATTTAAGTATTATGGATTTTTTTTATCAAGAACAAACCATCACAAATCTTAATGGCAACAAAACAAAACAAAACAACAACTTTTATTGGTCTCCCAGTTCTTTGGGGTTGGCTGATCTCTCCTGAGCCCACACATACCTATATCATTAGCTGACTTGTTGGCTGGTGACTGGCTGATCTGGGATGGCCCCACTCAGTTGTCTTGCATGTGACAGAATGTCAGCTGGGGTGCTTTGGTTTTCTTGTAAGGCCTCCCTCACCTGTCAGTTGATTAGGTGGAGCTCGCTAACAAGTGATAAGCAGGTTTGGGTGAGACTAGGAGTGCTGGTATAAAACCAGGAGCTTGACTTGGAACATTTTAAGGTTGGGATGTCTACTAGACCTCCAAATAGAAATACAGAATAGGCAGCTGGATATAGGAGTCCAGAGTTCAGGAACAAGGTCTGGGCTAAGGAGATATACTTTGTGGAAGTCACCTGCAAGGATATCATTTAAAGCCATGAGACTAGATGAACTCAACATAGGAGTCTGAATAGAAAAAGTCTAAGGAATAAGTCCTACGGCTCACTTCCACTTAGGTGTTGGGGAGGTGAAAAAAAAACAGGTAAAGAGATAGAGAAGGAGAAGCCAATGACTTAGGAGAAAAAGCAAAAAAGTGTTAAAAGAAGGAGGGAATCAAATACCACCAACAAATCAAATAAGAGGACTGGAAGTGGCTATTGCATTTAGCAATGAGAAGGTCGTTTGTGACTTTGACAAGGAGAAGGGTGATGAAGGCCTCATTGGAGTGGTTTCAGGAAAGAATAGGATGAAAGGAGTTGAAAGGAAATAGTTTTTTCTCTAACATTTTAATTAAAAATTTTACAAATAGGAAGGGTGAAAGATGTGTACATTGGAGACCCCCCTACCAAGATTCTATAATGAACTTTTAACAGATTTACCTTCTCATGTCTCTCCATCTATCCAATCCTAGATCCTTTTAGCAATCCATCTTTTTTATGTTAAAGGAATAGAGAAATGGGATGGAACTGGAGTAAGATGGGAGTGGAGAAAGGTCTCTCTCTCTCTCTCTCTCTCTCTCTCTCTCTCTCTCTCTCTCTTCCCCTCTCTCCATGTGTACATATGAATGATTTTCTATAAGGCAGCATGTGTTTATGTGCTGATAAGGATAATAAGCAAAGGCTAACTGATGATGCTGGAGGAGTTAATAGTTGAAATGATGCCTTTGGATAGAAAGGGGCGTATGGGCTTTGGTATATCGGTGGAGAAATTGGCCTTAGGCAGGCTTGTCTAAGGCAGGGTAGAGAATACAGACAGGCAGCTCCATGAGAACGTGCGTTAAGGATATTGAGTGTGCTGTGCAAGGAGACCACAGAGTCCAGCTCCTCCGGTACGCGCTCTGGACGCGCCTGTGTTTCCAACTCTGCCACACAGGAGAGGAGCATGACCAACCTCTCTGGTCTTCTGGGGCCTCAGCGGCAATGTGAGCGTGACTAGGACTTCATACGTGCACTACAGGGAGCTGTGGAAATCCTGCCCTGCAGAAATAGGTTTTGCTGGAGTTTTTATTACCCATACTTAGAAGAGCAGCTTTGCAGGTTGGAACTCTGCCTCCCACTGTGTGCAATACCTTCTCTCTGGAGACTTTCAGATACTGGACGAACACCCTGGGACTTCACAGACTTTGTCCCCATTAAGGTCCATTAGTGTCTGGCTGATGGACCAGCACTATACTGGAGGACAAGGAGCTTGGGGGTGTCCCAGAGAACGTGAGTTCGTTCCGCCTCGGGGTGGTGCCTCGTCCCGACCGCTGAGGGCGATGGTGTTGGATGGTGACAGCCTTTCATTCCCTCTGTCTGCCCTTCTCTCTGTCTTGGTTGGCAGAGCAGAGTTTACGGCCTGCAATCCATTGTTGTCTGTGCTTCGCTCCTGTGCATTCTAGCAAGTGTGGCATTTTTATACCAAAGTTCTTTTGTTCTTTCTGCGGCTTTCCGCACCTCTTTCCTTAAGCTGGGAGTTATTTATGTCTGCAAAGAACATAGGTGGATGACCTGTCACAAGTAACCCTGCACAGCAAAAAAAAAAAAAAAAGAAGTCTTACTAAAAAAGTACAGTAGGTATAGTTAACACTGCTTAATTAGAACTAGCTATCTTGAATGAATTTCCTTTCATTATGGTGAGGTTTTGAATTAAAACCCAGATACCCCACATTTGCACTCATGACGGAGAAGCTGCAGGGCTTGGAATTGGGGAATTGGGTTGAAATCTGGGTTCTTTTGCCTTGGCCATGATACTATATCATTTAGCCTCAGTTTCCTCATCTGTAATCTCAGGATAATAATAGTTTTCTCATAAGGGTGTTGGAAGGAATCGAGAGAGGTCATGTATGTGAAAAATAACAGTACAGTGCCTGGAAAAATAACGAGGTTCCTTAGATATTAGCATAGTGGAGTAATGACCACACTGTCAACAATAATGAAAACCATTACACAACTGTAGCTGTTATGTGTACCAGACTTGGTGTTCTGTGGTCTTCACGGACTGAATTAACCTAACAGATAAAAAGGTTGGCAGATACGGCTTTCTTCTCTGAAAATTAACTTCCAGAGAATATATATATATATGATTACACCCAAACTTAGATCTCCAATGTCTATTTCAATCAAATCTACATTTTATTCTATTTAACTTGAAAATTATTCAATGTTTTCTAACAGTTTGACAGGTAAAATATAAGACACCTAATTAATTTTTAGTTTCAGATTAACAAAGAAAAATATTTTAGTATAAGTATGTCCCGTGTAATATTGAGAAATACTTATACTTTAAAAAATATCATGATCTGAAATTAAAATTTAACTGGCGATCCTGTATTTTAATTTCTAAATCTGGCAACCCTAGACCCTAGGCAATATGGTACCTGATGTATGTCTGTGTTCCAGAGGCAACGAAATCTTGATCAGCAAGTTGGAGGTGTGTGGCTGTGACCACAGGCTATGATGGCCTGCTGAGAGGTAGGATTCCCTGACCCTGGTATCTGATGGAGGGTCAGCTAACACCTTCTCACCCATCTACCCTTCTCCCACATCTGAGTTCATCTTCACAAGAACTGTTTGCATTCTTATTTAGCCCTCAACTAGCTAATAATATTCTTAGTTATTATTTATCCCATTAGGTAGTCTAAAATGGTTTCTGTTTCATGCATTCCTGCATTGCTCTGCCTAGCGGGGGATATGGCACATAGTAGGTCATCAATGCAATTTTATTGACTAATGAAGAGCTGGCAATGATATCATAATGATACAGGTTATAATAAAGAATGGCAGGCTGTATAGAGAGGGGTCAAGTTTCACTGACCACGTACTATGTGCTAGACTCTCTGCTAGGCAGAGAGATACTGGGATGAATAAAACTGATGTAGTACCTGACCACCAAATGGGAAAAATAAGAACCAAGTATACATTATTACATGGTTGAGGTAGGTAGGTTGGAGGCAGCTGTCCGTCTCGAGAGACGATGGTGTAGCTTCTTAAGAGTCTATCTGCACCGCCGAGAATGGCTGTGCAGTCCGACTCGGGAGTGACACGGTATCTGTCTCCTCCCGTGTTGAATCGACATCTTGCGATGACGCTGGAGTGTCCTCTCCAGTGAAGCTGAAGCTACAGAGCCTGGGCAGGGTGATATGGAGGGTCTGCTGTTGCCCATGCAGCAGACCCCCCCTCTCTTCGCAGCTGAAGGGTCCAAGGGAAAGACGGAGTCAATACAGCTTGGCTTCAGGTGCGCCGCAGGAGTTGCCGGTGTTGACTACAACGTCAAACCGCCTTAGGGACTCCGGCTCCGGATTTTCTGTCGGGGTTTACTCCCTTAGCCTTTCCCCTGAAGAGGTATGCCGCAAGGCAGCGGAGGTTTTTTGGAATCAGAGTTTTCCTTCTCTGATGTGCCCTGACTGGAAGATCGAACCAGCGACACTTAGCTCGCAGGCCGACGCTCAATCCACTGAGCCAAACCAGCCAGGGCTAAGGATAAATACAGAGATTTTAGGTTTTTATTACTCTGTGCCTCAACTTGCACATTTAGTAAGGAAATAACTTCATCTCATTCAAAAGATTATACTGAGAAAATGTATTCCCATATCTGTGTCTGTGTCTTTGTCTCTGTATCTATTACAGTTGACCCTTGAACAACAAGGTGCTGAACTGTGCAGCTCCACTTATATAGATTTTTTTCAGTGCACACCTGTGCTGTCTTTGAATGTAGTTGAGAGAGCTTGGATGCAGAGGGCTGACCCTATGCATGGTCTGTGCCATTTAAATGGGGGACTTGAGCATCTTTGGATTTTGGTATTCGTAGAGGGTCCTGGAACCAATCCCCAAAGGTATCAAAGAACAGCTTAAGATTTTGGGATGTCAGAAGTTATATGCAGATTTTTTACTGTGTGGGGATTGCTGCCCCTAATGTCCACATTGTTCACAGGTCAAATGTATATCTGTTTGTGTTTGTGTTTGTGTGTGTGTGTGTGTGTTCGTGTGTGTGTTCATATGAGTGAAGCTAACTGATGAATATGAGATTTCCTAAATTGATATTGGCTCTTTTCCCTTCCTTTTATGTTAGGAAACTATGGCTGTTTGAGCTGATTTCACTTCCTCTTCTTTTGTCAGGAGAGGGGTAATGCCTTGACCAGAGCTATTAACACATGGGTTTTTCTTTTTTGCAGAATTAACTTTCCAGAATGCATATCCTTGATAGTCAAGGGACTCAATCAGAGACTTGGGCAACTGTTGAGATGTCCACCTTGCAGAGGGCCCTTGAGGTTAGGGTGCTAATGATCTGACACGATCTCTCCACGTCCGCCTCAGGGTCCCAAGAGTTCCAGGCAGTTTAGGGGGAGTGTGGTGATGAAATCTTGCATATAGTTCTTGTCTTTCCTGGGACACATGATGTGAATCTGGACTCAATGAAAACCTTGCAGTTGAAGGTCAAGACCCAGGGAATTTGTACCAACATTAGACTCCATGCTCCTCGGGAGGGTGATTTTGACACGTTGAAGGATGCCTAGGGAGTTAGTAACATCTTCTAACACATTGCTTTTGTTATTTGGAGCTCATTTTTAAGGAGTTCAAAGTCACTCACCAGCTACATGTCTTCCCTATGAGACTAGGTATGAAATGCAAACCCCGGGGTAATGTAACAGTTTAGTTGAGAATGTAAATACCCAAGGTCACATAACACACAAAGTGAAGACTTATCTGTGCTCTCCCTTATTCATGTGCATCATGTGTCCCTGGGAGGAACCGGTTCAGCTGTTAGGTATATGCCGTGTGTGTGCATTAAAGTTGCTATGGGGATATTGCTATTGTCCTGCGGGTGTGTTGAAGTCATTCACTTGTCTCAGAGGTTTGTGCATGTATGACCGGGGTGCCTTGGTCTCAAGGGTGGGACTTGGGATGAGTCTTTGGAAGAGGACCACAGATAACATGTCAGACATTGAGTTAGAGCTGTGATTTCCTCGCCTTCCCTTCATCCATCCAAGGATTTAACTCCTGGATTTCCCAGGCCTTTCGGAAACTTCTGTAGTGGAAACAAGATTATTAAATTGGGCACATTTGTTTTAAATCTACTCAGCCCAGATAACAGCTCAGTTCAGAATAATTTTTCCACTTCAGGAGAACTCCTCTGAGAGTTTAGTTTGGTAGCTCTTCATAATCCCTGACACAATAGCTAGAGATCCAAGGTATTAAAAGCTCGGTTGTTGAATGAAGAAGCACCAGCACAGGAGTTGAGGAGCAGAATGAACCCAGCAGTAATGCAAACACATGATAGAAAGAGATTTCGTAGGATTTAAGAATCCAATAAGTTCCTAGATCACAAGGTATTCTTAGATGTCGAACAGAATAAATAAATGAAAATTAAACCCATAGAAGACACTCAATGGTGAAATTTTAGTCATTAAAAAAAAATTTGAAAGCTTGAGGTACAGTGGGTGGGTAGACTGATTACCTAGGAAGGAATGTGAACCAGGTGGGTACCAGGCTTCTCAGCAGTAGCAATAAATGCAGCAGATAATAAAACAATATTTTCTAATCTCAGGCAGACAGTTAACTTTGAATCTGATTGCTGTAACTAATGAAGTTTAATTCAAGTTTGAGGGTAAAAATCAATACATTTTCTGATATGCAAAGATTTGGAAAATTTGCCATGTGTAGATCCCTTGAAAAGAGTTATAAGCAAAGAGAAAAATGAATCCAAGGAAGAAGTAGAATAAAATACACCATTATGAGAAAACACACCAGAAAACAAACCTCATTCTTAAATTTAAATGTGTTGATTTTTAAAAATTAATTTCTAACTAAAATATTTCCACTGATTCCAAATGCAATGTGTTAGTGATGTATAAAGAAAGCAGATGGAATTGAAAGCATGCTGAGATTCTTGTTAGTTAGAGAATATAGATGCTGGTTATTCTCAAATTGTTCAGAATAATCCATGTTCAAATATGTTTATCAAAAGCATAAGGCAATGTTACAGAGCGAAAGGGGGTTCTTTCACGTAGCGGTTTGGTGTAAAACCCAACAGCTAATGTTGAGGAAAACAGGTCTTTATTTACAGTATTCCAACCTGGGGAGGGCAGTGAGCACTTCAGCTCAGAGCCCTGTTCTCCCACGGGACCCAGCACTTCCCTTGCTCCCCAAAAGGCTAGAAGCCAAAAACATTCCTAGAAGTTCCCTATCCCTTATCTGTCAGCTCTCTCCTCCAGGATCTGGGGTACGATGCCATCCGCCTCCTTATAACGGTCCAGGAAAACATGTGCCATGTTGCACTGGGTGATGCATGGATCTCTTCTTCTACCTCCTTGCAAACTGCGTGAATCTCTCTACTCCTCCAGGCAAACTGTGTGGTTCTCCCTCTACTCTCCCCTCTCTGCAAACTGCAGGGTTCTCTTCCTTCTCTCCACAAAAATGGTTGCTGCCTTATTTTAAAACTCCTGACCATGTCCTGTGATGCAATGGGTGTGGTAATGAGTTCTGACCATTCGCAGAACCTTGAGCAGGCCCCACACTATGCTCTTTCCTCGCCATGCTATGGTCAAAACCCCTCCCATCTCCTTGGGGCCTTGGAAGAACGAAAGTCATTTGCATAACTAAGACACCAGAGATCAGCCATAGATATGCAAAGACATCTTGAAAGCTGTCCCCTTCCCCCATCCTCCAACCACAGGCTCTGGGGAATCCTGGGGACCTCACTCTGTAACAGTAACAATTAGTAAAATAGATCTAGAGTGCACACCCCCAAACCACTATTCATTCATGCCAGGGAAAGCAGAACAGAACAGAGGAACCTCAGTCAGTCCAGCAGAAGTCAGAGGTAGAACGAAGGATAAGTAAGGAAATGACCAAAAAGAACAGCAAATAAAGAATGAATGAGCTTCTTCATGATGTAATTACTAATATATTCAAACATAAATAAGGTCAAGTGTATTAGTAATTATAATACTTTCGCTTGTTAAGATAGGGATTCTCAGACTGAGATAAATTTCCCAGAGCAAAACTAAATCAAGATAGTGAAACAAAGTTGATGTTGAAGGGCTATAAATGCTTTCACAGACTAGTGAATAGAGTGTATTTAGGGGAGGAGCAGACAGAGATACCAGATACAGATTATGGAGGGCTCTTCAAGGAGTAGCTTGGAATTTTTCCTAAAGGGAAATAAGCAATGATGGAAAGAATATAGTGACTTACTGAGATTTACATTGGAGAAAGATCACTATGGCATTTGGGCTAGTTTGGGGGGCAGGTCAAGCTTGTGGTGGGAGAATATTTAGGAGATATTGAAGGAACTGGTGCATGAGTGATAAAGTAAAACATATAACAGTGAGGTGGAGAAAAGATGGTAGAGAGTATTGATGATAGGAAGATAGACTCAATAAGACATGAGGACGAAGGGGAGGACATACGAGGTGGTGCTCGGGTTTCTGAAGTGAGTGGGTGGTGTCCTTCACCCATATGAGAACTCGTAGGAGGGAAGGATATACAGGGAAGGGAGAGTTGACAAGCTTGGCCCTTGGTACTTTGGGTTATTCAGTGGCAAATGGATCTCAGGATACATGTTTTGTTTGTTTTGTTTTTAAGTATATTATATTAATTTTGCTGTTACAGTAGTCCCAATTTTTTTCCCTTTGCTCCCCTCTACTCAGTACCCCCCTTCCCTCCAGCAATCCCACCCTCCTTAGTTCATGTCCCTGGGTTGTGCGTATAACTTCTTTGGCTTCACCCTTTCCTATACTATTCTTAACTTCCCCCTGTCTATTTTGTACCAAGCAATTATGCTTCTTAGTCCCGGCACCATTTCTCCATTTCTCCCCCTTCCCCCTTCCAGCTAATTACCCTCCAAATGATCCTCATACCTCTGATTCTGTTCCTATTCTGGTTTGCTTAGTTGGATTTTGTTTTTCTTTTTTACATTCAGTTGTTGATAGTTGTGAGTTGTTGTCATTTTAATGTTCATAATTTTGATCTTTTTCTTAAGTAACTCCCTTTGACATTTCATATAATAATGGCTTGGTGGTGATGAACTCCTTTAGCTTTACCTTGTCTGGGAAGCACTTGATCTGCCCTTCCATTCCAAATGATAGCTGTGCTGGATAGAGTAATCCTGGTTGTAGGTCCTTGCTTCTCATTACATTGAATACTTCTTGCCAGCTCCTTCTTGCCTGCAAAGTTTCTTTTGAGAAATCAGCTTTTAGTCTTACGGGAACTCATTTGTAGGTAACTCTCTGCTTTTCTCTTGCTGCTTTTAAGATTCTTTATCTTTCACCTTTGGCATTTTAATTATGATGTGTCTTGGTGTGGTCCTCTTTGGGTCTAGCTTGTTTGGGACTCTCTGTGCTTCCAGGACTTGTATGTCTATTTCCAAATTTGGGAAGTTTTCCTTCATTATTTTTTCACATAAGCTTTCCATTTCTTGCGAAGATCTTCCTCTTCTTCTGGCATCCCTATGATTTGGATGTTGGTATGTTTAAAGTTGTCCCAGAGGTTCCTAAGCCTCTCCTCATTTTTTTCAATTCTTGTTTCCTCATTGATTTGAACCCCAGTTTCCTTCCCTTCACCATTGGTTTTGTGTGTCTTTTCTTTTGTTTCATTTAGCATAGCCTTCACTTCTTCCCTTATGCGTTTGCCATATGTAAGCATATCTGGCAAGCCTGTGAGCATCTTTATCACCGGTGTTTTAAACTCTACACCTATTAGTTTGGCTATCTCCTTGCCTGTTAGGTTGGCTATCTCCTTGCTGCTTGGTTCTCCCACTGGAACCTTGATTCGTTCCCTCTTTTGGGCCATACCTCTCTGTCTCCTTATCTTGACAGGCTCCTGTGTTTGTTTGCTTCTGTGTCTTAGGTAGAGCTTTCACACCTGTTGTGTTGTAAGGGGCAGAGCCTCAGGTATTCATCAGTACAGGTGATTCATTTCACCAGTGTGGCACAGTATGTGGGGGAGGCATCTGAGAGGGAACAATGCTGCTTGCTCGGCACTTGCCCTTTTTCCAGACACTTCTCCCACTTCTGTATGGACTGGCACCCCTCTAGCTGTTGCCCTGGCCATCGTTTCCAGAGCGGGTGGGTCTGCGGACATTCCAGGACCATGGGGGCCCTTTAAACAAGCGGACTCTGCTGAGAGACTGGCAGTTTCTTCTTCCACCCCAACCCCCACTGGTTTTCACAGTCAGAAGCAATGAAGCTTTATTTTTCCTGATGCTCGGACTGTGAGCTGTGTGGTCTGGTCTGGTCTGGTGCTGGGAGCACTCCCCTGGTGTTCCTTCCTACTTAGAAAATGTATGACTGCGCTTTCTGCTAGCCTGCAGCTGCTGCCACTGCTGCTGCCACCACACCACGTCCTTTCTGCCCTGGCTCCGCCCCTCCTACCTGTGTGGATGAATATTTCTTCTTTATATCTTTGTTTGTTGGACTTCTATGCAGATCAATTTTTGGAACTTCTGGTTGTCTCCAGTTTTGAGGTAGTTGTATTCCTTCTGAGTTGTGGAGGGAGATTCTGTATCTACCTATGTCTCCATCTTGGCTGGAAGGCAGGATACAGGTTTTTATTGGGTCTATAAATCTTGGAGCCACTGTCACCTGGTTGAAGGTGTTTCCATGAATTCGTGAACAAGAGCTGGACTTGCCCATGCGAAGTCATGTTCTTTAGATTCATCATGTGAGAAGCTGGAACTTGGACATGACTCCTGACGTGCCTTTTACATTTAGTGGAGAAAACACGGAATGAACATAATCACGTCCCCTGAAACGCAATTAGGAATGTTGAAAACTAGGCGGAGCAAAGATCAGTGCCTCCCTGCCCCCCTGAATTCTTGTTTTGTGCAGTCATGGGAACAGGGCAGGTGAGCAGGAGAGTGTTCTTGCTGCCTTCTGGCGTTAAGTGAAGCCCTAATAGGAGACATTTAAGAAGATGAAGAACTCCCTTGTTGCTTTCTGAAGAAAAGCAGCCCCTCACGTGAATTGATTGCTAATTATTCTCTTTCCGAGGCATGAGCTGAATGTAATAATTGACTTCATAGATTATAAACCACTTGCGTTCTCTGAGCTTTCCCCAGAGAAGAACACCACTATTCACCCCTCCCCCCACATACAAAATGAAGACACCCACGGTGGAAGTGAGGGTGCATCACGGGGTGCTGTAGAGTTGAGAAGTTGCTCATTTACATTCCTTAGGCTGCAGAGGAGGTTCCTAGAGTCCTCCTCTTTTTCAGAGATGGAAAATGTCTCTATTTGCTTGGCTCTCCAGATTTCAAAGCGAGTTCCTTCCCAGATCAAACTTCCCAGAATGGAATGGAGAATTTCACTGTGATCTGTTCCAAAACCTGCAAGGAGGAATTTTGTATGAAATCCAGTGACCCTGCTTTCCAGTCTTCAAAATTCACGGTGCTTTTCTGAAACGCGAACTTGTTAACTGGAAAGGCTTCCCTAAGGAGGTGAATTTGGAGCCCCAGATTGAAGGAGAAAGGCATTTCCCAAGAGTAGAATGGCATCAGGTTCCTCTTCTTTCTGGAAGAACTGAGCTTACCCAGCTCTGTTCTTCCTATGTACCCCACAAACACTTCTGTTACAATTCTGGGATCTGCATTGGATTTATTTGTACACATATCTGTACCTCTGATTCCTAGCAAAGTGCCTGGTATATAATAGGTCTTTGGTAGATTCTTATGGCATAAGGAAATGCAAAGAATGCAGCTGAAAATCTAGAAATATCAGCTTTTATCCAAAATATCTGTTAGACTTGTACCAGTATTTTTTGTTATGACTTCTGTGCTTTAAACATATGGTCCTGAAAGAACTCAGAGTTTGGTTTAAATAACCAGTTAATGAGTATAAAAAAAAAAGGAATGCAGTTACCAATGGTAATAACTAGCCTCTGCTAAAGAAGTAGGAAGGGACGAAGATTTGGTCAGTAGAGCAGTGGCTTGCCTTCTGTCTCTATTTCCTTGGAGAGAAAAGGTTTTCCCAATGGATTCCATTGTCTGGAGGGCCAGAGGGATGGTTCATCTTTGCATGAGGAGTGTGGATTTCCTGGAAATATTTGAACCCAAAAGGAAGAGAGTTGGGCACATTAGTTTCTTTCAATGGGAATGGCTTGAAATCAGAAAGTAGGGCACTTGAGAGAACAACTGATGTTGGGTCCTTTCTTGGGTCCAAGTAAGAAGGAAATCACAGCTTCTCATTGATAAGTGGAGAGCCCAGGGGTACTCTTTTCTGTGTAAGCTTCTCATCCTCACTCAGCCCTTTACCTTCCCCTGTAGCAAGAGGTGATGTTTGCTAGTCCTGCCAACACTGGTGACTTGGGACCAGACAGAACAGCTGATGAGGAGGAGGATGGGGATAACATATATTGAGCTTTCACTCTGTTGTAGTTACTACTCTATAAGCATTCTCTATGTGTAGGACAGGACCCACATTTTACCTACAGGGCATTACAAGGAGAGAGATGTGGTTTCTATCCCTTTGACAGATGAGGAAACTGAGGCTTAAGCAGAAGAAAAAAGTGTCCCCGAGCTATGGTGTATAAGTCTCATGTCAGAGTTTTATGTCATTCATACTTGTAATTCACAGAATGGAGCTTTCCCCAATAGTCTCCACACCGAGGGGTCTGAGATGAGGACTGGGGTCGTGGTTAGGAGATGGGATGGGAAGGAGTAGGGCAACTGGCAGAGCACTGTAGCCAAGAGCAGGAACTCTGTGGTTTGAATAGGCAGGTGCTCTGGAGAAATACTGAAGCCAGGGACCAACACCATAGCTTTGTTCACAAAACTCTTCAGCAGTGCGTTTCTGTTGTCGAGTCCGATGAAAGGCCCGAGAACGGAATGGGTAGTTTCATGGGAAGACAAGTCAAGTTCACGTTAGGTGGAGAATGAGGCTTTCAGGTCTCGGTGAGGCCTTCGTGGACCAGAGCAGGGGCTTCGGAGGAGCAAGGAGAAGCGCGTTGTGTGATGGACTGAAAACTAGCTTTAATCAGGAACACTACCACCTCCTAGCCCAGCGTGACCTTGTACTAGCTACTTGACCTTGGATAAGTAATTATCCTTGCTGTGCCTCTCTCTGCTCATTTTTACAACGAGGAACATAATACCGACACAGCATGGTTTTAGGGAGAACGGTGCGGGCTAACCCAGATAAAATGTCCATGGTATTTGCCTCCCCACCTCCAACCTCCTCTCCTGGAAGCAATCTCCTGGGCTGACAGTATAAATAAGGGAGCATAGTGCTGACTCCTGTGGAGCCAAGAGACCTATTTCCAGGGACACATGATTGACACCCTCGGCTCCTCCCAGGACTATGTGAGGGAAAGGGCAGGATTCTGGGCCTTGTGCAATTTTAGCTTAGTGCATAACCGGCAGAGATCCTTTTCTAAAGGGTTACTGTGGACTTTTGCTGCAGGTTGGCATGACCTCGTATACCCAGGTTCTGTTTGCATTGGAAAATCAAATACAAGGAAACATGTTAGACACAAGCTTGTTAAACACTTAACCCCGCTTGCCTGGGAAAGGATGCTGCACATGGGGACCAGCCCCTGGGACAAAGGAGGAAATTGCTGTTGGCCCTTTCCTGGGTCCAAGCCCAGCTTTGCCGTGTGCCTCCCAGCTGCTGCCACTGGGAGAAGCAATTTGTCAACTATACTTCTCTGCTTTATGGTCTGGTGACTTAATAGGATTCGACCGTCCCTGGATTCCATTTCAGTTGGGTCAGACACTGAACTTCAGATTAAAAACTTGAACTGTGAGACAGGTGATGAGCTGGTGAGGGGTGTGGGCACATGGCCACAGGCGGGTTGTAGCTCCCGATGCCCTGTGAGCCAGCGGGATCTATCCCTGTGTTCGTGCTACCACCCAGCCTGAGCATCAAAGATCTCATGTAGCCGTGACCATCCTGCCTCCCTCTAGGCACTGTGGTGGGCCCCACGGGTGAGGAGTCTACCCACTGAAAGGAAGCCTCAGTTTTTATGCACCATGCAATGGAATTCAAAGGTAGGCAGGGACGTTGTCACTGCAAAGGCTTCTTAAGATGACAATGCTCACTTGCCCAATATGTATTTAGTATCACTGTGTGTCAATCACTCTGGCAGTCAGCAAAGAAAATGAAAGAATTTCAACCATGCTGTCAAGGACTTTGCAGTTTGAGTGAGAGAAAGTCAAGGGCATTCATGACTGCAGCGCAGGGCAGAGGCTGATTAGACTGAGGAGCAGGGCTGCTATAAAACCAGGCAGGAGAGGGAAAGCTTTGGGGGTCTTTGAGGAGAGGTGAGAATCTGGAAGGCTTTATAACGGGGGCACCACTGAGCTGAGCTTTGGAAGGAGAGGATGAGGGCCTGCAGACATTGGATTGGGGGGTCTGGCATCGTGCGGTGGGTAGGGAACGGAGTGCTCCGTCATGTCTCAGGCTGGACACTGTGGGGAGACCTGGCCTGATGATGGGTCTGTGGCTGAGAGCAGAAGCTAAGGCTTCTGGGAGATTACTGTGGGCCCTGTTTAAAGCAGTTTCTATGTACGATGCATCTGTGTCTGTCTCTATATCTGGGCACTAATTTGAAGGGAAATAAATTCTACTTATTAAATCTTCACTTCTTTATCAGTTGTTACTCTTCCTGTTTTATGGACGATGAAACTGAGGCCCAAAGAGCAACCTGTGTAAGTCCCTTGTCTGATTGCACCGCTGGTGAGGAGCAGAGCTAGGCTTTGGGCCTGGTGGTTTGGGCCCAGCTTCTGTGCTTGTACCCTCTCTGGTTTGCTGATTTCGATAAGAGGTTCGTAGGTCACTTGCAGCTTGCCTGTCAGCGTGGGTTTCAAAGGGGAGAGCTGGTGAGGAGGTGGGGAAAGAAGTGTGGTGTCTCCCAGAACTGACTGTGCACGGGGTCCACTGGGAGTAGTTTCTGGGCAGAGTCTGCTTATGCGGGTGGCCGGGGAGGGGAACCCCTCTTCCCATGTCATCTCTGCTCCCTGCTGAGCCCTTATCTTAAGCCTTTGGGGTCTCCGCAGTCTCCGAGTCCTTTCTGTGCACCATGTCCCTCCTTCTCCTGCTGCTGTCATGTGGCAATGTCCTCGGCTTCTCTCTAAGTGAAGGCATCATAGAGGGACCATCTTGGAGTGTGAGTAAAGGCAGGAAGGGGACAGCTGGGGATGAGTGCTCATGGTGGGCCCAAAGGCCCACCCTCTGCCCATTGGGTCCAGAGAGGCACCCGAAGAGTTGGGTCCAAAGGGGCAAAAGGTCACTTTTTCATGAGTTTAGAATAATGGGCACTAGCCAGAGGGATGGCACCTACCTTTGACCACGTCAGTAGGTCTTCATCTCACCCGAGAGGTACTAAACAGAAATATTTGAGTTTCTGGTGCAAATGGGCTTAGTCAACATTTGGGATAATATTGTTTAAAAATATAATAGATTTTGTTAGAAATGTTTATAGTAGCATTGCATAAATTCACCCCCCCCCACAAAAAAAACAAAAACAAAAAAAAAAACGAAAAACAACCCCTGGAAATGACGAGTGCAGGCCACCCATCCGTCCATGGGGGAATGACTGAACAAGCGGGGTTCTTTGGTGTGTCTGCACTGTAGTACACTGTGAAGCTACTGAATGATGTAGAAAGATCGGTGTGCAGTAATCCAGAAAGATATTCAGGAAAACACAGTCATGAAATAAAAGGAAGCGGTAGGATAATGTATGCAGTTTGTTACTAGTGTGTGTGAAAAAGAAAAGACATGGAGAGAAAGAAAAAGGAATGTGTGTGTCTAAGCAGAGAGAGAGAGAGAGAGAGAGAGAGAGAGAGAGAGAGAGAGAGAGGAGAGAGAGAGAGGAGAGAGGGAGAGAGCATGATAACAGTGGTAGGAATGTTATCTTAAAGCACTGGTTTGAAGGAAAAGAAATTGTTTATGAAAATTCTTGTTGAACTTTATAAAAAATCATGCATTTATTTTATAGTTAAAAACTCAGTAAACTAAGCTTTGTGGATGAAAATGAAGGAGGAAACAAAAGTGGAGTTAAATTAGGGAGCACGCTAAATGCCAGGATATAGCTTTGTGCAACCCATCACACCCTGAAATTTTTAAATGCAGTTTTCACGTGACATGAGTACCATCGGTGCTGCTGTAATAGTTTTTTGATAAAATAATTTTTGAAATGTTGCCTCATATAGTACACTCAGAGAACTTCAATATACTTACTTATGCCTATCTTATCAAAGGCGCTGAGAAGTCCTGTGGTGGAACAAAACAAAAACCTCAAGCCCTGGCCAGGTGGCTCAGTTGGTTGGAGTGTCATCCCGTGCACCAAAAGGTGGTGGGTTTGGCTCCTGGTGAGGGCATATACCTAGGTTGTGGGTTCTATCCCCAGTTGGGGTACGTAAGGGAGGCAACCAATCGATGTTTGTCTCTCACATGGATGTTTTTCTCTTTTTCTCTCTCTCTCATCCCCCTCCACCCCTCTTCCCCTTCCTCTCTCTAAAAATATCAATAAACATATCAAGTGAAGATTAAAAAATGAAAACCTCAAGGATATTAATCTAGTTAACCAAGATGTATTTGTTTCCTCAGAAAACCCTCCTATTTAGCCTGTGGAACACTTGGTAAAAGCCCTGAGCATAAAATCTTTGATTTCATGGCAAAATGGGAAGCTTCTGGGGGTTTTGAGGGAGAGGACCAAGACCTGAGCTGATTTTCAGGGAACTGTGTAGCAAGAGCCAGATTCAGAAAAGGAGAGAGCCAGAGCAGAAGGGACCAGCTAGGGAGATGTTCCAGCAGTTTAGGGACAAGGTGACAGTAGTGTGGAAGACTGTAGGGGACCGCTCCTTATGGTTTCTGGAATTGTAGCCCAAGCCATAAGGCCCCCCCACCCCACCCCAACCTGGGAGGCCTCTAAGATTCAACAGAAAACTGGAAGGCTAAGAGGCAGAAAGGACCGAAGGCCGCTCAGAGGGTTCCCATGGGAATTGGGTGTAAAGAATGCTTATTATGCTTTAGAGCTTGCTCTGCTCTTCTTATCTCTTAACTATAAACAATCTGTAGCTAACAACATATGAAACCTTGCACCTAATGCCAGTGTGGCATCAAGATGTTTAATAGACCCTGACGCGAACTGGTCACTGTGTTCTCTGTAGTGATATCTGTAATCAGTAACTGTCAACTGTAATCCAAGAGTCTGAAAGCTAATTGATGATTTCTGAATTTTGACCTTGTATCTCCCACACATACCTTCCTCAATAAAAGGCACAGGAGACGGAAGTTCTGCGCACTTCTCCCCTAGAGAGATTTGCCACCTCCCATCCCTCCAGACAAAATACAGTGTCCTGGGGAAATTTGTTCTCTCAGCTGTGATCCTGAAATCTCTGCTGGACAGGGAGTTTCCAGCCGAGGCGGGGCACTGGAGGCCCAGCCGTAGAAGACAAAGCTGTGGAGGTGGAGTTGCAGCCAGGACAGTTGTGACATTGCCAGGATAAAGTCACCAGGGCTTGGCCAGAGAGGGGGTGCAAAGAAAGATGGGGGGAAAGGTTGAAAGCAGCTTATGTGCTTGGCTGCTAGGGGTCTGGGGCTCTTTGTGGTGGGGGATGCTAGAGGAGGAACAGGTTTGGGGTCCAGGAAGAGGGTGATCATGAACTGAGTTTGAGGAGCTAAAGAAAATGTCCAATAAACCGCTGGTGGTGCAAACCTGCAAAGCACAACTCTCCTGAAACCACACAAACCTACCGCTGGTCGGGAAGGAGGACGCTGGCCTCGCTGGGCTGGATTTTCATTTGACCATCTTGATGAGGCCGTCAGGTGGGACCGAGGGAGGTTCTGTCCCTCAGAGGGAAATCTGGTCCTCAGTAAGTGAGCCTTTCACGGTGCAGGGGAGGGAACTCTTGCCTTTTCTCCGACACTGATTCTCCCGTGTCGGGACTTCTGAGAGGGCAAACATGAAACTGTGGGCTCCTGGGTGGTGTGACTTCAAAGCCACGTCATGGAGGCAAACCCAGGGCTGGAATGTCAAATTTTCTGCGTCAGTGATCTCACTTTTCAATAGCGATGTGATTCTTTAAGTTTGTTTCCCTTGATTTTCCTTAAGTCTGTAATCTGGGTGGAAGGTCCCAGCTGTAGCTATTTCCATTGTGCCATCAAGAACTAAGGAGAGGGTCCTGTGTCCACATTTGGGCCCGGAGGTTTACAGCAGGAGACAGCGCCCCCCGGAGGTCAGTGTGGAGTTGGCAGTGGCGTTGGTGACGAATCTTAGACTCAGAGGCTGAAGGTCAGGTTTCATTCTGTGCGGTCTCGCTGCTCCTTCCCACGTGGGCATCTCTCCTCTTCCAACCTGGAAAGAGGGTTTTCCATACACATGCACTATCTTTAGGTCATAACCCATTGACCTCTCTAGGTGGGGATGAAAGACAGTAAGGTGTTCTTGCGTCCTGTTCACAGTATCCACCAAGATGCCCTTGACTCTACGCCTTCACGAGATAAACGGTCTGCATCTCGAGGGTGGAATGCTGAGGTTTCAGGGTTTTCTTCACACCCTGTGTATACCTATTTTGTGGCAGGAAGAAACATCACTGTCACACCATTAACAGAGAGGGTCAAAGCATCATGACCAAGGCATGCCGCATACTCCCTCAGTCTCTGCGTAAAGATAAAGACACAGCCCCGCAGAATGGCAGGAAGCCCCAGCAAACACCTCCGAGCTGTGGTCTGTCGGGAAGTGGCTTCATTACAGAGCAAGATCAATGGGATTGATCTGCAGATGGGTTATCAGATCGCCAGGGCTTAGTATCAGAAGGAGCTGGCTGAGACTTCGGGAGTTTCTGGTAACTCTGGGTGCAAATCCAGTTAGCATCTGCCCAGAGCTTTTAATATTTCCCCCTCTCCTATGAAAAATATCCTGTGGCTTATGTAGCTCATCTGAAGCATGTTGCTTTACGTAACCCCTGAAGGTCTCTCCTCCCTGGCTGTCAAGTCTCAACAAGGGAACTGCCTGAGAATGGGAACTGGGTTCAGTCTGAGGCCACACAGGTGGTTTGTGGCAGAGCCAGGCAACCTGGCTTCCTGACAAGTCGTGACATGTGTCTTCCCCAGTTGAACAGGAAGACAATGATGGGATGTCTACCTAGTGCTGGGCATCATCCTTTTTCCGGGAGAAACAAAGCTGGAAATTAAGGGTTCTTGCTGGAGGCACACACGGAGCTTTGGAGGAGCTTCCCACAATGGGGCAATTTATGCATCGGACAGCGATCCTGTGAAGGGAGCTGTCTGGTTTCTTGGGTCCATTGCTGTATCCCCATGGCCTGGCATGGCACCTGGTATACAGGAGGTGACGCATACAGATTTGCTGAATGACTGATAATTACAAGATACTGTGTTCTCATCACGTTCAAAGGTGATTCATTAAAGCTCAGGAGAGGGTCATTGGTGAGCTGGATCTGGGAGGGTGAGAAGAAGTTCACAGGGAAACACAGACTGAAGTCAATTCTAGGTAAAGGAAACAGCACCACCAGGAATCTGACATTGCATGCATGCCGACGCCCTGGGACGGGGCTGTTCTTGGTCCTGCGTGTGGCCAGAGTCCACCTGCAGGTGGGCTGGAACAGCTGGGGAAAGAGACCAGGGGCCTGATCGCGGAGAGGGTCTCAGCCTTGCAAAGGAGACTTGACTTTATGGCAGCGGGCCATCAAAAGGAGACTTCTTGCTCTAGTTAACTGCTTCTGAGCTGCAGAGAGGGCAGAAAGGGACATCCTTGTGCGTCGCTATGCTGTTTGCCTTCTCTGAGGCTGGGAATGTTCAAGATGAGGTTGTCACACGAGTGGACTGAAATGTCTCATCGCCCTTGTGGCAGATGTCGTCTGCTCCGGCTCCTCGGGTCCAATCTGGTCCCTTGGGATCCAAGCAGTGCCTGTATTCCCGTAGTGTTTGCAGGAGGCTTAGCACTTGCGAGCCCAGGAAACACCAGATTTCAGGGAGGGGCTGTGGAGAGGCGTGAGGTGTGAGTACAGAGGATCTTTGCAGAAGAAGATACATTGCAGATGGGAAAGGGAGGCAGATATTCTGAAAAGCTTAAGCAGCTCTGTTTGGAGCAGGCTTGACTGTACTGGGGGAGGGGTGGGAGCATCAGTATTAGAGTTTGTTGGGCTGGGACTTAAACTCAGCCCAACCTAATGCCTAGTGGTTGGGGGTTTTGTTTAATCCCCGTTTTTCCACCTGAAAAATGTGGGTAATAGGATCCATCATGCAGTGTCACCGTGCAAACGCTAGTTACTAGGTCTCGCTCCTGCCTCCTTTCTCTCTTTCCTCCAGTGACACAGCTTGACCTCACAGGGCATTTGGAGAGGGAAGGCTGGTATTTCTGATTCTTAAAGGAGCGGATCTCCATGGTGGGATGTAACTGGCTGTGTCGCATGAGATGGACAACAGCTGGGGTGTGAGGAAGGTCTAGATGTGGGGCTGTGGGTACTCAGGGGAAGGGGTGGTCAGCCTTCCCACTGGTGCGGGAAAGGGCAGGGTTGCCCAGGGACCCTGGAGTCTCGTGAGGTGCTGAGAATTTTAACATTTGGAACTGGAAAAAAAAGGGGAGGGGAGAGCTTTTGAGTGAGGGGCATCTGACTCTAACAGCACTGTGAAGTGGTTTTGGGGGTGAGGGGTTGAGAAAGACAAGGGAACAGGAGGCTGTAAAACCCTCAGAGATATTGGGGGCCATTTTGGAGACCCAAGCATCCTGAGATCAGGGATACAGACTTTACTGAGGTTCAGAAACATCCCAGCCAAGAAGGAGGAAAATAAAAGGAGAAGATGGCCCCTCCCCCTTCCTTCTTTTCCTTCTCCAGCCTTGGAACTCCACAACTTTTTGGTGTCTGCAAGTTAGGTCCTCAACAGAAAGTCCCCCATGAGACCTTCCATGTTCGGTCTTCTGCTTGAAGAGGGTAGATGGTGGGGAAGGGAGTGTGGAGCGCATTGTCCTGTCTCCTTCATAACCACGGGAAGATCCCATGGTGCCCACCTCTGGTCACACACACACACACACTGCTGGGTGGGGCACCACCCATGGCCCAGCATCAGCATGCTGAGCAGGAGGGGGTATGCTGCCAGCCCCTCCTGTCTCCTGAAGGCAGTTTCTCTTCTGCCCCATCCTTGGGGTCTCGTCTATGTTGTTGATCAAAACTTGCATTCCAGAAGTCGGGGGCAGATTCCCAGCAGAATACCAGTGCTGACATTTAATTTAAAAGCCAAGATGCTACTTGGTAAAAGTTTGCTCTGTTGTATCTCAGTTCTTGCTGTAGACCAAAGCTACTTCCAAAGAAAACAGGCATTCTGAACATTTAAAATTCCTCTCTGATGACTTTCTTACCAGTGGGAACATGTAAATAGTGAGGCACCATCCTACGTGGATGAAAGAGCATCAGGATGAAGTCCCAGCAGTCCTGTTACAGACGTGAGGAGCAAGGGTCAAATAAGGAACAAACGCATTTAGTTAGCAAGTATTTTTTAAGTGCATTCAATGTGAACACTGTGGGTTCAGAGATGAAAGAGGCTCACAGCAGTGTGGTCTTCCAAACATACAAATCTGATTGTGCCATTTCTCTGGTTCAGACCCTGTGACAGCCTCCCACTTTACCTTAAATAACCTCCTTTATTTAGTTGGTAAGGCCCTGTATGATCTGGCCACTACTTACGGCTCCATACTTAATGCTTCTTGTGCCTCTTGTCTACACATTTCCTCTATTAAGTTCAAACATGACAAGCTTACTGTGGCTCTGGCCCTCTTAATAGGCTGTGCTTTCTTACTGAAAAATCCTTTCTTCTGCTCTTCATGCAGTGGGCTACTTTTTTCCCCTTTAGGTTCTAGTTAAAAATGTTATCTCTCTAAAAGGCCTCCCATGACCACACTCTAGCTACTATCCACCTTCATTATTCTTTGTCAAAGTACCTGGTTTTCTCCTTCTGTAGGACTGATAATAATTTAAAATCTATTATTCACTTTTCAACACCTTCCTCATTCACTGGGTTCAAGCCCTATCATGGCAGGCAACATGTCTATTTTATTTATTGATGTGTGACTCCTATACCCACATATGCTAGACACAGAGATGCCAAGTACCTATCTGTGGAATAAATGAACACATGCATGTAGCATGAATAAAGGTGTGAATGGAAGCACAGACCCTCTCCACTTCCTGTGGCTCCCAGGGCACTAGCATTGAGCCCATTCCTGATAACACATTATAACACTGTAACAGTGGTCCTCCAGCTGGGCAGAGCCCAGAGCACTCTGTCCCTGAGATGGTGGTGGTGGGGGAGGTGACTATTTCAGAATTATAGAAAGCCATCTATAAGAGGTTCCTTTTGAGCTGGTTTTGAGGATGAGTTTTTCAAGACTCTGAAAGACAGGTTTTTTTCAGGCAGAGGAAGTAAACAGTATGCCCTATTACATAAACAACAAATATTTTATAGTATAAGTATGTCCCATGCAATATTTTTACATATATCCTAGTCTGGACCAGGAAGAGTTCACACAGCATGCTTGTACATGAGGGATGCATGGAACTCAGGCTGCCTTGGGGGGTGTGGGATAGCTCTGCTGTGGGAAGGTACCTGATGTTGAGCAGAAGAGCATGGCTTTCATTCCGTGACCAGTGGTTTATAAGTAGGAGGCTAGCCAGATCAGAATTTGTCAACCCTGTGAGCAACCAACCCCACCTTCTTTCACCGCAGAGAATCCCCCCACCTAGACTGGAGCTGGTGCTGTATGAGTACACCCCATAGTCGAATGGGAACGTGTCTTTGGTCTGGGTTCCAGTTCTGTGTGATCTGGGTAAGCTGCTTGCCCTCCCTAGGTGTTGGCTACCCCACTGCTAGAATGGAGGGGTTGACCAGATGTCTTAAAGCCCCACTGAGTTTCAGCAGCATGGAGATCTCTTTTTGAGACCTATGAAACATTCCAGTGGTAGTATCCAGGGGAGAACTGCAAGGCAAAGATTTCGGTGTCCACAGTCAATGACTTCACTTGTGTGAGTGAAGTCCTCCCTCCTTCCTTGGTGCATTAGACAGGGATGACTTTTAGGAAAAGACGACGGAAGGAAAGTAGAACAGGGCAAAAGAAAATAAGCCAAGGAGGGTGTTTTCTGAAACAGAGACGTGCTTTAGGCTGACCTCATGGGGAGCTCTGGAAAGTTGTCCCCTCAAGAAGTAAGGGGTCTGAGCTTTGGGGCCCAATGAGTCAGTCATTCACTGGCTATGTGCTGACACTGTGTGGGGCACAGTGTGGGAATAACCTCCCTGCCCACTGTGGTCCTATGTTCCCATCAGGCATTGGCCATGCTCCGGAGATGGCTGCAGCTGTGAGCTATTAGCAACCAGTCTCACGTGGTTGGGGGTGGTTACAGCCACTTAGGAAAGAGAGTGTGGGCAAAATAGTGAAGGAGTTGACTCCAGGTCATTAGCTCTCAGAGTGTTTATGTAAACAATTACAGGGTGCATCTTTTTGTCTGGGACTTGGTTTTGGTATCTCTGTCATAGGAAAATTGCATTTTCACCCCCTAAGGAGTCTATCCCTGATCCAATGTTCTGTAGTTCGACTGCGTTAGTTCAAAGTAGCTTTCACACTAATGTGTCTGTGGTTTCCCAAAGGAGCGTTCTATGGTTTTCAGTAGTCACTGATTATCAAACTCTATTATAGTTGGCTGAGCCTCATCTGTGAAATGGGAGCCGTAACAGCATACTTCCTACATGGGTAATATGAACGTGGATAGAAGAATGTATAAAAAGTGCTGACCATCCATTCTCCTCATCCTCTTCCTAATATCCGCCATGCACAACTTTGTAAGAAGTTTGGAGCATGTTGTCTTGAGGACTTAACCATCTTCATTTTTCTGATTGAGGAATGAAGGCATATTTTCTTATTAAATGAAGAGAGATGTTCAGTCAGGCTGGGTTTTTAGGAGTGAGGTTCAAGGTGTTGGCCAGAACTTATGAAATCTACCATTTTCCTTACCCATGTGTTCTCTGTGCTGCTTTGGATAGTGTCACGGGAGGCTTCAGGGAGTGGGACAGACCTGGATGGAAACTTTCCTCAGCACATTGCCTTAGGAAAACCACATGCAGATGGGGTTGTACTGATTTGAGGAAACAGAAGGAAACTCATTCACGGTTTTGAAACTTGACATTTCTTAGCTTCCCACCAGCTATGTCATGTGTACTATATTTGCAGTGCTTCTTGGCCTGACTCTCCAAACTCAAAATTCAGGAACTTCACTTGACATTTCCTTCTCTTCGGGGCAAGAGAGACAAAGAGGGAGGACGCCATGGGGTAGAGGAAGACTGTGGGCCCTGGAGATGTCCAGACCGAGGTCTGTCCTGGCTCTGGTGTTGAGTCACTGTGTGCTCTTGCTCGGGTCTCCTCTCTCTGAGCCTGACTCCCCTCCTCTGTGAAATGGGGATAATCCCTAGTTCCCGGGGATGACACAGGCTCAAGGGGGAGTCAAGTTTATACAGCGCTCACGTCATGCTGTGTGCAGAGTAGGTTATCATGTGTCGTGATAAGGATGTATTTAAATAGCTCTCATGACATTGTTATCATCCCCAAGGAAACTGTTCAGCCTTACAATGATATATATGAGCAGCAACCTCTAAGCCGGTATGTGGGTCTCACTCTGAATGGAGCCTTTACCACGCTCCTGTTCTGCCTCCTTCCTCTGGGGGCTCCTCCTCTCCCCACCGAGCTTTGGGGGGCAGCTGCATAGCCCTGGTCTCCGTGTCTCGCGAACTGACTCATAGAGGAACTTCCCAGTGTGAGGTGGAGGTGATCTCTAAGAATGGACACGTGGAAAGAGAGGCTGACCTGTGCTGGCACCACGAGGTGCGTAGCTCTCTCAGTGATGAGCATGAGGACCCTACGAAGCGCATGCTCCTGTGAGTGACACAGCTTGGGAGGGAGGGTGATGTGCCATGTGATAGAAGTGGGAGCCAACGGGGGGCGGAGGCACGCAGATTGGACCACCCCCAGCTGTGCGTCACTGAGGCCGGTGGGCACCCCCACAGAGGCAGACAGGTTGGGGAGCGACAAAGGCTTATTTGGGACTGTGGCATGGGGCGCCCGCCCAGGCATATATCTGGGTGCCAGGTTGGAGTCCCGGCCACGAAGGGCATGGAGGAGACCGCCAGTGTATACATTTGGCTCTCCACGGGGGAGACTGGTTTCACCTGGAACAGCGTCCACACACAGGGTGGGCTCAGCGTTAGGGCAGTCAAGTCAGCATCCTTATGGCGTTGGGCACACAGTGACTGGATGGCCCCCTCACGGGTTCTTCTCCCTCACAGCCTGGGCCAGCAGAGCACCGGGGTGTTGCGGTGGGCAGGTGCAGTCTCGCCCTCCTGGGTCGGTGGGCTCGGCAAAGTTCAGTGTTCCCCGGTGTAGTTGGAGGTTTCAACAGAGAATGGATGAGCGCAGGCCCCCGACATCAGAAAGAGGGGGCTCATTCTGGACACAGTGGGTTCTGGCGTTGAGGAAATGGCCCGCTAAGTGAGGCATAGATGGG
Source organism: Furipterus horrens (assembly GCF_987537825.1). Taxonomy (NCBI): domain Eukaryota; kingdom Metazoa; phylum Chordata; class Mammalia; order Chiroptera; family Furipteridae; genus Furipterus; species Furipterus horrens. The sequence continues at coordinate 13,005,513 of NW_028327183.1, read as the reverse complement.
ATCTGTAGGCTCCGGGTCCTCATCGCTTGGACGGTCTCTGTTTCTGCGAGAACGGCTCAGGGGACCAGGCTGCTACTGTGCCCCCCCTGTCCTCGCTCTCTCTCTCTTTCCCGGGTCCCCATTAGGAATGTTGTCTCGTTTGCTCTGGAACCCAGGCAGGTCTACCTCTGGCTGCAGACCTGCACCCTGGCTCACTTTCCAAAGCCTTCCCAGTGGAGGAGGGGAGCCCGCGCTCCCGCCGCTCCCTCTGCTGCCTCTCTGTCCTTTCACTGTCTTCCCTGCACCCCAAGTACCTGTCTGATAGTCTGAGCGCCATCCTGGTGGGGCAGAGCCCCCTTCCCTCCTCAGGACCCCTCTTCCTCCTCACATCAGACTGCCTGCATCTGCACCCAGGGAGGGTGCCCATGTCCCCACACTGTCCGCCTGCTCCTGCAAGCTCACGTAGAGTGCATTACAGACACCCTGTGCCAAGCACTTCCCGTTACGGAGCACGTGGACATCAGCGCTTGTTCTATGAGGACTGAGTGCCATCCCGTGTTTCATGGCCCAGGAGAAGAGGGCTGCACATCTTCCCCAGCCTGGTGTGAGCCCACCTGTGACCGCTGCAGCTGCCCCTCTCTCAGGGCTAGGAGGGCTGCCCTCTTGTCAGCAACTTCTCCTGGCTGTCCGTGCCCCACGCCCACCGGGCCCCAGGGCAGCCTGATGCTGCAGAGAGTCTCCATCTCTTGGCCCATGTGCCTCCATGGGTCGCTCTTCCTGAGCTCTTTAGCTCCTTCAGACTTGGAACAGAACATGTTCTCCCGCTCTGGGAAGTTCCCATGGACACAATGCTCTGTACTCCACTCACCCTACTGGCGTTCCTCCTTTCCTGCCCCCTAGCCCCAGTGAACACGCTGCACACGACGTATCCCTGCTCTGCGTGGCCATGGCCCTGTCAACTCCATGCTGCTGTTCCCACCTCCCTTTCCTTGACCAATCCTCAACTTGCGTCACCGAACTCAGGTATCACCTTTCTAGGACAGCCTCCCATGCAGACTGCTCTACTTCTGCCCGTCTCAGATTGGGTCCCTCCCTCCTCTGTGTCCCCATAATGCAGCGGGATGTGGGGACGGCCAGAGCCACTGTCCTAGTCTTTGGGGGTGCCCAGCCCACAGTAACCTAGGCCACCCCCCGTTGTTACTTTTAGGGTCTCACACAAGAGGTTGGTGTGGTTGACTCTCATCCAGAGAAGGGGCTGCTGTCACCCCAGTGTCCAGTACAAGGTTTAGTAGAAACTAAGTGCTCAAAATAGAAGGAATGAATAAAGGAGGATAGAACAGGGAGAGGTCTAGGGTCCCCAACCATCACTATGAGAATTAGTCATTGGTTGAGAGCAGCGGGACAAACAGGCTTGCCTTTCTGATTATAGAGTAGCATGAATAGCAGCTGAAAGATCTTTCATCCGTGGTCTGCGTCTTAAATACTGTGGTGTGAACATGTGAGTGTGTATGGGTTGGGTGGAGGTTCCTTGGCCTCACGGTGCCCTGTCTTCCTGCAAGAGACAGAGGGGCAGACCCTGAGGGGTGGGTGGAGCCCTGTGTCCACTGTTGTGGAAACCTGGGCATCTGCTGTTGCTGTGGCTTAGGAGCAAAGGCCTGAACTGCTGCTGGGGACCCCGGGTGACACAGACCTGGGGGTTCATGAGTGGATGATGAATGTTGTCTTATTTCTGAATAATTGAAGAGCACCTTCCACCTGTGGGGATTTGCTTTGAAGGTCTCAGAACATATTTAGTGATCAAGGAGGCTGCCTGTGCATGAGTTTAAAAGGGGAGAGAGGAACCCCCAGTGTAGATCAAGTTTACCCTAAGTAACTGTGTTCCACGCGTAGCGGCTGCGTCACAACGCCATTTACCGCGGCCCTGCCTTCCGGGCCCATCTGCACGTACACACCACCGTGCTTCTGCAGCAAAGCCTCAGTCCGGGATGCAGAGGAGCAGACAGGGGTTTGCTGGGCTTCTGGGGGCCAGACATCTTCCCAGGACAGAATCATTCCGACCAGGGCCTCTCAGAAAGCAGAGGCAACACCTGTGTTCTCTCTCTGAGCCTCAAACTTTTGCTTTTCTCTGAGACGGAATTAGAGGTGTCAGACTGGCCCGTTGTATGACGTTGTGGTGATGCATGTGAGGACGTGTCACTTGTCTGCCCTTGTGGGATCCTTGGCACTTCCTTCCTCCCTGGCAACTTGGGGAATAGCAGCAGGTAGGTTTCCATCTCAGAAGAAAAGGCTGAGTTACAGGAGCTGGAGCAGACCGATTCCAGAAGCCCCCAGGCCGCCTCTTGGGGCCTCCGGAGAGTAAGATAGAAGTTCTCCCCTTGCTGAACCCAAATTAAAATTTGGGCAGGAAACAGAAGTTACTCAAAGGAATGAATAACCCCAAGTGCCATGATGTACAGAATTTACACGTAAAGTTAGGTGGATAGGCATGCCCCATACCGTTTTCCTTTTCTAAACAATGCTGATAAGGAAGAAAAGGAGGTAAATAGGGCTAGAAATGTTCAGATACTTGGCTTGTGTTCAGGGACTTGTAATGGAATTCCAGCTTGGACGATTCCTTGACCCCTCCACGTGTGCCTCTTTACAGAACTCCATGGTGGTGCATAAAGCCCATCACAACTTCAATGGGGTAAGACTTACTCCTGAAGGGGTTTCAGCTGGGAAATTCTCGGCGCCCGAGCAGCCATCCTATATTTCAATTATGGACAGAAAATAACTTTTTGATGGAATGCGCGAGTGCAAACAAAATGCAGTTTTATTAGGGCTGTTATTTTTTTCCTCAAGAATGACTTCCTTTGTGTGGCAATAGGATGCTTTCAGGAAGCTATTGTTTCTGGCACTGCTGGTGTTTAAGCACCAGAATGAACCTGCTTTCAGTAATTTAAAGCAATTTTGTTTTCCAAGTTAATTAACGGAATGATTCTTGATGTTTGACAATGAGGGATAGCACAGGAACAGGGTGAGGCAGCTTCCCCTCTTACCGAAGGGAGTTGGGTCTACCACATTTGTTTAGACCCAGCACCGTTATCAGAGAAGAAAGGGAGCAGACAGAGGGGTGATGAGCTTTTCTGGGTCAGACATTTTCCTAAGCATGCCATAACCCAGACCTGCGCTTACCACAGCTTCGTGTTCACACGTGAATAACCTGAAGATCATAATCTGAGGATATGACCCAATAGGGATGGGGTGAGACCCTCTCCCAAGTAAAACCCCATTTTAAGTTGTGTATGAGACAGAAGACGCTAGCTACTACACCCCATGGGAAACCTTAGAAAATAAATCTTATAACCTCAAGGAGAAACTGTAAGCAGTGGGGGTAACTAAATCCCTTGGTCCAATTACCTAGATATGAAAACACATCACCTTGACTCAGGGATTTCATGATGATCAATCAATACAGACCCATGGGTGCAAACACCAATGACAATTCTGTCCTGAAGATACAACTCCTATAAACAAACAGATGTTCCAGGGTTTACTTCACCTGACCAGGTTCTGTAAAAACAACTCTTAATAGTTAGATGTGGGCACTCAGTTTCTTTGCTATTAGTGCGAATGCTTTGCTTTCAGCATACACAGCCCAAGCCATGTTAGGTTATACTTGGGGATGAAGAGGCATAAAAGTTCTGTCTCGTTTTGTCTTTTATTCTTATTAACGTGCCCAGTGGGGCTTCTTAAAAAAGGGTTTATATTTATTACGATGTTTTAAGAATACTGTTCAAAATGAACAATAATAAAATAAGTGTAAGTACCCTCTCTAATACATTAGATTAAAAAGGGGATCGTGAAAGACAGCATCATAAATGTAATAGACAAGAGATAGGAAGTGGGCTGTAATCCTGAATCTTATCACTCACCAGCAGCGTAGGCTTGGGTGGAGCTTCTCCATTTCAACCTTCCAGGGTGCTAGGAGTGTCACGAGGGTTGAGCAGGAAAGTCCTGGGGGGCATTGCACAAAATAATGTTAAGACACCCTGTGTGATGAGTCTAGATGGTGACATGACCATACTCCTTTACTGAGGAAGCTCCCTGAGATCCCCACCCCAATCAAGGAGACAGCCAGGCCTGTAGGGAATGATTCTGCCCTCCCTGATCACAGCTGGTTGTTCCAGAATGTAGACACAGTCTGAGTGTCCTATGGACAGAGGCACTCTGGGGGCTTCCCTCTAGGGCCAGGCTCTGCAACAGAACGTTCTGTAGGCTCCAATGTCCAATGTCATAGGCACTACTAGCTACCTGTGGATACTGAGCACCTGGCATGTGGCTAGTGTGACTGAGGAACTGAAATTTTAATTTGACTTAAATTTATATTTAGCTTAAATTTAATAGCTAGTGTTATTATATTGGATAACACCTCTCTAGAGTCCAGTTTTATGGCCTTTGGCTTCTACTGAGGAAATTCCCAGAGCCTCTTTTATCTCCTTTGCCAGGCTTGGCTATTACATCAGTTTCATAAGACACTCCAGGAACTTTTCAATAAGTCCCCCAATTTATTTCCACTAGGCAAAGGAGACTTAAAATAGCATATTAATTAAGAGCTTAAATACTGTTCTTTTGTGGAGGGATGTTTGTTCATCACGTTAAAGCTGTACAGATGTTGGGCCTCTTACGGCCCACGGGTGTCCCACCAAAGTAAGGTTTGAAAAAGGTGGAATGACTCTTTCATGCCCACTTAACAGCCTGAACAAACTGCCTTACCAAGTAACAGGCAATCCTGTTTGAAGTATGAAGGAGTTCATGGCATGATGAAGGTGACTTATTTACGCAACAGTTCCACCAAACGCAAGAGCAGTAGCCTGGGTGAGAAGCTATGTCATTCCTCTGACCCTCACTAGCTGCATGACGATAAAGAATCTTTAAAAGTAAGAGTATTGTTCTACTAAACTATAATAAGCTATAAACTGTAGGGCCTTGCCACTGTCCTATTTGCTGGTATACTCTTACCCAGCATGGAGTACACTGTTGTTTAAAGCGTCTATGATAAAAAAATGAATGTGCTATTCCTCAGATCTGGTCTACAGGGAAAATGGGAGCTTTAGCTTGAAGTTGGACCAAATTTGGGCCAAAGGCTAAAAAAGTCCCAAGGATGTACAGGTGCTCGTTCCATTAAAAGGGTCCCAATTTGACATTTGTGGGTGACTCTGATTGTCAGTGACCTTGAGCCACTTCTCCATGCCATGAACTTTGATCTCCTCCAATAAGACTAATGGGGACTTTACAGTATAAACACTGTAACTATTATCACATCATAGTGCATACCGTCCTCTAGGGAGTCAGGGCGGTAGATGTCCTCGTCTCTCCATCACCATCATCAACGTGTCCTTGTTCTTCTTTGCAGATGGGGACAGCAGAAGCCAGTGGATTCATAGCCCACTGTTAATGAGAGGAGGAGAAAGAATTCACAGCTGGGTCTTCTGACTCTGACTCTAAATCCCACACTTAGTAGAGAAGAACACCTGTATCTGCTCGAAAATTTTATGGAGACAGTTGAAATAACATATGCTTAATACTTTGGAGAAAAATGTGAAGCATATTAAAAGATTGCGTTTGAAGAGATGAGAAGGGCAAGAGTGTCACTTTTGGGGGGGTCTGCATTTTGAGGCATATGATTGGATGATGCCTACAGTATGAAGATAGACTAACAATTACGGTGGAATTGGGAGCAGGCCTTCCATGGAAGCAGGATTCCTGTTGTTATGTGTAATTATAGCTGTTTTGGCACCTAGCACGTTCTGTTCTTACAACAGCCCAATACAGTCAATACTATTATCTCTTAGTTTTAATATGGACAAGTTTTGATACAGAAAGGTTACATGATATGCCTAAAGATCACAGAACTAAAAGTTGGCCAAGATTCACACTGGAGATCAGCCTGACTACAAAGCTCAAGTTCTAAGTTATGACTGCCTTCTTGTTAATTAGAAATCTTTAATAAAAATTTCCTTAGTGATCCATCTCTGTGTTACTGGTACCACCTGAAGAGAAGGAGCCTGTGTCTACACTGGGTAAAGCACAGGACTTCTAGCCATCGGCCTCAGAAACCCCAGGGTGAGGAAGGCCTCAAAGATATCAGCTTCTAGGTATTTCCTCTATGGGATTAACACTTAAATGCCATGGCTTTCCTTAAACAGGGGGCAGATATCTTCCCTCACACTTACTAGGTCACCTCTGATAGAACCCACCTTATTTGTCTCTGTACTACATAACCAAGCTCAGAGCCAGATACACAGAGGGAACTGTGGGATGCATGAATCATTCTGACTCCTAATACTGCCAAAAGGTACACAGACTTCTCTTCAGCCTTCTTCTCATTTTAATCACCTGTAAAGTACTATTTAGATATTGCATGTGTAGAATGCATGATTATCAAGTATTACATTATCTCATTAAAGGTTACAGTCACCTATTACACAAACACTGTCACTTGAGCTATGTGGCTAAAGAAGAGCCTGTATTTGGACCCAAATGACATTTCTTCCAGAAGGTTCTGACCTATAAGGAGCCTCATGGGCATCTTTAGAATAGGCCAGGGCAGGTGACTATTGTCAGAACATGGCAGTCTGGTCGGCGCGATTGGAGGGAGGAAGTGAAGTTTCTACCATGGCTTCTATCATGGCTATGCAAGCACCGTGCCCAAAGGCTCCTCCCTCCAGCCCAGTTCCTTTGGGCATCTGCTGCCTACACTACCTGTTCATTCATTGTCAAAACATGGCAGCGGCTGGACCACCTTCCAAATTTTGACATATGCAAATGAGCTGTATGCAAATTAACCCTGTCCAGCTTCCCCCATGGGAAATGGGAATGGACTTTGCTCATTCCCAGAAGAAATGATGATGGACCTAGCGCAACATATAGGCTGGGGAAAAGCTAGGAAATGTAAATAGCTTGTTGAATATGTTGATGGGTAAAAATCACCCTAACCGAAATGTATGTTCGAAAAGATATGGAGACGGGACCTGCAAATACAAAGCAGGAGACTCCAATAAATCCTCAAAGGTGAGTCAGAAGTTTTCCTCTCCCTCTTCCTTCTCTCATTCTTCTTTTCCTATTCCCTTGCTCCTACAGGCCCTCGAGGTGGACCAGGAACTTCCCTCTTCCCTCTAACCCTTTTCTGTCTTCTTCCTTCCCTCAATACACCTGGGTGTGAAAACCTAGACTGTTCTCTGGGTGATTTCTCAGAGCAAAGACAGCCTGACAACTATATGTGAAACCCATGTTGAGAATGCATGTGGGGGGACTCAGATGTCAAGGTGAAGGACACCTGAAGTTGTCTGACTCAGCAACAGACTAACTTAGAGATGGACAGTGTCCCAGTATGAAAGCGGGCCTTTAGACCTTCTAGAGTAACGACAACTACTAATATTCTAGTGCTGGGGGTTACAGATAAGGCTTTGGCCCTAATTCACCTAACCTTTATGATCTCTACTAAAGGATTGTTGTACTGGAGACTTTCTATCCATATCGCAGGCCGATTTCACATGGCTCCTCTGTATTTATAGTGCACATACTCCCAAGGAGGCAGACCAAAGAGAGGGGCTGACCAGGAATGTGGAGGACCTCAGAGAATGGTACACTGGAAAACCAGGGGGCACTATGATGGTTACTAAGGGAGTGACGCTCATTGGGAAAGAAGGGCTGATTATTTGATAATCAGAATGTTCGGTTTGATACAAGATTTAATGGAAGGGATTGTAGGGAATGAGAGTGTCCCTAGACTGAAAGTGGCCGAGGACAGGGGCCACCTCTTTGCCATAATCTCCATGTGTGGCATTGTGTCACCCACCATGTCCAAAATCAACAAGTTTGTTGACGTGAACTAAACAAAGCAATTGACCTTACTGGACAAGTGCCCTTACGGGAATCAGAATTGTCTAAAATGTTTAAGGACTTCCTGGGTTGGTTCTGTCACTAGATATTTATTTTCAGAGTCAGGGATAGTCACCTGTCAGGTGATCTGTCCATGTGAGAGATGCCCTAGGTAGGTAATTTTCTGAGATGCCACAGTGATATAAATATTGGTAACTAACAGACACATCATCAGTCCTTGGAGCTGGAGGGGGACAAAACAGGAGAGAGCAGTCCAGGTCCTTGACTAAACACGTACCTTTATAATTGGTTGGTTCTAATGTGGCCCAGATACTCAATGCCTTTCCCTTAGAACCTGTGTGGCTGTCCTGCCAACACCTTAGTGGGTTATCTTCTGCTGAGTCTGGTGGGCCAGAGAGTGACTTCCATTTCTACCAACTAGACATATTAGTTAACACTTCTCTATGATCAAGTTTTACCCTGTCCTTAAAGCAAGAGTTGGACAGATACCTACTTAAAATGCACACATATATCCATCTGCCCATCTCACTCTTCCTCACTCCTGGAAAGTGCACTGCAGTGGGCTCCTGGTGAGAGGTCATGAACTTCCAGGTGACCGTGGCCAAGTCAGGTAACCTCTGTAAAAGGAGGGATCCCATGAGTTTGCTCGAGCCCCTTCCTTTTCTAATGTATCATTAACAGAGTGCACATCCCAGGCACAATGCAGGATAAATGGAGATAAAAGACCTAATTTTCTAATTTAAGGGAACTTTGAGTCTACATTTGGAGGGCTACACAAATGAGAACTCACAGTATAACCACGAGACTGGGCAGACTATGGCTGTGTTGAAAGAAAAGAGGAGGCAGTAAGTTCTGCTCAGGGTCAGGAGAACGGGGAAATCCAGAAAAGTTGGGTAGAAAGCTGGGTTTTTATTTGTAAGTAAGAATTAAACTGATGGAAACAAGCAAGGCAGAAGGGCTTCCCAGAAATGGTGGAGAAGGAACATTGTGTAAAAAATCATAAGTACTCAAGAAGGTGAAGAGTAGCTGGCTGTTTTATTTTATGTGGGTGAGTTATAAGGCCAGACACTGGGCATCTTTAAGTGCCAGGCTAAGGGCGTAGGGTTTTCAAATGAATGAATGTAATAGGGAGCCCTTGAAGGTTGAGCAGGGCAATGCCTTATAGATAGGTTTTTGGGGAAAATAGTCTGGCAGCCTGGAGGACTGATTGCATGGGACAGAGTTAGAAGGCAGAGAAATGAGACAGAAATGTCTTATTCCAGGTTGGCTATTTTTCTACTAAAAAAAAAAAAAAAATCCTGAGCTTCCAATGAACTGCCTTTTATTATGACACCAAAGCAATAAAAGTAGTGATGTATATAAAAGTGGTGCAGGTGTTTTTAGTGGCTTTATGAAATACAAACAGCAGTAGAGAGTTAAAATTGGAATGTCCTGCACCAGGTTATAACCATCTGAGTTTGGGAACTTATAGCAGCAATGCAATCATATTTTTATAGCTCGAGCTTGGTCTTTTCACTCAGATAACGGAACCATGAGTGGGTAAGAAGGGAAAAACCAGCAAATCAATGCCATTAAATAGCAAAGGATGACAGTCTTTGAATTTCAATGGCCACAGCGGTTACCAGCTTGATAAAAGAATCGTTATTTCCCTAAATCTGAACTATTTGCTCTATGAATAAAGGTAAGATTAATACTTGGGAGATGAGGCTCCCTAACAAAATAACATGATTGGAAGGAAGCAGTCATACCAGATACAGGCTTTGAGATGGGCCTTGAAGGATTAATCAAGATAGGAGAGAGGAACAGACGGGCACATTCAGGGAGCATCACTAGGAGAACAATATGAGGACGACTCAACAACTGTCGGTAGAGTCCCAGCCACCAGGCTGTGGCCCACCTGCCTCCCATGAACTAGACAGCGTGGCGCTGGTGTAAGGTTCAGACAGACCTGCATCAGGTTCAGCTCTACCACTCATGAGCTGACTTCTCTATCTCACTCTGGGAGGCAGTAAATGGGGGTATCACACCTCACCGCACCGGCATAACCCTGCAGGAGACGCCATAAATAAGGTGCTAACATGGTGGCTGCCTATAGTCGGGTTTCAGTAAGTATTGGCTCTTGGGTCAGGTCCTTGCCTTGGCCTCCAAGACAGACCTAGGCGGGTTCAGAGCGAGAGCTGCTTGGTGAACTTGAATCCACCCAGCGAAGGCTGTCTGTCCATGCTACATGTCACCGTCATTTGTGATTTGGAATTCATGCTCCTTCAGAGCACCTAGACCTATATCAAGTTAATCTAGAGAACACAGCCTGAATCATTTCTGGAGAGTCCCTTTCCCTGCATTTTTTAAAGGCTCACAATTTCTATCACAGAAGAGAGCGCTTATAGTTTCTGAAGGACACGTTTCCATGAAAACAACATTAGCTGCCTCTGGCAAGGCTCTGATACACCTCTTCTCTCCTGCTTGTGTGCTGTGAGCTTCCTAAGGGGATCTAGCAGGTAAAATGCATGATGCCCAGTCCAGTTTTCATTTAAGGTAAATCAGAAACATTTTTAAGTGCAACTAATATTTGGAAGGTACGTATACTAAAAGCGCGTTGTTTGTCTGACATGCAAATGTAAGTGGGCATCATGCATATTTTTATTTGCTGTGTCTGAGAGCCCTATGCCTATGGCTCGGAGAGTACAATATCAATTTTTAAATTGAAGAGATCTGGGGGTTCAAATCCTCCTTCAGTCACTTATCGATTGTATAACCTTTCACTTAACTTCTCTGAAGTCAAGAGTCCTTACACTAACCAGGAAAATTATAGATGAAGACACTCACTTAGAGTTACTGAAGAGAAGAAGTGAAATCACATCGGCCCATATGACTGGTGCGCCTGCCCGTGCGTAACACAAGAGCCGCATCTGATAAAGGAACTTCTGTGCTGTTTGTTTAGAACACTTTATAAATAGTGCAATTCGCTGAAACTGTACAGACTCACTATTGCTATGTCCCCCCCCAAGGCCATCCAGTGGGTAGGTGGTACTTTTGAGACCCTAATTCAAGGGTTCAAACTCTCACCCTGAGGTGTTCTCTGCTGCCACCACCCTTGTGAAGCCCCTCTCACGTGAGCGAGTGTTGTCTTCAGTCAACTGAAGAAAGATTCCAAATAAAATCTATTCTCCGTGTTGGCAATGTAGTCCATTGCCATCGATCGCTTTAAAGTAGGGTCCCAGGAAGCAGAGTTCCTCAGGAAAGCACTTTTATCGCCTATGATTGTTTCCAAAGATGGAAAGTCAGCTTTAGGTGAAAGCAGGAGGGCTGTGGTGGTGTTGGAGCCGGAATCAGTCTCACTGAGCACAAACGAGCTGCGGCAGCACCAGCCCCCACGTGTGAACAATGAGGACACTCCCGACCTCGGTGCTAAGTCTATGAGCTCCAGCACTCGCGTGACATTTTGAAGGTGTGCGTTAGGCCCTGTTTACAAGGGAGGAAACTGAGGCTTTGTGGAGTGATGCCATCTTCCCTCAAATCACACACCCTATGAGTGGCAGAGCTGGGTTTCAAATCCAGGCCTGACACCAAAAGCCATTTCTTTTCCATGGCCCCAGGCTACTTCTGCTTTTTTTTTTTCTTCCAGTTTTTTTTTGAGCAATAATAAACAAAGCATCTGGTTCATGAACCAAGACCATGGCTCCCCTTCCTCCACCCACAATTCCTGAAAAGGGAGAAAGAAACAGTCTGTCATAAAATTTCTGTATCCCTGGGACTATAGCCAGGCATGCTTCATGGCTGGACCCAGTGCCTGCAATGCTCCGAGTTTTACCTTCCACTTTTCCTCAGCCATATAAACCACGCCTTGCCTTCTTGGCTCCAGTATAGCTGGTCCCTTGTTCTAAACCTGATAAATCCCTGGAGGATATTACTTCATAGGCAGAGGACCTGTGCCAGGTCCTGGAGGGTCTGAGACAGGCCTGTGTCACTTAATACCATGCTGTGGTCCGGAGAGAGAAAGCTGGGCATGCTGATGATGAATGACCTAACTGTCCAACTAATGGCTGCCTGTTGTGACATGACTGACCCACACTCAGAACACAGGGTGTCCTGATCTGGCCACAGCAATGGAAGAAAGAGTGCTTTTCTCAAAGTATGAGACTTCAGGTTCTGAGTCTATGGTTCAGTGCATCTAGACAACGTTGGCATTACAAACTACTCAAGCATGAATAAGCTGCAGTCCCTCTCCCACAACAGCCCCCCAAATCTGGTGAGATATAGAGACTCACAGTCGGTATGAGAAATGCTGAGAGAGAACAGAGAGAAAGCTGGCTGGGAGGGACAGACCTCACATGAGCTGCTTAGAGGAGATAATATCTAAGATGAGTCTTAAAGAAACAAGGTGCCATGCGGAAATTCTGGAGAACATGTTCTATAGAAAGAGAACACGTACAGAAAGTGATGCCATCGAGATGGTGACATAAGTTGTGCCTGACTTCAGCGCCCCTGTAAAAGAAAGCCACCTAACAACTACCCGTGGAGAATACACCATCGGAAAAATCCTAGAGGAGTTGTCTGGGGACTTCCAGTTCAGATGGCAGAGTAGGTAACGCGGTGCTCACCTTCTCCCATGCGCACACCATCATTTAGAACCACCTGAAGAGCAGCTGAACAGGCGTCCTATAACTAAGGATATAAAAAGAGAGCCACAGCGAGACTGGTAGGAGGAGCAGAATGGGCCAGGCCCTACACTCAGGGAGTGGTGTGGTGTCGTGTGATGAAGGCTGAGGAGGGGTATCTCAGCTACAGAGGTACCTCCTAAGAAGCCGGGGACCAGTGGAACTAAGAGCTGGTTCTTTGAAATGATAATCAAAATGGATAAACCTTTATCTAGGCTTATCAAGAAAAAAAAGAGGGCCCAAGTAAATATAATCAGAAATAGAAGTAAAACTGGCACTACAAAAGTACAAAGGATTATCAGGAAATACTATGAACACTTATATGCCAACAGACAACCTGGAAGAAATGGATGAATTCTTAGAAACATATACTCTTCCAAGAATGAATCAGGGAGCAACAGAAAATCCAAACAGACCAATAACTACTAACAAAATCAAATCAGTAATCAAAAAATTCCCAACCAACAAAAGCCCTGGACCAGATGGCTTGACAGGTGAATCTCACTAAATATTCAAAGAAGAATCAATTCCTGTTTTTCTTATAGTATTCCAAAAAACTGAAGAGGAGGAAAGGCTCCCAAATTAATTTTATGAGACCAGAATTACCCTTATACCCTAACTAGACAAAGACACTACGAAATAATTATAGATCAGTATTACAGATGAACATAGATGCAGAAATCCTCAACAACATACTAGCAAGCCAAATTCAGAAATACATTAAAAACATCATATACCATGATCAAGTGTGGTTTATTTTTGGGATGCAAGACTGGTTTAATACCCACAAATCAATTAACATAAAATAAAGAATAAAAATTATATGATCGTATCAACAGATGCAAAAAAAAAAAAAAAAAAAAAAAAAAAAGGCATTTGACAAAACCCGACATCCATTCATGACAAAAACTCTCAGCAAAGAGGAGACAGAGGGAACATAGCTCAACTTAATAGAGAACATAGATGACCATGAAAAGCTAAAAGCTTTTTCTTTAAGATCAGAAATATGACAAAGATGTCCATTGCCACCACTTTTATTTAATTGGTATTAGAAGTCTTAGCCACACAATCAGACAAGGAAAATAAGTAAAAGGCATCAAATAGGAAAGGAAGAAGTAAAACTGTCATTTGCAGATGACCTGATAGTATAGCTACAGAACCCTAAAGAGTCTACCAAAAAACTATTAGACCTAATAAATGAATCCTAATAAATGAATTCAGTAAGGTAGTAATATCCAAAGTTAATATCCAGAAATCAGTTGAATTTTTATGTACCATAGAGAACTATCAGAAAGATAAAGAAAGCAATCCCATTTTCATTTGCATCAAAAAGAATAAAATACCTACAAATAAATGTAACCAAAGAGATAAAAGACCTGTGCTCAGAAAACTAAGACACTGAAGAAAGAAATTGAAGAAGATACAAATAAATGGAAGTGTTGCTCATGGATAAGAAGAATTTACATTGTTACAGTGTTCATACTGCCCAAAGCAATCTATAGATTCAGTGCAATCCCTATCAAAATGCTAATGGCATTTTTTTTTCACAGAATCAGAATAATACTAAAATTTATATGGAACCGCAGAAGACCCAAATCACCAAAGCAATATTGAAAAAGAAGAACAAAACTGGAGGTATCACACTACCTGATATCAAACTAAACTCTAAGACTATAGTAATCAGAACAGCATGGTCCTGGCATAAAAACAGACACAGATTAATGGAACAGAATAGAGAGCCCAGAACTAAGCCCACACCTACACAGTTAAGTTACGGCAAAGGAGGCAAGAATATACAACGAGGTAAAGACAACCTTTTCAATGAATGGTTTGGGGGAAACTGGAAAGATACCTGCAAAAGTAGGAAACGAGATCACTTTTTTACATCATATAAGAATAAGTGCAAAATGGATTCAATGGAGAGAACAGTCTCTTCGATAAATGTTGGGAAAATTGGATATTCATGTGTAAAAGAATTAAACTAGACTGCTCTCTTACACCATTCACAAAAATTTACTTCAAATGCATTCAAGACTAAAATGTAAAACCTGAAACCACCAAACCCCTATAAGAAAACAGGTGCAAAGCTTATTGACATGTGTCTTGACAATCGTTTTTTGGATATGACACCTAGAGCATAAGCAACAAAATAAAAAATAAACAATAAGACTATATCAAACGAAAAAGATCTGCACAGCAAAAGTCAACAAAATTAAAAGGCAACCTAGACAATGGGGAAAGTATTTGCAAATAACATATCTGATGAGGGGTTAATATCCAAAATACTACATAAAGAACTCATACAACACATGAAAATAAGGGAAACCTCATTTGAAATGGAATCGGCAAGCCCTCAAGGGGGCGCTCTCACACACGTACTGCTGGCTACAGCCCGCATAACCCACCAGAAGAAGGAAGAATTATTTTGATAAGGGAGGGCATTTTACACATGGGAATTTCATCTCCCGCTTTTAAGAAAAGGAAGGGCGATCTTACCTGTCCCAGCCACAAAGCACTAATCATCGCTTGCAGCCGATGAGAAACCACCACAACCTTGGGCTCTTACTCTCCTCCAATGAGCTTCTGTCCAAGACAAACCCTCCCCAATTTTCTTCTGAAACCTAAGTCAAGGTGACCTTCTCTTTGTCTCTTCAGAGTTACCCATGGTTTGCCATAGCTTGCTTTTACTGAATTGTAATTTTTTGCTATTCCTGAGTAAACTCATTTTGCTGGTAAACAACTATTTTACTTTAGAGGCTGACCAACTCAATAGCAAAAAATCCTCGAAGACAATTAAAAATGGGCCTGCATAGACATTTTTGCAAAGAAGATATTCAAGTGGCCAACATGTTCCTGGGAAAGGTGCTCAACATTACTAATCATTAGGGAAATACAAGTCAAAGTCACACTGAGGTACCATCACCTCATACCTGTTAGAATGACTGGCATCAAAAATACAAGAGATAAATGCTGGCAAGGGTGTGGAGAAAAGGAAACATTTGTGCGCTATTGGTGGGAATATAATTTGGCCCAGCCTCTATGGAAATCACTCTGGAGGCTCAGCCAAAAATTAGACGTATAGCTACCATGTGGTCCAACAAACTCCGCTACTAATTATGTGTCCAAAGGAGATGAAACCACTGCCTCAAAGAGCCACCTGCACCCCCATGGTCACTGCAGCATTATTTACAATAGCCAATGCTTGGAAACAACCTGTGAGCATCAGCAGATGAATGGATAAAGTGTGTGTGTGTGTGTGTGTAGGACTATTCAGCTTTTTTAAAAAAGGAAATCCTGCCATTTGTGACAACATGGATAAAACACTGAGGGCATTATGCTAAGTAAAATAAGTTGGACAAAGACAAATACTATATGCTTTCACTTATATGTGAAGTCCAGACTCATAGAAAGCAGGTTTATGGTTGCCAGAGGCAGGGGTTAGGGGACGGGGAATTAGGTAAAGGTCTTCAAAACATGATGTAATGTGCGATATGATGACTATTGTAGACACTGCTGTATGGTAGAGCTGAAAATCACTAAGAGCAAACCCTAAAAGGTCTCATCACAATGAAAGAACATTTCTTTTGTAACTATATGAGTTGATGATGTTAGTGAAACTTGTTCTGATAATCATTTTACAATATACCCAAATGTCAAGTCATTAACTGTACACCTTAAACTTATGCTTTCTTGTATGTCAATTATATCTCAATAAAATTGGGGGGGGGAATACATGCAAAGATCCATGGCTGAGAAATTTTAAAACCTTTTCACATTCCAGCCTCCCCTGAAGATGTAAGCCCTGTCTCATTTTGTACCAAATATACGTACACACAGCTCACATTACGCTTTCATTATTCAGTGTGGGAAAATGACATTATATAATTTAATCTACTATATTTATATAGATTTGTATGAATTGAGTACCAGTTGACTGGTTATATTGTTTTGTGGATGTTTAATTAAATGCCTATTCATTTTGATTTCTCAGTTTTCTTGGTAAATATATAGTCAAGTAAACACATCTGTGTTTTCCAGACCTCAAACACGTTTGCAGACTCTAGACCGTACCATTGGCCCTGAGCATCCTGTTCATAGTGCTGAGAGGATGAATGAGCTCTGGCAAGGTGTAGGGCTTCTGGGGGCAATTGCATGCGGTTGATTGACAATGGAGCAGACACGAATGGGGTGGAGAGGAGCAAGAGTGCTTGAAAGATGAAGGGCGGAAGGCAAGGGACAGGACATTGGGTTCTTGTGCATCAAACTGAGGACTTGAGTCCAAAGGAAGTGGAGAGCCACAGAAGATGCTTAAACAGGGGTGATGATCACAGTTGCAGATTGGAAAAATAATACTGGTTGATGGCTTGGAGAACGCCCTGCAGGTGGGGGTGGTGAAGAGGCTGCTGCAAGTCTCCAAGCCAAGGAGCAGCAGAGAGAATGGTCAGAACACAGAGGGGAGGATGGAGAGCGGCTGATGGAGAGCAGACCGAGCCGCTGAGACTGGGGAGGTGGCGGGTCTGGGGAGCAGGATTTGGACCATGCTGAGTAGTGTGGGTGTGAGCATCTGTGCGATGCGTGGGAACCTCTGTAGCAACCGGGTCGCTGGGACCTCATTCTTCCCAGGCTGCAACTAGAGGCTGAAGGTATCCATTAGCGCCACAGGGCTTCTCCTTTTGGAGGAAGGAGAATGTGAGAGCCAGGAATCTGACCTATGGCCCTGGCTGGTCAACGGCCAGCTGAATGAGCTTGTTAAAATGTCAGCAGCAGTTTCTTTGGTGGGAAACTTGCTTTCTCAGCTCCTAAGCATGTGTGTACCCCAGGAGGGAGTGAGGGGGTCAAGGGTGATGCCCGAGTCCTGGCTTCCTGCTGCTGTTGAGTCTCAAATGTGAAGGCAGGGGACTCAAGGATTGATGGTGGACCTGAGCAGCACTGAATGAGCCCAGCAGATGCAGCCACGGAGCACCGTATACTCAGGCAAGAGGCCCGTCTTTGTGTGAAATGGCAGAACTAACCATGAGGACAGCATTGATACCAGTTAAGGTTTCCCGCACGTTCACTGTGGCTCTGACACTATACTAAGCATTTTATGTGTGGTTTCTCATTTCATCCTCAGGACTTCAGAAGGTAGGCTCAGGGAGGGTGGGGAACAGCCCCAAGTCACAGAGTTAGGAATAGGCAAAGCCGAGGCTCTTACCCAGCTGCCAACTCAAAGAGCCCACGGCTCTTATCCTTTAGATACACCTAATTCAATGAGTTTCCACCTGGGACAGTCCCACACCTAAGACATTTCTTATCGCCACAAGGGTGGGGTGTGGGGGTGGGGTATTGCTCCTGGCATCTATTAGGTAGAGGCAGAGATGCTATAAAACATCTGATGCACAGACCAGCCTCTAAGGCAAATTATCATCGCGCCCCAGATGTCAAGAGTTGAGATACCCTGATGGCAGGTAAAAATCCAATCCACTTTAGCACAGTTTAGGAATAAACACTTTCCTCCACTGTCTTCCATCCTTCCTTCCTTCTACATTTGGCTCTTTCTTCATTTGTTCTTTCATTGAAGAAGTTGCAACCCTCTCCTGAAGGTTTTAGGACCTTTCTTGATATCAACAGGTGTGGCTTGTCTTGGCTCAGTGGATGTCTCTTAACCAGAAAGGGAATCACACCCTGTTGTTTTCACCTGGTTGATAACTAAACTTGGGTGAAGAAGGCGTTCTCTCTAAAAACAATTGGGTATATGCGTTGGTACTTTAAAAAAAAATTCCAGTTTGGGGTATTAGCTGGGAAGTCTCAGGAAAGTGTGGATCCTGAAGCACAATGTGTGTGGTGGATACCCTAAAGGACTCAGTCTGATCCCAGAGAAACAATTAGACTCGTGTGGTTTTTCATTCACCACTATTTTCAGAAGCTCTGCCAAAACATTGGAGATGAAGACAAGGGGGTCATTCATGCTGGGCAGCCCACACTGGGGGATAGCAGAGTCCCCTGGGCAAAGAAAGGCAGGCAGTCTGCCTGCTCCCACCATTAGGGCTTGATTAGTGGGGCAAACAGAATTTGGAGTCTCAGTGAGGGGGAGGAACACTGCTGCTGGTCAGACAGGAATCTTCCAAGATAGTCCCCCTATGTGCCTAGGGGATTTGGCGTACAAGGGCTTGCCACCTAATTAGTGTCCTGAATACAGAAAGGCAGAAACTGACAAGGAATTTGCGTGTCTATTTAATTACAGTGGGGTCTCTTTTGTCTTAAAACAGACTAGAGTCTGCTAGTCCAATGCAGTACCATGGGGAAGCTTTCGAAGCCTCCTAATGAGTTGGCCTCCCTCTGTTTCTGTCATGCCCCAAGGGTGAGAGAATTGCCTGTTTGCCCCCAAAAGACCGGTGCAAGTAGCAGCCCATTGAAGCTCAGGAACCACTAGGAGTAATGAGATTCTTATCAGCAAAGCAACTTAAATCTGGGCAGAGGAGTCTTCTGGCATGGAAACAGGATTGAAGAATAAAATTCAGAAAGAGAGGAGAGAGAGTCTACTAGATTTAAGAGGGTCCCCAAACCTGAGGGTTTTAAGTTTTATAAATAAGTTCTATGTATAACAACTGTCTGGCTCAGTGTAGGAGCTTAATGTTAACTAAATGATTGATTGAATGAACAAATCAAAGAATACTTTTGTTGTTCCAAGGCCCAGGGGGTGCATAAGGTATTTTAGCATAAATTTCCCATACTAATGCCAAATTCTTCCATGGATTCAAGTTAGGGTTCAGCTCTCCATTTGAAGTTGGTTTTTGGTTATGGAAAGAGTCCTTAGCTTCACAAGACCAATGGCTTTTTAAAATCTCTTATACACTCTTTAAAAATTTATTGACTTGATTGGGGTGACATTGATTAATAAAATTATATAGGATTCAGGTGTAAAATTCTGTATCATATTATTATTGTATTGTGTGTTCACCACCCCAAGTCAAGCCTCCTTCCATCACCATTTACCCCCCTTTACCCTCTGCTACCTGCCCCACCCCCTTCCCCTCTGGTCGTCACCATACTGTTGTCCGGGTCTATGAGGGATTTTCTCTTTGCTTAATCCTGTCACCTTTTCACCTAGTCCCCAACCACCTCCCCTCTGACAGCCGTCACTTATACACTCGTGTTTTTTACACTCGAATGCCAGGGGAAATCTTTAGGAAACAGTGGTTTTGAGATCTCAGGAAAAAAGTATAAGCCCAAGAAAACTCTTGTTATTCTTTCCCTTGGAGAAGATTACCAGGTAAGTGCTGAATTGTAACAACTCGCACAGAAAGCTTAATGTAAAATCCCAAACAAAGGGCAGTCAAATCTGGGGTAGCATTTAAGGTGAGGAAATTTCCTCCTTATTTAAAGCAAAGTGGCTCAGTGGGGTGTAAGGAAAGTGAATTTTAATGATGTGAAGTTCAGAGGTCTGCATATGGTCTCCTGTTCTGCCAATGACTTACAAGGTGACCTTGAGGAACCACTTCTCTGGTTCTCCACTTTCTCTTCTATGAAATAGAAAGAGTAATATCCACCTGGCATAACTTTCTGAGTATTTTTGAACATCACAGAAGATATTATCCATAGGTGCTATTTACAGAATGTATAATTCTTTAACATTATTTTATCATCTTTTATGGTATTTTATTTCAACATCCAACCTCAAACATCAGTTTTTGAGTTTGTGATACCGCTACAATAACTCACTATAGAAATTCTATCACTTCTACATTAACCATTCTTCTAGAATTTTAACAAAATAATATAGGACTATAATTTTCATTAACTGTAAAAATATATCATGGTCACTTTTTATTTTACTTATAAATATTGTCAAAATAGTCATGAAATGGGAAAAGAGACTTTTGATCAAAAGACAGGGAACATGAGAGCTGGCGTATTCTTTTCTCTCTCTCTTTTTTTTTTGTCTTTCTTCCTCTTTTCCCTACCCTCCCTCCCCCTCTTCCATCCTTCCCCTATTTCTGTGACTGACATATTATGTCTCATGACACAGAATTAACAAGACTAGATTCCCTGACCTCAAAGACTTCAAATTTTACTGGTGATGAAGGTCAAGTCAAGAGAAAATTCAAGCAAAGTATCAAATATATCTCAAATAGTCTGGGGTGGGAGGCTTTTCAGACAAAGTAATGCCTGGTTTGAATTTTGAAGGGCAAGTAGTAATTTCTGTGCATGCTACCTGGCCAGTTAAGCTTGAGATGGGGCTCTGCTCTCGTAGTCCTGCAAGGATACAGCCTGATAGATACTCCACCATCTTGTGAACTGAACATCTGAATACCAGGCTTTGGGGTGACTCGGTTAATTCATAATCACATTTCATTGGATAAAGCATGTCATGTTGCATGTTGAACTTCAAAAGTATGGTGAAGTAATAATCCTTCTCCATCCCTGGGTGGATAGGAGAACTAGAAACATTGGTGTGGGAGGAGTGACAATACTAGGATGGCAACGTAAGTTGTTGCGGACTTCACTCCCCATCGCAAGAACAACTAATAGCTATTCATGGATAAGACACCACTGTGAAGAACCCTGGAACAGAGGGTATGCAGAGGCATGTCCCCTGCACCACAGACACAGGGACAAACTACAGTTTCTCCAAGGGGAAAACGAGAGCCTAGATAGATATCCAGATCCCCCAGCATTGTGGGTTCCTTCTCAGAAGGCCCACCTGGGTCCTGCCCATGAGGATTGTGGGGGAATCTCCAGGACTTGACCACCAGGAATTGGACTGTGATGGAGAAGGGGGAGAGGGGCTTTCAGCAACTGGTGTTCAGATTTCCACAGACTGGGACTTCTACTTGGGTGCTGGGGGTAGGAACTTAATCAGTATCTTTGATCCTTGGCAGAGTCAAGAAGGTGGTGCAGTTTGATCAGGAACTAAGCAGGGCTCAGGTGTGTCTGACTTGGGACTCTAACAAAGAGCCTTGTCAGCCTTGGAGCAGGTCTGCCTCTCTGCCCAGTCCAGGGAGTTAATTTATAGCCTTGTTCACTGCTGAGTGCAGCTCTTGACCCCCACCTGACTAAGAAACCTGACCTGAGACCTGGGAAGCTGCTTGGCCCAGCAATGCATCAGCTGTAAGCTAGCCAGTGGGCCTGAGCTGGATCCCCAAACAATAAGTTGTGTAGGGCTTGGGGCCTGTTCTGCTGCTCCGCCAGGGTAAAGAAGCTAATTCATAGCCCCGCCTACTGTTGAGTACCGTATCCAATCCTGCTTGTCTCAGAAGCCTGACCAGATAGGCCAGGTGACCTCAGAGTTCAGCCTATAACTTTTCTTGGGCAAGAAACCAAGCCAGAAGTCCTACACAACTGTTCTCAGCCAGCAGGACATTCACCCGACCAGCCCTGCACCCCAACCTCAGAGCTCAGGCAGTGGCTGTGTCCCAAAATAGACCCTGATAGCAAGCCCTACCTCCCCAGGGATGTTAAGAGCTGACTTATCAAGAAACCCAAGCTAAGCTGATGGGTAAAGAACTACCTCTTCCAAAGTGAACCTGTGAAGTTTGGAAGAGGAGACCACTTACTCAGATGTGCAGATACCAACACGAGGAATGAATCAAAGATCCTGAAAAGCGAGGTTAACATGAAACCACTAAAGGAAACTGAATAAGCTCCAATAACTCACCCTAACAAATTGACATTTATGAACTGTCAGACAATGAATAATCCTTTTAAAAAAGTATAGTGAGCTATAAGAACATACAGACAACTAAACAAAATTAGAAAAACAATGCACAAAAAATTGAGAAACCTAAAGAAACAAAAACCACCAAAAAACTCTCCCACAAATGCTAGAGCTGAAGAATACGATGATTGAACTGAAGATTCAACACAGAACTGCAGCAACGGTCTTGACCCTACAGAAGGAAGAACCAGTCCTAGAAGCCAGGATATTTGAAACTGTCCAGAGAAAAGCAACAACAAAGAGAAGAAAGAAGGAGTAAAGAAAGTCTACGGGATACCATCAAAAGCAAAATCTCCATATTATAGGAGTCCTAGAGGGAGAAAGGAAAGGGAAAGGACAAAAAGTATATTTAAAGCAATAATAGCTAAAAACTTCCCAAACCTGGGGAGACAAATGGACATCCAGATCCATGAGGCTTAAAGGACTCCAAATAGTTTGAACCTGAATAGGGCTACACCAAGAAACACCATAATTAAAACGTCAAAAGTCAAAGACAAAAAATTTTGAAAGCAAAAGGAGGAAAGAGAGTTTACATACAAGGAAGCCCAATAAGATTATGGGTAGATTTCTCAACAGAAACTTTCCAGACCAGGAGAGAATGGGCTGATATAGTCAAAATATTGGGAGAAAAAAAAAAGCTGTCAATCAATACTTTCATATCTTGCAAAGCTGTCCTTCAGAAATAAAGGAGTGATAATGACATTCCTGAACAAACAAAACCTGAAGTGCATTACCACTAGACCCGTCATATAAGAAATGCTAAAGGGAATTTCTTCAGTGGAAGGAAAATACATACCCTAATTGACATCATAAAAATATATGATGGTTGCATTGAATTCACTGTAATGGTAAATGCATAATCAAAGTTAGATTCTATAATATGGTAATGTTGGTGGATAACTGAATTACAACTCGAGCTTAAAACTTAAAAATTTTCAAGTAAAAATAATCGTTACTATAATACCTGCTATTGGATACACAATATAAAAATATGTAAACTACTGTAATATCAATAACCTAATATGTGAAGAGGGGAAGTAAAACTGTAAAGTTTAGGAATGCTACTAAGTTGTTATCAGTTTAAAATAGGGCATTCTGACCTTAAGTAAGCCTAAAATAACCACAAGGACAAACCCAGTAGTAGCTATATAAAAGAACATGATAAAGATGTCAAAGCATATTAATACCAAAGTACATCAAATCATAAAAAAACAAGGAAGAATAAAAATAAAGAAACTGATCTACAAAACAGAAGACAATTAAAAACATGGCAATGATTCAGTATATGCAAATTAATATGTAACACTCTACATTAATAGAATAAAAGAGAAATATGATCAATTCAATAGATATGAAAAAGCATTTGACCAAATTCAACATTCATTCATGATAAAAAAAAGCTTAGAATTAGGTATTGAAAGAACATACATCAACATAATAAAAATCATATATGACAAGCCAACAGCTAACATACTCAGTGGTGAAAGGTTGAAAGCTTTTATTCTAAGTACATGAACAAGACAAGTGTGCTCACTCTCACCACTTCTAGTCAACATAATATGGGAAGTTCTAGCCAGAGCAATAAACCAAGAAAAGAATTAAGAAGTGAGAGTGTCTTTATTTGCAGTTGACATAATTTTATATACAGAAAATCTGGAAGACCATACAAAAACTGTTAGATCTAATCTGTTTGATCAAATTCAAAAAATTTGCAAGATACAAAAATAGTGTACAAAAATCAGTAGTTTTTCTATACTGAAACAATTATCTGAAAGACAGAGAAAGAAAATAATTGCACTTACAAAGCATCAAAAACAATAAAATACTTAGGAGTAAATTTAAGCAGAGGTGAAAAATCTCTACATTGATAAAATAAATTGAAGCTGACACAAATCAAGGGAAAGATAGCCTCTATTCAGGAGCAGCATAATTTATTTTTAAGGTGTCCATGTTACCGAAAGCCATCTGTAGATTCAATGCAATACCTATCAAGATTCCAATGGCATTTTACAAAAGTGGAGGAAAACAATTCTAAGGTTTGTTTGAAACCACAAAATACTCTGAATAGCAAAAGCCATCTTGGGAAAGAAGAACAAAACGACAGGCATCATACTTTCTGATTTCAAGCGATACAGTCATGTGCCACATAACGATGTTTCAAGGCAATGAGGGACTGCATATGCAATGGTTCCCATTAAAAGGGAGCTCAAAAATTCCTATGACCTAGGGATGTCATAGCCATTGTAATGTCATAGCACAATGCATTTACTCCCATGGTCATGGTGATGCTGGTGACCATGCTGTGCTGTGAGCTGTATAAAAAGCACAGCACGCACAGTTTTCTGTAGTCCCAAATAGGAAATGGGTTGACTCTGTAAAAGATGACACAGGCATGGGTCTACAGGAACTGAACAGGGCTGCTGAGGACAGGACATGGTGCACATCCCTCGCTCACAGGGTCGCTATGAGTCAGAGCCAACTCAATAACATGTAACAACAGTACATAATACTTGATGGTAATAAATATCTAGGTTACTTGTCAATGTATTTACTATACTTACTGGTATTTTAGAGAGTGCTCTTTTTGCTTATAAAAAATTGTTTGCTATAAAACAGTACACCATGTTATGCCAGCAGCAACGTACACCTCATGTTTACTGCATTCTTGATTGTATCATCTTTCTTCTGCACTTGATTTAATCTCTTGTTTTGTACAGTAACGTTCTGTACAGGCTTGTAATCTAGGAGCGATGGGCTATAAAATATAGCCTAGATGTGTAGTAGGCTATATCATTTAGGTTTGTGTAAATGCACTCTATGATGTATTTACACAATGACAAAATCTCCTGACGACGTATTTCTCTCAAAGCATGTACAGCATTAAGTGGCACATAACTGTACTATAAAGCTATAGGAATCAAAACAACATGGTCCTGGCATAACAACATACCCATAGACCACTGGAATAGAATAGAGAGCCCAGAACTAAACCCATGTGTAAACAGTCCACTAGTATTTGACAAGGGAAACAAGAATGCTCAATGGGGAAAGGGCAGTCTCTTCAATAAACGGTTCTGGAAAAATGGGTATGGACCTACACAAAAATGAGACTAGATCCCTAGCTTTCACTGCTCACAGAAACTTACTTGAATTAAAGACTTAAATGTAAGACCTGAAAACATAAAATGCCTAGAAGAAACAAGGAAAAAAGCACCTTCAGATGTATCTTAGCAATGAATTTTTGGATACGACAGCTAAATCCCATGGCAACAAAATAAAAAAAATCAAAAGCAGAAACAAGTGAGACTTCATCAAACTAAATAGCTTCTGCACAGCAAAAACAAACAATTCACAAAATAAAAAGACAATTTCAGAATTGGAGAAAATACTAAAGGGTTACTATCCCAAATATATAAAGAAGTCACACAACTCAATAACAAAACCAAACAAACCAATAACCCAATCAAAAACGGAGAAAGGATCCATCAACTCATTCTCGTTAGAATGGCTATCATCAAAAAGACAATCGATAACAAGTGTTGGCAAGGATGCGAAGATAAAAGAACCTCATGCACTGTCATGGGATTGTAACTTGGTACTGTTCACTGGAGAAAATAGTATGGCATTTCCTCCAAAAATTAAAAAATAGAACTTCCATATGATTCAGCAATTCCACTTCCTGGTATATATTCATAGGAAACGAAATAACTATGTTGAAGAGATAGCTGTGCCTCTGTGTTCACTGCAGCATCATTCACAATAGCCAACAATGGAGAAAGCCTATGTGCCCATCATCACTTCAGTGCATAAAGAAATTGTGCTATACACAAGCACACACGTGTGCAATGAGTTGCTATCTGGCCATTACAAACAAGGAAGTCCTGCCACTTTCAACTATAGATGAACATTGAGGGAACTGTGCTAAGAGAAGAGAGAGAGACAAACACTGTACAGTCTCATTTATATGCAAAATCTATTAAAACAAAAATCCAATACCAAACTCATAGAAAAAGAAGCCAAGTCTCATGTTACCGAAGGCATTAGTGGGGGGAGGAGAATTGGATGAAGTTGTTCAAAAGGTACAAACTTCCAGTTATAAGCACTGGGGTGTAATGTACAATAAATACTACATGGTGACTATGGTTAACTGCTGTTAGTATATCTGGAGGCTGCTAAGAAGGTATATCGTAAAAGGCCTCATTACAAGGGAAAAAAGAAACCATGTTATTTTCCTTCTTTTTGGAATATATATAAGTTGGATATTAACAAAATGTACTATTTTAACCATCTTGTAATTCACATCATTATGCTATACTCTTCAAACTTATACAGTGCTACATATCAATTATATCTTGATACAATTGAAAGAAAAGGCAACATTGGTTTGTGCAAAAATATCTAAGTACCTAAACAGTGTAGCCACCTTTCACTTTAAAAAATGTATCAGTATGCACAATGATGAGAAACTTACAATCAACCATACATGCTTATAAAAACAGTATTTGGAGGATGAGCGTCTGAGTGTGTGTGTGAAATATATCATATACCTATACGCTGCATTTGGCTGGGGGTGGTGAAATAAGGGGAGCATAAGAAATATACTGACAACAGTTATTGATGTTGGGTCATGTTAATGACAAGCCAGTTTTCTGTAAATTTTAGAGGTAAATGGGGTAAATATCTATAACGATATATTTCTAATATATATTCAAGGCCCACATGACATGCCTGAGACCCAGAAAGAGCTCTTTGGTTCCCAAGAAGACCTAAACTCTTAGAAAGGGAACAACATCTAATAACTTTCTTCCTGGTCCCGTCTGCTACCAGCAATATGGAGAACAGCACCTTGGTAACAGATGGGATCAGGCAGCGTCCCCGTTAGCTGTGTGATGCTAGGTGAGTTGCATCTCTTTCCTGACAATGAGTCCTCAGATGTAAAACGAAAACAGTAATACCCTAGTTGGTCTCCCAGCCTTGTATTTAATGTGTAAATCCCACCGAGTGTCATTTAGGTTCCCATGGAAAGGAACTTACAACAGCGACAATGAGGCCCATTTCATTCCCGGGTGGGGTTGTTAGAAACTTCTTCCTTCTGTTCAGCTGAAGTCTGTTCTCCATGGTCATTAAGGACAGGGAAAGCTTTCTGTGTACACCCGTCCTGCAAGATTCTGTCCATATACCGTCTAAATGGTTCCATCTCACGTACCTTGCCCTGATATACAGGTTGCAACCATTTAAAAATACTTTGTTTGTATTTAAAGAAAAAAGTTTTTCTTTAAATTAAGAACACTTTTCTTTAAATGACAACTGAACACCTATACTCAAATACTGCTAAGAAGTCTTGTATAAAATAATAAGAGGGAAGGAAAATGACAAAGGAAAAAGGAAA
The DNA here is from genome assembly GCF_987537825.1 of Furipterus horrens. Taxonomy (NCBI): domain Eukaryota; kingdom Metazoa; phylum Chordata; class Mammalia; order Chiroptera; family Furipteridae; genus Furipterus; species Furipterus horrens. The sequence continues at coordinate 12,977,906 of NW_028327183.1, read as the reverse complement.
AAAGCAGTGTGTGTAGGTGAGCGCATGTGCAGGTATTTCAGTCATGTCCATAGCTGCTCCTGGTTGCTATTGGTAACCTCTGTCCTCCGGTACTGACTCCACATTAAACTTCCCCCATCCATTACCTCCACTGATCAGTGTTCTTCACCATGTGGGTAACCCAATCTTCATTCACAGACTGCCTCCATTCTTAGTTGTCCTGCCTTCTATTTTGGTTGCTGCAGTTTTCTGTTAATTCTTCACATCGCACAGAGGGATGTTAAAACTTGCCCAAGAGAATTCTGTTAAGTTGCATCGTCCTTTTTGACCCATTGTGTAGCAGCAACTAAATTTACTCTTGATGATCAGAACAAACATCTAGTCAGGGTAGTAACTTACTGGCTGAGTGATGTAAGGAGGTTGAAATAGGCAGGTGGCTGTTGAGACTGCTAGTCCGTGGGGCATTGTGTCCCCTGACAAAAACATTTCCCCGCTGAGAACGCAAACTTTCCAATCAGAAGAACTTTGCATTGTGAGGAAAGGGAGTCGATATTCTGCAAATGGATATAATAACGGGAGAAACTCACACTTGGACCTTTTGATTCCTCAGAAGCATATATTCTGTGAGAGGAATAACACTGTATATCAGTTGCTTATTTAGAGCATATACTGACTATCTTAAGCTATAACCCCAAAGTTTCAGGGTGTTCTTTTGCTAATAAGCATTACAATGGACTCATCACTAGGTCATTCCATCATTCTAGGATTCTAGGTGCTTTTGGTGGGAATGGAATATAAATATGGTAAGACTATTGAAATCCATGAGTTTAAGCCAACTTCTTTTGCTATAAAATGAATTCTATGTTCAGAAGCAATGTGTGTTCTTCCAGAATGGCAAATAAAGTGTTCTGTTAGTCTGTGGATGGTGGTTCTGGCACTACATTGAAGGCAGCAAAAATAAATCTATATCCAGGATACGTATCTATTGCAGTGAAGACAAATTACTATTCCTTCCATGATGAAAGTGTTTCAATGTAATCAACCTGATGTGACTCTTTCCCCAAAGAGATGATGCAATTACAATGTTACTATAGGCATATCCATTTATTGCCATAGGAATCTTAATATGATCATATATCTTAGCCTAGTAAATCCTTTGGCAGGACTTGATTCTAAATAATCAGATATAAAGAAAGTCCTTTATGCCCAAAGATATCAATCATGGAATTACAAGTATTAGCAAAACCTGGAGAATAATCTCAGCATCTTACAATGGGGAGACAGGGATTAAATTATGGAGTGTAAACTCAATGGATTATTACACAGCATTTAATAACAGCATATTATAACAATGTTAAGTAAAAAGCATCAGGGTATAACAGATACAGAAGATGACCCTGTTGCGATAAGGAGAAACCTACACATGAGGAAGAAAAGCCTGGGACAAATCCCATATCCAATCGATGACTAAGCCTGTCCATTTGCTCTTTCTAAATGCCTCCTGAGCCTGTACATTTCCCTCCCTTGTCATTACTGCCGCCTTCTTCCCAGCCACGGCTGACTCTCATCAGGATGACACCGGCAGCCTCCTGTCCATCTCTACCCATGCACTCTTGCCCCGCTCCAGATATACCTCTACACTGCAGCCAGAGGGATTCTTAAATGGGGAGTTGATTATAGAATTTTCTTTGCATAAAACCCTTCAATGGCTTCATTGGTTGGAGCATTATCCCATACGCTGAAAGGCTGGGGGTTCCATCCCTGGTCATGGTGCGTACGGGAGGCAACCTGTCGATGTTTCTCTCTCACATCGACGTCTCTCTCTCTCTCTCTCTCCTCTTTCTCTTTCTCTCTTTCTCTTTTTAAAATCAATAATAAAATATCCTCAGGATATCCTTGGGTGAAGATTAAAAAGAGAACAAGATCTAAAAGCTTTAATGTACCTGGAAAGGCTATATATGATTTGGCCACAGCAAACCTCTCTGACCTCGTCATTTCCTGCCTCTCTCCCCAGCCACTCTGGTTTCCGTCCAGGGGCTGGTGGTAGCAGGCTTTACATATTTTTATATCTTTTCTCCTACCACTGTAATTTTTAAAAAATATTCTTCACCAACAACCCCAAAATCTGGGAGAGAAAGAAAGCAAAGCATTCTCCTTTCATGGACTAGAGACTTGTAGAACCTTAATGCCCAGTTCCAGCTCGCCCCACCCAAGTTATGGATTTGGGGATTTTCAGTGCCTCCTTTATGAGAACAATATACAAAGCTTTGTGGATTGAGCGTCGGCCTGCGAGCTAAGTTTCGCTGGTTCGATCTTCCAGTCAGGGCACATCAGAGAAGGAAAACTCTGACTCCAAAAAACCTCCGCTGCCTTGCGGCATACCTCTTCAGGGGAAAGGCTAAGGGAGTAAACCCCGACAGAAAATCCGGAGCCAGAGTCCCTAAGGCGGTTTGACGTTGTAGTCAACACCGGCAACTCCTGCGGCGCACCTGAAGCCAAGCTGTATTGACTCCGTCTTTCCCTTGGACCCTTCAGCTGCGAAGAGAGGGGGGGTCTGCTGCATGGGCAACAGCAGACCCTCCATATCACCCTGCCCAGGCTCTGTAGCTTCAGCTTCACTGGAGAGGACACTCCAGCGTCATCTCAAGATGTCGATTCAACACGGGAGGAGACAGATACCGTGTCACTCCCGAGTCGGACTGCACAGCCATTCTCGGCGGTGCAGATAGACTCTTAAGAAGCTACACCATCGTCTCTCGAGATGGACAGCTGCCAACATTCTTCACAGAATAAGAACCTCTGTTAACGAACATATAATTCCTATTAAAAGAATGAATGCCTTCTAAGAGATATTTTTCATGTTCCCACTAGACTAGGAGGATTTACAAAAAGCAAATTATTTCAAGAGCTGGCTCATCATAACAGGGATTTCAGGCATAATGTCTACCACTGCAAAGAAAGAAAAAAACGGGACTGAGTATCTGTGTTACCCACTTACAATTATTTCATTATTATAAAACAAGTTGAGAAAATATTAATATTACTGTAAGGCTGACAGGACTCAGAATAAATTTTCATAAAAGAACATTCAGCAGTCGCAGTAACAAGGGCGAAGGAATGCGTATGCCCACCCCTCCTCCGTGGTGTTTGGGGAGGTGCTCACCTCTGCTTCCCAGGCCCATGCTGGAGCCCCTGCCTGCTATCCCCCAGGTGATCCAGACATGACTCCCTGGTGGTGGGTCCCTGGGCTCCAAGGAGGGAACGGAGTCCTGTATGTCTCCCAGTTCTGCTGTTGCCAACAGAATTTTTAATCTATAAAGGAATTTCTCCTTGTTCTTTTTCTGGTTCTTTTATAAGTCAGCAAAGACAGCCATTCTCCCGTCCGATCCCACCCATGTCATTTAAACCTTTTCACAATTATTCAAATGTGCTGGAAGTGGTCATGTCCTTTCACACATGTCCCCGCCCTGGAGTGCTGTGCCTGGCGGCACCTCCTTTCTCCCTCCCAGCTCCAATCCCAGCTTCCCTGACCCATGGCTCTGTCCTAGAGGATGCCGCTGCCCCGACAGCTGACATCCAGGGTGCATCTTTGGGTTACAGCACCCAGCGCATCCCTGGATTCTGCGGTGTGAGACAGCAGCGCACGCTGGTCAGCTGATTCCCAGGCAGCACCTTCCTGTGGTCCCAGCAGAGGAGATTCGGGTCCTAGTACCACACGAACACTTCCCAGGTGCCGGCAGATTTACACGAAGGCTCCATTATTACTTCCCCAGGGACAGATTCTTGGAGCTCCTTGATCAGCTCAAATTACACTATAACAGGCTCTCATAATCCCATGCTCTCATTATACATTTATTTCCATGATTTCTTTGTGTCTGTCTCTTGTTAGACTAAGTGCCACCAAGTTGGGAATTATAGCCTTCTTGTTTATTCTTTCACGTCCTCCCTTTATGTTTTTATTTACCATTTTATCTCTGATGTGTGACCCAGTGCAAGGCACATGCTAATGTTTCAGCAAACACTTGGTGGATAGGTGAATTTATAAAGATTACTCATGGAGTTCCAATTTTGGAAATAGTGCAGCCTGCCTTGAACTAATCATTCATTGGGGCGGGAGAGGGTCATATGAATGCAATATAAGAAAAAAAAAAAAAAACCTAGGTGAATCAAAGGCTGCCCCAAACAAGGTGTAAGCTTGTAAGGTTTTGATCCTTGAAAAAGGAGCCACACTGGTCAAGATTCACATTTATTTTCCCCTTGAAGATACTCTTGATAGTTAATAGCTAGAGCTCAAATTACAGTCTTTAGAACAGAAAAATCCGAAGACAGTGTTTTTGAATTTCCAGAGATCCTGGAACATTGAGGAGGAAAAGTCTAAGAATAAAATCACAGAGAAGCTCCAAAAACCCACATATGAATTCTTCTCTAATCTTAGCCTGAATCCTTAACTATGCATGTTTGGATGAGACGCTACAGAGCCCAGAGGCAATACTAACAGCTTTAAGGATAAAACAGACAAGCAGAGATGTAATCTACTGCCCATCAAAGAAGCATAAGAGTATGGCACTAGAATCCCTCTAAGTGAGGGAAACTTGGTAAATATCTTCTGCTTTTCATTGGAGCTCTAGAAAAACCATAACTTAGAAGTTAAGACTCTTTCTGAGACCTAAGAAAAATTTCCCTAGGACTGATGGTGAAGCCAGCACAGATCCATGTGAACCAACAAAATCAGAGTCTCTGCAACATATTATCAATGATGTCCAACACACAAGTCTGGGGATCTAATGTCTGGCATGGTGATTGTAGTTAGCAAAACTGTATCTTAACTTGAATATTGCCAAGAAAATACTTAAATGTTCTTATCACAAAAAAGAAATGGTTACTATTTTGACAGATGGAGGTGGTAGCTAATGCTATGGCAGTAATCATTTTGCAATTTATAAATGTATTAAATCAACATGCTGTATATGTTAAATTTATACAATGTTATCTGTCAATTTTATCTCAATAAAGTGGGAAAAAGCATCTTCACTTTAATAAAAAATTAAGTAACCAATATGAAAATGTTAGAGACAGATATAATAAATTAAAAATGAATAACTCAAGAAGAGAAATGAAATCTTTAAAAAGAAAGGAATAAAATACAGATTTTAAATGGTCAAGTATAATAGCTAAATTTTGAAAAGAATCACTGGTGGATTAATAGAATACTGGGTCCAACAAAAGAAAGTATTTATAAATTTAAAGATTCATTAACAGTATTCATCCAGACTAAGGGCAGAGGAAGGAGAAAGACTGGAAACATTCAAAACAAAACAAAACAAAAAAGCGAACAAAAATAAAACCTGTAATTGCGTCCAAAGGGAGTGGAAAGTGAGATTTAGAAAAAAGTGTACTTGAAGAAATATTGGCCAGAGTTTTTCAATGTTTGGGCAAAATTGTCAACACACAGATCCAAGAAGCCCAGTAAACTCCAGGAAGGCAAATACAACACACACACACACACACACACACACACACAAATCATATGTGAGCACATTATAGTCAAACTGCTATAAAACAAGGGGAAAGAAAAAGCCGTCAGAGTGTGGCATGTGGTGGGGGGAGGAAGGTGGGAGACGTATACAAGAGAACCCAGAGAAGAATGACCGCAGATTTATTATTTAAAAAGGAAGAAAAACGGGAGACCAGAAGATAAAGGTACAACATCTTACAGTGTCAGGGGGTGATGTGTGAGGAGTAACTATTACATCGATTGTTCCAGCAAGTTAGAAAATATCTTTTTACAAATGAAAAAAATAAAGACTTTTTTGGATAAATTAAAGTGGAGAATATAGTGAATATATCTTCACTCATGGTATAAGACATACTGCAGAAAGTTCTCAGGTTGAATGTAAATAATACCAAGTAAATAATTAAATCTAAAGGGAGGAGAGAAGAGTACTAGGAAGAATGAACATAAAAAGTCTATTTTCTTTCCCCAATTTTATAAAATGTAATGGACTACTTAGAGCAAAAATAATAATGAAGTTGAGGTTGATTTAAGGTCAGATACGTGGACTTCAAGGCAAGACGGAGGTGTAGGTATACATACTTTGTCTCCTCATGCAACCACAGAAGGAATTACATCCGGATCTCAAAACAAATAACACCCAGAACTGTCAGAAAATCCAGCTGTATGAAAGTCCAACAACCAAGGATGGATTTATTAATTTATCTATCTATTTACTTTAGGATTTTACACCAGGTTTATTGAGGGAAGGAAGAGGAAGGGGTTAGAGGTTAGAGGGAAACTCCCCGTCCAACTTGAGGGCCCATAGGAGCAAAAGAAGAGGTAAAGGAATACTTCTGGTCCACCTCGAGGGCCCACTGGAGTCTCCTGCCAACAGCCAAGGATTTAAAGAAGCCATATTCATCCAGATTGGAAGGAGGGGAAGAGGAGAGGAGGGGTGGAGGTGTGGAGGGGTGGAGTCATGGAGACAGGCAGAGAGGTGGTGTGGTGTGGAGAGGCTGTGGCAGCAGTGGTAGTGGAATGGATACCCTGGGAATGAGTAATCTCAGTCCCAGGCCAGACCACACAGCCCAGGGCTCCAGCACTGGGAAGGTAAATCCCCATTACCTCTAGCTATAAAAACCAGTGGGGGTTGCGGGGGGGGGGGGGGGGGGAGGGGAACTGTTGGATTTTTGCTGCTTAAAGGGCCTGCACAGACTTAGAATATAAGCAAACCCTCCCACTCTGTGTTTCACCACCAGGGCAGCAGTTGGAATGGTATCAGTTGCATACAGGAAGTGGGTGGAATGACTGGAAATGGGCAAGTGCTGGGCAAACCTCCAGAAGCCAGGCAGTGGTGCAGTCTCTCTCTGAGTCCTCCCCTCACACACAGCTACAAAGTGGTGAAGTGGGTAGCCTACCCTGGCAATTTCCTAAGGCTCTGCCCCACACAATTTACAGGTGCCTTTTCTACATAGGCCACACTACTAAGATAGGGAGTAGAAACAGCTCTACTTAATACGCAGAAACAAACACAGGGAGGCTGCCCAAATGAGGAGACAAAGAAATGTGGCCCAAATGAAAGAAAAGAACAGAACTCTAGGAAAAAAAAAACCTCAATGAAATGGAGATAGACAACCTATCAGATACAAAGTTCAAAACACTGGTGATCAGGATGCTCAGAGAACTCACTGAGTACAGCAACAACATAAAGGAAGAAATGAAGGTTGCACTATGTGAAATAAAGAAAAATCCATAGGGAACCAACAGTGAAGGAAAGGAAGCTAGGATTCAAATCAACAATTTGAAACATAAGGAAAAAGTAAACATTCAACCAGAACTGAGAGAAGAGAAAAAGAATTCAAAGAAACAAAAATAGGCTGAGGAACCTCTGGGGCAACTTTAAACATACCACCATCTGAATCATAAGGGTGCCAGAAGGAGAAGAGGAAGAACAAAAAGTAGAAAATTTATCTGAAAAAATAATGAAAGAAAGTTCCCAAATTTGGCAAAGTAAATATACATACAAGTCCAGGAAGCACCGAGAGTCTCAAATAAGTTGGACCCAAAGAGGACTACACCAAGACACATCATAATTAAAATGCCAAAGGTTAAAAATGAAGAGAGAATCTTAAAAGCAGTACGAGAAATGAAGAGAGTTACCTACAAATGAGTTCCCATAAAACTATCAGTTGATTTATCAAAAGAAACTTTGTAGGCAAGAAGGGGCTGGCAAGAAGTATTCAAAGTGATGAAAAGCAAGGACCTACAACCAAGATTACTCTATCCAGCAAAGCTATCATTTAGAATGGAAGGGCAGATCAAGTGCTTCCTAGACAAGGTAAAGCTAAAGGAGTTCATCATCACTAAGCCATTATTACATGAAATATTAAAGGTACTTATTTAAGAAAAAGAAGATGATCAAAACTATGAACATTAAAAAGGCAATGAGTTTACAACTATCAACAACTGGATCTACAAAAAACCCAAACTAAGCAAACAACCAGAACAGGAACAGAATCATAGGTATGGAGATCATTCGGAGGGTTATCAGCTGAGAAGGGGAGAAGGGAGACTGGTGGAAAAGGAGCAGGGATTAAGAAGCCTAATTGGTAGCAACAAAATAGACCAGGGGATGTTAAGAACAGTATAGGAAAGGGTGAAGACAAAGAACTTATATACATGACCCATGGACATGAACTAAGGGGTGGGATTGCTGGAGGGAAGGGGATACTGGGTGGAGTGGGACAAAGGGGGAAAATTGGGACAACTGTAGTAACAATCAATAAAATATACTTAATAAAAGTGACCCTTAAATCTTATTTTTCTGTTAATGACACAGTTAATACAATAAGCTTGGATCTTTACTATTAAGAAAACAAAAAGGTCAGATATGTGATGGTAGCATAAAGACAGGATAGGAACATACAATTTCAGCCTCTTAGATTATATATAAAGTGATATGTTAATTCAAATTTGTCTTAGCTAGGCTAAGGATGCATATTGTTATCATTAGACTAACCATAAAAAAAATCTAAATAAAGATGAAAAAGCCAATACAGGAGGTAGATTAAAAAGAAAATCCAAAAACTTAACCCAAAAGACGAAAAACAAACAAGAAGCCCTCAAACAAAACAGAGTATAATTAAATAAACAGCATTCGGATATAATGAATCCAAATGAGAGCAATACTCACATCAAACGCAAATGAACTACACTTTCCAATTTAAAGGCAGGGCTTGTCACACTGGATATAACTCAAGAGCCAAGTATAAGTTGTTTTTAAAAGAGACCCTTTAAATATAAAGACACTGATGAGTTCAAAGCAAAAGGAGAGACAAATGAGGAGAAGAACCTTGATGCCCTACGTGGGTATAAATATGAGAAAGTTCATACTGCACATCAGACAAAGTAGACTTCAAGAGAGGGAGTAGTTTCACAGACAAAGATCACTATTTCATACATGTAAATGTGCATACCGACATTTGTGGAACTTCTACCCAGAAATGGTAGAATGTATACTCTTTTTGAGAGCATATGGGACATTCACAAAGACAGACCATATGCTGGCCCTTAACAGAAGTCTCACTGGCTATCAACCGGTTGGAATCATATAGAAAATATTCTCTGATAAGAGAAGAACAACGTTTGAAATCAGTAACAATAAGATATTTGGAACAATGAACATAGGAGTGCATAAGTTCTTTTGAACTGGTGTTTCAAGATTCTTCGGGTATAATCCTAGTAGTGGAATCGCTGGTTCAAAAGGCAGTTCCATTTTTAATCTTTTGAGGTAATTCCATACTGTTCTCCATAGTGGCTGCACCAGTCTGCATTCCCACCAACAGTGCAGTAGGGTTCCCGTTTCTCCACATCCTCGCCAGCACTTGTTGCTTGTTGATTTGTTGATGATGGCCATTCTGACTGGTGTAAAATGGTATCTCATTGTGGTTTTTATTTGCATCTCCCTGATGGCTAATGATGTTGAGCATTTTTTCATGTGTCTATGGACCTTCTGTATGTCCTCTTCAGAGAAGTGTTTGCTCAGGTCCCTTGCCCATTTTTTAATTGGGTTGTTTGTTTTCTTGATGTTTAGTCGTATCAGCTCTTTATATATTTTGGAAATCAGTCCCCTGTCTGTGATGTCATTGGCAAATATGTTGCACTCCTATGTTCATTGCAGCACTGTTTACAATAGTTAAGTGCTGGAAACAACCTAAGTGCCCATCTGTAGATGAGTGGATCAAAAAACTGTGGTACATTTACACAATGGAATACTATGTAGCAGAAAGAAAGAAGGAGCTCCTGCCATTTGCAACAACATGGATGGAACTAGAGAGAATTATGCTTAGTGAAATAAGCCAGGCAAAAAAAGAAAAATACCATATGATATCACCTAATACAGGAAACTAAAGAACAACACAAACAAAGGAACTAAATAGAACAAAGAGTAGAATAGCAGTCAATAGGGGGGAGGGGAGAGGGAGAGAAGGGGGATAAGTAAGGGAAGGGTTTAGTCAAAGAACCCGTATAAAAGACTCATGGACATGGACAACGGGGAGGGATATGACTGCAGGAGAGGGGGTGGGTTGGGTGGGGGAGAGAAATTAGGGGAAAAGGGGACAACTGTAATTGAAAAAACAAAATAAAAAAAAATAAATTAAAAAAAAAAAAAAGATATTTGGAACAGCCCCAAACATTTGGATATTAGTAGAAATCACAATTTGGGGTGGGGATGTTTTGAAAGAAATGGTAATAAAAGCAAAACATACCAAAATTTATGGGCAGTAACTAAAGAAACACTTAAATAAATATATAACATTAAGTGTTTGTATTAGAAAAGGGGATAGGCTTATCAGTGATCTATGCTTCCACCATATGAAGCAAATAAAAGTACAAATTAATCACAAAGTAAAAATCAGGGAAAATAATGAAGATGAGATTAGAAACATAATATAGAAAATAAACCAATAGTTACCAAGGTTGACCCATTGAGAAAGTCAACAAGGTCAAATTTCGTTCTCCAAAAGGATCCCTAGACTAAGGAAAAAAAGAGAAACTATAAATTACTAATATCAATATGATAGAGGAGAAAATATACTGTGCTGGTGTTCCCCAGACTACCCAGGTTCAACCATGTGCTAGGACTCAGGAGACTCGGCATATAGATAAACTCATGACTCAGATCTTGTACAGCAAAAAGGTGCAGAAAGATACAGAACACAGTCATCAAAGAGAAAAGGTTCATGGGGTGAAACGCAGAGAAAACAAGACACAAACTTTCAAAAGTCCACTCTCTGCGGGATCACAGGAGACATGCTCAGCTCCCGCACAGTGAGTCAGAACAGCACATGTGAAGTCTCATGAGCTCATGAGTGACTCCGTGTCCAGGGTTTTGGCGAGGGCTGCCATGTGTGCAGCCTCTGTCTAGCACCACCAAAGTTGTAGGTGCCCAGAAGAAGACCGGTACTTAGTACACACCACAGAGTCTGTACAGTTCAGGTGCAGTCAGCCACTCTAATCAGCTCTGACAGTGAAGACGTCTCCTGAAATCCAAGTTTCTAGCTACCAGCCAAGGACCAACCTTGAAAGCAGTCCTTTCCAAGGACAGCCGTCACACCTACTGTGTTAACTCTCTTCTGCACAGCTACATGCTCTACGAATATTACAGACCTGACAACTGTATGCCAATATCAGAATGACAGAGGAGAAATAACTACCAATCCTATAAATATTACAAAACTAACAAGTTGGTGCCAATATATTTGTCAAGTGAAACAAAATGGCAAATTTCTTGGAAGTGGCAATATACCAAAACTAGCACAAGAGAAATTATGAATAGTAATATAGCTTTTAAAGAACCCAAACTAGGAAAAAAGAAACGAAACTACTGACATGAAAACTCTAGATCCATATGGATGCTTTTGTAAATTCCATTAAACATTTAAGGAAGACATGACACTAATCTTACACAAATGCTTCCAGAAAATAGAGGATTAGGAAACACATTTGACCTGTTTTATGAGGTCAGTATTACTGATAGCAAAACCTGACAAGCATATTATCAGCAAATAATATTATACTCTAATAGCCCTCATGATTAGAAATGCAAAAGTACTTAAAAGTATGTTAGAAAAGTTAATCCAGAAATACATAAAAGGGATAATGCATCATTGGGATTTATTCCAGGAACGCAAGATTGATTGATTTGGGCATGCTGAACCAATGTAATTAACCACATTAACAAAATAAAAGAGAAATATTATGAGATTACCTTAATAGCTATAGGAAAAAGAATTTGACACAAATCAATGCCCATGTGGGTTCCTGCAGGGGAAAAAAGAACTCAGCGATCTAGGAACAGAAGGAAACTTTTTCAAGCCAATAAAGGATATCCATGAAGCACCAATAGCGAACCTAAAGGTAAAATATTGGACACGTTCTTCTTGAGACTGGAGACAAGACATAGGTGTCTGTTCTTACCACTTCTGCTCAACACTGTACTGCCTATTTCAGCCAGCACACTAAAGAAAGACAATTGGAGGACTTAAGATTAAAAAGAAATAATATCTTTATTCACAGGTGGCATAACTGTTTACATAGAAAAACCCTAAGGTACCTTCAAAAAATGTACTAAAATTGTCAATGTATCAAGGGCACAGCATACAAATCAACATATAGAAATCAGAGCTATTAGTTGGTAACTGGTCTAAAATGGTCCCCAGTGACTCTTGCCTCTCACTATTGATTTCCTATGTATTCCCCACAAACACTGAATCAGAGCTGCCTTAACTGACCCATAGAATAAGGCAGAAGGAACAACGTGTGATTTCTGAGACTCACTCAGAAAAGGCACTGCAGCTTTTGCCTAGGTCTTTGGATCACCTGCTGTAGAGAAAGCCAGTGAAGACAGCAACCCCATGGGGGGCTCACAGGAGCAATGTGATTGGCACCAAATTGCTAACCATGTGAATGAGCTAATTTGCAGCGGAGTCTCTAGTCCTGGTCAAGCCTTCAGCCGACTGCAGCCCTATTTGATTTTTTTTTATTGCAGCCTTAGGGGACACCCTGAGCTGGAACTTCCCATTTAATTAACTCCAAATTCCTGATAGAAACCAGGAGAGAAAATAAATGACAACTGCATTTTAAGCCACTAAATTGTTGGATGGCTTATTGTACAGCAATTGATAATGAACATGGTGATTAGAAAATAATATTTAAGGTAATATTGACAACATTAACAAACAGTAACAAACTATGAGGACAGATATTTTTGAAAATATAAGCCAGACCTCTATGATGAAAATTATAATATGCTGTTGAAAAAAAATTAAAGACCTAAATAAAATGAAAGATTTACTATGTTCAGGGATTGGAAGATTCAATATTAAGGTGTCACTCCTCTCAAAATTATTCTATAGATTCAATGTTTTTCTAATTCAATCCCAGCAGGCTTATTTGTACTAACTGATAAGAGGATTTTAAAATTTTGATACAAATACAAGGACCTTGAATAGCCAAAATCATCTTGACAAAGATGACAGAGGAGTTATAGTACCTGATTTTAAGACTTAATGAAAGCTTCATTAGTGATGATTGCATGGTTGTATTGTGAGGATTAATAAATCAATTGGAACATAATAGAGATTCTATAAATAAACTCACATCTATAGATGCCAAGAGAATTCAATGGGAAAAGAAAAGTCTTTAAGAAATAGTGTTGGAAGATGTTTCTAAGAATGGTTTTAAGGAACAGTGTTGGATCAACTAGATGCCGGTTTGGAAAAAAGGAGGACCTCAGGCCTTGCCTTTATACCCTTCTCAAAAAGTAATGGGAGAAGAATCACATACTTCAGCATAAAAACTAAAACCAGACAACTTCTACAAGAAACATAAAAAAATCTTCATGCCCTGAGGTAGATGAAAATTCTTAGAAAGGACTCAAACTGCACTAATCATAAAAGAAAAAGAAAAAAAACTAGACTTTAACAAAATTACTAACTTCTTAAAATAGAAAATGCCATCAAAAATGTCATGGGCTGAGAAAAATATTACAAAGAACTCTAAACCAGAATATATTAAGAACTCATACAGTTCAATGATAAAATAACAAATAGCCCACTAAGGAAGTGGACAAAAACTTGCAAAAGAAAATATGCACTTAACCAATAAGTATATAAGATGCACAACTCAGGAGTTATCAGGGAAGTGCAAATCAGTACCACCTGCGATTCCACTTTACAGACCATCAGAAGGGCTACAAGGAAATACACTGACCGTACAAAGCATCGGTAAGGATGCGGAGCATTCCGGAACTCTCTTTTATTGCTGGTGGGAATGTGGAATGGCTCAACTATGTTGAGAAATGATTTAGAAGATTTTTAGAAAGCTAAAAATACACCTACCCTATGACTCAGAAATCCCACTCTTAGATATTTACCCAAGTGAAATGAATGGGTATTTCCACAAAGAGATTTGTACAAGAATGTTTCTAATAGCTTTATGCATAATAGCCAAAACTGTTATTAGCCCCAATATCCAGCTACAGGGAAATGGATAACAAACTGTGTTGTTTTCTTCTAATGGAACAACATTCAGCAATACAATGGAACCAACTTTTGCATTACAGCAGAGACAGATCTTAAAAGCATTCTTCTGGGTGAAAGACACCCGACACAAAATAATACCAACTGTTTGATTCTGTTTATAGGAAGCTCTAGAACAAGCAGAAGTAACCTGTGATAATAGAAAGCAGAGCAGTGATTCTCCCAGGAAGAGAAGTGTGCGTGTGTGTGTGCACCCATGCACGTGTGTGTATGTACACGCATAGTTATTGGCTAAACAGGGTAAGAGGGAACATTCTGAGGTAGTGGACATGCTCTGTGTTTTAATGGGGATGGTTGTTACAGGGTAATACATTGGCCAAAACTCAACCAGCTGCACACTTAAAACCTGAGAATTTTGTGGTATATAAATAATAATTCAGTGAGAAAAACTAAAACCCAAAAGCAGTGTTTATCCCTCTGGGGTCACAGGGGCTAGGTGACCAGCTGGGCCAGGTTCTCCAAGCCAGGATTCTCAATTCAAAATCTCAGGCTCATTCTTGCCTGTCTACGGTCCCCCCAGAAGCCCTCCCCTTGGGAACGGGCGACTTTGGTTTTCCACCAATGTCTTCCCAGGCCCCTCTCTGGTCACAGGGCTCCTGCAGCCCATCGATTGACATCCAGCGTTGAGCATCTTTCTCTACTTCTGACTCCGCACCGAGTTCTTTGATAAAAGCCTCCTTCCTCGCTGGAACAATTTCCTTCCTTCTGCCCGTGAGTGCTGGGAAGTGTGGGGCTGATTTCTCTCAAGGGAACAATCTCCACTTAAAGTCAAAGCCACCAAGGGGCTCTTCTAATCTCAAAAGCATTTGTGGCGCTGAAAGCCCTGGTTTTGTTCCCGGGTAACTTCCCCAGGATTGCCGGCCTTGTCATACTATTACAGTGAGTGCAGCCAAACAAGCCCCGCTTCCCTTAAATATTTCTGTACCTGTTAGGTGATCCTGAACCTCAGTGACAGGATGGCTTGTTGGCTTGTTGTCCCTGGTTCCTTGCTTCCTCAATCCCCCGGAGCACAGGACTTCCACTCCTGAGCACAGGCCCAGCAGGCAGATAGGCACCTCTGAGCCTTTCCTCCTTCACAAGCAATCACTAATGATATTTTCTCTCTGGCCTGACACCTGCCTTATTAGGAACCTGCTGCACTCACCAAGCGCCACCTGAGCAGGACCCGTGGCCGCCAGCCTGCCCCGGGGCTAGCAGAGGGCTGGCTCACAAAGGCAGTTCAGGAAATCAGAATTGCGATGGCAGAGACTTCTGAAGGCTCGAGTCCCTGAGGGATCTGTTACGGTCCATGCATATTTTCAGAGTCACCTGATTTGATCTGATTTCTGGATGTTGCTAGTCTTCGTATAACGGAGTGCAACAAGCTGGCTGGATTCAGGCTCTCCGTTTGCATTTTGGAGAGCTCCCTCCTCTGCAGGTGCATCCACGCGCAGCCTGAGGGAATTGGCAACTCAGAAAACAGCCTTGAGAAGTTCCACCTGCGCTCCTTTGTCAGTTCTTTGCAGGAGACTGTGGAAGGGCCAGCAGGGATCCCGGGCTGCCTGCCTCGGAGGCAGCAGCTCACAGGGACAGAAAATACCACCTGAGTGTGATGGAAAGAACATCTTGTTATAATTAAGAGAAATAGTCGAGCAGTCATGTTCCCTTGATATTCTGCTACTGGAAAACCCCAAGACACTATGGGAATCTGATTTCCTTGAACTTTCCCAGGCTGGAAGGTGCGGGGGCTCCAGCCTGTGTCTGTGGGAAGGTATTCATTGTGTGGCTCAGACACGAATACAAATTTCCAATTTTGACCCCAAAGTGAGGTTCCGAATGCTGGCTGATCAGAGGTCCTTATGCTGTGGACCAGCCTGTGCCCAGATCTGACTGCCTGCCCTCCATGTGTGGCTTCCGTGGTCCTTGCCTGCTGGTCCCAGGATGCCAGCTGAGACTAGAACATAGTTTCCATCTTTAGAAAATGTGGCAGGAAACCACTGGGCAACACAGAGCAGCAGCAGAAATCAAGTGCAGGGTCAGCAGGGAGGCAGCTGTGTATCTGATTCCCAGCTCCGCCTCTTACTAGCCGTGTGGCTTTGGAAAAGATCACTGACCTCTCTGAGCCCCTAGTTTCTTCCTCTGTGAACCAGGGAAAATACATCTTACAGGCTGCTGAGAGAATCCAAGTACAGGCATACCTTGTTGATGCTGAAGGCTCGGTTTCAAACCACTGCAGGAAACTGAGTCGCCATCTTTTTGCTGATGGAGAGTCTTGTCTTCAATTTGTAAGAAATGCAACATCCGCGAAGCACAAAATAACGAAGCTCTGTACAATG
Organism: Furipterus horrens; assembly: GCF_987537825.1. Classification (NCBI taxonomy): domain Eukaryota; kingdom Metazoa; phylum Chordata; class Mammalia; order Chiroptera; family Furipteridae; genus Furipterus; species Furipterus horrens. The sequence goes on along the minus strand of NW_028327183.1, from coordinate 12,961,515 downwards.
CAATGAGGTATGCCTGTAGACAATGAATGTAGCAAGTACTCAGCTCTGGGACTGGCCCCGAGTTGCCAGGACTCGGTGGCGTCTTGGTTTAACAAGTTCAATTTTGAGTCATTACACCTGAGTTTGAGACCAGCCTTTGTCAGTTAACAGCTATGCTACCGCAAGCTATGAATGGAGAATCTCTCCAATGTTGTTTTCCTTACTCACAAGGCAGAGAAAGTAACGCCCGACTCTGGAAGCGTCACGCCTCTGAAAAGCCTCCCCGATCCCAGCCACGTGGAGCACCACCGCTCAGACTTCGATGTGCTCTTGGTAAAACAGACTCCGCTGCAATGTGTCTGTGACGGGGCCTGCGATTCTGCACTTCTGGCAAGCGTCCAGGTGGGGCTGATGCTGCTGAGCCATGGATCACACTCGAGGAGCATGATGTCAAGTTCACCAGTCTGTTCCCAGGGATGTGTGTGCATGTGCGTTTGCCTGTGTCTCCTATGCACCTGGGCACGCCTGTAGGGCAGGGACCACGTCTGGCTATCTTCTCTCCCCTCCTCACAGATGGGTCCACCATTACTAAGGACTCAAGACAATGTCCACAGGCAGGGGGTGCCGGCTGCTGTCCTCCATCCACCTTGTGTGGCTCTGAGACAATCACCCACTGTGACCTGGGACACCAAAGCCCAGCTACGTCTGGACTATTTTATTTCTGCGTCACCCTGGGTTTCTCTTGCCCCTTCAATCTTTGTTCAGCTTTCTCTCTTTTCCTCCATCCCCCCTCCCCTGTGTTCCGCCTCTGCCTTGCCCCTCTCCGGGCCCCTGGCTACCTCTCCATCACTCTGCTGCTCTCCTTCAGTGCCTTTCTCTCAGCTCCACCCACTTTCTCTCGTTCCCTTGCTCCCTTGGGCTCACTCTCTCTGGCTCCCTGTCCCAGCATCTCCGAACTGCTCCATCTTTCTCCTTCTCTCCTGGTTTGAATGTGTTTCCCATCTTCACCCACCAAACCAAACTGGACAATGACCAGTTCCTTTCCTCTTCCAGAGCCTGACAATCTCCCTGGCCGCGAGCCCTGGCGCTGGCCAAGCTTTGAGCCGACCCAGCAGGCCTCTCTGCTTTTTGGCAGGAGAGGAGCTGGAGCCCCTCTGTGAGCCGCCTACCTCTGCATCAGCCTATGGGCCCGTCAGCGGTGCAGACAGTGAAGAGAGACACAGGCACTCTTTCCAGACATCAGTTTCCAAACCTTTGTGGGCACACACCCCCTCACCCTGTTCGCCGCCCCTTCTGAGAATAATTAGATTCACCTCCATTATCTGCGCCGATGGTCTCTCTGGAGAGTGGGCTTGTGTCTGCTTTCTTCACCCTTTCCAAATAACTTACAAGGACCATGGATTATCTTGATAACAAAAAAAAAAGTTATGCAATAAACAATGAGTTTGTTGAAATTGGTCATCTTTCGGACCCAGTTTTCTGGTACTCATGCTACGATAGTTCCTGATCCTGCCGACACAAACACTAAAGAGCACAGCACACAGGCACAAATGGAGGTTTCTACGCTGAGGGGAGTCATTCTATACAGAAAGAACCTCTGCTTCTCTTTTGGGCTTAGAAAGAAGAATCTAAGGTTTGAAATCAATATTTTACAAATATTCCAAAGCCACAACGACTAACCAGTGAGTGACTGTCACCTGCTGAAGCAATCGTCTATCTACTCTCAGCTTCTCTGTTTCGTTAGGTGTTTAAGGGACCCACCTGTTGGTGTTAGGGAAACACCAGCATCCTGGGTACCCTGCAGGCAACCTCGAGACTATCAAAGCTGCCTGCACGCGAGGGGCCTTACCTTTGCTTCTTGAACCCCTTTCGGAGAGGAAGGCCAGGTCTATGGCATTTGCTAGCCCTTTTTCTTCATGGCATCACAAAAACAAAATGCCCCATCGAATTCCTCCCGCGAGCCTTAGCTGTCTTTACATTATCCCACAGTTAGTGCGACAAAGGGCGATCAGGGCGGGTGGGACAATATTGCTGTGAGTGACCCGTTACTATCTGCAGCTTACATTTTACATGGAAATCAAACGAATGCTGTCAGAGCTCTGGGGCCAGGAAGAGAGGAAAATGCCTCATTGTTCAGCTCCAGCGAGCTGGAGAGACTGCACGTGGCGATAAAGAGACCCGTGTTTGTGCAAACAAGGCGTGGGCTTCCAGTGTGAAAGATGCATTTGTTAGACCAAAGCTTGAAATAGGAAATATGTGTGGGCAGAAACAACGGGATGGAAGGGGAGAAAACTAATCATTACTACCACTGCATGTGTGTGTTGGGGTATTTATATAATGTGTTAAACGTCTTCTTCAGGGAAAATGTTTGTCACAGCAGTGGGAATGAAACTTTACTCTGAGAGGTGTACTTGAAGGTTTCAACACTTTTGGTTCAGTGAGGACTTTTTTTTTTTTTTTGCTTGACACTATCCTCTGCAGCCTTCTCTTCTCTCCACTCGTCTTTCAATAAAAATCATCTTCGTCTTTCTGTCTCCTGCCTTCTGTTTTTCTTTGGGGTCAGGCATATGGCAAGCATCAATATTAAATAAAGAATGAGAAGGACTATAACATTGCCTGGAGTCAGTGATTTTGCGAAACAATTTTATACCTGAGAAGTCTACAGAAGGTCAGAAACTCATTCAGACCTTTACTTGGCTAGGACAACATACCGTCAACCAAGTGCCCTGAACTATGGAGAAAGCAAGGGAGTGACCTCATCCTGTTGGGGAACAGAGTTGAATTCCAACCAACGGTGCTAGCGATAGTGTTTTCTCAACTGGAAAAGGAGATGGAGAACTTTGAATCGAGTCTATCAAAGGTCTCTTCTGGGTCTGATACTCACATGAAAATGATTAGTATCTGGACTCATTCACCTGGGAAATATTTATGAAGCCATTCACCATTAACAAAGCGTGGCACTGGGTGTGGTAGAAGATTAAATGTGGAGACAATGCATATAGCTAAATCCTAAACACATCCTTTCTACCAAGCACCCAGGGAAACCCTTTTCACTTTGAGGGGCCTTGTTCTCAGGAGCAGAGACTACTAACATCTCTCCTTGCCGGTGGAGCTTGTATCTAACTAAGTAGGAGCAAAAGGACTGTGATTAGAAACCCAACTTCAAGTCATTAGTGACAGGGTTTAGTAGCTCTGGTACAAGCCTGCAGTTTAGCCATGGGAGTTTTGGGCAAACAGGGGTCCTTTACAGATGTCTCAATAACGACAGGTCAACCCCCAATTCTTGCTCTCATTTTTTCAATCAAGTGGTGCCACAAACACACAGGGTAATCTTTTGTGAGTAGTTTTTTTCTTCCTTTAGGATTTTCTAGTACGTAATACATCATGAACAGCATAGCACATGGGGATTGAAAAGTATAAGAGCATTTTCCCTTGTCTATGGTGGAAATAATGCTGATAATGTGCATTTGGGCCATTGGGGGATTGAATTGTTTTAGGAAATTGCTGAAATGCTGTACTAAATGATCAAGGAAGAATAATGCAGTGGTTTTCCAGTTTGTGTGTGGCCAAGTCACCAAAGGAAACTGGGAAGGATTGAGATTCTGGGAAGCACCCCTCACCCAGCCGGTCTGATCCGGTTGGGCTGGGCTGGGGCCAGAGAATCTGTGTGTGGAACAGACTCTCCAGGTGATCCTACAGGTGTTCTCTGGCCAGGCTGATGGGAACATCGGTGCAGGAGCGAAGTACTCCAAGCCTGCCCTTATTCCTTGATTGACTGCATGCAAGGTTCTAGAACATTTGAAGCATGGCCCACTGAAATCCCATGGGAGAGAGTGGCCCTGCAGATTGAACGTTAATCTATACAAAGCACCTGTGTCCATGTTCACTTACGCTCTGTGCTTAATAATAATTATCCTTATCACCTCCCCTCCAGGGAGAAGGATGGAGGTCCTGGAGTGTAGCTCTCACTCACTGATGGTTTCCAGACATAACGTTGAACAGCAGAAATGCATGGGGTTGGAACCACAAATCAAAACGTTAATCTGAGGCCAGGACATGAAGCTGGAATAGGGCTTCTCACTTAGAAAAGCCGGGAAATAGAATTAGGACATGCTGATAGCAGATGCTGTGGTGAAACACCAAAAGCAGGGCACTGGGGGGGCGGGGGGGCTCTTATGAGGTACTACTGGATCTTGCACTGGGCCCTCTTAACTTGTGTTTTCATGCCCAAACATTGCTGACTGGTCAACGAGTTAACCCGTGATTTCTTGCTCAGATGTTGTTGACCAGTCACGAGTTAGCGTATGTTTTCTTGCCCAAATATTTGTTGACTGGTCATGAGTTAACTCGTCTTTTCATGTCCAGATGTTGTTGACTGGTCACGAGTTAGCTCGTGTTTGTACTTGCATTAGCTATTTCAATATCTAAAATTCAGGGTAATGTAGGGTATTGTAAAATCTTTCCTCATCTTGTTCAGTCGTGTTCACTTTATTATAAAAAAATGACTTTTTTTGATATTTAGGTTTTTGTCACAATTTTAGTATTACAAAAATTTCAATCATGGTGGATCGTGATGGTGAAAAATTTTTCAGTGAATTATATACAGATGCTTTATCTGATTGTCCGAGTGATTTTGAAATATATTGTAGTGATTTGGAAACTGATAGTTTATTGGAGGACAGCTATCAATCTGATATTAGACCACCAAAATGGCAAAAAATTAATGTAATAGAATCTGAAAGTGAAAGTGATTTTAAAGAAGAGTGGATTGAAAATGATATTACGCCAACTTTGCAGGGTTATTCAAATATTTCTGGTGTAACTGTCAGATTTAGTGATCCACAGAGCATCAGTGAAGTGATGGATTTACTTTTTGATAATGATTTTTTTTTTATTTAGTTGTTTCTCAAACCACTGCCAAATGGAACAATTTTATAGAAATTCTGCTAAAACTTTACCATGGATGGACGATACCACTAGCAATATAGAGGAGTTTCTCAGTTTATTAATATTGAGGGGACAAACTAAAACATCACATTGGAGAGATTACTGGTCAATGGACCCTTTGGTTGAAGCACCAATATTTCCTAAAACTATGAGCAGAAAGAGGTTTGAGCAAATTCTTACATGTTTCCGTTTTAGTGATAATTCACAAAGTACACCTAGTGAAGACAGACTATATAAAATTAGGCCTCTTTTGAATTACTTTATTTCAAAATTTCAGTCTTTATATATACCCAAACAGCAGTTGTCCCTAGATGAAGCAATGGTACCATATAGAGGACATATCAGCTTCAGAATATATAATCTGGCAAAGATAACAAAATATGGGATTTTAGTGAGAATGCTTTGTGGCTACATTTGCAACTTTGAGGTCTATTCTAGTGAAGGCAAAAGGTTACAGAAAACTATATTATCTGTCTTAGAGCCGTATCTTGATTCTTGGCACCATGTATATCAAGATAATTATTATAATAGCGTTTCTACAGCTGACATATTATTAGAAAAGAAAACACTAATCTGTGGTACTGTAAGGGAGAACCGTGGTTTGCCAAAGGTACTAAAAGAAAAGTCAAAGAATTTTCAGAGCGCGGAAATGATGTTTTTACAGAAAGGACCCACTGTTCTTATATTATGAAAAGATAAAAGACTAGTGAATATGATATCAACTATTCACGATGCCTCTATGAAATCCACTGGGACGTGAGAGGGGAATTCTACAGAAGACATAGTTAAACCTGTGTGCATATCAGGCTATTAGCAATACATGAAAAGAGTCGATCGAGCAGACCACTATTTGGCGAACAGCAGTATCTTTCGAAAAAGTCTAAAGTGTTATAAAAAAGTAGCATTCTTTCTGATCAATTGCGCTTTATTCAATGCATTCAAAATGTACTGTAATTACACTTTTCAAAATAAAATAAGATACAAAAAATTTCCACTAGAAGTAGCTAGAGAATGGATAGCTGCTGATTCATATGAATGCAGCACAGAACCTGGGGCTTCCTCTGGCACCTCTAAAAGAGCTCCTTCCATTGCATCACCATTCAGGCTTTCAGGACAAGTAAGCGACCATGTTTTAGAAAAAATAGTCACTGGCGTAAAAAAAAGAATCCAACTAGAACACATAGACTATGCTCTTCAGAAGGAAAGCGCAGTGAAACCAGATGTATTTGCAAAACCTGTTGTGTACCATTGCACGTAGGTGATTGCTATACAGTTTATCATACCAGAAAAATTATTAAAATTTATATAGAAGATATGTACAAAGTTTCATTTCAATTCATTACGTGTAAATAAAGTATATTGAAGTTTATTAGATTGTTTCACTTTCATATCAACTACGAAATAATAGCCGGTGACTCGATGGAGCTTCTGTGTAAAATAGCTGGTCAACAACGGGTTAAAGTGGCCAGAAGAGGGTCACCGCAAGCTTTGCGGTGGCTGCAAAGACACATACATTGTCATGTTCTTCAGAAAGATCTCAGTTGTGAGTCAACCCTGAAATATGATGTTTTCTTTTTTCAATATTAGTCGTACTTAATTATTAGTTAACTTCCCACAACACTTCCAGAATGCATTAAGTTTGAATCACTAATTTGTTCCCAAATGAATATTAATGACACCGAGTTATCATTTATTTTTGTAACTAGCACATTTCAGAATAAAAGTTCACTAAGTAAAGAAACCACTTAATACCTGAGAATCACACACATACACATACATGTGTGTGTATGTGTATGTGTGTGTATTTGATGGTTTTAAAATTTTTTCATTAATCCAGCCCTGTCAAATTACTTTACAGTTATTTTTTTCATTTAGGCACCAAGGTTCTTGATGTTATAAATGCATTTTTCCATAAACGTATTATTTTTAAATTTCAAAACATTCTTTTCAGCTCTTTCTAGCTATGAATTTGGGATAGACATATCATTTACAATGAGATATTTTTTTATATTCTAGAGCAGAATGGTGATTTTCATGTAACACAAATGTCCATAAAAGAATGAAAGGCTTAGTTCTTTATTATTTCATGTTAAAGTGAACACTGGAGCAGGTCAAGAGCTTGGAGTCTGATAGGCAGAAAGAGACATTGCCATAATGCAAGGCCCCAAATGCGGGTCTGATTTATCGTGGGCTTTCAATTCATTCCTCCCCTTTTTAAAAAATGCTGTATTTAGATATAATTTGCATACTATATAGTTTACCCACTTTAAGTGCACAAGTCAATATTTCTTTTTTTTAGTACAGAACTGTGCCCTCATCACCACAGTCTAATTTTAGAACACATTTATCACCTCCGAAAAGAAACCCCATACCCATTAGCGGTCTCTTCCCATTGCCCCTCCACATTCTTAGACAACCATTAATCTAGTTTCTGCCTCTACCTAATTGTTTATTCTGAGCATTTCAGATAAATGGAATCACGCAGTATGTTATCATTTCTGACTTCACACTTAGTGTGCTGTTTTCAAGGTTCATCAAGATGGTAGCATGTATTAGAACTTCATTCCTTTTCATGGCTTTTTATCATATGAGTGTATCCCATATAAATTCATCCATCCATTTGTTTTTGAACATTTGAGACGTTTCCAATTTTTGGCTTTGTGAATAATGCTGCTATGAACATTTATGTACAAGCTGTTTTCTGGATGTGTATATTCATGACTCTTAAGTACATACCTAGGAGTGGAATTACCGGGTCATACGCTAACTCTATGTTTAACCGTTTAATTGCCAAAACGTTTCTGAAAGTGGCTGCATCATTTTACACCCTTGCCAACGCTATATAAAAGCTCCAATTTCTCTACATCTTTGCTAACACTTGTCATTATTATCTACACTGTTACAACCATACCACATAAACTGGTGTCTTATTATGGTTTTGAGTCGCATTTCCCCAATGATTATGATATTGAACATCTTTTCATATGCTTATTGACCACTGGTTTATCTTCATTGCAGAAATATATATTCAGACGCTTTGCCCATATTTAATGGGGTTACTTGTTGTTTTATTACTGAATTAGAAGATATCTTTATATATTCTGGATACAAGTCCTTTATCAAGTACATGATTTGCAAATATTTTCTCTCATATGGTCTGAACTAGCTCATATAACATTTGAATTGTCTGAATTGTCTATTTTATAAGTGATGTATGAAAGTTGACTTTAAACTAGTTTATCTTGCCTTTTTCAATGATAAATTTAAATTGCCTTTCCAATATTATCTAAAGTAATATAGTATTCTAGTTTTTCTGTTCCTGAGTCAATTTTGATAATTTATATTTTTCTAGAAAATCATATATTTCCTCTAAGTTTTCCTATTGAATCCATAAAGTCATAGGTACGATGCCCTTAATTCTTTTAATCTCCTTCTGTTTGCAATCATGTCTTCTTTCTCCAAATCTTACATATTTCTCTCTGTCCCTCTCGCTCCCCCTCCCTCTTAACAAAACTCGATATGTCGATTTTATTGGTCTTTTCAAGGAAACTGTTTTTGGATTTCACTATCACTACCACTTTTACAATTTCATTAATTGTAGACTTTATTAATTTCTCTTTCCTTTGCTTAAATTTTCTTTTTATGGTTTATTAAGATGAGTGTTATAATGATTCCTTATACTTTATTCTGAAATAAATGCATTTTTAAAATTTATAAATTTCATTTGTGGGTATACATTTTCTCCTGAGTATAGTTTTTTGTTAACTTCCATACTTTTGGTATGTGTTTATCTCTTCACTGCTCCCTAGGTTTATAATTCAATTATTTAGGAGTATGCTTCTTGATTTTCAAGTAATTTTCATTTTACTGGCCTTTAGTAACTATTTTTAGTTTTATTAGATTATAATTAGGGAATGTGACCTATATAATCTTTTCTCTTTAATTGTATTAATTTTTTGGAGGTCAAGTATAATGTAAGATTTTATATATGGACAGTGGTAATAAATTGTCATTGTGATTTGGGTGAATAATTTGTTAATGTCCAATAATGCTGTAGATGCGCATATTCTATAACACAGCCATTCCACTTATATATTTGTATAATACATATGTGTATGTGTGTATGTATGCATATTATATATCATTATAACTTTAAAAATTGGAATCAACCTAATTAACCTATAGGTAAGTGTCCTTTATAATGGGATTGAGTAAATAAACTATGGTTAACTCACACAGTGGATTGCTATACTCTGATTAAAATGAATTAATGTATGTATCACCATAAATAAGTCTCAAAATTATAATGTGGAGTGCAAACAGAAATATGTAAAATGATATGCACTGTATAAAAGCATTTATTTAAATTTTAAATGCTCATAACAATACTACTTATTATTTGTGGACACATCCATATGCATCTATATAGAAAAACATGCATGAAAAAGTTGCATATCAACTTACAGGTATTGGGCTTACCTCTGGGGAGGGAGAGAGGGGTGAAGAAATGTGTAGCAGGGTTTTTGCCACACCGTATTGTTTGTTCCTTAAAATAAAATGGAAGCAAATATAACAAAACAATAGCACCTGTTTACTCTTTGAGGAAAAAACCCTGGGTATCTGTTTACTGCCTATTCCCTGTTTGCTTTGTAAGACAGAGAGGTTGTCTGGCCAGTGCATCCCTGTTCGCATGCTGTGAAACCCAAAGTTGGAGGAGAAGCTCAGTTTTAAATAATGAAGTAGGGAGTGAAGTCCTACAAGATCCAACTGAAAGAAAGGACTGTTTAGCCTAGAAAACAGAGGACTTGACAAGGCTAGGATTACTATCTTTCAATTATCCCAGGGATTGCTCCTCAATGGAAAGAATTGGACTTGTTCTGTGTGGCCGGCTAGAGGGCAAATGCAGAATCAATGGTTTGGAACTGAGAAGATACAGGTCATTGTCCAAATTATGGCAGATTGAGACAACCCCCAGAAGAATCTAGAACTGGGATAGAGAGCTCCATGAGGAAGTGATCTTGTTGTGGGATGTTCAAACAGAGACAAAACCACCCTGTATAAGCAACGTTTAGCAGAGATCCATGATGGTACTGAATATCCTTTACTGAGTGCTTACTATATTTTAAGCATTTTATATGTATTCATTTTTAAATTCCCATAACAATCCTAAGAGGTTATGGCAGTTTGTAAAAATAACTGTTAGGACACTTGCAAAGCACATACCCCAGTCTCTGGCATCTAGTCATCTCTCGGGAATTAGGCAGCTATCAGTTTTATGAACGAGCTTGGTTAGAACCCCATTTCTTGCAGCAACAACAAAAAATCTTGCTAGTCCGTTGAGAGGTGATTGCCCAGAGACAGACACAGAGTCTTAACACATTCAGTCTTAGTCTCTCACTCCTATGTTAGGCAGTTAGAGATAAAATAAGGAGGCGAGGATGGGATATAAGTGATTGGACCAAGATCACATACCCCCTGAGCATGAAAGTTAAACCCGGGTGCTAGCGGTAGGCACAGCATTCCGAAGCAGGTGAGCTTGTAGCAGAAGTGTCCCTGCTGTACACCAGGCTGTGTGCCTCTGAGCTAGTACTTTTGTGTCCCTCGGTCTGCATCCCTCCCTTAGGTTCCCCTTTGTCTCCTAATTCTAGGCTGTTTAGTTCCCACGTGAGGTCAATGTGGGCACGTTCTCAGGAAACAGATGAATGACCCAGCCATGTACAGGGGAGACGGCAGTCCATTCCTTAACTTAACCTGTTCAGAGGGTACCTCACTGTATGAACTACCGGGGCCGGTTGCTGATTGCATCCTGTGTGGTTGCCTCTTCCCCATGACAGACGTGGTCTGGCTTTTCAAACCCTAGGAATGATTTGGGTGGATAATGTCAGCTGATTATGAATTTCTCGTGTGTGGCCCACAGCTACTGGTGATGAATCAGGCTGCTACACAAGGGGACTTTTGATCAAGAGCACATTTCTGCATAATGAGAAGTAAAGTAGTGCAGATTAATGGTGTCAGCATTTTAATGGGGCCTGGGAAAATGGCTGGGTGATGGATTCTTTTTGCACTGAGCAGCCCAGTCTTCTTCCGCCCAGACGTGAATCAAGGAGCGCCCAGGGGAGCCACTGAAAGGTCACTGCACCTCCCTTTGACAGATGATGGCACAAGACTTTCCTAGTTGTGCCCACCTCCTTCTTGTTGCCGACCTTCCCCCCATTGAATGTGACACTGAGCAGGAGACATGGAAAACCGTTCAGGATGGGGGATGTCAGGAGCACCATTATTAAACAAGTTATAAAGGAAGCAGGTGGGCATCTGGTAGTGTTGGGTTCACAAACATGGCCTTGGCAAGCAAGGAAGACTTAGAAAGGGTGGCTCATCTTTATGTCTGGGTGAGGGTGATAAGCTTGACCTGTCCTCTGCATGAATTTTGCTGCCTTAGGCAAACCTGGAGGAGGGAAGACCTGTCAGTATGCACACATGAACATAGCCTGTAAACAGCAGCCAGGGCCAAGGTCAAGGCCAAGATATTCCATAAGGCTTGAGCTATTGCTATGAATACCAGATAGTATCTATTGAACATCTACAGCATGCCTAGAAGATGAGCATGCTTTTTGTCAATTCAGTTAATAATCCCCCTGCAATGAAGGTATTAGTACTCCCACTTTGTGGATAAGGACCTTGAAGCTGTGTTTATTTGCCTCCTTGAAATTACATAGCTAGCAATCGTAACAGTAACAATCACGATCATAATTGTTAACATGTATGTAGCTCCCACTATGAGCCATGCCATTTTCTACGAGCTTTTTATTTATGAATTTATTAGAGGATCAAAATAAGTGCTGCAAGATTGGGCATTGTATTTTTACATTTTACAGATGAGAAAATTGAGGCACAATAAGCGTATGTAACTTGTCCAGAGTCACGTAGTAAGCTACAGAGGTGTTTGCACCTTAGTATCAGGTGTTAACCTCTATGCTTTAGGTGCCAGACTTAAAATGCCATCTTGTTTAGATAGCTGGAGCACTCTCAGTCCCCACTGCTTCCTCACCTAACCCCACCTCTGCCTTTGAATCGCTAGATTACACACTCATAAATATTCACTAAATGTCACTGACCCCTAAACTGAGTTAGGTCTCTGCTATATGTCTGCACATTCCTCTGTTCTTCCTCTATTTTAAAAAACATCATGCATACTGTGATTTCTCATACAACGTTTGTTTTCCCTTGCAGACTTTATGCTACAGGAGGGCAGGTGCTAGACCTTCCTTGCTTAGGATTACAGGCCCAGGATCTAGTACAGTGTCCATATGAATAAAATTTCATTTCTCATTGTTTGCTACCACATGTTACAAATACTCCTGATAGAATACTGTCAATTTGGAATTGCCTAAGATAAAACATAAACTGTTTGTCAAAGTCAAAATTCCTACTGGGTGACCCCAGGGGCACCGTAACAAAATAGACAACAGCATTCCTGAGTGGTTGACACTGAGCTCAACAAGATGCCCCAGCAGAGAAAATCCCTTCACACTGTGTGGTACAAAAACACAAGCAATCTCTGATGGCGAACCCAAGCTCTCAATCAAAAGCCTATAGGTCTTGACTTGCAATTAAAGCTTCGCATCTTGGCAACTCTATGCAGCATGGGTGTGGTAGGTAGCAAATCTGGTGTATTATTGATAGTGGGTTTCCTAAGCTAAGTCATGGAATAAATATTTACTGGGGAAGAAATGAATGAATGGTCAACTAAATGAATGAATATAGTAAAGTCAGGGTGCTCCAAGTTCATCAGGGAAAACCTGATGCTTTTCTACCACAACGTGATGCCTCTTTCTCTTTCCAATGACCCTTTCTGTGTACATACTACAGGTTAAGCCCCTTCCTGATGACAACCTGCGATCAAAGGTGAACATGAAGCTCTGCAAAGGGAGAAAGGCGGTTCACAGAGGGGAAAAGATTTTTTATAATGCATCATCATTGCGGTTGTTTTTATTGTGGCTGTTATCATTATCCTCATCCTACATGTGCCTTTGCCTTTGAGCATCTGTTATATGCGAGGGACCGTAAGACTCGAGTGCAGAAGAGAATGAGGGGCTGGCTGCCCACTGAGAAAAGAATGCAGGAGCCCCGAGCCCAGGACAGCTGAAAAGGAGCAAATGGGGCCTGAGGAGCAAGCAGGGAGCTCTCAGTTTCTGAGCCTGTAGCACCCCCACCCCATTTAGAGTAACCCTTAGAATGTTGTCAGATCTCCCATACAGACCTAATTTTTATGACCTCATCTTATCGTGCAGGCTCTCCTGCTCACACTCTATGATGTTTATAAATTCACTGTTAGGCCCAATGCTCATAATTTGTCTTTGATATGTATAAAAAAAGTTTCATTAGACATGGCTTTGTCTATTCAAACATAATTCCTCCCTCACATCTTAATAATTTTTAAGTCCACACTATTAAAATTTTAGCTGAGTCAAACTCTTCTCCCAGTATGTTCCTATATAGATATTTCTGAGTGCATAAGCTGACATTCATTGCCCTCTGTGGGCTTCCTTAAGGACAATAATTTGCTGGTATGCCTTGTTGCCAGCCAGATATACTGAAGGAGATCTCCCACTAATAGGTAGGATTGTGGGCTAGACACTTTCTGGTGTGTTCTCCCTGTTGAAAGTTGTTAAATCAAACAAACTGAATTCTGTTTACTTTGGGAAAAGCACAGAGTTCCTCTCTGCAATGGCCATGGTGTAAGTCCGAGCAACACAGTGCACTGTGGCCAGCACCACGTGGAGGAAAAGACATGATAATGCAGACTCGCAAATAGATGAGCCCCATGGCAGAAGTTTGCACAAAGAGTGGAGGGGTGCAAGCAGTGATCCCACTGGGGTAGAGGCTGGACAAACTTTCAGAACATAGATGGGGCCAAGTCTGCACTAGCTTGAGAAGGGGAACAGCATTCACAGCTGAGGGAACAGCAGGTGTGAATAAGATGAAGGGAAACAAAACTTTATGTCTGTTGTACTGGGAGAACTCACTTTCTTCTGCCCGTATTTGGCTTCTTTCATTTTCTTGAACACATGTCCTTCCTCAGTGCTGGGTCTTGTGAACCACTCTCCCTTCTGCCTATAAAGTGTCTCCAGCCCAACTCTGTTGACTGGGAGCTCCTACCCACTCCTTTGACTCTCATCTTACACGTTCTGCTCTTAAGTTGGCCTATCCTCACACAACGTAATTCAATCCTATCATTCATGCTCCCATCACTTTTTAAATCTTCTCTGTTAACTTTTATTACACTCAACATACTTGCACAGTGCCTGCCTTCCTCAGTCTAGTGTGTGAAACTCATTAAACAAGGAGGACAGCAGACCGGGGCAGCTCTAATCACGGCGGCCTAGGGAAGCAAACCGAAGTCGGAGCCTGCCAGTGCCTCAGCATTGTGACATCAAAGCGCCACGGACAACTGATCACGAAGAGCCAACTAGGCTAGAAGCTGTAGCCTAGCGCATCATTTCCTTTCTTCGCTTCTGCTCTTTCCCCCGGCTCCTGCCGGCGCAGCGCTCCTAAGCACTTCTGATTTGGTGCTGCCCGATTCCCATCTATTTTTGCTCAAACTCTTAAACATTTGAATATGTCTCAGTTTACCTTTGAACAGGTGTGTCCTCATTAGGGCTGAGGCCATGCCTGTCTGGCTCTCTATGCAGCCTTGCTGCCTCCCTCCTGACCTGATGTCTGGTTATGAGGTCTCTATTTGTATTTCTGTGCCATGGTGGGAAGTTGCATGAGCACAGTAGATCCAGAGGGAGATGAAATTACAGGGGGTTTTGACCAACGTCTTCCACTTACATTTGCTCCCAGGTATCTTCACTTCGAAAGACCTAGGTAAATGTGGAAGAACACAAGTACTACAGATTTTATTTAAGCTTTGAAAGGACTCTTCTTATGGAAAAGGAAGATAAAAGATGGGTCATTGACAACCATACATGCAATGATGATGGTTTCCCAGGAATTAATCTCATGGGGAGTTGAGGTGGTAGGAAGTGACCTCACATATGTAGCAGCCTCTAAATATGCTTGACTGTATGAAACAGTTTATCAATGTATATATTCCAGAAGCATGGGGGAAACTAAGGTCTTATTCATATCTATGGTAACTGCAAGTAGACATGGCCATGTGGATAGAAATACCTGTCCAGTCATACCTGAGGGATGTAGTACCTGAACTACTGGTTGGTTGGTTGATGCATTCATGCATTTAATGAGTGTTCATGGAGCTACAACTTACTCAGTGTTACATCAAGCATTATACTGGACTCAGCCCTCACCCTTACATAATTCACCGTCCAACAGCGGAGAAAGGGTGTCATATAAACAACCACACCAGTGATTCAGTCACCGTGATGACAAGGAGTGCTACTCAGGAGAAGCGCAGATTGGAGGGCACCTTGGCCAGCAGCCATGCTCATCACAGGCACCTGGGGTATCTTGTGCATTGGCAATGACAGGGACGTTAGACATTGGCCGTACTTATCTAGCCTCAAGGGTCTGCAGTAAGTCACTTCTCTGAGACCTGTGCATGAATATTTACTGTGACATGACCCTTTCAACCTGCAAGGGTCCTTAACCTGCCTACCAGCACATGCAAGCGAGATGGTTTTGTTTTTGTCTCACAATGCACTGTGTGACTCTTATTAAAGACCTGGTGGGGTCACTCCAGTTTTTTACCTACGTGTTACTGAATTCTGTGGGGTAAATTATGAACTGTTGGGACATTTTTGAATAGGAAGATGAATTTTCCAAGGTCTTAGGACCTGCCCTAAGTCAAGGTCCTACACCCTAACCTTCCAGCTGTCTTTATAAATATGACCCCTGCTCAGAGCAGGCAGATAGGGAAAATGGGGACTCTCAGAACCTGCTCATTAGAGGTTTGGAAAACCCCAGTATGGACTTTTATCTCCAACCCAGGGGGTAGACTGACCCTCCCCTACTCCCCCTGATATGAGGTGGCCTTCAAAATATGAGGCAGTGATGTATTATTTTTTAGACTAATATAAAGTACCATTTTAGGGCTTTTTGATTTTTGTTTTGAATTTTTGTCTTCCTAGACCTTTTCTCTCCTGTACTGTCTCTCGGTTTAAAACATAACAACATAAAAAGCAACAACAACAAGAAAATGAAGAGTCACTAGACTCCTCAACAATTTCCTGCCAAGGGCTCATTCCGATCGCTAGGATCACAATCTAGAAGTAGAGTCCTGGCCTCTGCATACCTTCTCATGATGTACAAATCTGCTTTTAATTTGAACTTCAGGATGGGTGAGAAGTCTAGATTTGGCATAGGTCTTCATTCCCCAAGAATTCTAAGGTCAGGGATAAAGAGATGGATGGAGATGCAGGTAGATCTAAAACAGCATCAGTTACACTCTGGTCAGGGAAGGATGGATGAAAATCCCTGAACAGGGATTATGACCCAGGGTCTCACAATACAGGTTACTGGCACATTTTGGACACTATTGGAATAATTTCTGTGATGGTTAATTTTATGCACTAACTTGGTGCCCAGTTGTTTGGTCAAACAATAGTTTAGATGTTGCTGTGAAGGTTATTTTTTTTAGGTGTACTTAACATTTAAATCAGTAGACTTTAAGTACAGCAGATAACCCTCCATAATGTGAGTGTGACTTATACAATCAGTTAAGAGCAAAGACAGAGGTTTCCCAATGATGAAGAAATTCTCAAGATGGCAATAGTAGAAACCATGCTTGAGCCTGTTCCTATTTTGTTTGTTCGTTTCTGTTGTTCATTTGATTCCACATGTAAGTAAAAGCACATGGTACTTGTCTTTCTCTGTCTGACTTATTTCACTGAGCCTAACATCCTCTAGTCCATCCATGCTGTAGCATGGTAAGGTATCGTTCTTTTTTATGGCTGAGTAGTATTCCTTTGTATAAATATAGCGCAACATGTTTTATCTTCTCACCCATACCTTGGCTATTATATTATAATTAATGCTTCAATAAACATAAGGGTGTATATATTCTTTCAAATTAGATGAAGGGATTAAGAACTAGAAAATGGTAGTCACAATGTAGGAAATATAGTCAATAATATTGTGATAATAACGTATGGTGTCAGGTAGATACTTGAAAAATGGTGGTGGGGGGGCATTTTATGAAGTATATGATTGCCTAACCTCTATGTTGTGCACCTGAAACTAATATAGAACAATAAATGTAGCTTGAAATTAAAAAATAAAATTTAAGGTTACATAATAAAATCTATTGCCACACAAAAAATGAGTGAATGAATGTATGAATGAATAGATTTTTGACTGATTAGAAAAAAAAGAAACCACGCCTGAGTTTTTAGCATGCTGCTCTTTGGGATTGGTCCCCAAGACCTCACCGTCCACTCTGACCTGAATCTCCAGCTGGCTTATCTGCCCTATAAATTTCAGACTTGCTAGCCCCTACAATCTCATGAGCCAGTTCTTCAAAATCAATCTCTCTTTCTTCCTCTCTCTGTTTGCACACACACACACACCTTTTGGAGAACACTGACTAATCTAATACACCCTCTTTTTAGGAACTGTGTGTTGCTTTGATGTGAAATATGAGTCCAGGAAGGCCCGGCTGGAAGTGGCCTTAGCCTGTGGGGCCGATGGAAGCAAGATGGCAATGACACCCCAGTCTCTGCAACCGGGACACATCTTCCTGCTGAGTGACAGCCAGGACCTCCTAGAGGACCCTCAGGGCGCGAGCAGCAGCACACCCCACTCACAGCTATGCTGATCCATGGACCTCCCCTGGAGGTCTGGCCTTCTCCCTGCTCTGTCTGACCTGCCACTCCTGCGACCCGACCGTAAAAATTAGGAATTCAGAGCAGCAGGGGAAGTGAGGTTGCTTTTAGCTTTGCAGTTATAAGACTTTAACTTTGTTGAACACTGGGATTAAAAGGGCAAAACCTCCACCCCAGACCTCTGCAGCCACCGCAAGGACTGGCTGCAGAAGGGAGCCTGGCGAGAGGTAATGAAGCACAGATCACTAACAGCTCCAGGGAAAGGCCTGTGTCCAGGAACTCCTTTTGCCAGGCATCCGGGGAGCTGGAGCATTTGCTGCAGAGAACCAAGTTTGCAAATAAGCACTTTTCTTTGTCAAGGCCTCCTTCCCCAGCTCCATTAGCCCCCAGCTTCGTTTTCAGTGGCTGGCGAAGGCTGTCTTTTCATCTCAGTCTTTACATGTTCTTCCAGTTTCGCCCAGCCACACGGAGCCCTTTCCAAGCCACTCTGTCTCCCACTGTGAATTGCTGGGTACCAGGGCAGAGAATGGAGTTCCTCGTCAGCCAGCACTTCCCCTATGAGCCTCTGACTCCGCCTCTCTTTGTGCTTCACACTGGATTTCGAAAACTTTGGTTTTCTTTGTCATCAGGAAAGATGTTGGAGTCAAACAAAGGAGAACACAAATTCCAGATGTGCTGAGAGAATGCAAGGGAGCAAGTGTGTGTGTAGTCTCACTGCCACCCCCTTTGCCATTGATTAGCTTTGTAACCCTCAGGAATGTATGTCATTTGGGGTTGAATTAGCGGTTTGAGCAACAATGTTCCTTCCAACTTCCTGCTGGAAAATTTAACCTCTTTTTGGCCTTTAGTGAGGAAGGAAGCCGAACATTTGTATTGGCTCTTCCCTGCGACACGTCTCCTGAACGCAGTCGCTCCTGCTTATTGCCAAGGCCCCGGCCAGCTGCCTCCTCCTGGACTATCCACCCTCTTTTTTGCTCCCTCCAGAACACCTTCCCACCGCAGCCAGAGCGATCTTTAATCTTGCTCCTGTGCAGATCCAACAACCCGGGTACCCATTTCCTGGAGAACCAAATGTACGCTCTCGGGGGGCTGCCAGAGTGCTCCATACCCAGGTGGTAGCCCCCCCAGACCTCTCGACTCTCTGGTTCGGTTAGCCTCTCTCTGGTCTGCCCCTCCTCCCTCACTCTCTCATTCTTCTTATTTTTTTTGCACCTGTGTTCCTAGTTTTTTATTTTTTTATTTTCTTAAGGTAAACTCGGTCTTTTCCTTAAATTCCTCGGGGTCCTGATCTACTCCCTCCACTTGAGTTCAGGTGAGACATTTCTGTAGTTTCCACTGCTTTTCTCCATTCTTGATGTATCCCCCGTATTGGCTCATCTTTCTGGCCAGCCTGGGAGCCCTCTGGGGCGGAGACCGTCTAGCCATAGCACAGAGTTCAGCACCATGCAGGCCACATACAGCGTCTGCGGTTGCTGCTTCTGCATTACCAGGAGACACGTTACGGTATGATACAGGCGTTACGAAGTCTGGTTCTGTAACTGGATTCGTGTGGATTTGAATCCCAGCAATCATTGCTTGCGCCTTCACTTCCTCCCCAGTGAAATGGGCAGAATCATAGCAACGTCAGAGCCCTGATGGTCAAAATACACTGAGATAGTGTCCCCACAGCGCTCCACACATGCCTAACAGAGAGGACCACCTTGACATTGACCATCATTTGCTCTACTTGCTGCCTTCCATCTAGCCCCACCCCCTCTCTGTTAGCGGACTCCCTGCGCCCCAAATCCCCACTGAAGTCATCAGCTACAGGGGGAAGAAAGGGTTAAGCCTGACTCTGTCTGCCGCAAGTCCACAGGCACTAAATAAGGCTACAGCGTTCAGACTGTAAGTATGGGCTGCAGTTAACTATAAACAGCTGTTGGAAGATAATAGCCTCCACTGGTAAAATCAGGCCAGCCCCCTCCCTCACAAGGAAACCTTTCTTACAAAGCGCATGCAGACCCGCTAGGTAGATCTCAGTCTGGCAGTAATCAGAACTAAGGGATGGGGGTAGAGGGAAGAATTGTCAGGCTTCCCAGATCAAGCTGACACGTATATAGCAATTTTATTTCCGTTTCCAAAAGCCAAAACACTGGGGCGCCTCTTATCTGAAGTACATTCCCCCTATTGTTCTAAGGGGGGAAAACAACTCTGGCCCCTAATGCTCCCTTCCTGTGCCGGCATTAACTCTAATAACTGGAAAAAAAGAGCAGACATTAGCCAAGAAGACATATGTGTGGCTCTTTATAACGAAGCCCTTCATTCAGCTAAGCCTCTTTCCCATTTTAGGAAATTAAGTATGAATCAAAGCTCAGCAATGTGAGTTTACATGGAATTCGGGAGCCTTTTGGTCCATTTCAAAATGTAACAAAGGTGAGATTTGTGTTAGTTACGGCCACTCTGCTGAAGTCAAATGCCTGTGCTTTGTTTGGGGAATTGCTTATGGAAAACACCCTTTGTTTCAGAGAAGACCCAACTTTATTAAATACACATCTGGTGTCAGGCACATAGTGGGCACTTGATATTTGTGGGTTCTTTTGAGCTTGCTGAACATGGTGCCTGTGTGAAGAGTGATAAAAGAACCCTGGAACCACATGAATTTGCTTCCAAAGGATGGTTGATGGAGTCATAGTATCTAAAATGGAAACTTTGAGTGGATTGTCTACTGTTATCTATTATCTATCTATCTATCAAGGTCAATGAGACCCAGAGAAATTAAGAGGTTTATATAAAGTCAGTCAGCAAGTCTGCAGGTGAAACAGAAGATGTACCAACCTCTTTGCCTCCCAGGCCAGTGAGTTCAGTCAGCTCATATGGAAAGTCACAAGACTAAGGTCAAGTTCTCTGATGTTTGGGTAAACGAAATTGAGGAGGAATGTCCAGAAGGAGCAGCACTCAGGAGTTTAATTCTGAGTTTACGGCTGTGATCTTAGGAGAAGTAAAGGTGCCTGTAGATGTCTGTCTCCAGCTAGATCACACACCTGAAAGACTAACAGGGCACAGTAGTTGCTGTTGAATTAATGAATGGCTTAGGGACGTGCCCACTGCTGTGAAGACATCCTTTGCAAATGTGTCAATGCAGTAATAAGTAACACCCATGGGTAGCCTTACTGAGTATTTATCATGAGCCAGTAAATAACAGCCCGTGAGGTGGATGCTCTAGTTAGTCCCATTTGATAGATTAGGAAACTGAGGTTTGGAAAGACTGACATTTGCTCCTTGTTTCCCAGCTTGGAAATTTCAAAGCCAAGGTTCAAAGCCTTATTTTCTGACCTAGCATTGGCTTTATTGATTATTATGATGCCTTACTAAAATATAATAAATGAATTAAAAAGCCATTACCCTCTTGTGAACAATGCAACACATTTTTATTTATTTGCTTGTGCTCTTAGCCTATCAAATTTGTACCATCCTGAGGGGTAACTTCATCATTCCTATTTCATGTGGATGAGATCTGAGACTCTGCTTTGGCAAATGGCCTGTCTAAGGTCACCCAGTCTGTAAGATACAGAGATTTATAATATCAAGTTCAGTGCTTCTCTCATGACATCTGTCTCCCTAAGTCTTTTAAATCCAGAAAGTGTTATCAATACTGTGGCTCTAGCAAACAAGTTACCCAACCAAATTAAAATGATCCGACCCCACCAGAGAAGAATAAGAAAGATGAACCAGGCTTGGGTTAGCACAAGGAGGGCAAATATATTCCTACTTCTGGGCCAGTTCCGATCAATAGTCTTAGCTACGTGGAGGGCTGTGCTAAGAAGGATCATGAGAAGGATCACGAGTTTGCTAAGAAGAACCATGAGATTGCATCTGGTCCTCATGGGAGAGCATCCTTTGATATCGAGCTACGCTGAATCCATGTTGGAATGTATAAGGGCAGCTGGGATGGGTATGTTTCACCTGCCTCTCCAGTCTGTATGTTCCTTCTTCTCTCTGTTCTGTGCTTGACCTCTATGGCCTACACCATGGGGACCCCTTACCCTTCAAATTCCAGGTGGGTTTGGCCAATGGGGAAGCCACTGGGGGGGGTGAAAGGTGGGAGAGATGAGGTTGTGGTATTAGTCCCTATTCCCTCTCTGAGTGTCACCACGGTGACATAACCCCTCAGGGGAAGGTCACAGCTCCTGTCAGGAGGCCCTTTCCTCTGAGCTCTCCTCCGGATCCCAATCGTTGTCCTCCTCCCTTTTCTCCTGGGTTGCTGTGCACTGTGCACACCTGGAAGGTCTCTGACATGGTGCTATATCTCTGGTAAGTGGTCTCTTTATTAAGCTCCCCTCAAGTGACTCACTTGGAGTGTGTGATACCCTGACGGACAGAGTGGCCATGTCACAGCATTACCGAGCAAACTGGGGCCTGTTCACGTGGTACCTTGGTGGACGACCCAACAACCAGTGTTGAGAAAACAGGTCTTTATTTACAGTACAGTAGTCCCTGTCTATAGAGCAGTCCCTCGCTATATCGCGGTTCACTTATCGCGGCCTCACTGTATCGTAGGGTTTTTAAAAATATTATATTTAATTATTTATTGTGGATTTTTTGCTATATCATGGGATTTTGCGATACTGTATACGTATGTTGTTAAAGTTACATAGGTTTAAGAATGTAGAATATGTTTAAGAACATAAGTAGTGTTTATAAAAGTGTGAAAAAGGTTAATAAGGGAGTGGGTAAGGTTAATAAGGGACTGGGCACGGTTTATAAGAATGTGGGAAGGGTTTATAAAGCCTTAAAATATATATAAATACTAAAATAAATGTAAAGTTCCTACTTCGCAGATTTTCACCTACCGCATGGGGGGTCTAGAACGTAATATCCACGATAAGTGAGGGACTACTAACCCAACCTTGGGGTGGGGGTGCTGGGAGCACTTGAGCTCAGAGCCCTGTTCTTCCAGGAGACCCAGCACTTCCCTTGCTCCCCAAAAGGCTATCAGCCAACACCAAGCCCAGAAGTTCCCCCTCCCTTATCTGTCAGCTCCCTCCTTCAGGGTCTGGGGTGTGTTTTCTTCAGCTTCCGTATAGCAGTCCAGGAAAGCATGTGCCGCGTTACACTGGACCATGGTGAAGTCCTCTCCAGATGTCCCGAGTTCCAAAAGTCCAGATAGAGTCCAGGTCTGCCAGGCAGAGTCCTTGGTGGTTTTAGGGTCAGCTGGAGCGAGCACCTTCAAAGCAGCAGCGGGCCTGCTTTCTCATTAGCCCAGGCCGCATGGCCGGATCCTGACTACAAACTGCACAGCTGCTCGCTGCTACCCACATGGTGGGTACAACCTGATCCTACCTCATGGTCCCTTCCTGTGCTCCTCCAAGGTGCCCCCTCCCTCAAGGCTGCCCCTCCCTCAAGGCTGCCAGCACTTCCTTTCAAATCCTGAAAGTCAGTACTACACCTTTTGCCCTGGGGCGGGTAATACAGCTGTTATCTAGCTATCAGCTTGCCATAGATATGCAAAGCACCTTAAATGCTGCATTATCTCCTCCCCCCACCCCCCACACCTTGGGCTGTGGGGAGATCTGTACCCCATTTCCACAGGGGATGTATCAGAAACCCAGTCCTGGGTGCATGGCAGCATGTTATTGTCGACACTTTTCTGGTAGCCCGACCTCCTTTGGCTGAAGGCAATGCTGCATAGTGAGGAGGGCCTGGGATTTCACACTAGATGAGGCAGACCTAGACTCGTACCCAGGCTCGACCCAGATGGTTTGTGTGAGCCCTAATCCCACATAGAATGGTAAACTTTCTGAGCCTCAGTTTCCAGCTCCACAAAACTGGGAGAGAAACACCTACATTGCTCAGTTATTGACGGTGGAAGAAATGGCATCTATAAAGTGACCCTTTTACTGTCACACTTGGCTAACTTTACATGGGTCCACAGAGTGGAAGTTTTGGGATAAGAGTTTGTTTTTTCCATCTGCCCAAATCCAGCAGGGTTCTTCCTCCCGCCCTCCCCGCCCCCCTTCCTTCACAGGTGAATCTTGTTACTCCTTCTCAAGCCTGAGGTCTATGACTCACTGATTCTCACCTCCAGTCCTGGAAGACTCACAGAACAGAACGGATTTAACCATCAGCCTTTTATGCTGTGAAAACCTCAGCAATCTGGACCCCGGGGACAGATCCTCAAAATAGATGTTGAGATTCCTGAAGACAGGAATCGATATTACTTATTTCTCTTTCTCCAGTTCCTGGTGTACAATTTATACCCAGTAAATGTTTACTGAGTTAATGAGTTATGGGTAATCTTGCTTTCCTCAGATTGAAGGCTTTCCTACTGTAAACACTGACATATTTACCTTTTTTTACCTTAATCAGTTTGAATGAGAAAATGTTTTAAAAATCACTGCCGTTTCAACTAGAGTATACAAGACATTGTTTGTATTTAACAAAATAATTTGAAAACGTCTTTCCAAGCACAGATTAAGCCACTGTGTTGAAATGAACCAGTGCTGTCAAAGGAGCTCTGAGACCCTTTGTCCTGACTACATGCTCTGGCATGGTTTCCTGTTTTACCTCCCTAGTGTCTCTTTCTCCCAGTATTCCCGCTCTGGCCTCCCTTCCCATCGCTGTTTCCCACATGCGGTGGGCCTGGGCATCAAGTAAGCATAGATGCTTGAATTCTGTGTAAAATGGAGTGAAAATGCTGTGAACAATGTGTGCAAATGAAGAGGAAATAGATGAACACCACCCGCTCTGACTGTCCAGAATAAAAATTCATTTCTTCTTAGTTTCTTGGCATATATATAAAATAATATTAGGAATGACAAAACACTGATAGCTATGAATGACTCTGGAAGACAAAAGGAAACACCTGCTGTCTTTGCCAAGGGAGGCCAAGGACCACTGTGCAACTCTTTGAAATAACATCTGGGCCTAACACGCCCATGGGGAGCTTTAAAGTCCACATTGAAATCTTAGGCCCTCTAATGTGGATTCTCACAGGATTCTGAAATGAGGAAGCCCATATGTATAGTCTCAGATTAGCTTATTTGGGGTTCTGTCCCCAAAGTCATCAAGGGTGATGGAAATGTCAAGAGTCACTCTAGAGGAATGAAGAGAAAACTGGACTCTGGGATCGAGTCCTCTGTCCTTACTGCATATAACCAGGAAATCAAGCCCTCTCTGCCCCTCAGGTTGCAAATCTGTAAAATGGGAATGATCACATGCCTGATAAGATTTTCCAGGTAGCCGTGAGAATGAGAACAGGCAGAACAAACGGCATTTTTTGTAAACACAAATGTAATGTAAATGCTCAAACATCCCTCATAATTATGGACCCTGAAGGCTGCTTTCCAAATGCTGGCAGTGAATGTCATGTGCTCCAGGGAGCTTCCAGGGGAGGGCTTCCTACAGGGAATTTAAAATGCAGCTCTCTCTGGACTTACGGGTTAAATTTGAACACCTTCCTTCTGGGAGTCTGCATGTAGATGGAAAGTCAGTCTGAATCCATCTCACGCTCTCAGAGAACCCTTGGAGCTGCCCTTCCGTGTTTAGGGCCAGAACAGGATCTGTCTGTCCTGGGATGCTGCTAGGCTGCGTTTCATCCGCTTGGCTACCAACAAACTCTGAGCTAACTTTTTCTTTTTTTTATTGTCCCAATTTTCCCCTGTTGCTCCCCACTGCCCCACCCCCAGCTCCCACAGTCAACCCCCACCCTGTTGTTCATGTCTGTGGGTCATTTGTACTAGTTCCCCGACTAGACCCTTCCCCTTTTCTCCCCCTTATACCCTCTCCTCCTCCCCTCTGGTCACTGTCAGTCTGTTCCTTGTTTCCATGCCTCTGGTTCTATTTTGCTGGTTTATTTGTTTTGTTCATTAGGTTCTTCTTATAGGTGAGATCATATGATATTTATCTTTCACCACCTGGCTTATTTCACTAAGCATAATAGTCTCCAGTCCCATCCATGCTGTCGCAAAAGGTAGGAGCTCCTTCTTTCTTTCTGCTACATAGTATTCCATTGTGTAAATGCACCACAGCTTTTTGATCCACTCATCCATTGATGGGCACTTAGGTTGTTTCCAGCACTTGGCTATTGTGAATAGTGCTGCTATGAACACAGGGGTGCATAGGTTCTTTTGAATTGGTGTTTCAGGATTCTTCGGATATAATGCTAGCTATGGAATTGCTGTTTCAAAAGGCAGTTCCATTTTTAGCTTTTTGAGGGAATTCCATACTGTTTCCCACAGTGGCTGCACCAGTCTGCATTCCCACCAACAGTGCACTAGGGTTCCCTTTTCTCCACATCCTCGCCAGCACTTGTTTGTTGATTTGTTAATAATGGCCGTTCTGACAGGTGTGAGGTGGTATCTCATTGTGGTTTTAATTTGCATCTCTCTGATGGCTAGTGATGTTGAGCATCCCTTCATATTTCTATGGGCCATCTGTACGTCTTCCTTGGAGAAGTGTCTGTTCAGGGCCTTTGCCCACTTTTTAATTGGATTGTCTGTCTTCCTGGTGTTGAGTTGTATAAGTTCTTTACATATTTTAAAGATCAAACCCGTGTCTGAGGTTTCATTGGCAAACATGTTTTCCCATATGGTTGGTTCCCTTTTCATTCTGATGATGTTTTCTTTAGCCACGCAGAAGCTTTTTAATTTGTAGTCCCATTTGTTTATTCTCTCCTTTATTTCGCTTGCCCTAGGAGATATATCGGCGTGCGCTGACTTTTTCTAGGGCACCAATTGATTCCTGCTGAGCTCTGATAGTATCTACTTCATTCCTTCGTAGACTGTTTCACTTTAATGCTGCGTTAGAGACGTTTTCTAAATATCAGTTAATTCAACTTATTTTTCAGTGTGTGAAATAGGAGTACTATAAACAAAGAATGGGGGATAAATAGATGATAAAAAATGAATACATAACAGAACCGTGTGCCGTAAAGAATGAACCGTAATGCATGCACATTAAAAAATTATTTAGGAAATCAGGGGAATCTCAGGAAGGAATGTAGACCGTGATGAGAGAACCTCATCGGAGGGGGTGGGAAGAAGGGTGCTGACCTAGGTAACTTGGGAAATGAGCAGAGTCTGTAAGATTAAAGGCAAAAAGAGCTACGCATAAGCACTGTTCTTAGGCTGATACGGTTGTTTTCCACAGGTTAACAATTCCGTTCCTGCTATGTGTGCATGCTGGAACTGAACAATTAAGTAAATGGATGGCAGGTGATGGGAGTCAGGTTTCTCTCTGTTGGAGTGGAAATTTATAGATAAGCAAAGTGAGGAGGATTGAATGATTCATGCCGTGATGGATTACAGTTGGAGATATCAGTATGAACTCATGTTTAGCTTAATGGAGATACAGGAGGTTACCCACAGAGATATTCATATGTGGGTATACATGAGTATATATATATATATATATATATATATATGCATTGAGTTAGGATAAGCCTACGTATATAATACAGACTTTTTTTCTCAATTAGCTGAGAAGACCTAAAAATACAACAACAGCCCAGAAGCAATGAGCGCAACGGGTACCCAGAGCTTGCTTTCTAACACTGCTCTCAAATGAAAGAAACCAGGGCTTCTTAGAAAAACGAGTGACTCAGGACGAAAGCAGGAGACATACAAGGTGAGCCAGAAGGAAAAAGTATGAGCATGCTCAAACATTTAAAAAAAAAAACCCTCGCCTGTACGGTGGTATTTCAAAGGAGCACAACTGAAAGGGCCCCCAGGGGCCAGAGCTGGAACAATTTTAGCAACAGAATTAAGTAGTGTTGGATTAAAACCCAAAGTAGAAAGTGAATATTCATGAGTCCATACGTATGTAAATAAATCACTGAATAAGTGAATAAATGGGGGAGGAGAGACAAACTTCCTGTGTGGAAGAATCCCAAGCATTATGCAGATAGTCTGCCTTTAAGGGGAGAGACCAATAACTCCAGACTCCTTCAGCTGGGTCTGCGCAGCGACTTCCCTCCGAAGAGGAAGTGAAAAGGGGGAAAATGAGTAATTTTACAGTGGACCTGACAAACACAACCTCAACCAAGTGATCAAGTCAACATCAGGTCATAAATCACATTGATATGTGCACCCCGGCCATGATATAATGGAAATGGCACTTTACCGCTGCTGTCTTCCTCTTAAGAACCAAAGGGGGAAAATGACTCATAGACACAGGCGACAGTATGGTGTTTACCAGAGAGAAAGGGTAGGGGGAGGTAGAAGAGGGTCGTCGGCAGCCATCCGTCTCGAGAGACGATGGTGTAGCTTCTTAAGAGTCTATCTGCACCGCCGAGAGTGTCTGTGCAGTCCAACTCGGGAGTGACACGGTATCTGTCTCCTCCCGTGTTGAATCGACATCTTGTGATGACGCTGGAGTGTCCTCTCCAGTGAAGCTGAAGCTACAGAGCCTGGGCAGGGTGATATGGAGGGTCTGCTGTTGCCCATGCAGCAGACCCCCCCTCTCTTCGCAGCTGAAGGATCCAAGGGAAAGACGGAGTCAATACAGCTTGGCTTCAGGTGCGCCGCAGGAGTTGCCGGTGTTGACTACAACGTCAAACCGCCTTAGGGACTCCGGCTCCGGATTTTCTGTCGGGGTTTACTCCCTTAGCCTTTCCCCTGAAGAGGTATGCTGCAAGGCAGCGGAGGTTTTTTGGAGTCAGAGTTTTCCTTCTCTGATGTGCCCTGACTGGAAGATCGAACCAGCGACACTTAGCTCGCAGGCCGACGCTCAATCCACTGAGCCAAACCAGCCAGGGCCAGATAGAAGAGGGTACAGGGGAGATAAATGATGACAAAAGGAGACTTGACTTTGGGTGGCGAGCACACAGTGCAATACACAGATGAAGTATCACAGAATTGTACATCTGATACCTACATAAGTTTATTAACCAATGTCACTCCAATAAAGTCCATAATAAAAGAACAACTAACTCTAGACTAGTCATGAGAAAAACACCACATTCCAACAGATGGTCATCCTGCAAAATATGTGACTGGCACTCCTCAGAATGGCCAAGGTCATCAAAAAGAAGTCTGATAAACTGTCACAGCCAAAAGGAGCCTAAGGAGACATGATGACTAAATGTCATGTGTTGTCCTAGATGGAATCCTGGAGCAGGAAAAAGACAATAGGGAAAAACTAAGGAAATCTGAATAAGCTATGCTCTTTAGTTAATAATAATATATAAGTATTGGTTCACTAACTGTAATAAGTATATAATACTAATGCACAATGTTAATAATAGGGAAAATAATGGGCATGGGATATATGGGAACTTTGTGTTATATTTTCAGAAATCTAAAACTGCTCTAAAAATAAAGCCTGTTTTTACAGTGAATGAATAAACAAGCATCAATGTAGCTTTAAAAATTATTGAGCAGTTGCTATGCTTACTATGTTCCAGGCACTGTTACATTTGGGGAGATTGAGGTTTTATTGTGTGTCAATTTATTTAATTTCACATCTCATGGAGCTGTTATGAATATTAAAAATGAAAATACATGTAAAAAATAAGAATACATGTCAAGGGATTAGGGCAGCGGCTGGAACCTAGTATGACCTCAATGATTGTTTGAGGGGGTGGTGGAGATGACAGTAATGATGATGATGATGATGATAATGTTGATAGTGGTGATAAAACTTGGATTTGCTTTTAAAAGCTCAGACATGGCATACTCTGATAGAAGTAGGCATAAGGTGATCTGTCTTCTCTAGCATGAGGCT
The DNA here is from genome assembly GCF_987537825.1 of Furipterus horrens. Classification (NCBI taxonomy): domain Eukaryota; kingdom Metazoa; phylum Chordata; class Mammalia; order Chiroptera; family Furipteridae; genus Furipterus; species Furipterus horrens. Next base: position 12,932,104 of record NW_028327183.1, on the reverse strand, counting down.
GGTCTGGGAAGTGTTTTTGGATAAGTTCAGTCCTTAAGGATGAATAAAGTTTGCTAGTTGCAGGCTGAGGCAGCTTTCCTGCAGTGAAACCAGCATAATCAAAGACCTAGCAGCATCACACCTACAGGTCTAGAAGGACTGCAACTCTATGTGACTTGCCTTTTGCAGAAGCACTTTATAGAAGGCTGAAAGGAGGGAAGGAAAATAAGGCTGGAGTGGTTCGCAATGACATGTCACAAGAGGCTCTGTGTGCTGGGATAAGGAGCCCAAGCTTTCTTCCGCAGAGGACCGGGAGCTATCGAGAACTCCCAGCCCCACAGAGAGGCAACCATGTCTGCGCTGTGGATAGACTCACTCTGGCTCTGGCACAGTGTGGAGTGGAACTGCAGTGCGACCAGATGAGAGGCTAGAAGGCCCGTGAGCTTGAAGCCATTTGAAAAGCATGGCATCTTCTTGGGGGGCAGTTTCAACCCTCTGACTTCCTCAGCTAACCGCACTTCTGGGACGTGCCTGGCTAAATATTCTCTTTTCATGTGTATTAGCTATAAAGGTAGAAGCTAATTTCGGTGCAGAAGTGCATCTGGGAAGCTGAGTGAACCATTTCCTTTATGACCAATTCTTGTTCCCACCCTCCTTGCCAGGAGAAAAGAACGCACACTAGAAATGAGCACTCCAAGAAACTTCAGGAATTGCCCCTTTGAAGCTCCCCCTCTCTTACACATGAAGCCATAGTATTGTGTAGACCCTGAATTTTGAGCTCATTTTTTCCACAAGTATTTAGGATGGTCAACTCCAAACTAAACTTTAGCAACTAGTCAATATTCTTGTTACTTACTCAGGATGGTTGAATGAAAAGAAGCAAGCCAAGATTGGAATTGGGGCATCTGAGTCCTTGCCCCAGCTTTGTTGCTTGCTAGTTGTGCGACTGTCTACGGTCCTTCAACACTTTGGAGCAGTTTTAAAAATATTCTTAAATAGAAAATATATCCCAACACTACCACAGTCACCATCATCACCACCGCTACCATCACCACCACCATCAACAGCACCACGACCCTGACTCCTCCATCCCAGGTTTTGGTGAGGATTAAATGTAACTATGTATAGAAAAGCAGCTTGCCCTTGTCATAGCATATGAATAATCTCCAGAGGTGCAGTGATGAAACTGATCAAATTCAGTGTCTGGCACATAGTTGGCATTCAGGGAATATTTCCTGAATGAAAATTGGGTCATTTATTATGGCCTCTCCCCGCCTCTGTGATTTAGACACATACTCTGTGATGCGGCATCAAAGCATCATGATTTGTGCATGCTTTCCTGGCTTTCAGGCATAGAATAGCTCAATGCAATGTGAGCAGACTGATGCCATAAGCACTGGAACAACTTTGGTTCTGTTATTATTGGGGACTCCAAATACATCCTAAAACATGTTCATGATCTCGTAGGGTGGGCTGATTAATCTTGAATCCACCAAAAACCAAGGAGGTCCTTTCATGGACCATCGACCTTCCTCCCTATCTACCTATCTATCAATCATCCTATAGATCATTTTCTTATCCCCGGGTATAGTTTGAATCTTGTCCTTTGTGCTTAGGGCCAAATTGCTCTCTCCATCACAGATATCATGTTTTGCATGTGTTACTCTAAACTGCCAGATGTCAAAGTCACTTCTTTCCATGTCAAATGGCCTTAGCTCAGAACTTGAGCTAACTTTTCTCCTGTCAGGGAAGCCAACTGCCTTTTCTACAGGGATATTTTTGTAAAAACAAAAACAAACCCCCCCGCCCCCAAAATAGATCTTCCAACACCACTAAGAAGCAGTATACACAGGGTATTTTCTCTAACCTCCCTCCAGCTCTGTGGACCACATGAGACACCCTCCATGGGAGAAACATAATAGATTTCTGTGCCTTAGCTTTTAGCACAGGTCTTGTTCAGAGCGGAAAATAAATACTTATGGAGCAAATATTCTCTTTCTTAAAAATTTTGAGACTCTATGAGGATTCAGAGATAATTTAGTGCTTTGCTACTCAAATATAATTCATGGGCCAGCAGCATTAACAATACCTGGGAACTTGTTAGCACTACAGGCTCCCATGGCTCACCTTGAACCTAAATGAATAGTCTTCATCTTTACCAGATTCTCATTTGAGAATCACTGATCTTGTCCAATGATTATGTACCTTAGCTGAAAACTGGAATTATCTGAAGTACGTTTAAAATTTTGATACCAGAATCCAATAGATAAGAGATTCTGATTTATTTGGTCTGGAAACGGTGCCTGGATAGCAAGGTTTTTAAAAGCTCCCATGCCATTCAAATGATAAGCCAAGGCTGAGAACCACTGATTGGTCCAGTGTTCTCCTCTGGAAATAGACACCTCTCCGAAGCTGGATGTACACATCTGGGTGTTCAACAGCACATTATAGAGAGCGAGGACTGAGTAATAGTTAATCTACTACTTTCTCCTACACCTCTTTTCCTTTCTCTAAAATTATCCATCTGTCCCTATGTCATAAGCTCCTTCCATCTTATATCCATGACACAAAAGAGCCCCCCCAAATCATTAGTTATTCTATGACTACTCACCACCCAGAGCTGATGAGAGCAGATATAAACTCATGCTGGATGAATCAGATTCTATCTTCTAGGACCTCAAAACTGGGGCCAGGAGCAGGATTGGTGGTCTCAGCTTCTGGCTGGTTCTCCAACAGACAGAATCTACGAGGCTATATATTCCACCATGGAACTGGGAGCAGGGAAAGGCTGTAAGAATCGGAGAAGACACAATGACTCAAGCACAAGAAAGGAAGTAGGGACAATAAGTGGAGAGAGCCAATGATCAGATTTACTTATGACTTCTAGTCCCGGTTGCCAGGCCCTTCCCTAGCTAGGCTCAGTTGGATTCTCCATCCCATCATTTCATGAAACACCACTATTCCTAATACCTGCATTTTTCCTTAAGCCAGATCAAGGTGGGTTTAGACTTGGCAAGCACACAAAAAGTCCTAATTAATTCAGCTACATTATTTCCCCTAATTCTTATCAGCACATTAGTACACATGTGAGATCATCGATGAAGCTCATACTTAAGGGGTGAACTTATAGGCCACCCAACCTAAAAGGAGGATGAGGAAGATGCAAATGTGATGGAAGTTCTCTTTCTTAGTGGCATCAAGGGCCATTTGCCGGGGAATGGAATCTTTGTAGAGGGAAGTGACTGAGATCATTCTGCATTCAGCATCCTGAGACTTCTTCCCCAGGGTGTAGGTAGGTATTATAGGCAAAGTCAACATCCATCTGAAGGTTATTTCAATACTTGTATTCTAACCTGTTGATCAGAGAATAAGAAGGCAAATCTTGTCTTGGTTGTGTGAGTTCATCAGGAATTCATTAAGGTGTTTGTGAACCTAAAATCTCAAGTCTAGGATATAGCAGGCCAACCTGAAGGAATGTTTGGTCTTAAGTTATATCAGAGAGAGCCTGTGGCACTAAGGTTTTGTAGGTTGAACATGCTGTGAGGACTGAGGCTGTGTTCACCTAACACTCCTTGAGCACCTGTATCAGGTGCTGTTAGTTGCTACCAAGCCTCTGGGCTCTGGCACATACTTTGAATCTCTAAGAGCCTTTCCCTCCTGTCCTCTCTCACTCGCGTTGCAAAACACAGCCACCCGTCCTTCTGAAGCCTTTCCTGACCCTTATCCCACCTGGCTCACTTTTTGTGCAATCTTTGATCTGCATGCTCTCCTCCCATGCCAGACTGCAATGCATCTGTCATCTTGGGGGTTCGACCGCCTCGTGTGTGGCTTCCTGTGCACAGGGGGCATGCATGCTTTAGCCAATTCTGGGTCCCCAGCTCCTCACTCCATACTAAACAAGCAGTTCCAACTGATGCCCCTCGGAATGTCAACATTGTTGTTTTCCCATCCCCATTTAGAAGATGAAGACGTGAAAGTCCATGGAGAAAACACCATTTGCCCTGAGGTTATAACAGGGTTTTGGGCAGATCAGACTTAGAAACAAATGCAGCCTTCCAAGAATGCATACTTAGATTTTAAGGTTCCAAACACCAAAACTTAAAATGCACATATATTTTGGTCTAACAGCCTCCCTTCTAGGAATTTATGAATACATTCACAAAACGCACATCAGGACAGGTGCAGGGATGCTTCCTGAGGCACAACTCACGTTAGCTAGTGTCTAGAAACCACCACTGTGGTCACCTACAGAGGACAAGCATGCACACCCTTCAGGGTGCATACCTAGTCTATCATTTTATGTAAAGCAGAATTCAAAAGGACCAATTATACCTGTACGTAGGTGGATGAAATCACTACTGCAAACAAAGCAGAGTTCTGAAGTGTACATAGAACTATCTCTTTTGTTTACATTAAAATTACTGATGTAGTTGAATATGTCCTTACAGCCTGGTATATGCATAATAGTACCCAAACTGCATCCTCCTTAATATATAGAACCTTTTAAATATTTTAATTCATTTAACACTTACAAGAACTCCATTATTAGCCCCATTTTATAGAAGAGGAATATAGGGCAAAGAGAGGCTAAGTAATTTGTTCAAAAACACACAGCTAAACAGTGTTGGAGCAGGGATCAGCATCACCCGAGAAACTGTTAACTATGCACATATGCCCCCCCCCCCCAGACCTGCTGAGACAGAATCTCTGAGGATGGGACCCAGCAACCTGTGATTTAATAAGCTCTCCCGGTGATTCCAATGTGCACACAAGTCTGAGAGGCACTGCTCTAAACCACTATGCCCTGCCAGTTACACTATTTCTTTTATTTATTTTTTCTTTTTATTGATTCTAGAGAGAGGGGAAGGGAGGGAGGAAGAGGTGGTGAGAGAAACATTGACATGAAAGAGAAACATCGATAGGTTGCCTCTTGCATGTGCCCCAACTGAGGACTGAACCCACAACCCAGGCATGTGTCCTGACCAGGAATCGAACCAGCAACCTTTTGGTTTGCAGGACCACACCCAACCAACGGAACCACACTATCCAGGGCTGGTTACACTATTTCTAAATGAAGCACAACTCGATTAGCTGTTGAAAGACTGAGCTTGGACATGGGCATGGCGGGGGTGAGGTGGGGGGGTTGTCACTTTAACTTCGTTACTTATTGAACTCTGAATTGTCTAGACCTACCTACATTGCATTACGTTCATTTTGATTGGTTTTAAAGGTCAACAGAAATAACTTGGTAGGGAGATTATGGACCATTTTTGTTTGTTTCTATTTCTCTATACTTCTGTATATTAAGGTAAGAAGAAAACAAGATTAACCAATACATGCCATTTAAAAAAATATCCCCCAGAGAAATGTGCCATTTACACAAAAATTGCCAGGAGGTCTCCCCCTGCAGAAAGCTGTGCTCTGTGTCTGCCAGGGGAGGGCTTCTCCTCCAAAAACAAACGACTCTCTTAGCACCCGTGGAATGCTCCCCCCTCCTTAAATTGGTAGCATCCATCACCGTTGGCGCAGAAGAGGTAGCTTTTCAATCCTGAGCTCTGGTGTGGTAATTGGCATAATTTCCCAGAGATAATGCAGAGGTTAATGAGGTACAGGGAGCTGTAGGCCATCCGCTTTCATTTTCAGCGCAGGGAACATGGGCTCCGAGGAGAGTGGGGAAAATCAACTGTAAACGAGAATGGAGGCGTCGCAGGAGAATGTGAGGGAGGACGAGAGGCAGAGGGGAGAACCGCACCTCCAGCTAACAGGAGACGCCCCTCCAGTGCCAGAGGGATGCCCCTCCTCTGAACTTGCAGGGAGAATCTGTCCAGGAGAGGTCATGGTGCACATCCCAATTTGGATTGTAGTATATGGTTAGTATTCCTTGGACTTTTCAAAAAATAAAAACCAGTTTTACTGATAAAAAAAGAAAAAAAGATTCCTTAGTACCCGGAAGTCTACTATCTTCATAAAAATTGCAAAAGCACATGAGAATATTGAAGACTCTGGAAGTCCAGCAGTAGGAAGTGAATGGCTTTCCTAGAGGTATGCAGGCTAATCTGACTGTGGAAGACCCCCTCCCCCCCCCCCCCCACTTTTCTGTTTTAATTTGATTCGTCATTTGGTTGTTTCTGAGAAAGCCGGAGGGCTGTCTCGGTCACTGTAGAGTCACTGGGGAATCCCAGCACAGACACGGGGCGGGTCTCCAGGCCAGACTGTGGAGGTTATGAGCACATTCATTGATTCAGCCAACACTGACTGGCTGTGTGTGCCCTGCCCTGGGACGGGTATTAGGGTTGCGGACACAGAGATGAAATAAACATTGTGTCCACTCTGGAAGCCCTCACCGTCTAGAAGGGAGAGAGGAAGACTATAAACAAACCAGAAGGATGCCGGGAGAGGCAAGGGGTGGAGAAGCCCCGACCCCCACCCATTTAGCAGCTGCACAATCCTGGGCATTTTATCCCTCTGAACCCTGGTTTCCTTATTTGTGATTGGGCGCAATACGAATATGTAGCTTATAGGATTGGTGCAAGGAGTAAATGCACATCACCCACTTAATATGATGCTTGCAGTGTAGAGGAGATAGAGGAGATTTTTAATGCAAAGGCAGATTCCCCAGGTAGAGCACTGACAAGGTGCAGGTGACTGACAGTGTGGATGGTGGGGTGGGGACAAGGAACACTGAGGGGCCAACCAGACACCTGGCTGGGTAACTGGACAATGTGAGGAAAGAGGAAGAGCAGGTTTCTTGGATCCTCCCTTTTTCACTGGGGTGTGAAGTATGAATCTGATTAACTTACCATTAAACCAGAATGTGGTGGGTTGAATTGTCTCCTAAAAAGATACGTTCAAGCTCTAAGTCCAGTACCAGTGAATGTCACCTTATTTGGAAACAGAGTCTTTGCAGATGCAGTTAGTTAAGATGAGGTCCCTAGGGTCGGCCCTAAATCCAGGGACTGGTGTTCTTGTAAAAGGAGAAGACACACAGAGACACAGAGGGAAGAAGGTCTTGTGAAGGCAGAGGCCGCGATCGGGGCGATGCCGCTATGACAAGGACTGCCTGCGACCAGCAGAAGCCAGCAGAGGGGCCTGGCCTAGATTTTTCCTCAGAGCCTCCCGAAGGAACCCGCCCAACCCTCCCAACACCTTGATGTTGAACTTCTGGATTCTAGAGCCATGGAACAAAAATTCCTGTTGGTTTAGGCCACCCAGTTTGTGATGCTTGGTGACGTAGGCCTAGGAAATGAATTCACAGAGTTTCTCACCCTGAGCACTGCTGACATTTTTGAGGACAGTTCTTAGCTGGGAGGTAAGGAGGCTGTTCTGTGCATTTAGCAGCTCCACTGACTCAATCCGCTGGGTGCCAATCCTACCACCACGACCAGCCTCAGTCATGACTCATGAAAATGTCTCAAAGCACTGCTCAACTCCCCCAGGGGGGCAAAATCTGCCCCGGTGGAGAACCACTGAACTATGCCGCTGTTCGCTTGCTCACTCATTTACATATTCATGTATTCATGTAGTCATGCACCGGCACATTTGTTTATATTTGGTAACTGTTTCCTTAGAGCTCAGTGTGTACCAGGTATCTTTGTAGGCTCTGGAGATGCAGCGGAAGCACAGTCCTGTGGTTCATGAAGCTTACCGTAGAGTGGGGAACACAGAGCCTGGGCAAATAATCACACAAACCCTTACAAACTGAGATAGAGACCCCGAGTAAAATGCCTGCAGCTGTAGGAACACACAAGACAAAGGAACCTGACTTAGACGGCAGGCTCAGGGAGGTCCGCCTGGAGGTAAGAGCACCTGCAAAGGCCCTGTGGCAGACGGAGCTGAGAGAGCAGAGGGACCACAGGAAGATAGCAGCTGGGGGAGGATGAGTCAGGGTTTGGTCCGCATCCCAGGATAAGACCTGGTTACAGGGACAAGGAAAGAGATGTCACAGCAGGGAAGACAGGCAGGGTCCCCTGGTGACTTCTTCATTTATCTCCAAGGTTGCACCAAGACAAATGGCCATTGCTCCCCACCCCCTCAACGCAGGAGCCCTTTCTGCTATGTGGCTGCAAAAGTCCAGCTTTGCCGGGGACGCAGGTGGATGCACAGCTTCTGGAAGGGGCTGTCTGGCTTTCTACGGTTTAGTGAAACAGTGTCCAGAGGTCAGGATGCCGCCTCATAAAAAATGTTCAGAACTTCATATTAATGCCTTGGGGTTCTCTGGCAAAAACAGCACATTGTACTCCAAGGTGGCTGCAGCCAGCCACTCACATGGGGCCGATTTCCCCGGGAAGGCCCTGTGGAGATGGACGTGCTTCCCCGCGGCCCGCCAATTTTGGCTCTGGGAAGGAGCCCTGCTCTGGGCAACGGGCCTGGAGCAAATGGTGCCCCAGTTCCTGCTGCCCTGTCTGCTCAGTCCCGATCTTGCATTTCTGTATTTACATCACTCCGATTGCAGCATGAAACGCTAGTGCCCTTCACTGCAACTTGGAGTCCCAGCTTCCGCTTCTGAAAAATGGGTCAAAAATCCATGTGCCTGGTCAAAGGCGGGTCCTGTGTGTGGACCAGTCTAGAAAGCATGGCACTCTGCCATAAGGGAGGCTCTGGGGCCACAAAGAGTGCACAGGCCTGTCACCGGGAACCAGGAGATTCAGGGGTACGTCTCGATTTCCCCAATTACAGGCTCCGAGCCTCGATTTTCTCATCTGTGGAAGGGGAATAATCATGCCCACCACACAAATGTGTGGAGAGGGTTGAAAATTCACACATAGAAGGTGCATTAGCACAGGCTTGACCCAATGCACAGCCGCACTTCCTAATAATGTAACTGTGAGCTTCGGGAAGTCAGGAAGGAGGGGACGGACTGCGGACTGACCCAGAGGTTGAGGAGCTGGTGTCCAGGGACATGTGCACCTCGGCCTTGGACACTCACCCGGGTAGGCGCTGGGCTTGCAGCCTCTGAGTCCCCTTCCATCCCCGGCACACAGAGCGTCATCACCGGCCTGGTCCCACCAGGCCTTCTCTGTGGTGCCTGTCCCTTCCTCTCCATCCTCCCCCCCCCCCCCCACTGCCTCTCACTAAGGCCAGGGCGTGGAGCACGCTCTGTCTTCTATTCGGGGATCTGTCACACCTGTGAGGCTCAGCAGATGCCCCCCAGGGCAGAGCTGCCCCAGCTCCATTGGCCGAGGTCATCCCGGCATCTCTCGGCTTCCTTAAGACCCTATCCATCACTTTCCTACTTCTTACCTCTTCCTTCTTCACTCTCCTGTGCCAGCTTCTCCAGCACCTGCTTATCCACCTGACTGGACTGTGAGCTCCGTGGGGGCGGGGTCTGAGCGGGGTCTCTCCGTCTGCCTCTCAGAACACCCCTCCCTGCTCCTCTCTCCCCTCCTCAAAGACCATGTCAGCTCAGCATCCTGAGGTGCCCAGAACTTTTCCAGGGCTGGACTCCAAGCCAAGCCAGACGGCCGGCCTGGCTCTCAGGGCACTCACGTCCCCTGGGGAAGACACAACTCTGCAAAACCAAATGAAACCACTAGATAAGATAAAAGCAGGTCATGATAGGCTCCACACAGGAAAATAGACAGAATATTCCCGTGGAGAGTGTCTGGGGAAGCCGTGTCAGAGAAGGGAGCATCACGGCCCCGGCGAGTATGTGTGGAGACTTGGCATGGTGCCCTGGGTGGGAAGGTCTGGCCGTTCTTATCCCGAACCCCAGCGTCTGCCTCTCCTGCTGGGAAATCCATCCACGGCTTCCAACCCCTGTCTCTTCAGCAAGTGTATGAGCGTCCTAGTGCTGCTGTAATAAAGTGCCACATTCTTGGTGGCTTAGAGCAAGAGAAATTTATTCTCTCACAGGTCTAGCAGCCAGAAGCCTGAAACCAAGGTGTTGGCAGGGCCATGCCCCCTCTGAAGGTTCTGGAATAGAATCCTTAAAAGCTTCTTCTGCTTCTGATGGCTCTGGGTGTGGCTGAATCATTCCAATCTGCCTCTGTCTTCATAAGCCCTTTTCCTCTGTGTCTTCTCTACCGTCTCTTCCAAGTGTCTTACAGGAACACTTGCCCTTGGATTTAGGGCCCATCTGATAAACCAAGACAATCTCCTCTGGAAATCCTTAATTCCATGTGCAAAGACCTCTCCCCCAATAAGGCTGAGTTCCCAGGTTCTGGTGGTGAGGGTATGAACGTATTTCTGGGGAGGGACCTACCCCAAAGGCAGATTCTGCTCACCCGCAGGATTTCAGCTTCTCTGCATGGATTTTTATCAGCATTTTACTTTGCATGATATTTGTTTCTGGTTTTAGTTTAAAGCATTTAAACGTTGCTGCCCTACCCCACGGGTTTTGTTATTAGGCACCTTCAGTTTCTCCTCTTCCTCTGAAGACTTGTTCACTGACCACTCCCCGAACACGCCCACCCTGGGCTCAGACACAGAAACAACAAAACCTGTTCCCAGGGTGGGGGGCTGGGCTCACCCAGGGTTTAGGGCGAGAGGACCAAATGATTCCCAGCTGGAAAAACAGCCCCGTCTGCTGGGCCGGCCCAGAACACGGGGGAAGGAGCACAAGGCTCAGGGTCCATCCAGTTTTTGTTTTCTTTTGTGCTTTAACTAAAATTCCTTTTGTTTCTGTCACTGAAACACACAGACACACACATTGTAAACATGCACACAGTTCAGATGAGTACGAAATAAGGCGGAAAGTATAAAACAAAATGAAAAATCTTTTTTCCTCTTTCTTCTTGTTCAATCCCTCTCTTAAAGATACTCTCTTCAGAAATGTGTTTTCCCCTGAAAATCTACATATCCACCAAAGGATACTCACATTTTTATACACAGCTAGAGTCTGTTTTTTGTTTTTTCCACATTCTATACATGTTCATATTTAGATGTAAATGCTTTTCCTTGTGGGAAAGGGCTGTCCTTTCCCATGGCCCCGCACATGGCTTTTCTCCCTGTGATCTGCCCTGAACAGCTTATGTACATGTATGGATAGATCTCATTTTTAATGGCTATAAAGAACTCCATTCAACACATGTACTGTAATTTGGAAGCCGCTCCAACTGGCTTCTGAGGAGTGAGTTACGTACAAGGTTTCACCTTTTGGCTCAGCCCAGTGTTCTTTCCACTGCAGCTATGCATATAGCAAATATAAATAACATATTAAGTACATATGATACTAGTTATACATGCAATATGTTATATAACATACATGATACATTATAATATTATATATGTGTGTATAAAGTCATGTTTAATTATCATAATTATGGGCAATTGTAATCCTTCCTTTATAAATAAGAACCAGAGTCTTTAGTCTCTGATATGAAGATAGGGAAACGGAGGTTCACGGAGGTGGGGAGTTTTATGCAAAGTCAAGGGGAGTGACCTGCCCCCCTCACCCTAGTTTTACTTTCCTTTGACAATTGGTGCAAACTGCATCCTTTTGGCTGCAGCCCAATAGCATCCTTTCCGGTTTCTCTCCCAGTCAGTTCTCTGCTCCTAAAGACCAGTGGGAATGCAGATGCCCTCATGTCTGAGTCAGTGCAGAGTGTGTGCATGTGTGTGTGTGGTGATGTGTCAAGTCTGACTGGCTTCTCAATGGACTGTGAACCCCACACCCTCTGGGGCCCACGTGTGTCTGCATGACTTCCGGAGCCGTCTTCTCTTCTGGCTCTCACACTCGGAGGGAAAAGAAAAATAAACGAGGCCCAGGGTTCGTCCTCTTGATTCCTGCGTTGCCCTAATAGCTGTGGCGCGGCTCCATCGCTGGTTACTCAGACCCTGGTTACAACTTCCTGTGCTTTGTAACGGGCAGAGGAGAGGCGAACGGTAATGAGTTCGTGGCTGCAGCAGATGCCAGCTCCTCTGAGCCTCTTACTGGCCTACGATGGCTTCGTGGTCGTATCCGGTAGGATTTCGCCGTGTCTATGGAGACGATCGGATGCAAAACCACCTGTGTAACCTGTGTTCTAGACTCTCTGGCTATGGTCTTGGGAGCGCCCCTGACCCTGTGAGCCTCAGTTTCTTCCAGGGCCCAGCGGAGCGGACACTGACGTCTCATTGTGGGGTCCTTGGCAAGTAAATGAGGGGCAGGGTTTGTCACAAACCCTGACGCCCAGGCCATATCCCAGGTCACTTACATCAGAATCTTGGGGTGGGGCCCAGAAATCAGTTTTCACAAAACAAACAAACAACAACCCAGAGACCCCAAGTCTGAGAACCTGAGATCTAATGCGGGACCTGCCCCCACACCAGCCATCACTCAACCAAGGCTAATCATGGCCCACTCCTCCTGCAGACCTGGAGAAGGGGTAGATCTCCAGACTCCTTCTGAGAAGCCTCTGGCATGTGAAATGAGTAGTCAGTCAAGAGGGGCCAAGGCTGCAATCGCAGTGAAGCTTCCTAAGAGCTTCACTCCCTGTGAGGCCAGGGCCTGATTTGTTTAGAAGCCTCTGGAAAGCGAGGCCATGGCGTTCCTGAAATTCCTGTCCTCCCCCCTCATCTCAGTCCCTGACTCAGCTCAGCACAGAGCACCCTCTGAGTGCTGAGGGGGCACTGAGTGAGAGCCCCCCAACCGGCGGCCTGTCTGGGGGTGGGGAGGCAGGGGGCCTCTGTGTGCTGTCCTCACGCAGGACTCAGAACCCTGGCTAACTCCACACCCCTAATTAGTATCACTTCCAAAAGTCGATTTTAGTGGGCTGCTTAAAGTTAAACATTAGCCTGTGCATTAAGAAACTAAAAATAATCACACATATAGGGAAGCTTAGAAAGATTCATGACCAACTTTCGCCTTAGGGTAGCTTATCTAAATCACCAAATTCTGACCAGCACTGTCCTGGTCAGGCCCTCGTCAGTAGCCATCGTCCACTCAGCACATGCCATCGTGACCATAGCTGCATGCAATGCCAGCTTCCCTACAGCCCATACAAGGGCTCTGAACACGGTGACCCTTTGGGCGACACTCACTTCAGCTTGACCTAGGAATCTACACTCGAACCTGCTCCCAAGGCAACACCCACATCCATGAAACCCCCTTTGTAAGCCTTTCTGAGTTCGTTGCCTGTAGTTTATCTAAGCGTAGAAAGCAAAGACCGGGGCGGGAAGCTGAGCTGTGGCCTCTGCATTACTAGGATTTGGTCTCCGTCTTGTTCAGGATGCCCGGGATGTCTCTCTGTAGAGCCTGCAATGCCCACCTGAAGGCACAGCAGAGCCGCACCTGCACGGAGCGCTGGAGGACCTGAGCTTGGCCTGCAAGCAGAGCCGCTGTTCAAACAGAGCCCAGCCTCCAGTGGAGGCCTGGTCCCTTTTCTAGGAAAGTTCTTCTTTCCAGAGTGTGTTTCCTGGGGGTGTCTGTAAGAAAGGAGAACATTCTGTTGTCAGAAGAGCATGTTAATTATAAGATACCATATTTATCTTCTGTGCCGTCAGAATGCATATTTGCCTCTTAAAGACACTGAGAAATTTTGCAATAGAAAAATGTCTAACTCTGTTTATGCCAAGATCTCCCAAAATTGTTTGACTAAGGAATGCTCTCTTCTCCCCCATTTCTCTTCCCAATCTAACTTATTAGCCGACAGCAGAAACAATGCTCTTCAGGGGAATCATTGGGAAACACTTTCTTGGGAGAGACAGCTCTTCATTCAATTGACGAGTGAGCCAACAAGCTCATAGCAATGACCCTTTCACCACACACACCCTGCCGTGTGCCAGCGTCTCTGCGTCTGGACAGTCTCAACTCCCTCAGACAGCATGATCTGACCAGGAAAGGGTTTCCCCAGGGTTGCTGTCAAATGCTTTCACTTGACTGCCATTAGTCAGGGCAGGAGCCCTAACGTAGGCACATAGAGCTAGCCCCGCGTTTCTTCTGACACCGTAGAGTGAAGGTTAATGGGATTAACGTGGCGAATGTGAGCTATGGTGAGAAAGGCTGGTGCTTCAGCAGCCCTGGAAAACTGAGCATATTTGATGGAGGGCACCAGCGACTGACTAGATGCCAGTTTTCGTTGATGTCAGTAGTAATTTATTGGCTCATGTTCAAAGATGGAGCCCAGCTCCAGGACGCTCGGTGGTCTCTGTGGCACACGGCAAACCAGGCAGGATTGGAATGTGTCCGTGGCACCAGGTCCCGCAGCCCTGTGCTCTTTGAGATCTTCCCCAACTTGCTAATGAGGAACCCGGGGTCAAGAGAGGAGGATGAAGCGCCCCAGGTCACGCTGCTTGTAAGTGACGGACTGGGTGCACCCTGGCTTCTGGACTGGATCCTGTTGTGATTGGCAGCTGCCAAAACCACACGTGCCTCCCACTGCTCCGACCCATGGCCACTGAAGCCTGGGTGGGGAGTCATATATGTCGTATAAAAATAATACCACAATAACTCGGCATGGGTTGTCTGTGCATCTGTTTTTGCAGGCATTCAAAAATATTTTCAAATGTTGTTCCAGAGACTGGGGACACGAGAGGAAATCAGGTGGGCGTCCCTCTTGTCCTAAAGGAGAAGCATCTTGGTATAATGATAAAATAAAATAAAATAAAATAAAACAAACCATCAAACAAAAATCACTGCTTTTGAATCCAGAGAGGAATGTCTTTCATCATAAGCCCCATTACATAAATTGTCATTGAGTGTTAGCAAGCATTGGGAATTTTGAAGGGCCTCCCATAGAGCAAGCAGAGGGATTTCTTTTCAAAATGAGAAAGAACTAGATATGAGGACTTGCCATCCAGAATGGGGTGTGTATGTATGCATGTACGTATGAGTACACGTGCCTGTATTAAGTTTTACTTAAGAAGGAGAAGAGCTGCAAGTGGTGCCCACAAATAACTCTGGATCCAAATGCGCTAAATGGTGTGTGGAATTCAAGTGGAAAATCCTTCCCATTGCTGTTTGCCACATTTTTACAGGTTACAGTCCCCTGAACTGTCTCAAGTGAAAGATCCCATTGGGAGAGAAGGAGAAAAAGGAAAAAAAAAAAAAAACTTCTAATAAAAAAACGGAGAATAATTTGCAGCTTTTGCCAAACACCATAAGCAGAGTTGGAACAAAACTGGACAACCTCCAGCTGACAGTGATGGTGTGGTTCTCACGGCGCACACAACACACACTCCCTCCCTCAGCACGAACCCTGTCCCAGGCCGTTCCCAGAGCCCTCCGTGAGGCCCATCTCCTTCAACCCTCTCATCAGCTCGGCAGTGCACTGTTAACGTCCCCATTTCACAGATCAGGGAAACTGAGGTTGGGGGAGGGTCAGTTACCTGCTCAGTCAGGGTTCTAACCCACCAGCAGTACAGTTGTCAAGCTGGGGCTCACAATTCCTGGCCCCAGAGCCTTAGGGGACACTAGCAAACTTCATAACCCTCAAGAGAGGAGGAGGTGGCACTGGAAAGAAGGTGGCTCTAGGGTCCATTCTGGCCATGCTCCGCCGGCTGTGTGACTCCCAGGGCCGCAAGTGTCCCCTCGCTAGGGACCAAAAGTGGGGCTCTGTGTGAAAAACGCCTGCCCGGCGCACAGCCGGATCCAGACTGTGGAATGTTTTCTTGTTGTCCTTTCTTTCTCTCCAGCCAAAGCACTCCATCCTGGAGCATGGTTTTACTTTCTTTGGCTGGGAAGCGGCATTTGCGAGAAGTCAACAATCCGGAGACAAGGGAGACAGCCAGGCAGAGGAAGACAAACAAAACTGATACCAGGCAGAAATGCAAAGGTATTCAGAATGAGAGCTCTGATTTTCACTCCCCTGCCTGAAGCCTGCCAGACACAGGCTTTGCAAATGAAAAGAAAAAAAAATCTGATTTGTATTGAAAGGGGCCAAAAATAACCTTGCTTTCTCCTGCAAAAGCAAACAGAAAACTCTGCGGTTTCCTCCCATTTGGCCGTCCTTCTCCCTGGGCTGCTGCCGGCAGGGCAAACCTGAGAGCTCAGGACTGGAAGGAAACAATAGGCCAGAACACTCAGGCAGGGCAGGGGACAGCAGGAGACGTGGCTGCGAGGGGCCCAGTCTGGTTTAAAGCGCTGGGTTTCCCCAGGGACAGTGTGGCTTGAGCAGGACTCAGTCACTGGGAAAGAGGCGTTATTTGCATAGGCCAATTTCTAATCAGGAATCAGCCTGTTTTTTTTTTTTTTTTTTTGTCTTACAAAGATAACCTCACATGTCCCTACTTTCTACCCCCTGCCTCTGCACAAAGTTTCTTTTCCTGTTTCTTCTTCTTTTAAAACAAAACCTCCTCCCTGCACTCTGGGTTTCCAGGTTGTTCCTATTGTCCCAGCGTTTTCTAAAATATGATGCTGATAGCCCACCTCGTTTAAAAGGTTCTGGTAACACCCTCCAGCGCAGCAAACTCTATATCAGATCCCACGTTGCATTTTATCCGTCTCCCTCTGACTTCTGCCAGCGCTCTGAGTAGGTCCCTTTCCCCCAGCCCCTTGCTCCGTTGTCAGCAAACCTCACTCACCCCTCCCTTGGGCGTCCCTGCCTCTTGTCCCTCCTTCACAGCTGAGCTCCCAGCTCTCCTCCTCCAGGATGTCCTCCTTAGCCCCATGTGGTTCTTTGTCTCTGAAGCAAGGACTCTTTTCCCAAATGCTTTCAGTGAGTTGTCCATTGACCCTGAAAGCCAAGGGCAGTTTCCCCCAACTTGCTGATGAGGACCTGGGGGCCCCCGGAGAGGAGCAACAACATGCCCAAGGTCACGGTGCTCATAAGTGATGGGCTTTGTGCAGCCCCAGCTTCTGGACCGGATCCCGTTGTGATTGGCAGCTGCCACAATCACACCTGAAGCTCCCTCCCGTTGTTCCTGAGCCTCCAAATGGCTCACCATGGCTTCCGAAATCATCCAGCAGCAGTTCCAGGCATTGCTGCTGCTGCTGCTGCTGCTGCTGCTGGAGAGGGAGTTGATGTTTTTGCCCTGAACTTTTTTGGCCTCTAAGTTTCTCCACAATTTGGAGAATCTATTTTTAGATCAGAAATCAAGCAGAGTGTAATTATTTCTGTCATTTTTCCCCCCCTAAATGCATACCCCATTGCCATGTACAGAGGAACACCCTGATCAGGCCAAAGAAAACCCTAATCAACCCATGACAGAGAAAGAGGCCCCATCAGGGGCCACAGGAGGGGAGCCGAGCCTTTCTTGAAATGCTTTGACCGACAGGCTCTATGTTCAGTGACTGTGGGAACAGAGACCCAAGGTGAAAGTCCCATAGCCAGAAGTGAACGTGTCCAGGGCTGAGTCTCCTGTGGGTGCCCATCTGGCCTGAACCCACAGAGGGGGAGCCCTGCTATACAGACTGTTTCCCCAGCCTCGTCAGCCATCCCTGACAGCTGTCGGTCCCCAGACCTGATGTCCACCCAGAGACCTGGCCGAAGGTGTCAGCCTCCTTTCAGAGAGAGACGTGGTCCTTCCCAGCAACCCCGAGGAGGGTCTGTGAATTCCTGAGATGAAGAACTAACCCCTCCAGGAGATGTTTTGGAGCGGTGGTTCTCACAGGGCCTGGTCAGCAGCGTCAGGACCACCCAGGAACTGGTTAGAAATGCACATTCTCGGAGGGGTAGGGGATCATAACTCCCCTCTTAGCAAACCTTCCAGGTGATGCTGATGCGTGTCTGAGAACCAGGGTGGGCGGGGACGTGAGCACGCTGCTGCAGCCCCTCCCCAGTAGAAGTCTGCTTTACACAGCTTGCCAGAGAGGCAGTGCCAAGGAGGCAGAGCCCGCTGCACCCTAATCACTGAAGTCTGCGGGTTTCAGCTTCCTCGGCCCAGGCCGGCTGCCTCTCCCATCAAGGCTGTAACACAGAAGACCCAGCAGTCCGTTGTTAACTGGATACTAAGTGCCTTGCACGGGCCCAGGCATTGCGGTAACCTCAAGAGAAGTTGAGGAAAATGAGAAAGGCAATAGTGCTCGCCTTTGTGGAACCAGGAGCCTGGCCAGAATTAGAGATGTTATTTAAAAATAATAGATATCAAACATGTGGTATGTGAGTTGTCACCCAATGGAGAAGGTGCAATGTGAGTGCATAGCAGGAGGACTCAATCCAACTCCACTCACCTCGATCAAGTTCACTGTTATACAGAGAAGAGGGAGGATAAAGGAGAGACGGTGAGAGGGGAGGGAGGGAGGAGGGAGGGAAGGAAGAAGGGAGGGAGGGAGGAAGGAGGGAGGGAGGAGGAGGAGGGAGGGAGGGAAGAAAGAAGAAAACAAGAGAAAACACTGGTCAAATGTTGCTCTTGGAAGAACCTGCATATATAGCTTTTAACTTGCCTTGTATGAACGTCTCAGAGAGTTCAAAAGCAGGACCAGCTGCCGGTTCAGCCTTCTTCCTGCCCCTCTTTGATGGAAAAGCTGTCCTTCTCCTATGGCCCAGCCAATTTTCCTACAATACAACAGGATTTCCTGTGATTTGTTAAAGCATTTGTAATCACCCCTTTGCTAGCCCAGAGCCCAGAACCCTGGAGGGCCGTGATAGAAATGGCACCGTCCCAAAGAGCAGGGTGGCTGTCTGGAGTCCCGATTTCAGCCTGACTGGCATGAGGTCCCAGGCCCTCCCCAAGCTGAATGTGGGGACTGGGTCTTGCTAACTTATACCCACCCCCTCTTCCTTCCCAACATGACCCAGGCTGGTCAGGGTCCGGCACCTGTGTCTCAGGGAAGCCTGTATCTCTCTGAGATCGAGCAAGTGAATCCAAATTAATCTTTACCAGTGGGTGTCCATTCAGACTGCATATGGGAATCATCCAGGAATTTTTAAAATATATCCCCACTGGGATAATCTGCTTAAGATCCGCTTCTGGTAAGTGGACTAACTATGAGGCAGATGCCCGAAGCCTTTCTTATTCTTAATAGGAGACCCATAGAGGGTGGGGAAAGCCCTTTTTCTGCCTCAAGACATTGCTGTCTGCTTGGAATGCAGCCATTGAGGGACAAGCTGACCCTCTGGGGACGGGGGCACTGACAGGGACCAAAACTTGCATCACCGAGAAGGTCAGTAAGCCTCTGACGCTGAACTCCCCCTCCTGTGTTCAACAGTCCTGTGATTTTGGGCACACCAACCGAGCCTCATTTTCTTTGTTTATAAAATGAGGATAAAGTCACTCATCTCAAAGTGTTGCTGTAAAGATTCGTAAATTCTAAATTAATCCATCCGACTTGCTTAGCCAAGTGCTTGACACTACAAAAGTGGCAGATGATTATAACAATTACATTATCGCTAATATTAACAGCGTCGCTGACGACAGGTGTTTATCCTGGAAGAGTAGCGTACAGTTGCCGCCTGGCCTATCCATACTTTGGATAATCTTTTTAATGCTCTTTGAGATGATGTTAAAATGTTGCTTGTTTGTGGGTTTGTCCTTTCAAGTGTTAATAATGATCAATATAATTATATTTCTTTCTTTCTTTTTCTAATGGATTTAACTGATTTGCTTCTGGGGTCATTTGGTCTTAATCACATAAACTGTTGTGGGGCCTGCTTTTCTCTGCCTTCTTCTTTCTCATTGAACTTGTGAACAGCACCAGGACTGACGCCACCGGCCAGCGGTCCAGACTGAGCCGGGCAGCACTGGTGCCTTGGCTGATGGTGGCCCAGGACGCTGGCAGCCTCATCCCATTCTTGGGTCACTTTAGTCAGATACACCAGCGCTCACTTCTAATGAGCCTGACAATGAGGTGTGAACCCCAGAAGGTGGTCTCAGGACAAGGTCACATCAGAGGTGGGTTCAGCTCCCTCTGGCTCCCTCTCTGGGCAGGGCAGGTGGGGTGGTCAGCTAGTGAGGGTTCTGATGGTCCCTCTTTCCTATGGGCTCAGGAGCATCTCAGGATAAATGGAAGACTTCCCAACACAGCCTGGAAGTTGAGAGCTCACAGAATGCTGTGGTCTTGGCAGGAGACTGTGAAGCCAGATCTCTGAGCCTGAATTTGCCCGTTTATGTTTGGTGAACTTAAGCAAGGCATGTCCTCTCCTGGATAATCCATTTCTGTGCTTTGTAAGTGAAGCAGTTGGACTCTGTAGCTTCAAGATTTGAAACTGCCAGAGACATCTATTTCTCATGAAGGCATCTATTAATTTATTTATTTTCACACCAAGAGGTTTCTCTCAGGGTGAATGCTCTTTGTGTTTGGGGAAAAAAAAAAAGTTTTCCTCAAGTGTGTTGTGAGTCTTTATAATATTCAATTGTCTTTATGTCTGGATGAAAAGGCCCTAATTCTGCACAGGAAAGTTTGCATCAATCTTTTATCTCTACTGGAGAGCTCAAGGTTACCATGTTCTCTGGCCTTCGAAGGAAAGCAAGGCCAGATGAAGCGGCACATGTGAATCCAGCTCAGTTTGGCTCTCGAGGAGCCGGAGGGGCAGGGCAGCCCTTTCTCGCTGTTCATAATTCATTATATAAAAGGGCCTTTTCATAAGCGCTTCACAAAGCACCTCGGTATGAAGACATCTTATAACTTAGTTAAACCTATAGAAGTGTTGATTTAGGGAAAAGTTGGGTTGGACTTGAAGAAACAAATGTGATCAATAATATTATCCACAGATACTGTGAATGTCCCCTGGGGGAGGCCTTATTGGTTCCATTCTGAACCCCAGGGGCCGCGACTGCGGAGTAGCTGAGTTTCTCTGAACCCGAGAGCCTTTTCCATGGCTGCCTCTTTGAGGCTTTTTTACAAGTTGAAAGCCCTCCTCTTGCCTAGGTTCCCCTTTGCTCACTTTCTCAGCGGGCTCCCCGGCTCTCATTCTAGACCCTTTCGATGTCGTTCTCTCCCCGTTGCGCTGCTTCCAGAAACCCCTTGGATCAGCCCCTCCTCTGTGTCCCCACGGTAGGCCGAACTTGACCTGCTGAACGCTGTTGGAATCACCCACCGACTTGTCTGAGTCCCTCATTAGCTTGGGTGCTCTGAGCGGAGGAGGCCCCATTGCCTTTGCTCATCACTGCATGCCCAGCCCCTGGTGCGAGGCCCAGTGCACTCTGAAGGTGCTCAATCAATATCTAGCTAATGAACACATGCATTTCTACACTCACCCCTCCACTGTCACTGGAGTTCCTCTGTAAAATGTCTGGCCTTTCTCCTCTTCGTGTGGACTTCATTCAAGTACAAACTTTTTATGAGACACCCTCAGACACCTCCCCCGACCGCCCCCCTCCACCCACTTCTCTTACACGAATCCACCCCTCCTTTGAAATCATCACCATGCACACTATAGTGGCAAGTGTAAGGGGATAGATTTGGGAGTGAATGTTTCTGCATTCAGATTCAGGAATCCTCAAATACTGTCTGTGAGATCTTGATCTTGGGGAAAAGGCTAAACCTCTGAATTCTTGCTTCCTCATCTAGACAATGAAAATGTTAGTACAGCAGTCCCTCTCTATATCGCGGTTCTCTTATCGCGGCCTCACTGTATCACGGGAGTTTTAAAAATATTATATTTAATTATTTATCGCGGATTTTTCGCTGTATTGCGGGATTTTGCGGTACTGTGCAGTAAGTACTAAAATAAATGTAAGGTTCCTACTTGGCGGATTTTCACCTATCGTGGTGGGGTCTAGAACGTAATACCCGTGATAAGTGAGGGATCACTGTACCTTTTTTTTCAGTGTTGTTGTGAGAGCTAACTAAATTAATATTAAAGCCCTTTGCATACATAGTGCCTAACCCAATCTAAGTGCTTACTGAAATGACTTTAAATGTCATTTGGAGTTTCTAGAACATCCAAGCCCTCCTTCTGTGACAAATCTGGGTTCCCTAAACTCTTTCTCGAAGAACTGACGTCCAGACTACTCCTGGAGGCGGTCGTGTGGAGACTCTGCACACACAACCCTAAAGCCTGCGCTGGCCCATCACGTAACGGCGCATAAATGCCTTCTCTCAGCTAGGACAGACGTCCTTCCAAGCCAGGCATCATGGCCTCTTATCTCTGCGTCCCGGCCCTTCACCTGATGTTTGGATGGAAGCCAGTGCCCAGTAAATGCTTGTTGAATGAATAAGTGAGAACAACAGGCACACACCCGCCTAAGATTGATACCTTCCGCCCCTTACGTGAACTCTGAGCATCACATACCTTCCCCTACTTAGGATGCTGTCTTTTACTCTAGGCCTAGTCCGCCACTGGCTCCTTCCTTCCAGGTCTGCCCCAGTTCTCCAACCATGTATGAAGCCCAACTCCAAAAATCGGATACTCTCTCTGTGCCCCTACATGGCCTGCATCCCCTCTCCACCCATAATTTCACAATTATTTCTAGAAAACTAGTGTGCTGAGCTCTGGGCTGGTGTTCCAGATATAACCCCAAATAAAAAAGGTGTGGGCCTTGTCCTCACAGAGCTTATGGTTGATTATGAATCATTCCTGCCGTCTATTCTGGGGTGACTGCATGCTCTCCCTCCCGTCTCCTCCCTGGGGCATACTTCATGCCACTCTGGCACGAACCACATCTCAGGGGTAGCTGCTTTCTGAGGACCTCATGTGTGGCTTTGGATATTAGCATTGGGTTGAGACCAAATTTGAGTCCATTTCTGCCTTCTTAGACACTGACACTCTCCATAAGTTGGTTTCCCTGACCTTGACCCAGCCCAGGGTCATCTCCTCACCCTCTTCTCAGCAGCTGGCAGTCAACACCATGTTCTGGACCCTAAGTCTCTTGCCATCTCTCAGAAAATAAATCAATGTAGCACTCAAGTGAGCCCTCCCAAACCCTCAACTTACATGGAACTTGGTCGCAGATTAGGCTAAAGGAACTTTCTGGATTTAAACATCCATCACTCCTCGTACTACTCTAAAATAATTTCCTTCTAAATTCAAACACAGCAGTGTGATGATTATATCCCTCAACTAAAAAAAAATTAATATGGTCCAACTGGTTATAAATTTTGTAATCATTTCCTCCATATTTACAGACATTCTTAAAATATTGAGATATCTCATGAGCTATATGGACGGGTCACTGTATAATTGCCTGCAAAGAGAGAGAAAAAAGTATTAAGGATATAGAAGTGAAAGAATAATATATAATTCATAATATGGAGATGAAAGGTGGATGAATATAAAGTGGATCTTCCTTTAAAAAATGGTTAATCATTTTTTAATATCAACACACCTTATTATAAAGACAACATGGCTTATTCAAATACAATCAGTAAAGTACCATGGCCTTTAATCAAATGATTATGAAATTCTCAAATAGTCCCTAGGATAGAGGATTTTATGAATATTGTTTGAATATCCGTAAAATACAGATTTCTTAATAGTTGAGCCATTATGTAATTAAATAATATTTATATAATGACAATTGCATGCTGCCTAAGTGAAAGTTAGATTTAATGAGACATTTATTGGCACAGATGATTAATAATAAAACTCTCCCTGCTGAAGGTAATTTATACATATGCTATATGGCCAAAAAGAAAAGCTCCTTTCAATGCTTACTTCGTGTGCTGTGTTGCCTACTTTTACCCAATTCAAATCAATTCCTTGTTAAAAAATATCAGCCCAAGACTTGAGAGTGAGAATTGTTAGCAACGAGACAAAGGACAAAGGCGCCTTTTTAAACACGTTGTGGTTACAGCAGATTTGTGCCAAGGTTCAAAATTTTATTTTGCTAGTAAATTGCTACTTTTCCCTCAATAACTTATGTAAATGTCTCAGGGACCAAAATAAACACAGTCTTGATTTTTTGGGGGGGGAGGGGAGCACATTTGAAAACTAGGTAATTTGGGATCGTGTGATCATCATGTCAACTGTGACAAGTGTGAGAATATGTGGTATATGCTGGGCGCCTGTCCAGTGCAAGCGCTGTGTCGACACTTTAAAGTCCAATTTCCACCCCAGCGGTGCGGCTCAGTTGGTTGGGTGTTGTCCCACAGACTAAAAGGTTGCCGGTTCAATTCCCAGTCAGGGCACGTGCCTGGGTTGTGGGTTTGGCCCCCCGTCAGAGCACATACAGAAAGCAACCGATCAATGTTTCTCTCCCTCTCTTTCTCTCTCCCTACCTCTCTAAAAAATAAAATAAATAAAGCACAATTTCTGAAAACATGGGCTTTTGGGGTACTTATAACTAGAAGAACATCCTGACCGGTGACTGTGATCATGATCCTCCAGGCAAATGGTCAGAAAAGCACTACTGGGCAGGATGGGTCTTCCGGTATTTTAGGGGGCGTGTCTAAATGACGACTGTAACTCCTACTCCCCTCTAGCACTGCAACTCTCAATTTGAGTTTCAGACAAAACTCTATGCCCTTTTGGCTCCACCTAAGTCCCCAACTTTTGTGAACACTAGTGGAGGAGGGTGGCATCATTAAGGCTCCTCGTGGCTCGAAAACTCTACGAGCATATAAATCAGAAAGCGCAATGGACGCATGTTCTTCTTTTTCTTAAAATGATGTGCCTTATCCAAGTCACAAAAAAAATAAAAAATAAAAAAAAATCATGCAATTTTTGACTTTTTGTGGCAAACATTCCATTCTTGTGTCTGATCCTCTCATTGGTTGTGAAAATCTGCATCATCTTGGGTTTCCTATTTGGGTAAATTCTGTGACTATGTTATTTTCAATACCAATTCTATTTCATTGTATGGCTTCATATTAAACATTTTAATAATATTACATAAAGTCTACGTATGGAAAACACTAAAAACAACTGCATTGTCTATTTGAAATACACAATGGAAATGTTGGTGCTTTGTCCAGACTTTTAAACATTACTTCAAATTTAAAAATGACAAAAGATTAGCAAGAGGACATTAAAAATACGAATAAATGTTTCTCTAATAAAATAAAATGGAGATGATTATAGTAACAATCTAATATGTTTGCTGACATTAGAGACTCAACTCTGTTATTAATAAGGAGGAAATAATTTTAGCTCCCATGATTCTACTCTAGAGCTTTTCTAGGACACAAATATTGGGTATACATTCTAATTCTCACAAAGTCTTTTGAACGCACACACATGCAGTTTCTCTAAACTTCTCCTAACTAATGCCATTTCTTTGCCCAGGAAAAACTCAATTCCTTAACCATCACTAATTTTGGAACTTATACCTCCTAAAATAAAAAAAGGTGGTTTGTACACATATTCTCTAGTAAGTCCTACCGGCAACAGACCCAGCTTCTCATTGTCAGTTGAAAACAAGAAAAGATGAGCTCATCAAGAAAGATACGGGCAGACTGTACCCTGTTAACCAGATAGGGAACACCATCTTGGCTATCTTCTCACGGTTCTATCCTTTCAGAGTATGTCCTGAAAAATTATGGACGAGAACTCTAGGTTTTCACAACATCCTGTTACTTTTGCTGCCTGGGAACATAATGGGACCATGTTTCTCAGGCTCCTTACACTTTAGTGGAATTCGGAACTGAGTTATGGCCAAGGGCACATGAGCAGACAGGGCAAACCTCCCCAGTAGGATCTCCGGGCAACCTGAGAGGCTCTTGCCCAGCCTGCTGGAAGGGTGCAGAGCATGCAGGGAGGACTCTGAGACCCCAGGACGGTTGGCAGAACCACCAGCCTGACGAGGTCTGTGTCTCAGAATCACAGGACTGGAAGACCACCCCTCAAATGCCCTATTCCACTTTTTGTGAACAAAGAATGCCCTTTTAGTATATTAGACCACTGAGGGCCTGGAGTCGTTGGTTACTGCATCCGGCCTCACCATAATACGAAAGACAAACATGGATCCCACTCCAGGATGACACCTGACAGACACTTGCAAATGAAAGCAGTTTGCTGACAATTGCAGGTACAGATCATGGAAGACAGAAGCAGAGTTCAGAACCCAGAAGCTCTGCTGGGGAGGCACCTGCTCCCTGAACAAGACTCCCAACCCCTGGAAACTGATGGAACCTGGACAGACAGAAACCTGCCCTAATCACTGCTCCCAGAAATGGGGCGCCTCCCCAAGAGTAGTTTTAGATCGGCCTAATTTCTAAAACAAACCACATCCGAGCGCTCACATTTGATGTGCGCGCTGTTATAGAGGTCTTTGCTGTTCGATTTCCATTGTAATATTTACGATAACATAATCAGTCTGGTTCTGAGCCTCAGAGTTAGAGGGTATAAGAACTTCCCCAGCTATTGCATTGTATTCTGATTCTCTCAATGACCCCACAGACTCTTGGTATGTGTGCCCTTCTCCCCTTGGGTTTGGTACCCTGTGTGATCAGTCTTCCGGGTCACTTCTCTGGGAAGACTTCACTGATCACCCTTTAACCAAGTTCAGTCCCCTTTCCTAAGACCTCATGATGTTCAATGCTAATGAAGGACATATTTCAGTAAGAGTATATTATAAATATTTCAATTTGCTTTTCTCAGATTCTGAGCCCCTCAGGGCAGGGATTAAGTCATAATAGTTTTATTTCCAACACTGGGGACACAGTAGGGTGTATCCTTTTATTTAGTTAAAAAAAGATTCATTGAGCACCTACTCTGCCAGGATGGAGCACGTAAGGGCCCAGGTCCCAGTTCTCACAGAGGGAGACGGACAGGCAAGACCGGCTCTGGTAGATGCCTGATCATAGGTGGTTGGGGTGATCTGAAAGACGTGAGCTGGCTTCTGTGATGATGCCTTGCTTTGTTTTCCCCCAAAGAGACCCTGAGACAAGAGTTTGGGTGCAAGTTGGTTAACTGGGAAGTGATTTCATAGAGTGCAGTAGAGAGTGGGGAAGTAAGGGGTTGAGGAAAGTCAGTAAAGATTATACTAAAGAGCAGATTCAAATGCTGCGGGACCTGCAGCTCAGCCTTCCTGGGGGCTTCCAGAGACTGTGTGGGATATGCCTGAGAATCGCCCCACCGTGGGGCTAGGCAGCAGTCCTCAGCAAAGATCAGATGCTTAGAAATGCAAATGATTGGATGGGTGGATGGATGGATGGATGGGTGGGTCCTGCATGCTAGTGTCTCACTGAAAAACTGAGGGAGCTAATGAAACAGAAAATAAGGACAGAATGAGAAATGGATGAAATCCACTGGTCTCTGCAAGGCTGACTGTCACCCACACTGGATTTCTGCACTGGGAGCAGCATGAGACTACGGATGTACTAATTACACGTGGAGGGAGATGCAGACCCTGCCTGAGCTTTCTCATGCATGAAGGTGCACCTTGAAGAAATCTCAAATTTATTGAGAACCAATTACCTTCGGTGTAATGATGCTGCATCCTGTAGGCTCCTCGCGGTCTGTAAATGGAACTGTGGTTCTAACTCAACCTTCCCTAGAAGTCCCTTAGCCATCCTGGCAATGCTCAATGGCCCGGCCAGGCCTGTGGATGGAGGCATCCTCGCAGGTGAAGGAGGGAATGCAGAGAACCGCCCAGGGTTGTCTGAGCAGGGCCAAAGACAGACATGTTAACACAGATGCGAATGCTTCAATATTTATTTGTTTTACATCTTGGAATTGTTCATAGGCACACATTAAACATGCATTCATATTTATTCATTCACTCAGTAAATATTTATTGAGCATCTACTAATACCAGGTGCTGGCAATCTCATGGTGAGCAAGAGACACCCTTTCTCCTTCTGAGAGAGTCCCCTAGGGGAGGCTGAAGATTTCAGTACTTATATAAAATTATGATATTGCACAGCAGGAAATAGTACACAAACGAGCCCTTACTCTAACTGGAAAGAAGCAGAAAGCCTCCTTGAAAGAAGGGTGGAGGAACAGGAGGTAGCAAGTAAAAGCGGAATGAAAGAGAGAAGTGCCTCACCAGGGGAAGGAGCTCATGGCACACCCACCACAAGGCGACAATTATGACCCAGTCAAGGATGAGGCACAATGTGGGGAGACAGGAGCACAGACGGGCAGCTGGAGAGGTGGGTGGGGAGATACACACAGTGTTCCCCATCCGCGCTGTTCCCCATATTTCCCAACTTACCCATGGGCAGTGGTTTAGGTAGATTTTATAGATGAACAAACTGAGGTCCAGAAAAGAAAGAAAGAAAGCATCTCAATCAATTTCCTGCCCTCTGCGTTCCTTTATTTCGGTAGCACGTATCTACCGTGCGCTCATAATGCGGGAGGTCCTGGATGGGCACTGGGGACAGAAGAGGGCAGATGGCCAGATGAAGGCTGCAGTGCAGAGGCCACAGGGCACAGAGCCTCCCATGTCCCAGCCGGAGCTTTCAGGGGACCCTGGGGAGCAGAGATGCCACCTGTCTTCCTCCCATGCCCTTCAGTCTGCGTATGAGCCAGCATGGGATACCAGATTAGAATCGGTTTGAATCTCATTTCTGTTACACACCAGCAGGAGACTTAGTTGTCCCAATCCACTGAGGCTTGCTGCTCTCTACAGAATGCAAATACTGATAATCCCTACCTGACATAATCTGCGTGTGTGAGAGGAGCGGGAGAGTGGAAGAGACTGGCTGGCCCCATAGCTGGTGCTTACTAAATGCTAATTACTGAGAATGTTGACAATGGGTTTTTCCACGAGACCACAGAGCACATAGACAGGGCTACAAGCTGTAAGCTACAGCAGCGTCTCATCGTGTGGTACAAGAAATGTAGTTCTCAAGGTCATACCTGTTTGAGAATGGAAAAGGCGGCTCCAGAGGCCAGGAGACTTCTAGCCTCGCCCCACATGTATTCAAACAGAAGGTGTGAGAACACTTGATGGGGTAGGTATGGCCAGGGAGTTGGGCCCCGTCAGCATCTTCCAAGTGTTACTTTATCCTTAAGCCAGTACAACTACCGTCCTAAGAACTTTTCTTGCCACGGCCTAACATATAAAAAGGAAAATAGCTATTCTGGTCAGACTCTTTATTAGCCCCACCTTTCCTGCCACCGCAGTCTCCCCATCAGTTCATGGTAGCCCTTACGGAGATGCTAGAAAACCTTGGGCCCCCAGCCCCCACATCCTGGGGTCCTTACATGCTCCAGTTCTGTTCAAGCCTGCATCTGGTCCAGAAGTGGCCTGGCAGACACTACCAGCTGCTGCAGGTTGAGCACTGACTTCCCTACAGTGCTTGTCACTGCAGCCTGGACAGGGGTCCACTCCCAGTCAGGCCGACTTGCTTCCTGCTGTGCCAAGGACACAAGTCCCTCTTCCTTTCTCCTGAAACCACGAACCCCAGACCTGGTTGCCTCTAATTGTCTGAGGTGGCCCAGCCCCGGAGCACACCTGAGTGGAGGTCTGGGAACACCCACTGTTGTGCTGGGCATCTCAGGTCAGACTGGTTCCCTGGGTGCTTTCCTGCCTTAAAATCCACCAGATTCATCCCCTAGTGACCAAGATGATGAAAATGGTCACCTTGTCTCTCTGTCCTCCCTCATACGAGGAGCGCAATATCCCCTGGCAGTGCCGGAACCCCAATGACCCTAAGGAGCCTGCTTCTGCCCTCAGGTCACCTTGCTAAACTCCAGCTCAGGTTTCCCAGAGGGAGGTGCCTGAGCAGCGTTTAGCAGAAAGACCACTGAATAGATAACATCCCAGGGAAGACAGAACTATGGCAACAAAAGCCAGTGAACTGGGGACGTGTTCCTTGGAAGGAGTTAGCGGTGGGGAATCTGAGAAGATGAAGGCTGCTATCATTATATATTTTTTCCAGGTCAGTCTAGAAAGCACCTTGAAAAAATTTTTAAATGTTTGGGTATCTCTGTTCTTCCACTTGAGCTAAAATTTCAGTTCAGATTATTGACTTCCTGTGCTAGTTAACCACTTTGTTATCCTGTTTCTTCACCTGTCAGATAGAAATAATATTTAAGCCTCTCACATGAAGGATAAGTAGGAGAAATACATTAAAAAAATTCACCCAAAACATTTGATACATAGAAGATGTTCCATAAATGTAAGTTTCCTTCATACTATTGGACCTTTTGCTTGAATTTAGAATGTGTGAAGATCTGTTTTGACTTTCATTCATTCATCAGTTCATTTGTTCATTTATTTGTACAGTCATCAAACATTACCTCCCTTTCCAATGTGCTAAGGCCCAAGCAGTGAACAAAGAAGTAGAAAGACATAGTCCCCGCCCAGGGCCTCCAGCCTACCATTTGAGGGAGCCTCTGGTTATGTTGAAAAGTCTCAGGTGTCGGGCGAAGTTCAGAGATTTAATTTCCTCTTGTAGCTTTATGACTTTCAGGCTGTTTCCCCAAAATTGTGCTTAATTTTAACTTCATTAACTTCCTGTTCTGTCACAACAGTTGAACAAGAATTTCTCCATGAGCAGTATTCAAAACAGCTTTTAATGAGCTATTTAATTAAAGGCTAATTGAGGTGAATTCATTAAAGATTTCTAAATTATGCTTATCAGGATAGCTATCTTTTAAGATAAGTTTTAAATATTTGTTTTATATTACATTGTTTGATCATAAAAGTATGTATAAAATTACTTTTTAAAATTACTAATTAGAATCTGGGTGCATTTTTCTTCTTTAGTAGTTGAGTGGGACAGTTAGAAAATCAATTTAATGTATGTTCGGGGTTGGGCTGAGGCAGTAAGAGGTTATTAGTGATTATAGTTGAGGCTGTATTTGGTCCATGGCAAATTCCCAAATCTCTTGAGATGGATATTTTTGGGGTGCCTTTGATCTGTTCTCCAACTGCAGTTTAAATTATACCTACTTGGATGCAGAGTTTTTACCAAGTCCTGGAGATTCTTGGGTTTCAGGTTGACTCTGGGGAATGGGAATGCATCTTCCCCATGTCCAATGCCACTCAGGAAATAAATACGTGAAAAGTGATAAGGCCTCGCCAAATATAGCCGGGCAGCCCCAACCTTCAGGGCCCTATTTGCAGGGGATAACATTTTAGCTCAACAAACATGCACTGAGTATCTCTTGCATTCTAGGTATAGTTCTAGACTACAAGGATGCAGACGAACTGGGGTCCATGGTTTCACAGGAGAGAGAGATATGGTAGTCATCAGATGTGTACACGTCACTGTGATCCATTTGTCCTTCAAGGACAGGAAGAAGCCTCACAAGAGATGAGAGATGGGTGGTGTGCTAGCATGACTTGGGCAGTCGGGACTAGCCCCATGAGGGGTGGGGGGCTCTACGCCCTGACAGACATGTAGGTGCTGGCACAACGAACAAGTGGGGGAGGTCATTCTCGGCAGAGCAAGTCCAATGAAGTGGACGAATATGATGAGGCTGAGGATTAATGGGGGATTCAAAAAGCGCAGTGTAGAGATGGGGACGGGAGACAGGGCTAACTAGAGAATCAGGAGATGGATGACAGATTGTCAAGGGCAGGATAAGAATTTTAAGTTTCAAGTGTTGGACAGCCATTGAAAACCTGTCCCCTCACCACACACACACAGAGTCATTTTAGGAGAGGCAATGACCAACTTGGGCCATCAAGAAGATAAACGTCCAGGCTGGTGAAGACATTGTACTAGTCAACTAAAGGAACTGGAGTTATTGAACAAGGAGCCACAAACCCGTGAATGACTGCCACAGGAAAGGAGGGGTAGAGCCATGTGAAGATAGGGAGACCAATCTAATCTTTCTTCTTTGTATCCAAACGAATAGAAGGGGTTAGGCAGTGGGATGGAAGAGTGTTATAGAGTGATGAGCTCCTTGTTCCGAGGAAGGTACAGGAGGCTGGGGTACCTCTCACGACTTTTCTAAAGGACGTTCTTGTCGGGATGGTGTGGGGAGTGGTTGGTGAACTTTGATGCCATGAGGGCCCCATCCAAAGTTGCAATTGAAAGGTTCCATGAACTCCTGATGGCACTAATTAATCAATCATTTGGACCTCTTTTGCAAGGAATGACTCCTTTGTCCTGTGTGTGCACATGTGAGGTGAATGAAGAAAACCCATATTATAAATACTGTGGAAAATGGTGCTTGGCTAATGTCACAAACCCAACTGAGTAAAACCACTTCCTTAAAAAAAAACAAAAAAACTACTTCGTAATTACAGTGCAAAGACATGCTCAAAGGCAGGGGTTTGTCTAAAAAGTAGAAATGATAGTGGATTAGAAATACCAATAGTGTCCCCAGTAAGTGTCAGCGAGGTGAACACAGGCTCTTTTCTTGAATTCTTCTTACGAAAACAGGGCACGTGGGATGCCTACTGTGTGACAGGTAAGAAGGGAGAACAGAGTGTTTATCCCCCTGCCCCAGCCCCACAAAAACACCCATCCGTTATGTAGGAAAGTTTCTTTCCTACAGGGGACTGACGTAGAAAGATGAGAGGCCTCATTTTGTTGACTTTAGGGCAAAGCCAGGGTTTTCACAATGAGTGTGAAGCTGGATTCATTCATTCGGTGGATTTCATTAACTTAGGCATTCATTCATTCATTCATTCAGCCTTTCATTCATTCAGAAAAAGGCTTTCTATTTCCCAGCTCTGTCCTGATGCTCTAGCCTCCTCTCTAACCTCATTTCCAACAGCCTCTCTTGCCATCTGTTTCTGCCACATTGTAATCTCTTTGCAGTGGCTTTAAAAGAAGTTTATTACCCTTCAACGGCTCCTTGACAATTAGACAGAAACATCCATCTCATGGGATTGTTCATCAGGTTTTACGGTCTGAGTTGTGTTTCCCAAATTCATATGTCGAAGTCCTCACCCCCATAACTCAGAATGCGACTATTTGGAGATGGGCCTTTAAAGAGATGATTAAGCTAAAATGAGGTCATTTATTTCAGTGCATCCTAATCCAGTTTGACTGGTATCCTTATAACAAGAGGAAATTTGGACACAGCTGGATGCAGAGGAAAGACCATGCGAGGACACAGGGAGAAAACAGCCATGAAGAGAGGCTTCAGGAGAAATCAGCTCATGCCGACACCTTGATCTCAGGCTCCTGGCCTCCAGGACCACGAGCATCTTCTGCTGTTGAAGCCACCCAGTCTGCGGCGCTTAGCATCTAATTCGCCACGTTTACCAAACACGTCAAGTCCTGACACGGCAGGGCCTCCTTGGTGCTGCAGTGCCTTCCTCTCGCTGTTTCCACATGGATCCTTCTCACTCCTCCAGTATCTAAGGGAACGCCCCTTTTCAGAAGTGCTTTTCCTGACCCCAAACTGGATGCAGCTCCCTCCTCCTGAGAGTCTCTCCTATAGCGCCTTCTTGTTCCCTTTCTGGTGCTCTCTACATCTATCTGCTGATTCGAGTCTCCGCCTGGTCCAGAAGCTCTGTGAGTCCCAAAGCCATGCCTGTTGGTTTGCTGTCATACTCCAAGGATTTAGCCTGGACCCCTGGCTCATAACAGGCCCTCCAACAGACTTGCTGAATGGATGAATGAGTGAAAGAAACACCGACTGAGCAGCCCTCACATGCCAGTCCTGAACCTGGCGAGGGGAAAACGGAGATGAGTAAGCCAGGCTGACCTCAGACAGGTAAATATGATAGAATATAATAATGTCAACTTGGGAGAAGTGCCCTGGGCTTCACAGACTATAACATCCTTGTTTATCCTCATCTACCAAGACGTCCTGCTGCTCATCTGTGAAGAGAACACTTTTAATTGAATAATTTCCGATGAGCTGAAATTGAATGACATATCATGACTCTTACTGAGCTGCTTTTCACTAAGAAGCAATTCAACCTAAGACCGGCGGGCTTCCATTGGGGTGCCCCACACTCTTGTGGCCAATTTGCAGATTCTGATTCCCAGATGTGTCACAAAGAGAGGCAGCAAAAGGCAGAGGACGCGTCACACTCTCGCTGGAGCAGTGCTCGGTTCAGAGAAGGCCAGGGAGAATTTATTACCTCTATGGGCAGACTGATTAGAAAGAACTGCCAGGCAATGTCCATTTGCATTTTGCCAGGGTAGGATTGGGGGAAGGAGGATGGTTCTAAATGAGAACAGCCCAATCAGTGTCGCCGAAAGCTTGCTCCAATTTATCTCCCTGCTCCCAGAGGTTACTACCTTGCATAAGCGGGGGAGCAAGGTAATAAGCACGCTGAGTTACATCAGTTTTGCCTGTTCCCTTGATAGAATGGCAATATTCACCTGTGCAGTCTTGGGGTTCATTATGATGTCATTTTCTCTCCCCTTAAATCAAGGCCATTTTATCTTCTTCAGCTGAACCAGGCTCCAGAAACGGCATCGTTGCTTTCCGCTGCTTTCAATTATTCATATTCCTTTGCTGACAAACACCCAGGCAGTGCGATCCTTGGGTGTTTTAGTTCAGACTCTGCCAACTGCTCACGGGAGCTGGACTTGAATTACCATCACTTACCATGACACGGAAACCAGCCACCCACCCGAGGGAGAGCCAGGGCACCATGAAAACGCAATAGTGCTGGGGACACGTACGGACACAGACTCTTGCACATGCAGGCCTTAATTGAAAAATAAAACAATTAGCTTTTAATACTTTTGAGATAACAGAGGGAAACACATCTATAGGATGACTGGGAAGAAACAGTCTGCGGTTTCTTTTTTAATAACATCGAGTTGTGTTCGCTGTGAAGCTCATTAAACCACGAAGGCAGAACACAGCAGGACACTGGGATTGCCATTCCACTGATCATTTCTGAATGGTCATGGCTCCTTATGCTATTCTTAAGAACAAAACAAAAATCACTATTGGAGAAAACTTCCTGACCGTGGGGCTCGTGTGCCTTTTATCTGTCCCAAGCGTGTTGGATGTTGCATGTTGGTGGATCTGTACGTGCGTGGACGTGACAAGCACGCTGCGCTTCATGTCGGGAGGAGGTGCTCCCCAGGGGCTCCAAGCTGGACACCTGTGCCTCCAGCCCCCCAGCCTCCTTCCACAATGGCTCGTCCTTTTGTTTTCTTTCACATACATGAATAGCAACTTGAAGAATGGGACCCTTACAACTCTATGAACAGAAAGGTCTAGGCTTTGTCCTGGTGCTTATCTACTCAATACATCTAGGTACCCTCCAGCTCCTCAGTGCGGCTCATGAAGCCCTCTCAGAAATGACCCCAGTGCCTATCTATCCGCCTTCATTTCTAGCCACCCTTTCCTGCAGCACCCAACCACACCCAGCTGCTGGAATGGATTTTGCAACTCCGTGTCTGTGCACAAACAGTTCCCCCTACACGCAATTGTTTGCTTCCTTGTCTAGCATATTCTTTATCATCCTTACAGGTGCTGCTTAGACACACCCTCCTTTGTAAAGCCCTAACTTAGATAATAATGTATCCTCTCCTCCAGGGCCTGCAGTCCTCTATTAGTTTCTCTCTACGTCTGTGCATGGGGGTCTTTTCTCTTCACTAGACTATGGTAAGAGCAGAACACATCTCTACTCAGACATCTGGCATGTAGTAGGTGCCCAGCAATACCTGCTGAATGAAATATAAACCAACAAGACAGACAGGTACTCCCTGTTGCTGGGAGGAGAAACAGGGGATTTTGTGGGGAGCTTCATCATTATTTTCATCCAATGTGTAAAGTCCCGTTGAGGATATGACCAAAGGTCAGCATGAAAAAGTCCATTTTATGACCATTGATTTAAAAAATAATAATATTGATAAAATAGTAATCAACTGAAGGGCATTTGTCAAAATAAGTAAATTCTAAGCCTTACTATCCAAAAACAAATTATTTTATTTTTCCAACAGTTGTCCATATAGACATATGCTCTTGCATAACTGTGGTCACAAGTCACATACAATCAGACATTTTGCTGTCCTCAAATTTTAAATCACTTACTGATTTTTCACTTCACCTAGTTCTTCCAAATATTTAAGGCAGATATCTTTATCCTCTTTTCCATAGTCTGAATAATGTCCCATTGCTACATATCATATTCTTCAAACTTGCCTTCCTAAAGAATGAGGCCATGTGTACAAATGTACATTTTGATGTCCACCTCTCTGTGTTAAAATCCCAGCTCCATCACTATTCAGATCTATGATATTAGTAAGGTTACATAACTTTTTGAAACCTCGGGTTTCTTTTTGGTAAATAGGTCTAGTATTAGTATTTAATAAATATTGTTATTCAAATTTTTAAATATAATTGAGAAAGAATCTAAGCATAATCCCCAGAACATACTAGTAGATCAGTAAGTGCTAACTATCCTATTGTTACTATTATTATTAGCAGAAGAAAATGGTAATTTAAAATAAAACCTCACATCTATTATCTATAAACCCCTACAGAATGTGTTTTTATTGGTCATTTTTGTTTGCAGGAGGATAAAAAGAGATGGGATAGCTAAGGTGCCTATGTTTCTGCAAATAACTGAACAAATGTCTGATCTTTAAGTTAGAGGCCAGTGTGTGTGTGGAATCAGAGAGAAACTCACACTAATTTTTATCCACTGCATGATGCTACCTAAATATGTGTTTGATGATGAGGGCAATGGAGTAGGAAGTCAGACTATTGGTGGGTTAGTAGACTAGAAATGGCTCTAAACAGTTTTCTCTCCGATGGTGTGCAAGTCATGGCCTTTGGGTTTCTCATGTGTACATCAGGATGGCAGCCCAGATGATCTGCAAAGCCAGTTACAGTTCTGAGAGTTCCCTCTTTCCTGCTAAATCCGCCCCTGGCACATGGATGGATTTCCAATGAAGAATCTTTGTTCTTTAGATGCCCTCCTATTTTCTATACCCCAGTGCATATACTTATTACAGGGACCTCTATTATAAAAGTATCTGATGTTCTACAGAGTCACCGTATTGAAGAAATATGTAGTTACACATGGAAGAGTGAGCCACTTTGGAAAATAATGACTTGGCATCCCCCAAGATAACCCACTAGGCATTAGGGTGCCTTTGAGTTCTTGTAAAGATGCCTAAAGTACCCCATTAGGGACGGACTTGATAACCCCAGAGGGCCCTTCTGTAACCTCAGAGTTCACGAAAATGCTCCTTCCTCCAGAAAGATGTTCACATGAGGAATTGCAACAATTAACTTTTAATTGCCCTTAGTCATCTCCATTTGTAAGCAAAAGGGAGGTAGGTCCTCACTGCTTCTCTCATGAAGCTGAGCAGAGACCTGGGGACGCACACACTGCTGGCTTGTTTCTCTTGCCGAGATGCAGGGTATGCAAAGTTCATTGATCAGCCCCTACATTGGCCCCTCGGTCTGCCACTCTCCGGGATTTATGCGCCAGCCACCTGCCATGTAGACAATAGTGGGCCATTATGGAGGCTAAAGTTCAGCCCCTCTCAAAGCCAAAGTAAAGAAAGGCAACTGTGTTTATTTTAAATACACAATCAATCATAACCCCTTGAATAGCCATGTTTCTATTAATGCCTTCGTATATCATCTAAAGCCCTCTTCATTCTACATAATTCCCTTTTGTCTGGTCTCTTGTCTTACACTTTATCAGTTTATTCAGGGGTAAACACATCTTTACTCCAAACACATCTTTCCTCTATAGTCTCTCTTTAGGTCCAGGGTTAGCAAGAGAAACATTTTCTGTAAATAATGCAGAGGGGGAAGACTTGTAAATACTCCAGCTACAAGGGATTTGTGGAGCAGGGGAAAAATCAAATGACTTTTGGGAAACAAGCCCCCAGGGTTGAAGTGTTAACTTGGCCATTTAGCATCTGTGTGACCACAGGGCAATCATTACCTTTCTGAATCAGTTTCCTCAACTACAAGAACCTTGTAGTTGTGAGGGCCCAGGAGTTGAATATATAGTGGTTTGTGAGCCCGATGCCCATAGCAAATTCCATGGATGTTATTTCTCATTCTATCTGAGCTAAATCTATATCACTATTTAACTTTAAGAGGCTCAATGGCTGACTTTCAGAGGTAAGTGAACAACAGGGAGAAGAAGCAGCTAAAAGTTACATCAATAACTTCAAACAGTTAAGGTGGGGGATTAGCTTTGAGAGAAAACTTAGGAGTAGAAAGAATGGTCTTCAAATACATAAAATTGAGGTGGCTTGCTTTTTCTGCTTCTCAGGGAAACCAGAGAATGGGTGAACCATTATTTGAGGCATATTTTAAGATCTAATCGCTCAAACTATCTACTGATGGAAAGGTCTGCCTTGTAGGTTCTGAGTCGTTTTTTTTTTTTTTTTTTTTTCTGATGGAATATAAACATGAGCCATGCGGTGGGGTACCCCAACATGAATTAGGGAGACAGCTTGAGGATATTAAAGAGCATGTCTAACTTTCAAAATCTAAGTCTTTCCCATGAGAGAGGGCAATTTGTTGGCCAAAATTTGACCATAATGAAAATCTCTCATTATTATCCATAATATCCAGACTCTTGTAGAAAGAAGAGAAGGTTCTGCCACTTTTTGAATTCATACTATGCACCGGCCATTGGATATTTGTGTTATTTCAGCCTCATAACGCCTAGTATAAGATCAGGTAAATAGCAGTCAATCAGGAATTATCTTTTAAAAGAACGAATAAATGAGTAAATGACCCTCTAAAATGCATCATTGTTGTGCACATTTTCCAAATGAGACAAGATAGTTTATAAATAAGAAGTAGCCATTTCGAGTGGTCTTAAATGGCATGCCTGTAATTTTAGAACATCTTTGAAGAGGAGTTCTTATCAGTGAGATTCAAAAGTCAAATTTTGTTTCTATTTAATGGAAAGGCCTAAAGTGCGAAAGCAGCAGTTCAGAGGATCCTGATGATTACCAAACCTTAGAATGTCAGCCATCAGCAGACAGGACCACTGCACTGATGAAAATGTATGGCTTTTCATTATTAGGCCAATTTGCACAATGCAATTGGAATTGAGTAAGGCGTAACAGCTCCAAGACTTATATAAAACACTAGGATTATTTTAATGTTACTATCACTATAAATCTTCAAATTTTTCTGTTTACAAATAGACCTCAAAAAAACAAAAAAGGAAGCTTCTATCAGGTGTAATGTTAATATTCTTGTATATGTAATTTTTTAAGGCACCTAGACTAGATGATAACCCAAATAAAATCTGTAAGTTCATTTTCTTTTTTTTTTAATTTTATTTATTTGTTTGTTTATTTATTTATTTTTAGAGAGAGGGGAAAGGAGAGAGGGAGAGAAACATCACTGTGTGGTTGCCTCTCACTTGCGCCCCCAACTGGGGACCTGACGTGCAACCTAGTCATGTGCCCTGACTGGGAATCGAACCAGCGACACTTGGCTCGCAGGCCAACGCTCAATCCACTGAGCCACAGCAGCCAGGGCCTGTAACTTCATTTTCTATTTCCCATAACCAGGAGAATGTTTACGGACCTCCTGCTGGTTTTCACCATCTTACAGAAGGACAGGGTTGCCCAGATTGAGCCTTTAGGCTGTGGCCTTCAGAAAGGCCTCTATCCTTAGGAGTCAACTCCTCTGAGGATTTCTGGAATTATCATTGGACAAAGTTCAGGTGAGGACTCCCTAGACCTGTTTCCAGATAAGAAACAGATGCAGAGTCTGTGGAAAACATCATCCCTCCACCTGCCCCAAGTTTGGCAAGCCCGGGAGTGCACATGGGCCCGGGTGTCAGGGGCTGCTGACGCAGAAGCCTGCTGACTCGCCCGGAACCATTTCCTTTTCTTGGAGGCAAGTAATTTCGCATATGCCATGGGGTTAAAAAAATAAAGAAAGCAGAAGGCAGTTGATGATGAAAAATAGACTATCATTTTTTTCCAGGGAAAGTGTGTACAGCAAATCGGACACTAGATTAGAAAGCTGACAGTGAATTGGAGAAAAGGGGTATTTTTTGGTCATCTATCAATTTACTGAGTTGAGCAAATGTGCAGTTTCTAATTGGTACATTGAGTGCCTTTGAAAGGTCAGTGGTAAAGTCAAGAAGAAAACCCCAGTGACTCTGTCTTATTGAATTCCACTAGGCTGAATAATTCACCACAAAAAACATTTCAGTTTTTCTTGGACATCCCAAAAAGGCACTCTGGATGTTCAGCTGCTGTCTTTAGTCATTGACCCAGGAATTCTTAGCAGGGAATTAAAAAGGATTAGATTTTTCTTTGTGATTTAGGTGGTGGGGTAGGGAGTCCAGTGTTTGCTTATATTGGTTTTCTCATTTCTGTTTTCAACAAATATTCATGGGTGCCCTTAATATGTCTCATGCTCTTGAATTAAACACTAGGAATATTGGAATAAACAAGAAAAAACATTTTTTTTTTTTGAAAGAGTAGTCTGTTTGGGAATGGAGACCACACAAACAAGTCAACATGAATATACATAAAATTGTAATTATGACTAGTTCTATGCAGTGTATCAAACGACCACTCAACTAATTGTCTTTTCTTGATATCAAAAATGTACCTTGGACTGATCTCAGTCCTGTGTGAAGAAACTGAGAGTTTGTGATACAGTATTATAACAAATGATCCAGAGAAGAAGGATGATAGTATGTGGAAGAGCTGAAGAGGCAGGGGCTAGTTCTTGCTGAGGAAATAAAGGTGGAGCTCGCACTGAGTTGGATCTTAAAATATTGGGCTGGCACGCGCTATTGGAAAGTGGGCGCAAGCAGACAACCCTAGAAAGAGAGGGTTCTACAGGCAAAGGCATGGTGTTAGAGAAAGAGCAGTAAGTGTTAGGAAATGAGAAGATTTGGAATGATGGCCTCAAGAGGTATGGGGGAGTGAAGACGGACAGACAGGAGATGGAATGAGTGAGTTACAGCCATTTAAGGAAGAACTTAGGAATGTGAACGTTACAGTCCGGGCAATGAGGGACCCCAAGGTTCCATAAAGAGCTGAGCACCCTACTGTCTAGGAAGAGAGGAGACTGGGTGACTCCAGCTTCTAGCTTCAGGGCTGGAGTGGGCCAGGAAGGAGATTAAAGGCTGTTATCAATAATCTTCGTGACTTGGGCCTTGTCATCGCTACAGCTTCATTCCTCACGGTCTCCCTGGAGTCCAAGCATCCATGACACCAGCTTCCTTTCATTGCACTATTTTTGGCATCTGGGCTTTTGCACATCATGGAGCATGTGGTTGTAATACTCTCTTCCCCCTGTATCTGGCTCTTCATGTGCCCTTCCAATTGCAGCTTAGATACTCCTTTCTTTCTCCCAAAGGTATTATTTTATTCAACACATTTGAGTTAGGACTCCTGCGCAGGCCTCCTCCAGCTACTTGGCTCTTCTTCAATGAGGAAATGTGTCACACTGTCATTGCTCGATTATTTATCTGCCGTCTCTCTCTCCTTTTCCCTCATCACATCCACATATAAATGGGCTGTGAGCTCATGAGGACAGAGATTCTGTGAATAAATAAATGTAGCATTCAAGTTGGCTTATGTTCCAAGAGTCATGAAGTATGATTTAAAAAGACTTCAGCTAATTTTTAAATTTTATTTATGTATTTATTAAGGTACAGACATGTTAGGACACACAGTGAAAACACGTGTAAGGCAGACGTGTTTAGATCTATGGTCGTGTGGCTGCCTTTAAAAAAACCTCACCAGCTTTCTGGTCCCAAAATGGTAACAGCTGTAGGATGAGGTGCTGCCCAGTCCCCATCCACCCTCGCAGTTTCTCGCATTCCTGCCATTATGTTGGGAGTTAGAAGGGTCCTTTTCAAAGAAGGGGGATCAGGAAGAGATTTGACAGAGGTGCAAAAATAGCATTGGAACTGAGTGAATAGAAGCCTCAGAAATGAGCTGCTGTTGGAATAGAAGATGGAGACGAGAAT